>NC_088382.1:5920000-7120000 GCF_037993035.2 Macaca fascicularis
ATTTATTTTTTTTAAATTTTGAAGCTGTGTTTTTTCCCACCGTGTAAGACATCTTCTTTTTGTCAGATTAGCAGTAAAGCTTCCTTTCCTCGGGGATCTCACATTATCCAAAACATGAAGGGATCATACCATGACTAGAATATATACGTTAAGAAAACAAGGCAGAGAGGGTGACTAAATGCTGCTTTAAGCGCAGACTTTGGAAGAGAGGTGAGAGTTTATTTAGCTCTTTGCTGTAGCCAGGGTTCTTGGTTCTAGAAAGAACCAAAGCTTAGGTGGAGATGGATCCAAGAGTGTGATGAGGGGCAGACACCAGGGGTGCTAGGGGAGTGAAGCTCAGGGAGCCCCTTGTGGCCATAGAGGCTGTGAAGGGTAGCTCCATCAGGGCTGCTGTGGACAGAGCTCAATGATGGAAAACGACCTCCTATGGTTTCCGCTTGCTTTTCATGTCCCTCTCAAGGTTTAAGACCTCTAGAAAGGAGGCCTGAGGTTCTAAGCTCATGACGTGAGCTCATGTTTACTATATCCCCACTCAGGGACAGGTGGGTGCAGGCTCTCAAGGGTTCCACAGTGAGGGATGAGAGCCTGTTGTTTGCTTACAAAGAGACTGTATGAAATGAGGGAGACTTAATTCTTTAAGAAGGGTCTGGGTGCTCTTAGCAAGATTACTGATGCCAGGGAGCAGGAAATCAACAAATGTCCGTCACTGCTTTAAAGAAAATGAACAAGAGCTTCCTAGTGAAAGAGGAACACCATGGCCTTCTGAGAAGGGTCAGAAAGTGAAGCTTCACTGAAGCACAAAAGAACATGTTTCATTTATTGGGAGAAAAAGATGAGTACCACTAAAGGATCATGCACTTGACAAACTGGGTAGGTTTCAAGTCTGGGAAGGTCAATTGAATTTGGGAGAGAAGAACCTTGTATTCGAACATACTTCAGGGACTATTGTGACAGGCCATGAGAAGTGTTTAGGGGTAGAGCATTTACATGACATTGTTTCCTTGCAATTGGTTGTTAAAGACCCCTGTCTCCCTTGGCAGTGTTGAAGAGCAGACAATGAAGCCAGCCCAAATGCATAAGCCCAGCCTATAGACGTCATCTTTTCTGATGAATTATCCCTAATAGCTAGAGGATTTGTGACGTCCTCCAAGGGAGCATAGAGCAGATCTCAGAGGAAGCCACCACGCACAGACGTGCACATTCTTTTCAGTCTTCTGCACCTTCTTACAATTTATGTGAACTTTGAAATTTTCTTCCTGGTGTGTCCACAAAAGATACATGTAATTGTTGAATTAGAGGGACAATGGATGACTCACGTAATATCCGTTTCCTCCTTCTTTTTACTTGTAAACCCTTAATTTTGTCCCTGTGCCCGCCCTCTCAACACAGATGTATACACAGCAAGGATGATGCTGTGCCCAGTTTCAGGGTGATTCAATAAGCCAGTCATGGCAGTCCCATGACTGTTGTCACCCACGTATTTAGGAGGGACCCAGTGATTTTGAGGGGATGATCCTGGAAAATTGTTCCTTGTTCTTGAAAGAGAGACGGGCATGTATCAGTCTCCTTTTCTGGGCATTTTTGTGTCTGCCATCCTCAGAGCTGTTGTTATTCTTTGACACTGGGGAGGTAGACTGAGGGGAGGCTCCTAGGGTGAACATAACAGCAAAAACTAGACAGAATCTGGAGATTTGATTCTTCATGACACCTTTGAGTCTCTGTATTCAAGCCTGGGAACCTTTGGACATGTTATCTGCTGCCATGTGAGATGAACTTCTCTCTCGAGGCAGTGAGCCCAGGCCTTCAGGTGCCAGTTCAGGAGAAAGCATCCTCATGACTTTGCCTCCAAATCCTTCAGTAAAGCAGGGGCTGCGGGAAGGTGCACAACCTTAATCTCATGAATTTCTGTTTCCCTATCTTCACAACACTTCTGTGGACCCTGAGATAATTCAACCCTCCATTTGAGAAATTCAGAGCACCACCTTCTTTATGGCGATAGGTAATTTGAACTTAATGCATATACTTACAATAAAGTATGTAAAATGTAAACATCAAATATGCTTTCACGGGATACACGTAATACATTCTCTTTCTTTTCTGTATATATACGAGTATAACTGGGTAGGAGCTGTCTGTCTAGTGACCAGACTTAATTTAAACTTGGGGGGATTATATTCAAGTTACCTGCAAAGGAAAAATGTGTTTTATGTGAATAAACATGTGTTTTACGTGAATAAACATATGTTTTGTGAGAGCTAGTTATTTTCCCCAAAGTCTAAAAATGTGTAAAGTACATTCTCTACACAATGTAAGCAAGTTGTTTTATGTGTGACATCTGAAATCGGTGTTTCACCGTACTGCTCAGTTCAGCATCTATGCTAATTTTCCAACGAGGGCTTTGATATGTGACGGGGAAAGGAAGGGCCACTGGGGCTCTGTGGAGGCAGCTATGGAAGGCAAGGAAGGTTTTCTCACTTTCTTTTTCATTGTCCTGTGCCATTTTTTTCTCTCTCTCAATTGCTCTCTTAAAAAATAAATAAGACACTTACTTGCATTATGCAATAGAATAAATTTTCTTCTGTGAGTTATGAAATTTGGCATGATGAGAAAATTGTAATATGGTCATTTTATGGACATCAATACATATTAATTCTGACATTCTGACATTTCGTAGGGCTCCCTTACTTTTTTTTTTTTTTTTGAGATGAAGTTCGCACTTGTTGCCCAGGCTGCCATCTTGGCTCACCACAACCTCCACCTCCTGGGTTCAAGTGATTCTCCTACCTCAGCCTCCTAAGTAGCTGGGATTACAGGCTTCCGCCACCACACCTAGCTAATTTTTTATTTTTTATTTTTTAATTTTTTTTATTTTTAGTAGTGATGGGGTTTCTCCATGTTGGTCAGGCTGGTCTCAAACTCCCCATCTCAGGTGATCTGCCCGCTTCGGCCTCTCAAAGTGCTGGGATTACAGGCATGAGAAACCGTGCCCGGTCTGGCTTCTTTACGTTTTTATATTTGTTTAGGAGTTAGGTTATATATAGAGCACCAGTAATTTTGGAAGGATGTAAAGAAACAATTTGAATTGAACCCTAAGTCAGTATTTGAAGGCCAAACATGAAAGTAAATAGAGTTTTACCTAGTCTCTAGAAATTCTGTTTGAGATTTTTTTCTTATTTTTTCTTAATATTATTTTATGTGTGAATGGAAATAATTTTTCTTATTATTTTTATGTTTGAAATATTCATTTATAGAGTATGAAGCATATGGGTTTCTGTTTAATAAGAAATCGATATTTTCATCAACACTTTTTTTGTTAACTGTCCTTTAAGTAATATTTTTAGATATGACAGATGGAACATAATCAAGAATGAACAATTTCTGTTCATGTGTGCCCGGAATTAAGCTCCAGTTAGAAATTTCAAATGTCTGGAATTCACAAGGTGACTTCCCAGCTTCATTCCCCACCTGTACCTCTGTTTATGGCTCTCTTGCATTTTTACCTCTAAAATACTGGGTGTTTGTTTGTTTTGTAGCTTTAGTTAGTAGAAGGAACACTGGTCTTTGAGTCTGAATTCTAGCCCTATCACATTCTAGTTTTGATCCTAAGATGATGTTTGAGTCTGAGTTTCTTCCTTAGGAGAAAAGATATGCTGCAGCTTCACAAGGTGATTAGGGTTGGTTAGGGGATCAGCTCACAAAACGTATGGACAGGAACAGTATAGAGCATTTAGCACAAGGGCGGCCATAGCATGAATATTTGCTGAATATATTTTCCTAAATGTGGAATCAAGAATCGGCAACCTAAAAGAGCTAATGAACTCTCTAATCCATCATCCTGATTTTACAGACAAGAAGACTCCACCCCTGAGAAGAAGAGTGAAACACCAGAGGCCTCAAAGGAACCCAGTGACAGGGCAAGGGCTAAGGGCCAGTCCACAGTATATTTGCATTTACCCCAGGAATCCATCAAAATGCCAATTGCAAATTAGCCTTTCAAAGCATTAAGCAACTTAATTATTTTCCAAAATTTAATCTGATGGTCTGTTGCCAACTCACTGCTGAATCTAGGCATTTCCTGTTTCATAAAATATAATTATTTGTGTACTTTGGGTTCATTGATAAGAGAAGCATTATTGTTTTGGGGAGAAAGGAAAGGTTTCAAATGAGCCAGACATACTCCATGGATATGGAATTACTTCTACATTCTATTAGTATCTTCTTCAAATACCCCTACCTGGTTCAGTACCAGTTTAAACAGCACAATTGCTTTTTTCATGGTTTCAAACTGGAGAAACTTGGAAAAGAAATTTTAAGAAAATGTTAAGAAACACTCAACTTGAAAGACAGTTGAATGGTATTGGGATTACTACTGATATGGGTGTCTTAGATCCACTCTTCACTAACTTGTTGATTGTAAAGGTCAGTAAACTTTGCTAAACTGTGGTCTCTTCATCAATATCAGGAGATTGAATATAGTAGCTGTTTCTATTTTGAGTCTGCAATACATTATCCCTTAAGTTTTGAAAATTAGACCAGTTCTAGATCCTTAAGGAATCGCCACACTGTCTTTCCACAGTGGTTGAACACATTTACACTCCCACCAACAGTGTAAAAGCATTCCTATTTCTCCACAGCCTCACCAGCCTCTGTTGTTTCCTGACTTTTTAATAATTGCCATTGTAATTAGCATGACATGGTATCTCATTGTGGTTTTGATTTACATTTCTCTAATGACCAGTGATGATGGGCTTTTTCTCATATGTTAGTTGGCCGCTTTGACCCAACAATTCCATTACTGGGGATATACACAGAGGATTATAAATCTACTATAAAGACACATGCACACGTACGTTTATTGTAGCACTATTTACAATAGCGAAGACTTGGAACTAACCCCAATGCCCATCAATGATAGACTAGATAAAGAAAATGTGGCACATATATAGTATGGAATTCTATGCAGCCATAAAAAAAGAATGAGTTCATGTCCTTTGCAGGGACATAGATGAAGCTGGAAGCCATTATTCTCAGTGAACTAACACAGAAACAGAAAACCAAATACCACATGTTCTCATTCATAAGGGGGAGTTGAACAATGAGAACACATGGACACAGGGAGGGAGACATCACACACCAGGACCTGTTGTGGGGTGGAGGGCAAGGGAAGGGAGAGCATTAGGACAAATACCTAAAGCATGTGGGGCTTAAAACCTAGATGGTGGGTTGATACATGCAGAAAACCACCATGGCACATGTATACCTATGTAACACACCTGCATGTTCTGTACATGTATCCCAGAGTTTAAAATAAAATAAAAATAAGAAAGAAAGTAAGATTGGACCTTCATAATACATAGATAGGCACATCAAAGAAAGAAAAGGAAATTTACAATACTAAGTGTGTGGGTTGTGTGTGTACGTGTGTGTGTACCCTGTTTTAGAATAAACGTTGTTGAAAGAAATGTTCATCAGAAGACCGGTTAGTCTGGAATCATAGCAAAGTTGCTGACACAGTGATGGCAGGCCCTTCCAGCATGATATGGTGGACAAGGAACAAAAGCCACACTACTTTGACTATACTGGTCTCATCTGTAATGCCTCTACTCTTAGATGTCAGGAAGGCCTTGCCTCAAGTTATTAAATACCTAGTTTATTTCTCCAGCCGGTAGGAATTCCATACTTATCAAACACAGTGCTAGTGACGATTTGATTTCCCATTTAGTTCTGTGGATGAGTCAGTTATTGCTGTGCTAATGCTGTATAAAAAAAACCACACCCAAAAACATGTGGCTTATGGTAATATTTATTGGTTCTTACTCTCATGTCTGAGGGGTGACTGTGGACTGGTTCTTTTAGGCTGGGCTCAGCTGGGTGACTCTGCTTCAACTTGCAGAGCTGGTTAGACCTGCTTCTTGCAAAATTGATTCTGGCTGAAGAGGCAGCAGCTTTGCAGGGAAAGCTCTAATAAGGACAACGCAGGGCACAGATCACCAACCCAGCTCAGAAACACAGGGTAAGTTCCTGCTAGTGTCACATCTCCTAATGTCCCACTGGTGAAAGCAAGTGAGTGGACTTCGAGCAGGCCAATAGATTTCTCTTAATGAAGGTCAGAGGGGAGGGGTGAATGTTTTGAATAATATGCAATCTTCCACCGTCTGCCTAGAGAAATGATATTCTGGTGACTCAGGCATGAATATCTAATTCTCAGATGCCACCAGAAAACAGAAGCTTGGTTACTATGAAGTTTGTATTAAAAGTTATCCTTTTGGTGGCACTTAATCATTCTCATCTGCCTCCAATCTCTGTCACCACTAAAGGCCAGACCCCAGACTTGTTACAGTCATCCAGAAGTGCATTGCACCCTGTGTATGTGCTGAACACAGAGAACTTAATTCTACCTCTGGAGACAGCTTCCAGACTGAATTTGCAATGTGGGTATGTGTTTCCTCTGTGGCTCTGACTCCATTCTGCGGAGACAGGATCTCAGAATACCTGTATGAAAGCAGTGAATCACACGAGTGAGTGAACGCTACTATAAAAACAGTAAAAACATGAACATGATTATTTTTAAGAGTGAGATTGAATAGTAAAGAATAAAAAAAGATGTCATTATTTTTGGTAGTATTTATGGAATTTTATAGCTCATAAATTTGCAAGAATCAAGAACTATTTTTATTGTGTTCTCATGTGCCCATCCTGCTGCCAATGTGAGAAGGGACCACTCTCTTCTGGGGAAGATGAAACTGGGTGGATGGTAGAGTTTGAGTTTAGATTTTCTGGCAAGCATGTTATGAGATAGTTCTAAAGAAGTGAGTTTTAGTCATCATTTTGCTATTTTATAGGACTGTGAACTCAGGAAACATAATTTACTTTTCTGGGCCTCAATGACCTCGATTTAAAATGAGGTGCCATTGTATTAAAGGATGTCATATAACCTTCCACCGGTACTGATAGCCTGTGATTTTATTCATCTCAGATTACATGGTCCGGTGCCACATTTTGCAGCTCTTATGAAAGAGAAAGCAAAGTAAATGCTGGCCCACGGGAATAAGAGGCAACAGCTTGGGTGTCTCTGCTATAGAACATATCTGGGACCTTAGTCTCGAACTGTAGTCAACAGAAGCAGCGTTCAGTCTCACCTGCCTCCCAACTGCCTCTGACCTTTCTCCCCCACAAACATGGGGCACACCAGCGACTGAAGCCTCGGGGATGGATGACAGACTCCTGCCCAGAGAGGCTGCTACCTCAGGGAAAGCTTGCAGCTCTTTTTAACCTCTCTGTCAACTCGTTAACTATACTTACTTATCTTTTTTCATATATATATTAACTCACCTCTATTCCTGTAACTGGCATGTTTTCCATCTTCTGAATGGACATGAAGAAGCGTAAAAGCGTGTATCTAGCAGAGGGTACCGAAGCAGCCATTGATACAAAGTCATACAAAAGTGTTCTTCAGATTTACAGGAGGGGATGCAGTTTTAGGAAGTGCAACTTCCATGGGACTCAGAGGTGGAATTCACAATAGGACGCCATGGTCGACACTTCCATTCTTGTATGTGGAATAAACAACCTCTTTGGGGAGCCACTTCCAAGGAGAACAAAGAGGCGGGCAATTGAGCTGTGATTAGGATGGAGAAGGAAAAAAAAGTCACCTTTTTGGATTTAATGAATAAACCTTTTCCATTGCTGTGTGTTATACTCATTTCCCTCCATTCACTACCCAACCTCTATCCTACCAAGATCTAGTGTATTTCCTATTATCAACTCGCTCTTCACTATGTGTTCGCCTCGGAGAGGAATGAATAAACACGGAATGAATGAGTATGACTTTAGGAGGAAAAAAAGGCATATTTGAGCAAATGTGTCCATTTTGGTGAGTCACAAACCCTGCCATTGACTCTCTGTTCAGGTTTTTCATTCGTCCAGTCATTTCGGTATGTGCTGTAAGCCTTACAGTCCATTTTCTATGAAAAATACTTGATAACTGATAAAAATATGTATTTGTGTGTCATTTGAATTATTCCCATTGATTTTTTCCTCTTTCTTTCTGTTTCACTTTTGGAATCCTTTGCAATTTCCTCTTAATGTGGAAACTTGTTGGAATAACTGTTTATTTATATTTTAAAAGACCCAACAGTAGCTCTCTCTAACTCATGTTTTGAACCCGTTCGGAGAACTCACCCTTTGGAAATAGCTGCATAGTTGGGTTTCTGCTAACAGCAGAATTTGATTTGCTCCTACACCTTCATGTTTTGTTCAGTGCCCTTTTAAGTTTGGCAAAATTACTTTCAATTATCTCTGCTGCTTCCTTTAATAAGTAGCTTTGAGCAGTTTCCAAGGGCCTCCTCTAATCTTTCTGCGTGAGATCACTCTTGCCTTTCGAAAACACATTACCAGGAGACACTGAAGGCAACTTGGCACTATTAAATTTTAGTCACACTTTCAGCCTGGGAGCAGGGGCTTGCTAGGTTAGAAGTAGCATCTGCTTGAAACAGAACTTGGCTTATTTTGGGAATTTAAGCATGCAGCTGTTGTAATAGTCACAATGGTAAATCCACCCTGTACCCTCCCCCCAAATTACAGGGTTCATGGTGCTTACAGCGCAAAAATAAATGTCAACCTCTTAGGTGCTAAGAGATCATCTGAATTGTTTCCTCATTTATTTTGGAACCCATTTTATTTTATTTTATTTCATTTCATTTCATTTCATTTCATTTCATTTTTGTTCTAAGATACAGTGATACCACAGGGAGAAACTTTAGAGGCAACTTATTAAAAACAAACAAACAAAAAAAACCAAAAGCCAAAAAACAAAAAGGAGGTGCTCAGTTTGCAGGTGAGGAAAACACACATTGGCTACCTCAAAGTGACAACTTGCTTAACATGTCAAAATTCCACCTCCCAAATAACTCAAATGCCCTAGTTGAAATTTTATGAGTTTTATACTTTTTTTCATTTACCTTGGTAAGACTGGTATATTTAAGGAAAAAGAACCCAGCACACTCAATTTAATAAGCAACTACTGGGTACCAACAATTGGATAAATAATTTACTGAAAAATTTGACTCATTTTATTTGTTCTACTTCAGCATTTTTCCTCTGTGTCTAAAAACGTCACTGTATACTCCCTTCTCCTCAGTGTAAGACGAAGACTAATCTTCTCTGTAAGACCATGCTCTTTGTTTTTAATATTGGCCACTGCCACTGTCCTTTCCTGACACCTCAGGATCCAGAAATTAGCCCTCTCTCTTTCGATCTTTCCTTCCCTCTGGAATCCCTCTTTCCCTCTCTCTCTCTCTCTCCTTCCCCCACCCCATCTCCCTGTCTGTCTCTCTGTCTCTTCCCCCCATCCAAATACACTTCTCTCCCTTATCCTAAAAATACCATGGAATAAGCTAACAACATCTATAAAATGAAAGTCAAATAAATATTCCCAATTACCCACTCAATATTTTCTGCATTGGCTTTTTTTCTTTTTTCTACTTTTTTTTTTTGTGGAATGCTAGAAGATTATATTGAGGCTTAATAGGTGAACCTAAGAGACAAAAATGACTATATATTTTTTTCTAAGCATATTGTTGAGAATATTATTTATCATAATACATGGCATTTTAGAAAAGACCCATATGAGAGAACTATGGTTAGTTACATTGATAATGGTTATGCTGTTTCTAAGTAATTGATTTGTCTTTCTTACGAACAATCTTTTGAAAATAGTCCCTTTTTCTTGGTGGCAGTTAAATGCTCAGGACTCAGTGTGCAGCTTACCCATATACAAATAAATATACTAAATAATGTGCACTTTTTCATTAGACCCATGCTTAGCTTCATTTCATGATATTATCTTTTCTCTGATTTTTTAAAGACCAAAGTGAATGTCAATAAATACATGCAGTTTCTCTTTCCCCTTCATAGTCATGGCTTAACAATTAGCTTTCTTTCTAACTCCTTTAGATATTTTTATCCCCACAGATCTTGAATTCTATGTTCTCTCTCTCTCTCTCTCTCTCTCTCTCTCTTTCAAATTCCTCTATCTATGGTTCCTGTAGTTGTCAGGGGTTTTTTTGTTTTTTTTTGTTTGTTTGTTTTGTTTTGTTTTGCCTCAATGATTATACCTCTTTCCATATCCTTACTTGTCTTGTTTGGCTTCTGCCTATATTCTGTTATTAATCTCATCCATTTCCATTGTACTAGTTACTTCAATGGGAATAACTTACAGCTATTATTCTCAGCCTATGTCTTTTTTCCATAGATCCAGTCCTAGCTATCTTCTAGGTGTCCCCATTTGAGATTCTGATGATACTCAATTATTGATCAGCAGAACTCATTCTCTTCTTTTATTAAATTAAAAAAAAAATAGAGATGGAATCGCACTATGTTGCCAGGCTGGAGTGCAGTGGTTAGTCACAGGCCTGAGCATGTACACTACAGCCTGGAACTCCTGGGCTCTCGCAATCCTCCCACCTCAACATCCCAAGTATCTGGGACTACAGGCACTCATCGTCATGCCTAGCTCAGAACTCACTATCTCCTCCTGCAAACCTGTGCTTCCTTGTTTATTTTTGTTAATTTTTCTTAACACTCTTCTTACATTCAGATTTCAAGACCAACTTTGATTTTGCATAAATTCTGCCATTTAGTTATTCCTTTCCCTACCCAGCTCTCTATTCTTTATCAAAGTGAGAGCCCTCATTAAGTTATACAATGGCTACTACATACCCTCTCCTTCCTCGTTTACACATTGCTGCCAATTAACCGTTATTCACTCATAAATAAATGACAGTTGCATGGCATACTGGGATGGAGCTGGGCATGAGAGTCAGATAGACCTGGGTCTGAGTCCTCACTCTGGTTCTTGCTAGTGCAGCTAAGTCATTTTATCTCACAATATAGCTTTAAGTTTGGTTGCAAAAGCCACGATGGGGTTGGTTATGCCTAGTAACAAATCAGTGCTTAAAACAATTTGTTCTTTTGTATGTTACATATCCGACATGAGATGATTGGGGATTGTGTCAGGGAAAAGGGAGCACTGTGTTGTTTTGCAATGACGATTAAAGGCTGCAGGCCAGAAGCAATGCAGGTCCCTTCTGTACCATTTCCTTGGCCAAAGCAAATCACACTACTCTGGTATATTAGTCAGCTTGGGCTGCTGCAACAAAATACCACAGACTTAACAGCAGGAACTTATTTTCTCAGAGTTCTAGAGGCTGAAGGTCTCCAATCAAAGTGCCAGCCAATTCCATTGCTGGTGAAGCCACGCTTCTTGGGCATCTCTTCCTCTTCTTAAAGACCACTGGTCCTATTGAATTACAGCTCTCCCCTTATGACCTGGTTTAACCTTAATTACTGCCCGAAGATCTATCTGCAAATACAGTCACATGGAGGATTAGGGATTCAACATGAATTTTGAGAGAACACAATTCAGTTCATAGCATTCTGCACTCCCCAGATCCATGTCTTTGTCAGGTGCAAAATATATTAACTCCATCCCTAAAGCTCCAATATTTTAAATCATTAGAGCATCAACTCTAAGGTCTAAAGTCCAAAGTCTTACCTAAATGGTGTCTGAATTAGATATGGATGAGAGTCAAGGTACTACTCATCTTGAAGCAAAATTCCTCTCCAGCTGTGAACTTGTGAAACCAGAAGGGTTCTGTGCTTCTGATATGATTTGGCTGTCTCCACCCAAATTTCATCTTGAATTCTAGCTCCCATAATTCCCACATATTGTGGGAAGGACCCAGTGGGAGATAATTAAATCGTGGGGGCGGTTCCCCCATACTGTTCTCATGGTAGTGAATCAAGTTTCATGAGACCCGACAGTTTCATAAGGGGTTTCCCTTTTCACTTGGCTCTCATTATGTCTTGTCTACCACCATGGCTTTTGCTCTCTGCCATGATCGTGAGACCTCCCTAGCCACGTGGAACTGTGAGTCCATTAAATCTTTTTCCTTATTAATTACCCAGTCTCAGATATGTCTTTATCAGCAATGTGAGAATAGACTAATACAGCTTCAAAAATATGATGGTGGAACAAGCATGGAACAAACATTTTTATCCCAAAAGAGTGAAATAGAAAGGATGACAGTTCCAAAGTAGAAGTAACACCTATCAAGGTAAACTCCATCTGGTCTCACCAGAATCACTTTCAATGCTCATATTTCTAACAACAGGTGATCACGGTTGTCTAGGCTTTATCTGGCACACACATCAACTTTCCTCCAGCACCACCCATCACCCAGTTCCAAATCCATTTCCACATTTTTAGACAGTTGTTACAGCAGCACTCCAATTTTAGTACCAAAATCTGTATTAGTCAGCCCAAGCTCCCATAATAAAATACCACAGACTGAGTGGCTTAAACAACAGAAACTTATTTTCTCACAGTTTTGGAAGCTGAAAGTGCGAGATCAAGATGTTGGCCAATTCGGTCCCTGTAGAGAGCTCTCTTCCAGGCATGTAGATAGCCACTTATCCCCACAGGCATTTCTTCTCAGCATGTGTGAAGAGAGAGAGAGAAGTTTGTCTTGTCTTTTTTTTTTGAGATAGAGTCTCACTTTTGTCGCCCAGGCTAGAGTAAAATGGCATGTTCTTGGCTCACTGCAATCTACACCTCCCTCTTGGGTTCAAGTGATTCTCCTGCCTCAGCCTCCTGAGTAGCTAGGATTACAGGCACACGCTACCACGCCCAGCTAATTTTTGTATTATTAGTAGAGACAGGGTTTCACCATGTTGGTGAAACTGGTGTCGAACTCCTGGCCTCCGCCCGCCTTGGCCTTTGTCCTCTCTTTAAAATGACACCAGTCTTTTAGATTGTGGCCCCACCATTGCAACCTCATTTAACGTTAATTATCTTTCAAAGCCCTATCTCCAAATACAGCCACATTGCTGGTGATGGCCTCCACATAGAATTTTGAAGAGTCACAATTCAGTCCATAAGACATGGCTAACTTCAAATGCTGGGAAGACTATACTGATGACTCCATCAATCGCAGGCTTAGGCCTGTAATTAGAAGGGACGTATGCTATGTCTGAGCAGTAGCTGTGCAAGCCATTGTGTTCTATTCCCTCGTCTAAAGACTGACATTATTCTGATAGAATCTTCCCCTTCAGGCTAGAATAGAATGATGTGGAACAGCATTTCTGCTGAAGGGATTGGTATATAAATATAAAATAAACTTTTGTTATTCTAAGTTATTAAGCTTCGGGGATCATTTCTTATTACAACGTGACCTACCTAGAAAAAGTTGACCAAGAATTTTTAACAATTCTTGATAGTACTTATAGTCATAGACGTGGCTACTATTGTGCAGCCAGAATGGAGGTGTTATAATCTGTATGATTCTGGAAGGAATTTTGTAGCAGTTACCAGATTAATGTTTCCTCATCAGAACCATGACTATATGGATTTCTCTGCTCAAACCCTAGAATAGTCTAGTTTTCTTAGTCTTTTTCAATATATTTTGTTTTTACTTTGACCACTTAAAAATGATTATTAACCTCAGACATTGACTTTATTATCAAATTCAATTGATATTTTAATGACTTCAGTTTCTTTGCAATTTTGTAATCTTCAACATTTTTTCCTAAATACGGTTTCCAATCTGTGTCCTTTAAGGCCTCCTTTGCACTGTTCTTCCCTTCTCGAAAAGGTGTTTGATCCCTCAGGTAGATGACAATGTGCATGACTCAAATTTCAATAACATTGTAACTATATAGCTGTCATCAGAGACAGCATTTTGTTATGTAAGTTATGAAGATGCCTATCTCTTTGACAGAGATTCTGTGTATAAAAATATTGGCAGAACCTTGAAAAAGTTAAGGATACTTCACAGATGCTGGATACAGGAACAACTCTACATCCAATGTTGTATTAGATACTAAAATAGGTAGAACCTCTTAAAGTATCATTCAAAAGTAAGCAACATTCATTTTCTATTGCATGACTGCCTATTGAACAGAGCCCTTGTGCAAGTCACACAGTCCATCATCAGAGTTTGTTAGCTTAATATCAAATATCAAACGCATGCAGAAGGAAGATGAAGTAAGTGAAAGATCGTGACAGGGTTATTCAGCTAAAAGTCAATGTGAAAATGTGATGCTGATATCCTAAACCGCATTCAAACTTGTACTGCCTAGCATTTTAGGTCAGATGTATATCGTCCTTGTTTTTAAAATAAATATCTTCTATAAGTGATTCCTCACATGTCATTAATTCATACACCATATATGCTTTTTCTGGACTTTTCATTTTTGGGAACATACCAATGCTTCCATCTCTTATTCACGTGTGCTTCCTGCTCCTCTTCGGGAGTCCCTGCATCTGCCATCAGCTTTATGAGTAGGTTCTGTGTATTGGAGGCAGAAGTTGGGTCTGTTACTTCTTCCAGATGTCAGTGAAGAACATCTAGGCATCGGCCTATAATTAAATCCAACTTTGAAGGTTTCAGCCCAAGATAAGGAAAAGCAAGACAGTCTTTTAGAAATGGGCATCACACAGTAGTTTTGAAAATATCATCCATCCATCTCTCCATCCATCCATCCATCCATCCATCCATCCATCCATCCACTTAAAATTGCATCCATACATAGCATGAGAGAGCATGCATGCATGGGAGAAGCTGATTTAGATGCAAACACAGACATACACTCATTACTCTTAGGAGCACAAAGATGTATAGAAAAGCCACTGAGTAGCTTACATTATTATGGACACAAAGCTGAAAATAATATAACATCATAGGATGATTTTATTCATGCAAAAAAATCATTTACTTGACAGAGGAAGGAAAATCCACTATCAGAGTTGAAGATTTAACACACTTTTCTCAGTGACTTGAACATGGAGATTAAAAAATATATCTATATAGATTTAAATAACACTCTCAAGACTATCCCAGTTAATAGATAAACATTCTTAAATGCACACACAACATTTACCAGTAGGGACCATATGCTGGGCACTAAAACCAATCTCAATAAATCTCAAAGGTCTGAACTCATACCAAGTATACTCTCTGATCATGATGGGCTTGGAAAGCCCACGATGGGTAGGAAAGCAGTGACAAATAAAATGTATTAGTCTGCTTGGGCTGCCATAAAATATTACCACAGACTGTATTGCTTGAATGGGAGAAGTGTGTCTTGTCATAATTCTGGAGGCTGGAATTTTGAGATCAAGGTGTAAGCAGGGTTCTTTTTATCGGAGGCCTCTGTCCTTGGCTTGTAGATGGCACTTTCTCCCTGCGTCTTCACATGGTCTTCCCTCCATACTTGTCTGTGTCCAAATCTCTTCTTCTAAGGACACCAGTCATACTGAGTCAGGACCCACCCTAACAAACTCATGCTAACTTAATTACCTTTATAAAGAAGCTATCTCCAATTACAGTCACCTTCTGAGGGACTGGGGATTAGAAGTTCTACATATGAATCTGGGGAGAATGCAATTCAGTTCATGACACAAGATAACTAGGAAAGCCCCACAAACTTAAACATTTAACTGTGCATTTGAAATAGCTTTACAGGTTAAGGAGGAAGAAACATGAACTACTAGAGATATGTTGTACTTCTTAACAATAATATTACAACGTCTCAGAATTGATGAGTCACATCTTCAGGATTGATAAGAGAGATATTCATATCTTTACATGCTCATATTAGAAAACAAGAACAGTTCAAAATAAAAAATAATCTAATTTTCCACCTGAAGAAACTATTAAAATAATACAACAATAAATCCAAAGTAAACAGAAGAAAGGAAATGATAAATATACGAGAAAAAAATGGAACAGCCAACAGATAAAGGATAGAGAAAATCAACAAAGTCAAAGTTGGATATTTTAAAATGTTAATAAAATTGACAAATCTCTAGCAAGACTAGTTAGGATAACAAGACAGAAAAGGAAAATAACAGCAATGTATTTTAATGGAGAAAGAAGAATCTATTCAGAAAATGTTGATAAATGGAAATGAATATGAAGAAAAATATTGTTTGTATCTAAATATAAATCCTAGATTGAGTGTTAAAATTAATTATAAAAATGAAAACTTTCAAGCACATTGATGGCATAGTAGAGGATTTTTGCAATCTTGCAGGAGGAAGATTTCTGAAACATAATGCAAAAGGCACTAAACATCAAAAAAAAAAAAAAAAAAAAAAAACCCAGGAGAAGGGGTGAGAAACTACATTTCTTAAATACTTAAAACTCATGCTCACCAAGAGTCACCATTAGAATGGGTTAGGCAAGCCCCTGTGTAAGAGATAACATATGTAATACATACCTATCACCCACATTCACATCCAGAATACATACACAACACTTACAAATCAATAATAAAAAGCAAACAACTAAAAGGGGGCAGAAATTTTTGGCACTACAAAAAAAAAATGAATATCCAGATAAGAAGATGTTCAACATCATTATTCACTAGGAAAATGCAAATTAAAAGCATAATACAGTGCAATTTAATACCTATCAGAACAGCTACAATTAAAAAAAAAATACAGCATACAGGCAAGGATGCAGAACCACTGCCATTTGCACACATTGCTGTGAGAGTTTGAAATGTTACAAACACTGTGGAAAACTGTTTGGTATTGATTATTCTCATAAAGTTAGACAACCTACCTTATGATCCAGTAATTCCACTCCTTATTTATTCATGACCCACAAATGAAAACATGTGTTCAACTAAAAACTCATACAAGCATATTCTCCTTATAATAATCTCCACCTGGGAACAACTCATATATCCTTCAGCAGGAAAAATGGTTAAATTGTATGGTATATTTATACAATAAAGTACTACATAACAATAAAGAGGAACAAGTTCCTGATACACTCACTGAAGCACAGAAACATTACATTGAGAAAATCATGATATTTATGTGAAGTTTAAGAACACTAAATCCAGGGCCTGGTGTGGTGGCTCACACCTGTAATCCCAGCTGTTTGGGAGGCTGAGGTGGGAGGATTTCTTGAGGCCAAGAGTTTGAGGTTACAGGGAGCCATGATTGCACCACTGAACTCCAGCCTGAGCAACAGAGTGAGACACTGTCAAAAAAACAAACAAACAAACAAACAAAAAAACAACACACACACAGTAAATCTAACCTGTGATAGCAAAAAAAAGAAAATAGTTGTACCTGGGACAGGAGAAGGAGGATTGGCCACAATGAGAAATGAGCAACAATATTCTACATCTTTATGGAGATGATGACATGGTTGTATACAGTTGTTACAAATTATAAAATTGCACACTGATTTCTATGTATTTTATGACACGTAATGAAATAGTGATATAAAATAAGCATTATAATGTTTCGCTGGTGAGAAGCCATGGGTCAGAATGGGTGGGAAAAGGCCTGAGGAATGTAAAAGGAGGGTTCAGTCTCTGAGAAAGGGTGGAGTAGGTAGACCTGAGTTAAGACCAGATAAGGACTCACAGATTGAATGACAGCAGGGTGGAGCCTACGTTTGTTCAGTGGGTTTATCATGATATTAAGTGAACCAGCCGGAGTGAAATAGAGACGTTCTTAAAGGGTTTTGGAAAGAAATACTCATGAGAACCACAAGCAACAGTGCTCTGGTAGGAGACAAATGATACTTGAACATGACCTATTTTGGGTAAATTAGTAAGATGAGATTAATGAGAGACGCTCTTCCTAAGAGTATTTTAGTTTGGAAATCACAACAGCGGAATATATTCATAGGTCAGGGACTGCTTGGGGTCTCTTCATCAGCACATTCTTCCCATCAGCCGACCTCCTGCCCAAAACACATCTTTCTCAAACAGATTCCCAATTTTAGTAAGAACAATGAGCTTTGTAAGTAAATGCAGAATAAGGAAGTCATTTTTGCAACTTCAACCCAAATTTCCGAAGTACAACTCCTGTTATTTCGAAGTTCTCAGCATCAATCCACAGCTGTGGATTCTGAGCATATTATCCCGGGATATATGGAAATGACAGATCTTTCTGAAGTTCAGTGAGATGGTGGAGTTTAATCCAATGTTGTTGAAACCTGTTCAGGAGTACCGGGAAACACAGACGCTAAAGAAATCCATGTCAGTTGCCTTCCTCTATTTTTGAAATAGCTCAGAATTCTCAGCATCATTTCAACAGCATGATTTTAAAAGCCTTTCAGACTCAAAATAGAACCCTCTCCAAATTACACTGAATCAACGGATTCTATTTGTTCCAATCTTGCTAAACTTCACATCCTTGGAAATGACTAATGGAACAGATACCCAGACAACATCAGCAACTCCATTTCTGAATTAGTGTTTTCCAAATTTGGAGCCCTGGAGGGCTGGGACTATTTTGGAAGTCCTAAGGATTTTCTCTCCAGGTGGTGGAGCAGGCCCAGGGACTCCAACATAAGAGAAAAGAAAACTTTTTTTCCTGGGATCTTGTAGCATCTGCTGGACATATCTTAAATAATGACTGCAGAGGCCTATCACTCAAGAGAGAGCCACAGGCAACTGAACAGTGTTTCAGAATTAAAGTGATTTGTTTGGGGGAAAAAAGCCCATATACCATGGTGAAATGGATGAATGAGTAAGGACATCAATGAAGAAATCAATCTTCTACACTTGTTCAACTATCCATATGGCTTCTTCTTTGTCCTACTGTGAAGTACTTTCTTTCACCTTTCTCTTCAGAACTACATGGCGTTCCTCCTCCCTTGGCTACTGTGACCATGACCCCTTCATGTGCTCCAGCTTCCAGCTATTCTACCACACTAGGTTCTAAGTACTTCTTCCTGGCTGAAATTTAGCAATGCCCTCGAATTAGTTTCCCCAGCAACCCAACTCTGAGACAGCGATTTGCCTGCAGGCATTTGACTAGAGAGTGCTTCCAGAACCTTCCTCTAAGTTAAGCAGCTGGCAAAGAGCACAGAGAGGAGTTGGAGGGGTGGAAAGGGGTCTGGAATGAAGGAGAGTATGAAAATCCATCCATCCTCTATGTTTTTTGTTCAAGCCCTGAAGCTAGATAATGATGATAACTAACTAGAATTGGGGGAAAACAGGCTCCTGGAAATCGTGGTCAAGGATCTGAAAGAGCCACCTCAGGGGATAGAAAACAGCTAATCAAGGGCTTGTGAAATAATACTGAAAGCCCTCAGTAAAAATTTAAAAATAAAAAATGGGAAAGAAAACCACAAATGTGTAGAAAATGACTCAGAAGATTTATGTGATTTTTCTTTAGTACTTGGCTGGAAATAACTGGAAGAAAATAGCTAGTGTTATCTGAGGCTGGGGCAGGTGGATCAGGCGCTGCAGGAGTCCAGAGGAGAAAGGAAATACAGGGTACCCGTAAGAATGGAGTTGAAATTATTCAGCCAATAGAAGTCTCAGGATTGTTTTGAAATATTTCAATTCAAGGATGACTTTTAATGGAAACCTACCTTTCTAGTTTTCTCCTGCTGTTACGGGAAGAAATCCAAAAGCCTTCAGAGATTTATGTAGAAGATGGCGTTTTTTAATAAAACCACAATGATGTGTTGTCTGTTTTTTAATTAATCATAATGGCACCCCCATACGGGCACGTGGTGACTCGGAATGAGATTGGAAAAACATCAGCATTGTAGTATACAATACGTTAAACTTTTCAGCATTTTGTGTCTTGTTGAAAGGGAATAATTAAAACACATGTATAACATAATATGAATAATGGAAGCAAAATGTCAAGGAGAACATTTGTATGTGCTTTAGGCAGCTAAGTTTGAAGTCAAGCAGAAATAACCATTCTTGAAACTTGGAGTTATCACCAGCAGTGTATACAATAGAGGACTGTAAAGCCTCTGAGATATATTGGTAGGCCTAGAAATTTGTAGGTCAATGTCTGAGCATAATGGCAAGAAGTCAGATTCCAGTTATGACCCCAGCCAACTGGGGAAGGCTGTGAAAGTGCCCAAGGAGTCTGAAGTATTAGCAAGGCTACAGAAATCACTGTAAGCCGTGGAGAAAATACAGACTAAATTCAGCCAGCTGTGTTTACCTGAAAGGCTAAAGGAATGTGATATAGCCGGTATTCACCGACTGCACTGCAAAGTCATGGGATCTATGTGCTCCTGCCATTGTCTGCATTGCTCCTTGGTGCTCAGACTGTGTCCTGTGGGTGCTACCCTGGCATAGTTGCTACAGAATTTCATTTACTCTTCACCTTTATGAAACTAACTGATATTTTCTTCATCTTAACATGGCGGGTTTGGTTTTGTTTTTAGACGTTTCAAGTGTATTTGAGAAGGTGGCATATTCTCTTTTATCTGAGAATAAAGTTAGATATATATGAATAAAATTTCTGAATTGATTTGGTAATTCACATTTCCCATGTTCATACTTATTTTTAACTATTTTGGCCTGTGCTGGATTGAGGGTGATATGTTAATCTCTTTAATGTGGGTCTTTTGATGTTTCATATCTTGTTATGATGGTGGTTTCTATATTATTTGGTGCATAGATGTTTTTCAGCATTGTATCTTTATTGTGAATTAGGACCTTTTAAATATTCTTTATTTTAATTTTTACTCATTTAAAGATTTTTGGCTTTTTACCTTGTCTTTTGCAACCATGCTTTCTAATTATTTGCATTTGCTCTGTAATACCTGTGCCCATTTGTTAACTTTTGTTTTTTTCCAAATCTCTTTGCTTTTAGTTGCATCTCTTCTCTACAGTATATAGTTAGACTTCTCCATGCAAAACAAACTTAAAAAAATAATAGTTCACTTATATTCATTTACATTTATTTATAGGTCATATACTTTTATGTTTATTGTACATTTTTGTTATATTTACTATTTTTTCTTTATGAGATTCTTATTTTTTCATTACTTAGAGTATTTGGAAATTATGTATTTTTGTTCTAATGATTACCTTTATAATGATACTTTATATAATGGCCTTAGTCTTTTGTTCCTCCTAATGGTTACATTTGCTATGTGCTTTTCAAATGTAAATAATGTCTAATAATTACTGAGGTAACAATCAAAAAACTTAATCTTTTTGTCCTCTATCATTTGTTTAATTTTGTTACTTTTACTTTGTCTGACTATGCGTCTGCTCTTGCCTCATCGTTGATCTACTTTCAGATCTATGCTGGATGTGTTCAGCAGCCAACATTAATCTGTGCTGAAATTCCCCAGCTGCTTCTTGGTTGGAAGAAGCCCACCTTCTAGGAGATTCCTCATGAAGAGTTCTTGAGTTCAGTTTTTCCTGAATTCTTACATTTTCAAACCTTTTTAAAAATAGATTCATACTTGAAGGATGACTTAATAAATTGAATACTTGGCTAACTCTTTTACTCAATTTCTTTAAAATGTTGTTTTACTTGTATTTCCCTTTCTATGTTGCTTTCAAAAAGCCTAATAAAAACCTGATTTTATTTGTTTTGTAAATGACTTAGTTGTTTTGTCTAGAGGCTTAGAGACCTTTTTATTTTGAAGTCAAATAAACGTATTTAGATTATAGCTTGGAACTGACCATTCTAGGTCAGTTTCTTAAATATCTGGTGGCCTTTTCAATATTCAAACATATGAATTATTTAATTTTTGATGTTTTATGGGATTACAGTTTTAAGCTTACCTTTATATTGTTCTGTTTTGTCACTCTTCAAACACTGCAATTATACTGTATCTTCTTTACTTTTCATTTACATCCACTTCCTCTTCAATACTTTATATTTCTTTATTTCAAGCTTATTTTATTGCTTATTTGCATTCTTTTGGGGGATTGTGTAACTTATTCTTTATCTTAAAGTTGACACTTTTTCTCATTATTTTTATTTCATAAGTTCAAGTGTTCCCTAATTCACATATTGCTTTGTTTTAAGGTTTTACATTTCTACGGGTATTTTTTCCCATATTCACAAGCAGTTGCTTAAGGATACTTAATTAAGGCTAGGGTTATTTGTAAGTGTTTTCCTTTGTTTTCTGTTTGACCTTTGGGGAGACTTTTCACCAACATCAGCTTCTTTTATTGTTTTCTTTCAGTAGCTTTATGTGGAAATTTTCTGGGACTTGTTATTGTGTGTTTTTTTTTCTGTTGATTGAAACATTCTATATTTTAGTGTGCTCATGAACAGGGCATGGGGGGGATTTTGGATGACTTTTATGTATGTTAGTGTGAGAACACCCTCTTTTATTTGTGGATTAACATAGAGTTTCCATAATCCGTGGGGCCTCCTGTTTGTGTGGAAGTGGTTACTGTATCCTCTGATTTACCATTCCCTGTGGTTTCTGTAGCCCTATTTTCCTACTGTTGCCTTCTTTGTTTGCTGTGAGCCTCCCACGATCACCTCCCATGATCACCTCCCTGATCACCTCCCACGATCACCTCCCATGATCACCTCCCTGATCACCTCCCACGATCACCTCCCTGATCACCTCCCACGATCACCTCCCATGATCACCTCCCATGATCACCTCCCTGATCACCTCCCACGATCACCTCCCATGATCACCTCCCACGATCACCTCCCATGATCACCTCCCACGATCACCTCCCACGATCACCTCCCATGATCACCTCCCATGATCACCTCCCATGATCACCTCCCATGATCACCTCCCACGATCACCTCCCACGATCACCTCCCTGATCACCTCCCACGATCACCTCCCATGATCACCTCCACGATCACCTCCCATGATCACCTCCATGATCACCTCCCATGATCACCTCCCTGATCACCTCCCATGATCACCTCCCATGATCACCTCCCATGATCACCTCCCTGATCACCTCCCACGATCACCTCCCTGATCACCTCCCACGATCACCTCCCATGATCACCTCCCATGATCACCTCCCTGATCACCTCCCACGATCACCTCCCATGATCACCTCCCACGATCACCTCCCATGATCACCTCCCACGATCACCTCCCACGATCACCTCCCATGATCACCTCCCATGATCACCTCCCATGATCACCTCCCATGATCACCTCCCACGATCACCTCCCACGATCACCTCCCTGATCACCTCCCACGATCGCCTCCCATGATCACCTCCACGATCACCTCCCATGATCACCTCCATGATCACCTCCCATGATCACCTCCCTGATCACCTCCCATGATCACCTCCCATGATCACCTCCCATGATCACCTCCCTGATCACCTCCCACAATCACCTCCCATGATCACCTCCCTGATCACCTCCCATGATCACCTCCCTGATCACCTCCCATGATCACCTCCCACGATCACCTCCCATGATCACCTCCCACGATCACCTCCCTGATCACCTCCCATGATCACCTCCCATGATCACCTCCCATGATCACCTCCCTGATCACCTCCCATGATCACCTCCCATGATCACCTCCCACGATCACCTCCCATGATCACCTCCCACGATCACCTCCCTGATCACCTCCCACGATCACCTCCCTGATCACCTCCCACGATCACCTCCCATGATCACCTCCCTGATCACCTCCCACAATCACCTCCCATGATCACCTCCCTGATCACCTCCCATGATCACCTCCCTGATCACCTCCCATGATCACCTCCCACGATCACCTCCCACGATCACCTCCCATGATCACCTCCCTGATCACCTCCCACGGTCACCTCCCATGATCACCTCCCATGATCACCTCCCCAATCACCTCCCACAATCACCTCCTGGATCACCTCCCCTTCCAAGTCGCTTTACTCTTATTTAGTTGTGCCCTTCTAAGATGGTCTCCCTTGTTCTGCACATTTCTATAGTCCTCCCCTTTTTCACAGTAGCAAGTTCTCTGCTCTACAAGGCCCCAGACCTGTTCTCAGTACGCAGAGTGGGACCCTTACTTTCTAAAAGTGGCTTTCTTTGTATGCTGCCCTCAATGGGCTTCTGGTATTGAGTTTTTGTGGAGAATATGTGTTTTCTTGTAGACATATGCAATATTTTCTCTAGACTATGTACCAGGGTGATACTGACCATTATGTGCAAAACTGTGTGTTCTGATACGAAGTCATGAGAGCTTGGAATGTGTCAAAAGATGAATGAGGGAAGGATTGCTGAGGAAAATTAACAGTGAGGGAATGAGAAGAAACAAAGAAGTCATCAAATCTTGGGCTAGTACAAGAGCAGAGTTGCTGTTTACTGTCATAAGGAAACATATGAGAGAAGTAGACGTTTGTGCAGAAAAACAAGAGCTTTGTTTACACAAACTTTGAGAGGCTTGATAGCCATCCAAATGGAATTGTTTATAAGAAAAGGAAATTGGCAGGAGGCTGAGACAGAAGAATGGTGTGAACCCAGGAGGCAGAGCTTGCAGTGAGCCGAGATGCACTGCTGCACTCCAGCGTGGGCAACAGAGCAAGACTCCATCTAAAAAAAAAAAAAAGAAAAAAAGAAATTGGCTATGAGAATAGAGTTCAGGAAAAGGTTTGGGCTACAGTTATTAAACAGTTATCTCAATGATATCAATGTATGGGTCAAGTTTAGTCATGGCACTGAATGACATCACCGAGCATAGCAGACTCCAAGTGAAGAAACTTTGTTCACCCTGAAACGAGCTGGCTAAGTGAAATGGTGTGATTGAAACTCTGATTGTAGGGCTCAAAAGAAAACAGAGACCTTATAGTTTGAATGTGTGTGTTTCTCAGCTATTTTCACAATGCTGCTGTATCACAAATTGTCTCTGAACTCAGTGGCATAGGAAATTAACATTTATTTCATGCTCATGAGTCTGAAGTTCAGCTGAGATTCAGTTGATCAAAGCTGGACCCAGGTAGGTGGTTCTGCTTTAAGCTATGGGTCCAACTGGACTTGGCTTCTCATTGAGGATTGGGTTCTCATCTTTGCTACATGAATTCACCATGGGATCCAGGATGAAGGGGCAACCATGACCTAGTGACCCAGAGGCACCCCTACTCATGTAATGCCAGGGCATAGGATGGCAAGAAGGAGCACGCACTGACATTTAAGGAATGGGCTTCCAACTGGCAAACTGTCCTTTACATCCACCTTCCACTGGACACAGCAAGTCAGATCACTGAAATCAAAGTCAAAGGGACAGAAGTGCACTCTACCTTTAGTGGGAATAATTGCACAACTCCATGGCAAAGAGTAGGGGAAAAGCTTCCCCAACATGGAAATGCAAATTCAATATTTACTGTGTATCTTCTTGCAAACTACCCAAAGCATCTAAGAGATGAAACATACAAAACAAAACAAAATTAATAAACTCCATTTTCGGTGCATGAGGAGACAGCTAAAATACCAAGCTCGACTCTAGGTGAAAAAGTGGCCAAAGCTCTGGAATCCAAGAACAGATGCATTTAGGAGAAACCAGAGAAAATTTGATGCAGAGGCAATTTGGTGCAGAGAGAAGATGAAATGATTGCAAATCTCAGAAATAGCTGATTGTATGGCACTTCTCAAAGGACAGGACATGCTGAGGTGAAAACTAAATTCCTTTTTGTAATGGTGACAAGAGAGCATTAGCTTTTGGCTAGAGGTTTTCTGGTTTTGGGTTGGTTCCATGGAGGAGAGAAAACAAGGTTAAATCAGACAAAAAATAACTCAGTGGAATTGAAGGGGATTCTTCGCATTTCAAAAACCCACATGCTTTTTTCTACCCCCTTTGGTTGAGTAGAAGTAAGTGTTTAACAAACTCACACATAAAACCTGTCCCATAAGAACAATTCCAGCTAGCCAGGCAGGCTCTGGGTGCTCCTCCATGAAAGTCTTTCACAAATATTTGCATCAGGAAAACTCACTCTCTTCAATGCTGAATAATAAGAAAGGGTCTGTTCTACGGTCTGTAATGGTAGTTATCAATCAGAGGCTGATAAACTGCCTACTTCACATTTCTCAACCTCCCCTGAGGACATAGAGAAATGTGAAGTAGGGATTTGGGGTGTCACAGTTGCTGAGGGGTGCTGCTGGCATTCAGTAGATGTGACACAGGATTTTTCTTGCTTTTTTCTCTGGCTGGCAACGTCCCTGCCCAGGCCTGGCTGGGGCCTGGGCTCACTGGAGGAGATGCTCTGTCTATTCTGCCCGCTAGGCCGTGCTTGTCTTGCGCCCCAGCATGGATCCCGCCACCTCCACGGTGATGATGCACTCAGCCCCCTGTAGGCCGCGCTTGCCTTGTGCCCCAGCATGGATCCTGCGGCCTCCACGGTGATGATGCACTCATCCCCACTAGGCCGCCCTTGCCTTGCACCCTGGCGTGGATCCCGGGGCCTCCACCGTGAGGGTGCACTCAGCCCCACTAGGCTGCGCTTGCCTTGTGCCCCAGCATGGATCCCGCAGCCTCCACTGTGATGGTGCACTCAGCCCCTGTGTTCAGTGGGTCCCAAGTTCTTGTTCTGTGTCCAAGGGGAATGAGGTTGTGCTGACAACTGAAGGGTGAAGAGGGAGGAGAAGAATTGTATTGAGTGATGAAACTGCTCTCAGCAGAGAGTGGGTGCGAGGGTGGTCTCCCACCCAAAGTCAGATGGTCTCTCCCTCAGTGTGGCTAGGTCTGGGGCTTTTATGGGCTCAGAATGGGGAGTGTGTGCTGATTGTGAGTATGCAAAAAAGGCTAAAACAAAGGCACCGCTCAAAGGCATGGCAGTGTAAAGAAAACAATTAGGGAAGGTTAGGTATATGTAAATTAGGTGAAGAATGGGGATCAATCAGAGGAAAGCATGCCAAACGGGAAGAGTGGTTCTCATTCCAGTCTGTGGATTTACCCGGGACTTGTAGCTAGGCTTTAAACTGTCCCGGGCTTGAAGATCAGGTTTCACTGGGGCCTGCCCCAGTCTGCCTAGGATTGTCTGCCTCCTGCCACTGTCACATGGCCCCAGTAATGGTAAATATCCTGCAGGGCCTATGGTGGTGCCACTCAAGGAAATATTGTCCCCTCAAAATGCCATCAGACCCTTTCGAGGAACATTGACGTGATTTTTCTAAAGAAGAAAACAATACACCAACACAAACAAAAAACGACCAAGAAAGAGCTCTCTCCATAAAAAAACCTAGAAAACAATTGTAAGTCATGCCTAATTGTGTGAAAAACATCTCAGCAAAATACTAACAAAATAATTTTTTTGTGTGTGTACAAGAAATAAGAACACAAGGGCAGAATGCAAGGTTTCAGGGAAAAGGTGGCAACGCAGTAGGAAGAAATCAAACTTTAGTTGCCAGAGCTCAGGAAAGAAGCAGAAAGCAAAATAATCAAAAGTTAAAGCAATAAAGGCATTATTGGAAGAAAAGAAAAACAAAAGATATTACTGAATATGCTGTGAAAGATCAAGGGGATCTACTTGAAGGAAAAAAATCCTTATTTATGTGAGAAACAATAAACAGAAAGAGATACCTGAACACATCTGTCTATACACAAACACAGACACGCACTCATAACACCCCAGTGAAACAGGCTGCATGGCCATTTAAAAAATCTATAAAGCAGAAAGCTTAAAATAATCATATAATAGATGTAATACCAACAAATGCATTCAAATGAACAGAGATTAACCACCCTGTCTGTGAAGTCGTATGAACCATTTTAAACAGAATATTCACAAAGGATGAAAATAACAAATGGGCAAACACATACCAGGCAACTACCAATACATAAATACTTAGAAGGAGGTAGGTGGATAGAGAGATACAATAGATAATAGAACAACTTAATAGAGGCTATAATCTTATAATAAAATACGGACATCTTTAAGCTAAGAACCACAGCTTAAAACAAAAAAGCACTCAAAAATGTCAAAGGGCACATTTCATAATCAACGTATAATATTTATAGTTTTTAAATTATGAACTATCATAGCAAAAATGTTTGTAAAGCAAAAATTACAATTTATAAAAGTAGAAGTGAATGCAAAACAATTACAGGAGATGTTGTGTTTCCGCCTTTATTTTCTAAGAGCTTGAGAAATGTCTTCACTTTAGTAGCATGGATAGATCCAATTGTATTCTCAATGCTGCAATGCATACACCTTTGTTTTACATGTCTATTGATCATTTACAAACACTGATCACAAAACTCTTCAAAATGTCTATACAGTAGCTGCACTGTCTTACTAAAAGAGGAAATGAAGACATAATTTTGTGTAAGTTCGGAGCTCTCTATTCCTCGTAATGTTTTGTTGAATTCATCTGCAAATCCATCAGACAATGTGTGGGAAGTTTTACATAATTACTAGCTCAATTTTGTCAATGGAAATAAATCTATTCAAACATTCTATTTCTTCTTGGTCAGCACTCTTGTGGTTTTAATTTTTTTGATGTCCAACAAGAAAGAGTAGCCCTTGTATTCTACAAAAGTCCACACGTGCATTTTTTTTTTTAGCAGAATTATAAATGTGGTCATACCGGAACAGAAGTTAACTCTTGAAGTATGTTTCACAATGCTAATACCAGAAGGATCTTGCTATGTTAAAACACTGTAATAAGTTCTCCTGAAGAAAGGTAGTATATAACTTCACAATGTTTTTGGTTTGCAGCCAGGGTTACCGTCAACTTCCTATAACAGTTTTCGTCTGAGAAAATCTGTCCTTTTATTTACGAGCAATGCTTTATCTGTTATATTTTCCTACACTATCTGTCCATAATCCTTGAAAAATCTATCTTCTTCAATATGCCAGTTTGGACAAGGAGCAATCAAGTAACAGATGTTTATTGGAAGTTTATTTTGTGTTTAGATAATGGACGTATTTCTACAAAACAACACCCTGGGAAGCTGCAATGAGTGGACACACAACTAAAGGTAACTAACAGTACAGCTGAGCCTGTGCTAATAGCTGAGGAACTGCTCAGAGAACAGATGCTATGTTTGCAGCAAGGGAGTGGAAATATACTCTGGAGTGTTGGGAAAGGCTTCAAAGATAAGATGGTATCTGAATAGAAATTGAATAAATTTTGGGATAAATAAAGTAGTTGCTGATTCTGTTTTATATTTTCAGGAGTCCTTTGTGATTTACAAAGAAATGTTAAGAAACAAGTTTGTTTCCTTTAATAGAAAAAAATTATTTAGGATAAATGTGAGAGTTTTGTTGAAACAACTAGAATTGTGACATTACGTGGGCAGCAGAGAGAGAACTAGATGACGAAGTTTGCGAGGAGGATAAGGCTTTCTCTTCTGCAAGTCTGAGGGAAAGGAGATCCCTCAGAAATCCGGGAGGAAGGGCTCCAGTCAATGTTGCAACAACCTAAGAGGGATACACCTGTTCACTCTCAAGGACTGGAAAGTCTGACTGTCCCTTTGCACACCATGTTTGTTAAATAACGTGGTGAAATCTTTAAGGGAAAGCTTCCCAGGACCAAGGCCCCGGAAACCAGTACTTGCTGGTCTGTGGGAAGAACACAGATTATAAGTCTAGAAAAGAAAGCTGTGGGAGAGAGAAGTAGAGTTTTTAAGAAAGTAAGAGCCATTTAAGTTAAAAAGAAAGGACATTCTACCTAGGGGTAAGGTTATCTGTCAAAAATACATATGAAAATTTGGGCCAGGGCATTGTGTGTATTTAGATTATATTCTGTAATTTGCCGCCTATCCAGATTTTTAGTAATGTCTGTATCAGAGTGTCCTCCAAACATAAGGTTTTATTTATGTGCCTCGATAGAGCTAACACTTAAAAAAAATTCAGGTTTATTGAAGTATAATTGATAAACAGAAATTGTATACGGTCATCCCCTCTTATCTGCAGGGGTACATTCCAAGACACCCAGTGGACGTCAGTAACCATGGATAATGCTGAACCCTATATATTCTGTTTTCCTGGACATACTGACCTATGATAAGGTTTAATGTATAAATTAGACGTAAGAGATTAGCAACAATAATAATAAAATACCACAATTATAGCTATACTGTAATAAAAGTTATGTGAATGTGCTGTTTTTCAAATTATCTGATGGTACTATATGGCGTTCATGTATTTTTTAGACTGTGGTTGACTGTGGGTAACTGAAACTGCAGAAAGCTAAAACACAGATAAGGCGGTGGGGACTTACTATACATTATGTTGTACAATGTGTTGCTTTGATATATGTATATGTTGTGAAATAATCACCACAATCATGCTAATTTACACATCCACCACCTCACATAAAATAGCACATTTGCTAATGCTAATATATCCTTTCCTTTTTAATATTAAACAATTGTGATTCTTAACTGGCTTTTAACATTTTTTCTTATAAAATTGTTTCTTTTACAGATAGTTTCAAAAGAAGTTTCTAATTTAAACTGTGAAAATAGTTGAACTCCAATAAAATAAACATATTTCTATTTTTTTTTTTTTAAAGACAGAGTTTCACTCTTGTTGCCCAGGCTGGAGTGCAGTGGCATGAGCTCAGCTCACGGCAACCTCTGCCTCCCGGGTTCGAGCGACTCTCCTGCCTCAGTCTCCCGAGATAGCTGGGATTACAGGCATGTGCCGCCACACCTGGCCAATTTTGTGTTTTTAGTAGAGACGGGGGTTTCTCCATGTTGGTCAGGCTGGTCACGAACTCTTGACCTCAGGTGATCCACCTACCTCGGCCTCCCAAAGTGCTGGGATTACAGGCATGAGCCACCGTGCCAGTCAAAATAAACATATTTCTATTTTAACCTTACCTACAAATACTTCAAAGTGACGGGAAACATAAAACATGCTCATAGTTAGTTCATTATAACTAATAGGAGATAAAGAAACAGTAACAAATGTTCCTGATACATTATGAAAGAGAGGTTCTTGAAGCAAAAACAAATGGATGAATGCAATATTCTTTGAAATAAAAATTTTATTTTATTTTTTACTTTATATTACTGAAAAATCATATGAATGCTTAGACAATGAATTTTTATTGATGCAGAACATATGGGAAAGTAAAAGGACAGGAGATGAGACAAATCAAAAAGGGCTTTAAAACTCGGGGGCGCGGTGGCTCATGCCTGTAATCCCAGCACTTTGGGAGGCCGAGGTGGGCGGATCGCAAGGTCAGGAGATCGAGACCATTCTGGCTAACACGGTGAAACCCCCGTCTCTACTAAAAAAAAAAAAAAAAAAAAAAAAAAAAAAAAAAAATCTCTGGGGGAGTTACATACTGATTGGTAAGAACGGAATTCTCTTTTGTGTGGCAGAACAGTCTGAGTTGCTTTGCAGAAGGTTCTCATGATATCATGAAAACTTTTCCCAGCCTTAATCTTATAAAGGGGAATCTGAGAAAAAAAAAATGATGTCTGATGTGTAAGGAGCTTAACATGATATTTTCTGGCATAATTTATGCTCCACTCCTTTTTATATAGTTGGATCCTATATAAGGCCTGAACACTGGATTTTAAAGTGCATCCTTCTTGGCACCATAGATCTCCCCCTTTGGGAGACATGGTCAGGTGGTCAGTGCCCACAGTAGCCCTTCATTCCTTCCCACTGCTCGCCTGGATGAGGGAGACATTTCCCTGGCAGTGGTTAATGACTATGGGTAACTGAGTACTCTCCTATGGGGCTATAGGACCAAGAAGCTCAACTCGCATGTAACTCCTATAACTTATGGGAAGGGTTGGAGAACCTGGCATAGAACAAGGCTGGGATCAAAGGACGCTGGGCACAAGACCACAGCCAAAGCCCAGTCTCAGCAAGGGGCTGGCTAACATACCTCTCGCCACATACACACAAATGAAAACTATGTCTGGTGACGGACATGTTCATTAGCTTGATTGTGGTAGTTGGATCACATTGTATGTATACATATAATCTTTTGTATAACAGAAACATAAATAATTTTTCCAGTAAAGCTAAAAAAAGAAAAAAATAATAATTCCTTTATTAGTATACTGCTACTGCTGTTTGGGGACCCACTGCTGAACACTGGCACTGAAGGCTCCAATCAGCCACTCATTTTGGAGTCACAGGTTTGATTTTGATTCCATCAGCTGAGCCTTTCCCCGGATCCCAGGAAGCATAAGAAAAATAGTCTCTGCCACTGTTCCCTGTGGCTTTCTGAGAGAGGCTGTGCCCTTTGTATCTTGAAGTCATCCATATTGGGATATTTCCCAAAAAGAGAAAGGAAATTTGGATGGTAGGCATTCAAAATGATGATAATTTTATCTAGAAACTATTAAAAATTTATGTGCAAGATGCACTATGCCGTGATTTGCATTTTAAAACTTCTCTCTCTCTGTGTTTTAGACGATGAATGGGAGTGGAGGTTTACCAGAGGTAGGGAGGTGAGATAGACAGTTGTTGCTATTGCTTGAGAGAGACGGAAGGTAGTCCTGAGCTAACCAGATGCAGGTTAAGGCAGAAGGTGTTGAAGAGGAGGTGAATTAGACAAGACCGTTGGTTACAAAGAATAGAAATTTAGTAAGGTTAAAAAAAAGAATGTATCGACTGTGGTCTTCCCCAGAAGGCACAGAGCAGCAAAACCATAGGGAAATAAAAAGATGCAGGTGGATCTTAGGTAGAGCTGGAACCAGAGACTTGGATGTGATGATTGGCATCTCATTTGCCATCCCACCTGCTCTTTGCACACCAGCATCATTCTTCCCCACTGCACACCTAGAAGTTTCCCAAACTCTCATCCCATAATTTTTGCATGCAGAAGTCGACTGTCTTCTTTGCTTCCAATTGAGAAAATCTTGAGGAGATTCAATTCAGGTCCTGCATGAGTCCAGTGCCCACTCCTACAGCAATCTGTTGAATCCAGAACATTGAGATCCTGTGTGAACATGATAGTCGGTGCTGAAGCCACTGGGCTGGGTGAGAAGAGATGCAGTTTTAACAGGCAAAAGACCTTCATGATGTGAAGAGAAACCAGTGTTATCGAGATGCAGTTTCCAAAAGAAAAAGAACGCCATTCTTGAAAGACAAACCACTAGTAGGCAAATGAGAAGTGAATATCTACTGTGCATGGCAGATGGGGGACATAACCAGAATATGAAGACAGCACTTACCTGTCAAGCCTGGCAGAGAAATTTCAGTAATGTTAGCAATGTTAAAATGTACAGTGTACAGTTAATTAACAGTTGATGATGACTGATGTAATTTTTTTTTTTTTTTAATTTTAGACGGAGTCTTGCTCTGTCGCCCAGGCTGGAGTGCAGTGGTACAGTCTCAACTCACTACAATCTCCACCTCTTGGGTTCAAGCTATTCTCCTGCCTCAGCCTCCCAAGTAACTGGGACTGCAGGCATGCGCCACCACACCCAGCTTTTTTTTTTTTTTTTTGTATTTTTAGCAGAAACAGGGTTTCACCACATACACCAGGATGGTCTCAATCTCTTGATCTCATGATCTGCCTGCCTTGGCCTCCCAAAGTGCTGGGATTGCAGGCATAAGCCACCGTACCGGGCCAACTGATGTAATTTTTATTGTTAGATGATTTGTGGCAATTACACAGGTATACCTTAACTGTTCAAGAGAATAGACAGGCAGTATCTGAAATATTAGAAAAATTTAATCCTGAGACTCAGGGTAGAATTAGGGCCTTTCATAATGATTACTCCCTGCTCTGACTAATGAACCAACACACCTTTCCCTGTTTTCCTGAACGTTGCACCAAGATGGTTACTAGAATTTAACCTCAAAATCTTAATGCTCTGGTCAGTTCTAAAGGACACAACATTTCTCCTAGAAAACCTGGTGACAATTTCTAGTTGACTATTGCCAAGGGGGTCTCCCCTTGCCTCTTCTTTCTTTCACTGTCGCTCTGCTTTGCTGCCTGGGCTCCTGTGATTCATTGTCCACATCCCATGCCCCTCTGGCTTTCTGCATCATTAGGATGCCATGTAATATAATACAACACAATGTATGTAGATGCCTGGCTTGGGGTGCATGGTCATGGCATGCTGGAGCATCTTTTGTTTCCCTCATTCTTATTTAGCAATTTAGGATAAGCTGTGGACCCCAATGTCAATCCCTTATTTATCCCAATGGACATCTTGGTTTCTCAACTGAAATAGAATTCTTGGGATCTCTCTGACATTACAGAACTCCTAAGGTAACCATGCCTGCACTATGATTATTGCTGTATAAGAGCAAATGAAAATGTAGTCAGTTATAAGCTATGCAAAATGTGGGTTATACAGTTTGAATTATTCATCTGGAATAGATCTTCAGTGTAGTGAGTGATGGTGTACTTGACAATAAGTGATAAATAATAGTGATTTTGATAAATTCTCTTGGATAGATGGCTTATGGCAATGCATAAACAGTGGGAAAGCATCTCATTTTAAATTGGGATCACTAGCCCAATACAAAATAAACAGATGCTATGACTCGGCAGTTGCTGTTAACAACAAGAACCCAATATCCAAAGCAAAGAACAATGATTAAAATTCAAGAGCAGCAGCTCTGCCTGGTGCTTGGAACATAATTTCAGTCAGGAACAGAGCGAATCAACAATATTATGGAGTTTGTGACCTTAGTCTATTCTCTCCAGTGGGAGACATGGGTTTCATAACCCACCTGCTTATTGATACTTACTTTGGGAAAGCCAAAATACTGATTCCAGAGGAGATTAAAAAATGATTGTGGCACTTACGTCTTAAAAACATTACAAGCTAGTGAAACAGTCCGGGAGCACAAAAACAAAACTAATTCACAGTGCTTAATATGTCACTGAGGTCTCTGAAACTAATAGAAAATGATCTTCTGAAGAATTATCTATTATCATGATTTTTATGTGTTTGCTTTTCCTCTGAATAACAGGCAGACTATAATGCAAGTCCTTTAATAAATATATTAAGAAAAAGTCCTGTAATTTACGGTAATCAGTATCAAAAGTTGATATACTCAAATCATCACATTGCATAGGCAGCTAACTGGATTTTAATTTAATATCTCAGCAACTCTCTTTAACAGAAACATTAAAGATCTGTTAAAGAAATAGTCTAGGAAATATTTTCCCCTTTTTTTCTATCAAATTTCTTCTTTTTAATACTGTACCTCTCTTTTAAGTTTTTTCTCTCATCTCCCACTGGAACGAATGATTATTCCCTCTGGGTTGTCCCACTGCAGGATCTTTTTTTTTTTTTTTTTTTTTTTTTTGGGACAGAGTCTCGCTCTGTCGCCCAGGCTGGAGTGCAGTGGCACAATCTCCGCTCACTGCAAGCTCCGCCTCCCGGGTTCACACCATTCTCCTGCCTCGGCCTCCTAAGTAGCTGGAACTACAGGCGCCCGCCACCGCGCCCGGCTAATTTTTTATATTTTTAGTAGACAAGGGGTTTCACCGTGTTGACCAGGATGGTCTCGATTTCTTGACCTCGTGATCCGCCCACGTCGGCCTCCCAAAGTGCTGGGATTACAGGTTTGAGCCACTGTGCCTGGCCTGCAGTATCTTTTTTGTGATAAAAATTGCTCACTGCCTTGTATGGCAAACCTACTATGCAAAGGTTTGTTTCTCCTATGCCCAAAATTGAGTTTGTGCTCCACCTGCCCTTGAATCTTTTGATGCCAATGGGTCATTGCTGCTAATCGTTACCACCACGAACTACAGTGCACTGCCCTCCAACTTGACGCCACTCACAGAGATTCAATACCTAGGCTGGGACATCTGGTCAACCGGTCACAGGACATGAGTTCCTGCTTCTGGGCAGAGTCAGAGGGATGTCTCCATTTATTCTCTCTGCTGGAAGGTGGGACTCTGCCTACCACCCTGATTCGCACAACCAGGGCCTTCAAAACCAGAAAAGGGTGGTAGACTGGAAGATGAATGGTTAACAAAATGCCACGTCATCTATCGAATGTACTTTCTCAGCATGATAAATAATGCTGGCTTGGTAAAATTCGTACAGTCATATTCATACATAAGAGTGAAACAATTGGGCATGTGTTTGCTAAATCAGAACAGTGAGAATATACTAATACAGCTTACCATTGTTCTAGAATTTTTGACATTATGATAGGGCATGAAACAGAAACAATGGAACTATTTATGATAAATGTAGAGCAAGAATTATAATTGTGGGCTGAAAAGCTTGGTAATAGCTAGAAGCTCATAGGGAATAAATGAAATAGAAACATGCTTAGAATTACCAATAAAATTTAGTTAACTGGCTAAACACAGAACAAATATGCGAATATATTTTTTAAAAAGTTTGCAATTAGTAAATGCGATTCAGGAAAAAGTGTTTCATTCACAACAGCAACATATATAAATGAATAAATTACAAAATGAAGAATGTTTCAAAAGTAAAACACAACATTTAAATAAAAACAATTTTTAATGACTAAACATCATTAAAGAATATGAATGAGTTTAAAAAGAAGAATCATAATATATATCTTATTTTCAAATCAATGAATAGCCACAATACAATACAGGAATTTTAATATTACTTTTGAAAACTTGACAATATAATCTCGAATTAGTTACAAATATAGACGTACATCTAGACCATCAAGTTAGCTAGGTTGGAACTATAATTTGGTTATGTTTGTGTCTCTATTGCTTACTGCAGTGTCAGATAGTAAGTTTACAAATAATAAGATTTTTAATGATAAAAATCTATGAAATGTAGGAATAGGTAATGATATATATGTTTTTTGCAAATACCACAGTAATAATTGCTACAAATCAGAATTACTCATAGCTGCTAAAACTGAACGGGTGAAAGTAAGACGAGAAACAGGATACTTGGATAGCAGTTAAATCCCTCTCCGCAAAAATCTTCTCAATTACCAAAAAAACATACTAACCTTCCAGTGGGAAAATCTTACAGAGAGTAAGAGTTCATGTTAACCCAGTAATCAAAATTAACATCCGTAAAAAGACATATCAACATGTGCCTCCTGATATGAAGCATTTGCCCTAGGAAGGACACAACATCACTTCTGTGACATTCTTGCCTAAACATGCATGACTTAAATCATTAAAAAATCATACAAATACAAAATGAGGGAACTTACTTTTCTTTTTTGCTTATGATTGACATTTAACAATTGGTTATACTTATATAATAAAATAGATCCCAAATTTGACAAGATTTATCAAATGTTCCACAGCCCCTTCCCACATAGTTTGACATGTAGCTGTTTATTCTTTTATTCATTTTGCAACATGGAGATGAATTTATCACATTAAAAGTATGGTGCTAGATAGTGGAAATACAAAATAAAATTACAAAGACACCCATCCAACCATATAGCCACTTGCTCTGTAAGAAGAAAACAAGACAAGGGAATAATTACATATCACAAGGATTGCAGTCCAGAGCACATACATTTCTAAGATAAATGGCTGTGCAAGTTGAACAGGACAATAATTTATTATAGAAGACATTTTAGAAACTGAATGAAATTGTTGAGGGGTATCTCACTATATATTTTTGTCCTGAAATATTATTGGTATTGTTGGTATCTTACTTTTTAATAAAAATGTAGAAGAAAAACTTTTTCTTTCTTGTCTCATTTATTATCCTCAATTGTGTACAATATAATTGTGAAAACAGAAGTGAATCCTTTACTGAGTGCTCTTCTATTCGAACTGACCTCTCAAGTGCCATAGAAAGAATAATATATATGAACATGACCCAATTTTAGAAGCAAGAAACTGACCCACATTTATAAGCAAAAATACTTTTTTTCCCCCTAAGTACTCCTCCACATCAGAATTCAGGAACATGGCATGTTCTCTGTTACCAGTAGATGGAGGGTATCTTACAGGAATTTTTTTAAAAATGTGAACAGGTATTTTAAGTGAGGAATTTGAACAGAATTCAAGGATATTGACTCTCTGTTATTTACATAAAAGTCTTTTAAATGATTTGAGTTTCAAGAACTCACATCTGACTTTCAATAAGCTGTACTGGGTTGAATAGTGCCCCTGCAAAATCCATGTTCAGGCTGGGTGCAGTGGCTCACATCTGTAATCCCAACTCGTGGGGAAGCCGAGGCTGGTGGATCACCTGAGGTCAGGAGTTTGAGACCAGCCTGGCCAACATGGTGAAACCCAGTTTCTACTAAAAATACAAAAATTAGCTGGGCATGGTGGGGCATGCCTGTAATCTCAGCTACTTGGGAGGCTGAGGCAGGAGAATCACTTGAACTGGGGATGTGGAGGTTACAGTGAGCCGAGATCGTGCCATGCACTCCAGCCCTGGGTGACAGAGCGAGAGCAAGACTTCATCTCAAAAAATAAATAAGTAAATAAATAGATAATGAAACTAAAAAATAAAAAATGTTCACCTGGAAACTGTGAATGCAACTTTGAAAAAAGGGTCTTTTTGAGGTTATACTGCATTAGAGTGGGTCATAAATTCAATGACTAATGTCCTTATAAGAAGAGGAAAATTTGGACACAGAGACAGGCAGGGGATACTAGGGAAGAAGGTCATGCAACAATGGGGCAGAGATTGGAGTCATGCAGCTGGAAGCCACACACCACCATGGAGTGCCAGCAACCACCAGACGCTGGGGACAGGCAAGGGAAGGCTCATCCCCAGAGCCTTCAGATGACCTACGACCCCACTACACCCTGATTTTACACTTCTAACCTGCAAGTGTGCCAGGGAGTAACTTTATGTTGTTTAAGCCACTTTGTTTGTGAAACTCTGTGACAGCAGCCCTAGGGAACTCAAACAAAAGGATATTGGGTAACTAATATTAAATCATACTAATTCTAACCATTTTTCGATAAGAATCCATGAATAATCACTCTGTATTTGTAGATAATGCCATGGGTGAAATCCGTAATGCATCTGCAGAGAACACAAGGCATTGATAGGCCTTCTTCACAAGCCTGCTATACAGAATTCCTTCACTTTTCATGGTAATATAATGACAGATATAGGTTATATAGGTTCATTAAGGATCTGTCATACTATACAATGGAATATAAGTGGGAAAACTAAATTTTTAATGTGCTGTGTCAGAAAAGTTGCGATTAAAAATAAAGCATGTCTGTCCAGGGGTGATAAACTCACCATTAATGACCAGCAACTCTATCTCCTATATAGAAATGATTATTAACTTTTGGGCTTTAGTAGCAACTCAGGAACACATGACCTCAGACTTGTGGACTATAAAGCAAGGAGGCCTATGTGCTTTAGTTTAAACTTTCGACTGTACTGAAGTTAAAAAAAAATGACACTTTTAGAGCAAGATATTGACAATAAAAGAAATGTCCTGGGACTTTCCTTTTTAGCCATGGTAGGTTAAATGAAACTAGATTTGACCTGCCATTGAAATAACCATACAGCTAGATAAAATACAGCAGTACTTTTCAGACACGGAACAGCAAACAGTACAGGGCATGGTCCTTGACGGAAGAGAAACCCGAGAGGCGAGTCTCATGATCGCCCCAGCATTCTATTATGTGTGCATTTTCCAGCAAAAGCACAGGTTATTTGATCCCAAGCAGCATGGTGGTCTCACTAAATAGGTATAGATATGAGTTCCAGGCTGCTGAACTGGTTGGAATTTGCAGGGCATGAAAATTCATAGCTGATCTTTGGTCGAGGACTTATGTTGGACTTGTGCAGACTAAGAAGACTCGGTGGCACTTAGTTAAAAGCCCTCAAGTTGAAGGACAATACCAAAGGCTGTAGAGTGCTCAGATACTTCCAGCATATGCAGACTGGATATACCTCTTTGATCATGGCAGACATTCATGTGAGATCCCAGAAAGGCCTTAAATACCCCTTAGATAACAGTCCTGCTCTAGGACTAAGATCAAAACCCAATAGGTCCACTGTAACAAAGTGTAAAATCAAACATGACAGGAATAAAAGGACCCCCCAGTAATTCAACCGTCTGGCAGAAAAATACCTAAAATAAGCCAGTATCTTTTCAGCATATTGTCATTATGGCCAGCATGCAATTAAAAATTGCTAGACATACAAAGAAGCAAAAAATTGTATCAATTTTAAGAAGTCATCAATGAAATATTAGCAATTAAAGTTTATGAAATTAAACAGTTTCCAATTATCAAAAGAAAGAAACAGATCCCAAGATAACAACAAATGATGGAAATAGCAGCAAGTACTTTTTCTCATCTATTTTAGGTATGTTTCATAAGTATGTTCCAAGGCTTAACGGAAAATATATCTATTAATAGAAAAGAGATGTGGAAACCCAGAAAAGAAATGACAACTATAAAAAATAACCAAATAAATATTCCAGAGTTAAATATGTAATATTTGAAGTGGAAAGTACAATAGTGAACATAACATCAGATAGGATACTGCTGAATAAAATGTTAGTGAACGTGAAAGCAGTTGGATAGAATTCATCAAAAATGAAGATCAGAGAGAAGGAAAAAATAATGATAGAAAAACCAGGGCCTTAATAACCGGTTGAACTATATCAACTGCTTTATCATGTGGATAATTCAAGGTCAAGAGGGAAGGAAAAAGAGCAGAAAAAAATATTTTGAATAACATGAATGAACATATATTAAATTAAATTTCAAAAGTCAGTGTACAAAACCAAGAAGCTCAATCAATTGCAAGCATAATAAACATAAAAATAAGCAACCCTGGCACATCATAGTCAAACTGGTGAAAATAAAAGATAAAATCTTGAAAGAAGCTGAAGACAATTGACACATTTCATACAGAAGACAAATGAGGTGAATGAAGTATGACTCATCAGAAACAATGAATGCTGAAAGACATATTTCAGTGCTGAAAATAAAAATATGACTCTCGAAACTTAGTTTTCAATAAAATTATCTTCAAAAGTTAGGTGAAATAAATAAATATTCAAATTAAAAAGAAAACATGAGATAATTCATTGCCAGCACATCTATACTGGAATAAATGCTAAAGAAAATTCTCTAAAATAAAACAAAATGCTACCAGATAGAAAAATCAGTTCCAAAGAAGAAATGAAGAGCATCGAAAATGGTAAATTAGAGGGCAAATATAAAAGATTGTTTTTTCTTAGAGAGAAAGCTGTTTCATGCAAAAAAATAACAGTTTATTGTAAGTTTAATTCTTACTTGTATATAAAATATATAATAATAAATAAAAACAAAGTAATATAACAAATAATAATAGCAAATAACACAAAGGACTGGAAAAGTAGAATTTTATAATTTCAAGGTTATCACATTTTATGTAAGTGGTATTATGACTAAGGTAGACTAATCTTTAATACAAGAATATTATAAGGCCTAAAACAAATCTTATAAATGTGTACAAAGATGGGTAGCTTGAGGAATCATTAAAATTGAATATTAAATTAACAACACAAAAGAAAGTGGAGATAGAAGAACAGAAGGAAAAAGACAGATGAAGAAAACAAATAGCAAAACTATAGACATAACCAAAACACACCAATAATTGCATTGAACATAAGTGGATCTGACATTTCAATTAGAATACAGAAGTCTTCAGAATAGGTACAAAAAAAAAGTTCTAAGTATATTCTGTCCACAGTAGACACTTTAAGTAGAAAGACACAAATTATATGTAAGGTATTGAAATTATTTCATGAAGATAGAGCTACCATGGTTCTATTAATATGAAACAAACTAGACTTCCAAGCAAATATAAGCAGAATGAAGAGGAACATAATGATAAAATTAAAGGGAGAAATGCAAAAATCTACAAGCATAGTTGGAATTTTAATACTTTATCTTAATATTTGATCCCCAAATGATCTATATGTGAAAGATTTGAAAACAGTGTCAACAAATGACATACATATAACACACACATTTATCTCTATCATATATATATACAGTCTTCAGTTATATATAAAGTCTTCAGTTATAAAGTTATACATATACTCACACACACACACACATGTAACTGAAGGCTACACATTCTTTTCAAATACAGATGAAAGAGTCACTTCGATCATGACTGACATCATGAGTCATAAAATACATTTACAAATTTAAAAGACTGAAACATCATGGTCATTGTTCGTACATGTAAACCAGCTTTTTAAAAAACAAATGAAACAAAACAAACATCCTGATTTGAAGTGTTTGCAGTTTTCCATGGCATGTCCACCATTTTTTTTTTTTTTTTGAGATGGAGTTTGCTCTGTCACCCAAGCTGGAGTGCAGTGGCACGATCTCGGCTCACTGCAAGCTCCACCTCCTGGGCTCATGCCATTCTCCTGTCTCAGCCTCCCCAGCAACTGGGACTACAGGCGTCTGCCACCATGCCTGCCTAATTTTTTTGTATTTTTAGTAGAGATGGGGTTTCACTGTGTTGGCCAGGATGGTTTTGATCTCGTGACCTTGTGATCTGCCCACCTCAGCCTCCCAAAGTGCTGGGATTACAGGTGGAGCCACTGCACCTGGCCCATGTCCACTTTTAAGCTTGCTAAAATTCTGGACATGTAACAACTGGCTTTCTCAAGTCATTACAAGCTGGTTCCAGCGCACACAATGAATAGTGTATTGTTCTTTAATTAAAATAAAATTAAATTATAAATCAACAAAAACTATCTGAAAAAGACACAAATATTTGGAGACTGAAAACCACATTTATATACAAGCTATAGTTCAAAATGAATTTATAAAACATAAATATTTAACTAAAGGATAATAAAAATATATATATGGGCAGTAGCTAAAAGTTGAGAAAAAATTATAGAATGAGAAACTCATAAAAGATGGAAAATATTTTAAATCAATAATATATTTCTACCTCTAAAAGTTAGGAAAAATAACCAAAGTAATTATACTTTTAAGTCAAAGTATTTAGAAAAAAAGAAAGAGAAGAAAAACTGAAATAAATTTTAAAAAGGCAAAATATAGAGAAAGATAACAACCTCCAAAGTTGATTCTGCTAAAAGATTAATAAAATGTATTTTAAAAAGTCTAACAAGTCTAAGCAAAGGGGGTAAAAGAGAAAAACATGAATGGTCAATATTGGCAATGATTAAAGTGACAGTACTACAGATACAACAGATATTCAAAAATAATGTAATATTACAAACAACATTAAACCAATGACTTTGACAAATTAATAAAACTAACCAGTTTCTTCAGAAATTATTTGAATATATTCAGGAAAAAATCAAGAAGTAAAATAGGCATAAATCCGTTAAACAAATTCAGTTCCCAGTAAAAATCAGCAAAGGAAAAACACAAATACAGATAGTTCCACTGGATCAATGTATTAAATATTTAAGGTTGAAAAATGCATACACTCTTTTAGGAAATAGAGGATGATAATCTGCTTCTGAACTTATTTTAGGAAGCCAAAAATACTCTACTTCAAAATTCCACCAAAACACTGCAGGCAAAGAAAATTATAAATCATGATCCTTCATGAATTTAGATTAAAAACAATGCATTACAAAATAATAGCAAGTTAAATCAAGCCATATGTAAAATTGGTAATATGTTAAGTAGAGCTTATTCCAGGAATGAAAAGTTGGTTTAAGTTTTGAAAACCAATATAATTTAATAAATCAACAACAGAAAGTATAAAAATAATATTATATCTCAATAAATGATGAAAATTTTTTGACAAAATTAAACCTGTTCATGATAAAAACTCCCCACAAACTAGGAATACAAGAAAACTTCTTCAACCCAATGAGTGGCATTTATAAAGCATCTATGGTTAAGGTGAGTTATTAAACACTTTTCTTTAAAAATGGCAAATAGCTCAAGAATAACCCTTTTTATCACTTCTACTCAGCAATATACTGGTTGGCATCCCCAGTATAGTAAGGCAAGAAAAGTGTTACATACACATGAAAGGAGACATAAAACTGTCTGTATTTAAGGGTGACATAAATGTTTTTTAGAAGATGATAAGGAATCTACAAGTAAATTTCTAGACCTAACTGTGTAAATACCCAAGGCTTATTCATATTTGTTTATGCTGGCAGCAAATGAAAAATAAAATTCACAGAAAATTGCATGAAGATGCATAAATATTTAGAAATATAATTAATGTGCAAATCCTCAATATTGAAAATGACAAAACTGTAAAGCATTGATTAAAAAAATTAAAGAAAACCTCAAGAAATGGAAAGGTATACCTCGTCCATGGATTGAAAGATGCAATAGTTTTATAAAGTTGTTCTCTCAAATTAATCTATAGATAATAGAGAAACCCTAACAAAATTCCAGAGGGCATTTTTGGAGAAACTGAGACGTTAATTATAAAAATTATACAGAATAACAAAAGGCTTGGTATAGTCAAATAAGAAGAGAAAGAACAATATTCCTGGTTTCAATATTTACTCTACAGCCAGAGTAATCAAGACATTATATTGGCATAACACTTGTAAAATATCACCAGAACAGAAAGTCCATCCAGAAATTGACCCATCGTGTAGCTCATTTATTTTGACAAAGAAGCTAACAGAAGAGAAATTGGTACATTTATTTCCCCTCGACAAATATTTCTAGAACTCTTGATTATTCATACAGGTAAAAAAGCAACTGAAAAGTCAACTTACACTTTCCACAAACATTAATTTAAGTTGGACATAATCCTAAACCTAAAGCTAAAACTATGAAGTTTCTAAAAGAAGTGAAACATAATATATCTTCCTGGCCTTAAAAATATGCAAAGATTTCTTGGAGAACACCCAATAAACACCAATAATAAAATAAAAAAATAGTAGTCAACTATACAAATATAAGGCTGACATATCCAGTATTGAGACTTCCTGGCATTCTGTGTATGGTCACTTTGTATGATAGTCGATAAACTGAAAGGGATCTCAAGGAAATTGACTATAAGGATCTTTTATACCATTATCTAATGACCATAAGCATTAATTCTTTAAAATCTTTATTTAAATATAATTAACATTAATACAATTTACCTATTCAACATATACAACTAAATGTTTCTTAGTATTTTTACAGAACTGTGTAATCATCAGCTTAATTTAATTTTGATTTTTTTCATCATCCCCAAAGAACTCCATACCCCTTAGCAGTCACTCCCTATTCCCTCTTCACCTTCTCCAGCCCTAAGCAATCACAAATTCACTTTTGTCTCTAGGGACTTGCCTGTTCCAGACATTTCATGTAATAGAATTGCACATTATGTGGTCTTTTGTGACTGGCTTCTTTTAGTTAGCACTCTATTTTGAGATTTATTCACGCTATAGCATAGATGAGTGTTTCATTACTTTCTATTAATGAGTAATATTTTATTGTATGGATACATCACATTTTATTTATCCATTCATCAGTTGATTGACATTTGCTTTCTTCTGCTATTTGGCTATTACGAATAATGTTACTGTGAACATATGTGTACAACTAAGCATTTATTTTCAAATCTGGTTTTGAGGAAGTCTCAGATTGAGTGACTTTTTAGCCCACTAGACCATGTGCAGGTAGAAAACTTCAAGTTTCAAATTTGACACCAACTTACTGTATGAATACAGGTAAGTTACTTCTCTGAGCATTTTTGTAAAAAAAAATTTAATCTGAAAAATTAAAAAAAAAAAAAAAGGATATAGAGTCCCTGAAATTAGATGATGCCTCTAAAGTACCACTCTTCTGTCTAAGGGGATCTCAATAAATGACAAGCTCTAATTATATGTACTTTTCTTTTCTCTTAAATTCTTTTATTCCATTCAAATCCTTGCTGGTGAGTTGAGAAAGTAGGAATCAGGAAAAATATCCAGGTATAAATAGTATCTTAATTCTTGGGCTTCATTTTGCTGCTCTGCAAAACATGGGGATTGGATAATCCTTAGGGTCTATTTCTGGCTTTAATATTTTAGGATTTAAAATGCATTTTAAAACTATTTTCTGCAGACATCATAAGTGAAGATTTGATTATTTCTCCAGGGTCACATAGCAAGACTGTTGCAGAGTCAGCATTTGAATTTCCTGGTCTTTTATTCAGGTCTCAGTTATTTGTGTTAAAAACTCATTCTCTCTAAGAGTTTTAAGGTGCAAAACCAATGACTACACAGTAACTTAGTCAACTTCCTAGTGAACCAAAAACTGCATGTCAACTGTATTAATATTTTGTGATCATATATAGTTTCTAATTTTTCTGTCTCTTATGAACTGGCAAGAGCTTATTTATTGTTTTGGTCTGAAGTAGTTTGTTTTGCCGTGGTTCTAGAAGTATTACAAACACAATGTTCCTGCCTTCTTCACACTTTTTATAGTTGCAATGAAAGTGTTAATTTCAAAGTTTATTTATACTTAAATCACTTTATAAAACAAACTCCATCTAGTCATTTACCCCCTTCAGTACTTAAGTTCCTATGTTTTATGTGCCAAATACATTTGCAGCTCTTGAAATTATGTGAAGGGTTTGCAATAGTCTCGCACATTTAATATGCACTGTGGACATAGTGCTGATCAGTTCCTCATTAGGTGTAAAAAAATTTTAAATTGGTCTTCTAAATATTCCACAGTTTCACATGGCTGTGTTGCTTTTTTTGCATGTGAAAATAATTAGCTTAAGTCTCAAAATTTCAAACTCCAGTTAGAGATGACATAATTGCATCTCGTTATTATTGCAGTATAATCAGAGGTATTGTTTCATAAAATGCTTTTGTTTGGATGCTAGGGGATGATTTTAGTAGATTTCACATAAGAGTAGCTAATTTGTTGCATAGTCAGGCCCTGCTGGAGGTGTCTGTGTACGCCTGCCCTTGGGAATCTAGAAACTGGAAACAACCCTTAAAAACGAGAGCCACAGGTTTGATGATACCTTAAAATACATAGTCAGAACGCACCGCTGAAAGCCATAGGGACAGGCATGAAACACGGAGACTTTTCTGAGAATGAGAATGTGTCGTTACACAGTGGCAAGGCTGGTACTCTGGGAATGTAATGTGAAGAACTGCTTTGGGAATTGGCTACTGCCTAACAGGTTTATCAGAGACAGGTGTGGTTGGATCCTGAGCAGTAAACAGTACCCAGCAAGAGTAGCTCCAGAATCCTTCCTTCCTTTTCTTGCCCTCCTGGCTGTTGGCAACACAGTCATGTGCCACTTAACAATGGAGATGTGTTCTGAGAAATTTCTCCTTAGGGGATTTCATTATTGTGCAAACATCACAGAGGGTACATACACAAACCCAGATGGTGTAGCCTACTGCACACCTACGCTATGTGGTAGAGCCTGTTGCTTCAAGGCTACAAACCTGTATGGCATTTGCCTGTACTGAATACAGTAGGCAATTGTAACACAATGGTATCTGCATATCAGAACATCGAAAAGTACAGGAAAAATACGGTATAAAAGATTTTTAAAATGGCACACCCATATAGGGCACTTACCATGAACAGAGCTTGCAGGACTGGAAGTTGCTTGAGGTGAGTCGATGAGTAAACGTGAAGGCCTAGGACTTAACTCTACACTACGGTGGATTCTGTCAACACAGGACACTGACTACACCAAACAAATAGAAAGATACTTTTCTTTCTTCCATAGTAAAGAAAGTTTACTGTAATTTCCCCTAGCTTACTGTAATTTTTTTTTTTACTTTATACACTTCTTTTTTTAATTCTTTGATACTTTTGTGATAACACTTAGCTTAAAACACAAACACATTATACATCTGCACAAAAGTATTTTGTTTGTTTACATTCTTATTCCAGGATCTTTATTTTTTATTTTTTTACTTTTTAGAATTTTTTTAAAAAGCAAGACACAAACACATGCATTAGCTTTGGCCTACTCTAGGTCAGGATCACCAATATCACTCTCTTCCATCTCCACATCCAGTCCCACTGGAAGGTCTTCAGGGGCAATACATGCATGGAGCCATTGTCTCCTCCGATAACAATGCCTTCTCCTAGAACATGTGCTGCAGGATCTGCCTGAGGCTGTTTTACACCTAACTTTTTCATTATCAGTAGAAGGAATGCATTCTAAAATAACAATGAAAAGTATAGTATAGTACATACATAAACCAGCAACATAGTATTTTATTATCATTATCAAATATTATGCACTGTACATAATTACATGGGCTATACTTTTATAAAATTGGCAGTTCAGTAGGTTTGTTAACACAAGCTTCACCACAAATATGTGAATAACGCATTGCACTACATTATGAGAGCTATGACATCACTAGACAATCAGAATTTTTCAGCTCCACTTAAATCTTATGGGACCATTGTTGTATATGTGGTCCATCATTGACTAACGTGGCTTTATGAGGTGCAAGACTGTCAATAAGAAGCTTGGAACCCCAGAGGGCACAGACTCAGTCTTCCTTTCACTAGTTACCCTTTCAACTTCAGGTCCAGAGAATTCCTAGTAGCAAAAGGATGGCTCATTTTATCTCTCAGCTTTGCATCCTTTCTACTCAATGCCCCAACCCTTAAATTGCATGTAAGTGTGTTTATGAATTTTCAGTTTCATAAAAGTGGTAGCAAACATAATCACCTTTGTCCCAAATATGCACAGATATTTCTTTGACAGGCAGTAGAGCACAGCAGTTGAGGGCAAAGTCTTTAGAATTCACACAGCTGTGATATATAAATACATATCTTTTCATAGTCTTGGACCTCCTTTGAATTTTACTTACTTCCTCTGTAAAATAAGGCTAATAATATAGTTTTGAACATCAAATAGCATATCTTTGGGAATTAGCATAGTGTCTGAGAAATAGTAAGCAGTTGATATTTTCTCATAATCTAATCTCCTACCAAATCTCAGTGAATGACACCACCAAATCTGTAAAGCTGGACATCCAGCCTGTCACCTCACCCTCCCCATAAAGTGCAAACCTTCAACGGAAATCTCGCCAACTCTAATTACAAAATATGTTTTGACACATATTGCATCTTTGACTGTTCCTCATCTCTAATGCTACTGCTAGAGTCCCAGACATCACCAGCTTTGGCCTGGACTCCTGCAAACACCATGTACACACCTGATCTTCTTGAAGAACCTCCAACCCTTCCTTGACACAGCATCTGGAGAGATCTTCAAGTCATGGTAACCACATTCTATCCCTGCTGGCATTTCTTCAGTGACTCATCAGTTTATTTAAGACTCCACATCTTTAACTTGCCCTACCAGGCCCTACCTAGCCTTCTGCACAGATGTTTCTTCAGTTCGGACCCCAGAAGCTTTTCCCAATATGAACTGTGTTCTAGTCACACCCATCTTTATTTTGGTGCCTCTAAAAATCTGAGATCTTTCATTTCTTGAGGCTTTCAGACATATATAAAGTTTCCTCTGTCTGGAATGCTTGTCTCTCTATTGTTTTGTTTTACATTTTTAGAAATCGTATCATTTTCCCTCAACATTGTATTTTGGAAAATTTCTGACTTGAAAAGTCACAAGAATTGTATAATAAAGTCCTACATACCCTTTATCTAATTTCATCAAATATTAGCATTTGCACCATTGTTTATTTATCTCTGATGTGTGCTTTTCATTTTATGTAAGAAGATTGAATTCTATTATAGAAGAGAAACACAAAAATAAAGACAGATAAACCTAAATATAGAAGGCAAGTAGCTCATGAAACACATTACACATTGATAAGGCTGTAACTGAAAAGAAGAAAAGGCAAGGGGACACTAAATATGCTTGATAAATTAAATATGCCTGAAGCATCCAAGGCACAGAGTGCTCCTGAACCATAGCAGGCATTAAATATATCAATATTCATGAGGTCTTAAGTCTGCCACCTACCCACAAATCCTCTCTAGACCCATGCGTCTTCTGCTTGAGAAACCCAAAGTTCACTTGGTGCTCATTGGGCTAAGTGGCCAAGGTTCTTGAATGCTTACCATTAGTCATAATTTTTATTGTTGTCTTGGTTGTGTGAAGCTTGTTTTCTGATACGTATCCTTACAAAACATTCAGGGTAATGATCTTATAAACTCTTAATAAAAAGCATATAAAAGCATATAACTTATAAAAGCATATAAACTCTTGCAAATTGACAACAGATTTAAAAAAATACTTGATAGCACATTTGTATACTTGAACATAAATTTTGTTGGAGGTAAATTCTTGGTTCAAATTTTCTTTCCATGAGTATCTTACACATGTTATTCCATTTTCTCCTGGAATAAAAAAAATTGCTGTAGAAAAGCCTGAGCATGTAATTTGCCTAGATGCCCAAAGACTTCTCTAAGATTTGGTAATTTTGTTAGAATATATCTTGGTTTTAGTCATTGCGATTTGATTTCCTTAGGTACATAGTGTGATCTTTCAATATGTATTTTCAAAACTGTTTTATTAGATTTCAGGAAATATTTTATATTTAAGATTTGTCCTATCTTCATGCTTTCTTTTTCTTTTTCAGGGAATCTATTACACATATATTGTGTCTTCTTTGCCTGCCTTCAATATTTGACGTTTTCTCTTGAATTATTTTTATCTCTTTCTTCATTTTTTTTATTTTTTACAATTTTCCTCTTTGGTCTCTCTATTGTTCTTTCTTGTTTAATTCTCACTGTTATAATAATTCATTTTTATGTGTAATTCTCTTTTGAGTCTGTCTCTTCATGTCTTAGTCTTCCTAAATGTCATTTATTTTTTCTCACTTTTTGAGATAGATGATCATTCTATTAATTTGTAGCTGTTTTTCCATTGCCAATACTTGCATTTATACATTGAAATCTAGATACCTTCTAAATACTTATTGGTACTTATTTGGTGCATGAAAAAATTTTATGTGTGTGTGTATTTCATTAGGAATCAGAGTTAGATAGTTTATTCTTTAACCCATGATTTATTAAGAATTTTTTCTTAATGACTAAATTTATTAGAATTTTCTATTTTATTGCATTGTGTTATTATCTATTTCATAGCATAATTAATAACATGGTCAAAAGCAAGTAGGCTCTGTATAGCCTCCACTCTTCAGAATTTGTGTAGAGTTGTTTTATAGCCCAGTATAAGGTTAATTTTCCTAAATATTCTGTGTGTTCTTGTAAAACAAATGCACTCTTCAGTAGACTGCCCTGCTCTATGCCTTTTGTCTATAGCATGTTAATCATATTAAGTCAATTCTTTTATAAACATTATTTTTTGTCTGCTTTATAAAAATTAAGGCCTGTGAGAGGTGTGTTTATATCTCACTATGGCTCTGAATTTTCTATTTATGCTTGTAGATTTGTGCATATATTTAAATGTATGTTTTGAGTTATTTTTTGGGCTTATAGAAACTTTGCTCTTTTTTTTTCCAGTTTGAAGCCACTGTCTTTAAATAACCAGCCTAGTCAATTCTGCTATAATGTTTGTTTTGAAAAGTTGAGTTTTTTCCAGCAAAGTGTATGTATTAGGAGAAAATTTGAAGACAATATTACAATGTGAATTTTGTTTGTTTATGTGTATTTTGTCCCTGATAAACGTTGAATGAGTAAAACTGTGCCAACCTGAAATAAGGTATATAGAAAAATATACACACATACATCATACACATACCACACCACACACACGGCATACCTCACATGCCACACATTACACACATCACATATGCACACACCAAATATACCTACAACAGGCACTACACACATACCATGCCACATACACATCACACACATGCCACATGCTACACATAGCCCTCCACACACACACCACACATATTACACACCATGGATAGACACCACCACACACACCCAACACCACCCATACATACACACCCCACATCACCCTATGCTACACACAAACTACACACAAGCATCACACATGCTCACCACTCATACCACACAAACCCCACACACATATCACACATCACATTCCACAAAACATGGACACCTACACACTACATCACACAGACACACACATACCACACATACATACCACACCACACAGCACACACATCACACATCACATTCCACAAAACATGGATACCTACATACTACATCACACACACACACCCCACACACAAACCATATATACATACACACACCACACAGCACACACACATCATACATCACATTCCACAAAACATGGACACCTACACACTACATCACACATGTCACTACACAAACCACAAATACATGCACACACACACCATATACATACTACCACACATACCTAGCACATCACACCACACACAGAGCCCACACATACACACCCAAGGCACACATATACCCAACATATACTTTGAACATCTACCTTTCACATCCATTCACATCTGGTGATTTTCGTGTTTTCTCTAGATTTTAGATCACCTTCTTTCACTGTTTTATAATCACTCATAAACTGCAATCCTTCTAACACCTGATTCTACAAGGAAATACCACGTTTTATTCAAAGTACATATTTATTGTGGTATTTACGTAATTCTCAACCACTTAACATGTGTCAAGTGGTGCAACCAAATTTATCAGGTTCTCATGTACTTTATACTTCACTGAGCAACTTTACAATTGGTGTGCCTCTAACTTTATTTTGTCTTAAACCCTGTAGTGTTTTGTTTTCTGTAACACATCTGCTTGTGATAGCAGAATGACAGCTATTCTTCTTGCTTTAAAGTACACTTTGATGGATATTAATATAGATGTAACAGTATTATTTGTTTTATAAATGAGTATTATTATCTTTCCATAGTCTTACTTTCTGATTTTGTATATATTGGTTTAAATTTGTCTCTTGTAAACAGCATATAGCCAGAAAGTTTTTTACCCAATCTGACCATTTGTGTTATTTAGCTGAAACTTTTATTCCATTGAGTGTTACTGATGATGTGCTGGGTTTAAATACACCATCATTATTATGGTAGAAGCAGCCACAGTGCTATCAGTAATGTTTGCTTTACCATAGTTTTACTTGCTTTGTTTCTTCCCCCTCAACATCACCCCTGTTGTTTCTTGTGTTCTTTTGGAAGGATTATTTTTTATCACATCTTTTTCTCTCTATTACCCTGAAAATTACATGATCTACTCCTTTTAATTTACTGCTTCCTCTAAATAAAGTATGCACTTTTCTTTAACTCATTATCTTCTAATATTAATCAATGTCTCTACCTTTCCCTTGGAGTTTTTCATTCATCACTTTCCTGACATGTTATTGTGGTCATGTAATATATGTATGTACATATGTGTGTGTGTCTAACAAAAATCTTTGAGGAAGTAATATTATTTTCAAATGTCATCAATATGTATTTGTATAGGACCCTGCATTTATCACTCTCTCTGTCTTTTATTTATTTTTTTTATTGTGACTGAATATCCTGAATCTGTAACCCTTAGAATTTTCATTAGAGCATGTGTGTGGATGAAGAACTCTGGTGTTTTATTTGGTTTTTGTTTGGTCTGAAATTGTCTTCATTCTCCCTTTATTCTTTTAGGAGGTGTATGTTCATTTAGAACTTTAGGTTGGTAGTTATTTTTGTTTCAGGATAATGAATATATTTTTCCTGCATACAGGGCTCATGTTGTCTCTGAGAAATTGGTTGTCAATCTGACTATGGGTCATTTGAAGGTAACGTTTATCTTCATCTTTGGTTTTCTATCATTTCAGTATGATATGTATACATGTGTTTATTCATAAGATTCAGTGGACTTCTTGAACCTATGTGTTAATTTTATCTGTTTTGATGTATTCTCACACATTCTTTCTTTAAATATTTTTGTCTTATCTCTGTTTTGCTATCTAGATAATTTTTCTGATGTGTGTTATAATTAATCAATTTTCTCTTTAACTGTGTCTGATATACTCTTAAGCTCAACTTTTCAATTATTTGTTTTGGGGACAGTAGTTTTTATTTTTGTTTTCTCTCTTTTTCCTTCATGTGCTATGTCATTTTATATTTTGCTCTTTCTTAGATATTTTTAAGCCCGCTTTTTTTTATTTTTTATTTTATTATTGGCAGAGGCTTGTTCTGTGGCCCAGGCTGGAGTGCAGTGGTGCAATCTCAGCTCATTGCAACCTCCGCCTGCTGGGTTCAAGTGATTCTACTGCCTCAGCCCCCCAAGTAGCTGGGATGACAGGCATGCACCACGATGCCTGGCTATTTTTTGTATTTTAGTAGAGACAGGTTTTTGCCATGATGGCCAGACTGGTCTCGAACTCCTGACCTCAAGTGATCTTCCTACTTTGGCTTCTCAAAGTGCTAGTATTACAGGTGTGAGCCATCATGCCTGGCCAAGTCTACCTTTTTATTTACTTCACTGTAGCAAGTGTATTTTAATAATAATTCCTGCCTAATAAGCCAATATCTTTTTCTGCAATTATTTCTCTTGTTCATCGTTTCACATTACTGTAGTACATGGATCTTTTTCTCTTGTACTTGTTATTTTTAAGTATATTCTGATTTGGGAAAATAATTTGCAAAAATAACTTGAGGTAGAAGATAAAGTTTTATTTTTTTTCTGTCCCTGATAAGGGAGTGAGCAGGCATGTGGGGCACTGAAAATCTAGCCAGGTGCACTCTGCAATAGCAACGTTCACAATTCTCTGGACCACCCAGTTGACATCATTTGGGTGTATACATTCACTTAAGTGGAGAATTACTTCTTATTCTTCTTTATTGTGTCAATCAGGTGTCCATCAAGAAAGCAAAACCATACTGATCATTAAAAAGAAATCGATCGGGAACAGCTGAAAGTTACATGTGGAAATCAGGAAGTTTCAGGACTCTCTGGAAATTACTAAAAATGACCTCACCATGATGCTTTTGAAAAACATGTCTCCTCTGGAGGCACAGTACTTTCTTCTACTGGTTTCTACTTTTGGCAGCATCTGAAATCTTTGAAGTCCTTCTTGAAATTCTAGGAAATGAAGTTCCCAGGGTTCCTGGTTCTCTAACGTGAAGAAAACAGAAGGGAGTGGAGTTGAGTGCTGGTTGTCAAAAGAAAACGAAAGTTCGATACCCAGCACACCTGAATTCAGGGATCATCACTCCGGGTCATAGATTAAATTAGCACCAGGGTTATGATTATTACTAATTTGGACAAGCCTTGCCTGTTGCATTCAGTTTCTCTCACCACACCAAGTCAAGAGATTCTGTACAGTTGCACTGATATTTTTTCAAAATTGGCCATTGCCCTCAGGACAAAAGGGAAGTGGGCCCTACACTTGGTTTTTGTCTTCTTTGAGGTTTGTTTCCATAATTTTGGATGACCTGTAGTTCTTTGATGCTTTTAACATTTTTTTAAAAAAGTTTTCCTCAATGAGAATGCTGAGGTGAGTCATTTATCTGTTTTTATAAATAGTAAGAATCCTGCATTCTCTTTTTTAAGAGTTAAATTATGATCTACTATAGTAAGTAGAAGGTATAATCACCTTCTCTAATTCTCTCCAACAGGTGAAAATGAACAGCACATGAAGTTTACGGCATTACATACATTTTGAATTTAAGAGCTTCCACTGAGGTTTTAAAACACTGTGGAAAAATTAAAGAGTTTTGCTTTAGTGAGCTCAAAATCTTCATTGGTTTTTTTTTTTTGAGATATAGAAGGTGCAGATGTTTTTATTTCAGCACATTTTCTTCTTTACATTTTTCTATTTAAAATTGTGTTGTAAATTGACAACTTATAAGTGCCCATATTTATGGGGTACAAGGAGATGTTATCATTTTATGAGTACAATGTGGAATAGTTAAATAAAGCTAATTAGCATATTATTCAGCACAAATACTTATATGTAATTTTTTGCAGTGAGAACTGCACATACTTAATTTTTTGCAGTGAGAATCTTTGAAATGTACTCTTTTCGCTATTTTTAAGTGCACAATATACACTGTTATTCCCTATATTCACCACTCTGTGTAATAGAATTACCTGATGATCTGGCAATCCCACTCCTGGGTATTTGCTCAAAAGATTTGAAGTCAGTTTGTAGAAAAGATGTCTGTGCTCTCATGTTCAGGACATAATCTTCTCTGAAAGATGTTTCCCCAAACCATCAAAATAAAGGCAAATGAGGAGAAAAGAGACTAAAATAGAAAAATAGGTTTGAGAGATGAGGCTTTTCTAGAAAAAAAAAAAAAAATCCAACCATATAATGCAGCAAAATTACTTTTTAAATAAAAATAAAAATAAGTCTTACCCTTGAGCGGGTCTGAAGAATCAAGCTGTCATCACACAAACATCTTTGAAGAATGACACAGAAATATGATTCTTTTTGCCCACAGCAGTTCTAAATAACACTTCGCAGCTTCCAGAGAGTCATGAAAAAAGAGTGATTACACATAGAACCAGAGAGTTTCAATGCCAAACCGTTCCCAAGGCTGCAGCATTTACAGTGAAAGAGAACTTAAAACCCTTATAGAATCTGGTTCGTTACCAGAAAAACAAAATCTTTGTGCCCAGAATAATTCTGATTAAAAAAAAATTCCACCTACACAGAAAAAGTCAATCATGAGTTAAAGACCCTACAATATTGCATGCTAAATATATTCGCTTCAGGAAGGCTACAGCATGTTGAATATACTTTCTTTCTCTTTTTATCCTAGCAATGTGGTTTTTGTAAAGAAATCCTAAAATTCACTGCTATAGAATTTTATGTCTTTAAAAAGTACATTGCTATGCTAAGAGGTATCCAATGTATAATTTTAAAAGGTGAATTAGATTAAAAAGTGAACTCTGGGGAACAGAGTGTCCTTCAAAATTAAAGACACAAAGTTAGTGAAATGATGGAAATGTATTCACTATATCATTTTACAGGTATTGGTTATCTGCCTACTGTGTTCCAGGTACTCTGTTTTCTACACCATGCTGAAGACAGGGAGCTCAGCAGCTGGCGGGGAAGTAACCACGGTGTTCTTGCTACCTGTTTCTTTGTTTAAACATTAGTACAGCACTTTGAGAGGCCGAGGTAAGAGGATCACTTGAGTATAGGAGTTCAAAACTGGCCTGGGCAACATGGCAAGACCCTATCTCTGTCAAAAAATTAGCTGGGCATGGTGGGGTGTGCCTGTAGTCCCATCTACAGCGGAGGCTGAGGTGGGCAGATGACTTCGGCCAGGAGGTTGAGGTTGCAACGAGCCATGATGTTCCATTGTGCTCCAACCTGGGTAATAGACTGAGACCCTGTCTCAAAACAAACAAAAAATTAAACAAAAAATCAGCAAAATATATTAATATGGGAGACATACAAGGTATAATGAAGCCTATGCTTGTGGAACCTAACGGTCTTGAGGAATCAAAAGTTTCCCGGAAGAAATACTGCATGTGCTGAAATCTGGAAGGTGGGAGTGCAACCCGTGGAAGCAGGGCATGGGGGTGAGACAGGAAGCTCAGGGGACAGCCTGTTCAGTGGGACACTTATTTAGATGCACTTGGCTAAAACATTGCTTCTATTCAAAGGGAAGAAATATTAAGAAAGTTTGAGCAGGTAGAGTGGGGCCAGATCACAAAAAACCTCCTAAATATGCAGCTCTTTTCATACTGTTTCCTGAGAATTTTGGAAAGCCATGAAGGATTTTCAAGGAAGGAGGAAGGTGTTCTTATCTGTTTTAGCAATAATCTTACACACATAGCCAATAATTGGATGTGGGCAGAGTTGGTGGTAGGAACACCGGCGAGGAAGATGTTGCACTAATGTAGCAAGAAGTTTCTGTGTTTTGAACTAGAGTAGAGACTATTGGAATGAAAAACATAAATGGTGTCCAGTCATATTTAGGAGGTAGAATCTTAGGATTGGGTAGTTCATTGGAAGTGCTGAACTCGAAGAAAACTGCTAGGCTTCTGATCTGAGCTACTGTATGGATAGCAGAGTATTTTTCTGACAGAGGCACATATTGAGAAGCAAAGCTTTAGAGGAGGAAGTTAAGTTTTAAAAATGTGAACTTGAATTTCCCACCAAGAGGAAGCACCTGTATATATGTGTGTAGATTCCAGGCAAGAAGTCGGCACTGAAAATACAATTTTGGAAGCAATAGAGTTATGAAGGACAGACGAAGTACCACACCCCAACCAGAGGGGTAGGTGTGAACTTCCGGAGAGTGTAGGAGAGAATCTCTGGCAGCACTGTTCCCTAAGAAATGGCTCCAGATAAGAAATCTGAAAAGGAGGCTGAGTAGCCTGAAGGATGAGGTGTTCAGAAAGCCAGTTTCCTTTTCCCCCAGGCAAGAGACAGGAAGGCTTCATGAGTCTGAAGCACACACTTATTTAGCTGTGGGGCAGTTATTATCTCCTGTGATTCAGACCCTTCTCTGTTACACAGGGGTGATAAAAATGGCACTCACTCTGAAAGACTGGGATGGGCATTGACTACATTACTATTTATAAAGTGTGTAGAAGAGCGCCTGGCAGAGAGCAGGTGCTACAAAAGAGATTGAATAAATAAAATGTCAAGCAAGGTAAAGACCGAATTTATCCACGGGAATCTGGTATTGTCTCATGCAGTGACAATGTGTGGGGAAGAAGAATGGGGTGAGGCAAGGTCAACATGCCCAGTGTGGAGGAACCAGAGGGATGTGGAGGGGACGTGTTGATTGGAGGCTGGCAGAGAGCCTTGGGGAGGTCTGCACTGTAAGCACGTGGGATGGGTATTATTGAAGAGACAGCTCTAAGAATGCTGATTACAAGGCTCCGGCTAGGATCTGCCGTTGGGAAGCAAATAACTGTTTAACAAATAGCTGTTGAAGGATGGGGGCATTAGCACATGGGAAACTGCCGGGAGAGATTGTCCGTACGTTTTTGTTTGCTTTTACTCCTTGCTTGTCTGGAAATTGTGATTTCCAGTGAAAATTACATCAAATTAGGAGTCGGGAGACCAGATTGTTTAAGCACATGGCTTTTTTCCTCAGAACCTTAGTATTTCTATACATCAAATAAGGGTGTAGACTGAATGCTGCAGGACTTTTCCTTCGTTCAGCTAATGATGAGGTCTTTTGTCCCACGGTCATGAAAATTCAGGTTCACAGACAATTTCAATGTTGAGTAAGATAGGGTTTTATTGGGTGAAAAGGAAGAAAAGGGGGAAACAGGGACTCTGCCATGCCAGAGCTCCTGCTAGAGTGCTTCCTGCCTCACTGTTGGAATTCCAGGTTCCACACAGGAAGAGGAGGGGCCAGGCTCCTCCCCGCCCCAAGTGCTGCAGACTTCCGGAGGCTCCACCCCAATGCACAGGCAGGTTGGAGTTTTGCCAGGGCCCCCTCCCCTCTGGCTGTCTCACCCGGGGGGATTTCTACATTTATTACCGTTCCCAGTGCTGTCTGCTCACACTCTTTGAAGTACATAGCACTGAGTACCACCAATAAGGAGAATCTCACACTTTTTAAAATGTGACCTCCTGTTGTCCTTCACTTAAATCATTCACAGCAATTAGTTTTGCCTTAAATTTTAACTGTGCATTTCTTGGCAATCACGATATCATTGGAGACATCTTCAGGAATACTGATTACAAGGCTCCGGCTAGGATCTGCCCTTGGGAAACAAATAAGTGTTTAATTCTAATCAGCCAGATAAGGAAATACAAATCATACGATTGAGACATAAGGAAGTCAGGCTAGGGAAGCCCAGAGCTAATACATCTGCTGTGGCATGGTATCAGGGCACCTGAGAGGTAGCATTGGTTTGAAAGTCAGAAGGCGTGCTTAGAAGCCCTGGCCTTATTTTACCCCAATTAGTCACTCAGCCTTCAGCAGATCTCTTGATTTTTTAAGGCCTGACTTGTTCCTAAAGAAAAGCAAGATGACCCATGGCCATCACCAGTACATAGTGAGTGCCTACTCCATTCCAGCGATTGTAGTAGGCATGGCCATCGGTACCCAGGAATGCAGATGTGGCCTTGGGCCTCTTGTTGGCACAATCTAATGTGGATCAAAGGCAGATGTACAAGGAAATGCACACATTAGAGGCATGATTTCCAGCAGTCAGGTGTGCTACCATAGCCAAGATCATCGAAGATGCCTGCAGAGAGGCCAGCACTTACGTATACAGAGACATGAAGGAGGCGGTTGTGAGAGGAGCCCAGAGAAGGAGAGTTCTGAGCAGGGAAATCACCCTGAATGAGTGACTAGAGACAGAAAAGAGCTTGACCCTGTCTAAGAAACTGAAAGATGAATGATGTGTATGATGAAGAATGAAAATAGAGACAGGTCGGAGTCCTTTCATACAAGAACACATGGGCTATGATCTGGACTCTTATTCTATGATCAGGACCATGAAAGACCTATCATTTCCTAACATTCTCTGAGTTTGTGACTATTTTCTTGTGACTGTCATCTCTGCTCTCTTGAATGCCCTTGAATGCCAGTGTGTGAAAGTTGTGAAGTGTGGCTAGAAACTAATGATAAATATGCTGGAATCTCTTGCACATGGACCATTGCATCGATTTAACAAATACAAACATTACTTATGAATGAATATTAAAAGCTTCATTTCTTCACTTGGATGATCAAGAAACATTATTGCCAGCCCTTACAGCCTAATTTAAGAGATGCAAAATCATTAAATGCAGATGCAAGACCAGCCTGGCCAATGTAGTGAAACCCCATCTCTACTAAAAACACAAAAAATAGCTGTGCATGGTGACCAGCGACTATAGTCCCAGCTACTTGGGAGGCAGAGGCAGGAAAATCACTTGAACTCAGGAGTTCTTAATGATACGGTGCTCTTAAGGATACGGTGAGAGAATGAATGAAATTAAGCAGAATAGGCAGATCTATTCCCTCTGTTTTCACAAACACAACACGATGTCAGTCAATAAATGGGTGAATTCTGGCCATAAGTGGTATCTCACTAAGCATTTTGTCGGATTTATAGTAATTAATGGTATGAATCACTGCATGCCACTGTCTACGTAGCTTTATGCATTCTGTGGCACGCGTCCGTGAGAGAGGAGCTGATCTGCAAAAGATTATCCCGAAGCACTTACAAAAAAAGTCGAGGGAAATGGAGTTCCATAAAATTAATTCCACTGGAGTTTTCATTGGAATATTAATATCCTCTTTTCCCGCAGACAAGATGCATTTAACTTGATTATCTGCCCTGCCCTCACCATTCCTCTGTGAGCTGCATACCAATTCCTCACCTGCAGGCTTGACCAGATCTGGTGTTCTGGGACCTGGTGTGAAAACAATCACTGCCTCACTTATTATTCTTCAGAGAACAATTTTTATTTCTCTGCCTCTAAATGTCAGAAATCTTTTCCAATGTCCAAGAAAAAAAAAAAGTCTTCAAGTTGCTGTACAGGAAAATGAGCACAAGTTCCCTTTTATTTGCTTCATGCTGGAGAATCTCCAAGAATTTCTGGTCATCTGGAGGCAGAGAGGGGCGAGGAACCACTCCCTCGAGGAAGGAGCACGCATCATCCTCTGCCGGTTGAACTCCTGGTGCTGAGATAAATTGTTCATCCTGGGACCTGTGCTTGAGCCCAGGCTTTTTCCGCCCATTACTTGTACACTGGGTACTTTGAGATGTAGGTTCTTTAAATATTTAATCTTCTTGACAATGCTACTGTCACGTTTTGGATGTAGAGAAAACTAAGGTTAGAGAGCTTACATAACTTTCCACAATTGCAGATTGTAAATTGAAGAGCTGAGATATGAACACAGGTGTTTCTGACTCCAGGCTGTGCGCTCTTTCTGTCACCCAGGTTTACTGATCAGAGCATCGTCTGCCATGACCTGAGTACTTGAGCTTGATCTATCCATTTGGTTGGTTGCTGTGATGGTTAATTTTATGTGTCAAATTGACTGGGCTAAGGGAAGTCCAGACAGTTGGTAAAACATCATTTCTGTGTGTGTCTGTGATGGTGTTTTCTAGAAGATGTTAGCATTTGAATCAGTGGATGAACTAAAGAAGACACCGCTCACCATTCTATTTTGCTGGGGTGTTTTAGGAATTTCTGAATTCTACCCAGTGCACCTCACTCTGAGTTTCCTCAAACAGCTTTGTGAACAGGGTCTTGTGCAGCAGTGATGTTAGCGCCATGAAGAACCACCACGAAAATCTCAAATCAGCCCTGCTCCTTCGCATCTTTGACTGGACATTAGAATCTAGAAAGATTACAAAATGAAGAAGTGGAGAGATCTGTCCTTTAGAAAACATGTGTTAATGCTTAAAAGATGACAAAAATAATGTTTTAAAATAAATAAACTGTAATTAACCTAAACCAAGTTAAAAAGGGAATACATCATCCTAGCAGGCTAATTGGTAAAAAATTAAACAAGATACACATAAACAAGAATTCTTCCTTGACATGCCAAACACAGACAAACACAGACACACTAAACAGACCCACATACAGTGACACACCAAACACAGACACAAACTTAGACACACACACACGCTAAACACAAACACACAGACACCAAACAGGACACAGAGAAACACACCAAATACAGACACACACACACCAAACACCAGATACACACACACTAAACACAGCCAACACCATAGACACACACACACACACACACACACACACAAAATGTGGACACAGACACAAACACCCACTCATGGTGCTGTGTTAACTACTTATGTCAGATCTTGGGTCTGTGTGGGAATGTTTGTGATGGGAGGTGAGCCTGACTTTGGTCAGGTCTTTGAACCCAATTCTTCCCCAGCCCCAACATGAAGGTCTGAGGAATCAGCAACCTCTCCTATCCTCCTTTGAGCTAAGTGTTAACAATCTGCTAAATGTTGATGTTGATCCCAGGTTGTGATATTTTTAATTAGTAGGAATTTAAATCACTCCCAAACTCTCAAACTGTGTGAGCGATGTATTGTCTTGAATTCCCCTTATCTGACAATCAGGACAGCGCTGGAGGCTGTCCTGATTCAGCAGGGGGCTCCCTGGACCACCAGAGTGAGCCACACAGGGCAGGATGCCCCCACACCCTTTTCACTCTCGTTGCAGAGGTATCAAGGTGTTGCCTTCATGCTTCAAAGTACGCCCGAGACAGAGAGAGCTGTCAGCGAATAAGAAAGATCTAGATTTGAGTTACTGACATTGCAACAGTGGTTGCTGTTAAACTTGGTATTGGACACAACAAGGAACTGAAAAATTAAACAGCACCAGAAGAACCTAGAACAGATCACTATTGCTCTTGACTGAGGGGATATTCAGCCAAGATGTCTATGGACTGTGAACCAAGTCTGTTTCTCTGCCTTCTGCCCCACACTCCCCCTGCTCGTGACTGTGTTTGCAATACCTGTGCATGTGTACAGTATTTAAACACACATGGTGCCCCTCTGGTGTGATCTCAATATCCTTCGCTCTGTCTCATTTCCTTAGCATTTTTCAAACCTCTCTCTTATGTCACTTCACATTCAAAGCAAAACAATATAACAGCAATGAAACAATCACACTGCAGAATCGTATTTTTGACTTGGTGGATTTGTGTTAAAATAGATGTCTACGTATTCATTTTCTATTTCTGCCATACAAATTACTGCACATTTAGCAGCTCAACACAATACGAATTTACTATCTCATAGTTCTGTAGTTGAGAAGCCTCATAGGCTTGGCTAGTGTCTTTGCTTTGAGCCTCAGAAGCTGAAATCAATGCACCTAGACGGCAGGTTCCCTTCTGGAGGCTCTAGGGGAGAATTGGTTTCTAGGCTCATTTGGTTCGTAGGTTCTTGGGCTGAGCTCTGTTTCCTCACAGGCTGTCAGCACAGCACCCCAAACTCCTAGAGGCCTCCCTCTTGTGCCTGCCTGTAGTCCTTGTATTTCACAGCCAGCCACAGTAGTACATCGTATCCTGCTGTGGCCACGCACACCTCCTCTGCACACTTCTCTGCTCTCCTCTTCCGCTTTTAAGGGCTCGTGTGATTACCTGGCACCTGTGTCATCCAGGACACTCTTCCTATCTCGAAGTCAGCTGATGAGCAGCTTTACTTCCATCTGCAAGTCCCCTTTGCCATTTAATGTCACATATCCACAGGCGTGAGATCATGGGGGCCAGAGTCTGGCCTACCACAGTCTGTAGGGGCAGAATTATTTCTGTTGAACTCAGAAAATTTAACCACACTGAACTGAGAAAAAATGAAAACTTAAGAAAATGGTCATGTATCTGACAAGTCCACATCTCTGCGTGTTTGGTTTCAGCCGAGGCTGGGGATATCATTGCCAGGATGCTGTCCATCTCTCTCCCTGTCCCCTGTCCCTGCTCCCCCTCGCCTTGGCTTCACTCTCAGACATGCTCCCTGCATGGTGTCACTCTCCGCCTCAGGCCTCAGTTGTGCACATGGTGTAACCTCAGTGGACTGACTCTTTTCCTGGCTAACACCTCTAATCCAGGTGCCAGAGCTGAGTCATGGAGCTTCTATTGTAAATACACTCATTCTTGGCCGCTGCGTAGGGAGATAAAGGTGTGGTGTGGTCAGGCCCAGGAGTATGCAATCCTGGGAGAACAGAGGGAGGGGGGTTGCATTGGCCTCATCAAAGCCCACGGGCTGAGAATGAGGAAGGGATATTTGCCAAGGTAAAACAGAAGCACAGCTACCAGAAGACAGAGTGGATGCTGGACAGGCAGCACTGAGTAATTTTAGGGATTTTAGGTTTTGCCATTAACCCACATGTCATTGATGAGGACTTCTTTGGGAGCGATTCTGCAGATCAATTTGGCTCCTAAATGCATTATCTTAAACAAAAGCCTTAATCTCTCTATGCTACTCCCCATCATATTTCAATCCTAGTATGATTTTATCCTCAAGTAAACAAAGGTGTCCTCTGCGAATCTCAGCATCTCTTTTTGTAGTTGAGGAAACTCTTATCATGCTAGTTGATCTCACCACAAGATCCCAAAACTATGTGCTTCAGCTGCAGCTACTTTTTCTGCTCTGACTCTCGCGTTGACCAGGGCACATGCTCAGTGCCTTCTGCTCTCTAAGCTGGTCTCTTTTTCTGAGGCCAAACGTCTTCCACGACATCTAGAAAACTAAAACTAGCAAGCCACAGATTTCCCTAAGTGGCATATGCCTCTTTGCTTTTTAAAGTTTTCACAAAATGTGGTACAAACCGTTGGACTATTTGGGGCAGAGCTGACAACAGACAGAGGATTAAAAATGAATTATCCCTGCCCTTTTGTCTTTGATATGGGTGATGCCATGGAGGACGGGTGACCCAAAGGACAGGGTTTCGGCTCAGATGACATGTTGATACTGCGGCCTGGGTCTCCAGTGAATGCTGTCACTTTAACGGAAGCCACTAAGCACATCAGCTAGCAGGTGAGTCTTTGTTCCAGACAGTGACAGCCCTGAAGAGCCACTCCGACTTTTCTTGCACCCCAAGGGCAGGTGTTGACATCCTGTTGTGGATGCTCGATGAGAAACACGGCTCCAGTGGGCATCGTTTGCAGCATGTAGGAGATCACATAGTGAATAATTGAAAAACCTCTGCTGTGTGCATACGGCATCTGCGGTGGGAGAGAGCTGGGGAACCGTCTTAAGGTGTGCAGTGCTGGCCCAGGAGGGCGAGGGCTACGTCATTGAAGAAAACCATATATACGTATGTGTGTGTGTGAGTGCATACATGCATGGACGTGTGTGTATGTATGTGTGTGCGTGTGTACAATTTGCATGCTATTTTGACATCCTGGGTATTTGTTTTCCATTGATCTGCCTAACTTCCCGTGTTTTGTTTTGAGACAGATTCTCGTACTGTCGCCCTGGCTAGAGTGCAGTGGCGTGATCTCGGCTCTCTGTAACCTCCGCCTCCTAGGTTCAAGTGATTCTCCTGCCTCAGGTTCCCGAGTAGCTGAGATTACAGGCACCTGCCAGCACGCCCAGCTAATTGTTTTTGTGTGTGTGTATTTTTAGTAGAGACGGGGTTTCACTATGTTGGTCAGGCTGGTCTCAAACTTCTGACCTCCTGATCCACCCGCCTCCACCTTCCAAAGTGCTGGGATTATAGGCTTGTGCCACCGTGCCCGGCCATTTCTAGTGTTTTAAAGATGTGTATTCCACCAGCCTGGTTGGAGAGACCACTGTGCTTCCTCGAGGATGAAGTGCCTCTCTCCTGTCCTTGAAGTCTGCTACATTTACTTTTTTCGTGCCAGGGTGCATCACAGCATGTTGGGAACGCTGTTTTTAGTTTTTGTTTTTTTTTTAATCCACATCATCTGTGTTTAGCTGATTCTTTGGCATAGAGAAGGCCCTCAAAATACTTGTGGAATGAATCAAGTATGTACCAAATAAAGAAACATATATTCATATAATTTATCTATCTTAAGAAATCCAACTGATTTTTCTCCTCATTGCTCTCTTTCAGTCCTTGTCCTTAAGTAAACAGGATTTTGTGAATATTTTTCCTTTTTAAGCATATTCTAAAACATTTTTCAGCACTAGTCTTTATATGAACCATTTTTGAAAAAGTGTTTCTTGCTACTTTGCCTTGTTAAATGCTGTACTATTGCTCTTTGGCCAGGATGTGTGACTGACCAGCCAGTCAGGCTGCTTTCCCAGACAAGGACAAAGTGGCACAGAAGGCGGTCGGTTCTCCCAGCGTGTCTGAGAGTCGGTTTGCAAATGGCCTAGGCTGCCTCCCTCTTCTTACCGATGTGCTGGCTGGTCCCTACCCTCTCTCAGCCCCTCCCAGTCCCAGCTTCTAATCACCAGCAGTGCTTAAACAAAACTAACCCAATCAATGGCCAGGTGATTAGAATTAATTATCCACCTGCCTCAAGTGTCGGTCTAGAGGAGTAATTGCATCTTTAACAGCTGGCAGGACTTGGCAGGTTATTCTGGGGTTGCCAGCCTGATGATACTGGACTTGGTGATTATCTGCAATGCTTTTCTGTTCCACCCCGACCAGGAAGACCGGGAACGAATGAGACTCAGAGGTGGTGCCCATGTAACTGACAGATGTAAACAAGGAACTTGACCTTGTTTGAATGTAACCTCAGCAGCAAGAACGGTCGTCATGATGCTTGAAGCACTAGCCACATATTATAACTGTGCTTCCTCAACAAGAAGTAGGTCTGGCTCTCCTTATCCAGAGATCAGAAAACAGAGGCTCAGAGATACCACATTCATCGAGATCACGCAGCACATGAACGGTGTGGCCAGGCTTTATAAGTGACTCCTAAATCTGTGCTGTTTCCCTAACATGTATGTGATTTATCAGGAACACCGCTTAGCATGCCTGTCTCTTTCAACACAGAAGTCCTCTGTCAATAGAGGGGAATGTGGTTATTGTTCCTCATGTCCAGATTTTCTAGTAATATGGGCAGAAATGGCTACTCTGCTTCTTGATTATGACTTCAGACCATTTCTCTGTCTTCTTTTTTGATTGTTCCTGATTTCTCTCTCCAGCTCTGAATCCCAAGGCAGACTGGGACACAGAGTGGAGTTGCCACAGGGAGAGAGGAAGAGCATGTGGGGAAGTAAGTGACTTCCCAGTTCTAAAACTCCAGTGTGAGCCACTGGGTGGAGAAAGAGAGTCCATCCAACCAGGAGCAGGCCACAGAACTAAGGAATATCCTAACATCGGCGTGGGGCTGCATGGCCTTCGAAAGCACCAACGAGAGGTGTTGTTTCTCCCTGCTGGGAAGTTCTGCAAAGAACAAATTAAATCCTGTTTGCTTCTCCAGGAAACAGAGGCCGAAGAATCTGCGTAACTCTCCAAAGGTCACCAGGGTATTCAGTGGCCAAACTGGGACAAGAATGGATGATTTTCATCCCGATTCCAGGGTGTGTGCTATTCTCTGCCTTCTGTCATGGTGACAGCACTGATATGAGAAGAGCGCGTTCTCTCAGGGATGTGCTGTAGCCCTTGGCTGAGACCTGAGGCTGCAGGACAACAGGATAGTCCCAGCCACCCTCCCACCCTCCCATAGCCCCATTTTGCATGTCCTTCTCCATCGGACTCTTCCCCAGAGCTCCAAAGAAGAAGACACGGCCCTCAACAAGTTACGAAGAACAATGGACTTGCCATATAGCAATGTCTAGTAAGCATCTATTGAAATGTTGGGCCAATGAAGGAATGAATTAGTTAATAAGGGAGGAAAATGAACTAGAATTTCAATATCCTGACAGGTAAACTAGATGGGAAAAAAAATGCAGACAATTCACTGATGAGAAGATCCAGTGTTTCAAGAAAAAGAATGTTTCGTACTAAAGGAAAGACATACATTGTCATTGGTAGAAAAGTCTGAGATTCATTCAGCATTATGAGTGATTGCATAGACATTGGAAATAACCCGTGGGTTACTGTGGTAATTCAATGAATTCCTCTCTGTGCATTTCTACCTCCCAAATCACTTTACTCGTTTTTATTTTAATATTCACCAGTATCACAGGCCATGAGCAAGTACCATGCTGTACAAAACAACAAATGAAACAGCATAAAACAGGCTAGAAGGAGAGGTGCTGGGCTCCCACGTGAACTCTTCCAGGGCATCTCATCAATCACTCTTCTGTCTCCTCCATTGAAGCCTTTCTCTCACCCCCAGGTGTCATGGTTTTGAAACATTTCAAAATGTCTCATGAACATATTCATTTCACTTGACTTCCTTCCCCTTTTGAGATCACAAATGCTGCTTCTTCCTTTGCCTTGCAAATAGGGTATCCTTAGGTCCTACCATTCCAGTGGTGATGGTGTAGCTGACGTTGCAAGGTGCACTTTGCGTTTTTCCTTCTGCTCACCCACTCCAGGACCCTGCTTCTCTCGGTTTGGACAAAGAGCCTTGTATTCTTGTGACGTGTTTTGTAATCTTCTTAAACTTTCATTCAGATGATTGATTTGTGTTAAATCTTGCTGCCTGTCACTTGAGGTGGGGCGTGGAAGCTTCCCTCCTGCCCACCGCTCTGTTTTGCCCTGGCTTCCTTACACCCTGGTGCCCTAAGACCCGCTCTCATCCTCCTCTCCATCCTCCAGATGCCATGAAGGTATCCTGAAGATGGGAAAATATGATTTTGTCATTCCCTATTTTGGGAATTATTTTCTAACTCCCTTTATTAAAACCAGAAGTTTATCATTAGGATACGTGAGAGATTGTAAGAAATTCAAGAATGATACTTTCTTCTTTTCAGAATGCAGTAGGAAAATTGAAGAGAATCACTAAATTTCATTGAATTTCTTTACTTTGGGGTAGAAGCTTATCATTTCAATGTCAAAATACTAATGAGTTTATTTTGACCAGAAGCTCTGATTAGTGTGTGTGTGTGTGTGTGTGTGTGTCGGTGTGTCTATGTGTGTATATACAGATTTATGTTTGATTAATTCCAAGTAAGATCAATTTTTTTAAAGAAAATTTAACTTGGTCATCAAGTACATATCTAAACATGTAGTTTATTGGAGAAAATCAAGTGGATCTTTTGTGGAGTTTGAGCCTGTTCATTCATTACCCAGAGACACAAATCTAAGGTGCAGCAACGGAAGATCCCAGGTAAAGCCAACGGAAGTTGAATCCTCACGGAGATGCAATAGGAGCCCAGGGGTACCTGTCAGAAGTCAAACTGAGGAGAGGAAGGTCAGATCCAGGCGGGGAGTGAGAATCAGGAGAGAGATGCACACAGGCAGACAAAGGCATTTGGATGCCTCGCAGCCGGTGGTTGGTGGTTCGTAATGCCATTCCCTTCTTCTCTAGTTGTTGAGCCTTGCCCATTGCAAAGACGTCTTCTTTGAATTTCCAAAGTGTGGATGTTGTACTTTGCGGTTGTAAATATTTTTTCCCCTAGAGCTAGACTTGGACAAATGTAACTACTGCTGTTAATTTGAGATGTACAATTACATATTTCAGAAAATGGGAGGGCTTTTCTCTCCATACAATTACTGGTTAGCTGGGCAGAGTTTTAGTGTGGAATCCATTATTTTTCATGTACCAAAGATAAATGACGGACTAAATAACAGACGATGTTTGAACTGGGAAAGTGTTTAACATGACTGAAAATGGTCTCCTTCTTCGCTTTTTATATTACTTTCTTGTTCTTGAGTAATTACTTTTTCTTGGAGATAATTCAGAAAATTGAGGAGACACTTAAACTATATCATGCAAACAAACTGAAAAAATAATACCCCTCAAGATACCTCACATAATAACTGTGTAACATGTATGTATGAATAAATGCATTAATATCATGGGTACATATAGTTACTTGAGCCCAATAAGAAAGTCAATAAAGGCAGCTTTTGCTACTAACTTTCTAGGAGAATCCTCTTAGAAACAAAATCTAGTCATAGATTTTAGAGAAAAGAATTCGGTTTCAATCAGGGAGAAATTGTAATTATTTATACTAGCTCTCCTAATCCCGCAGTTTATTGGCTTTTTCCTGCTATATCACAATTTTTTCTTCTAGTACTTATGGTCTCAATGTCTTGGGTCTAACCTTTTAAGATGGACGTCTAAAAAATGCACATTTCCTAAAGGCTGTTATACCCTCCTGTGGTTTATTGAATTTTTTCCTATTGATCTAATTTGAATACACAATCAGAGAGCCTTCAAAGAATAATGCATTTTTAAGTGGGGAAGGGTATAAAAATAAATTATATTTTTATTTTATTCTTATTGTTTTTCAAGTCAAAATCTGGCTTGGGTAAAATTTAATCATGGGAGCCAGTCACCAGTAAAAGTAACGTTTCTATTATTTTTATTTTTATTTTCTAAATTGACAGATAATATTGTATATTTGTATCATGTACAAGATGTCTTGAAGTAGAAGGAATACATTTCAAGAGATCTATTATACAGTAAGGTGACTATAGTCAATGGTGATACATTATATTCTCGAAAGATAGAAAGAGAGTGGATGTTAACTGCTTTCACCACAAAAATGGTAAGTATGTAAAGGAATGCATATATTAATTAGGTAGACTTAACTGTTCCACAAAGTAACATTTCTTTTAAAAAGCAACATCATACACATGTGTTTGGGTGACTATTAAAAACTGAACTTATGGAATTTGGGGGGAAGTAAAGCTGTTCATTGATTTACATTTAAGAGAGGCTGTGAGCTAAGCATCAAAAGAATGTCAAATCTAAACACAAGATGTTCAAGTAAGTCCAGAGTAAATAACCAGGATCAGTCTTTGAAAACCTGGTCTGGCAAGATGGTTGGTGATATGGCATAGCTTGGGGCTCAGGGAAGAGGGGAGCCTTGAGGCAGGGTGGCGGGCACCAGAGGTTCTGCTGGACGAGAAGTGAAATGTGCCAGAGGATAATACACCTCGTACCATAAAAGTCATAACCCAGAACATATGCTGTCTTCAGAAACCCCAACCTGCACAATAAAAGAGACACTGTGATCCGCTGCAATGTGAGTGATACAGGGACATGGTGACCCGGCGAACTCAGCATCCCTGCCTCTTCCAGAGCTCCAGATGGGCAGGTGCACCAGGTGCGTTGTTATGGGCTTGGTGGAGCTTTCATGGTGGCTCTGTGCAGTCGCGAGTGGGAAGGACCCAAGGGAAACCAACGTGGGTGGGCTGAGACTGACAGTAACTCCGCAAATAACATTTGCACCTAGTTCCCCTCCCAAACTACCTCTGAACACTGCCTGCCACCTACAGGAAAATGAAAAGATGCTTGTTCATCAAAAACAGACGCTAGGATGCAATGGGGACATTGGTGAAGTGGTTGGAATTACACGGTCTCAGGGAACACGTCTTCTAATATAAATTTTATCTGAGGTGGTGTAGTCTTAAGGATGGTAGTTATAATATCTCCAGTAATAATTTTCTTACTGCTGGTTGAATGACTGCAGTGACAAAGCAGTCACTAAGTCACCCCACTGGGAGGTACTTCAAATGGTTGATAGGTTTGTTTATTCATCAAGTGGCTTTCACTTGTCTCTAATTTCTGCCTTGACTCTGGTTTGGATCTTGGGAGCCACGTAGAGCAGATTTCAGCATTTCTTCACAGAATAGTCTTACTGCATGAGGAAGCAACCACCGAGTCAGACCTTGTCTTTGTTTTCTTGTATAAACATTGTTGCTGCATAGGCACTGTTGTTTCTTCTGTCTCTGAAAAACACTCAAAAATGTTGCACTGATTTCTCTCTGTACCTTGGCCTTCCGGAGCTCACTTCCATCCACCTGCCCTTATGGAGGAGGTCGTATGGCTCAAGAGATAGTGCCCTCATTGTGACCTTAGTGTTTTGAGACCCACTTTGAACGCAATGTTAAGGAGAGAACTGGCCTGAACAGCTGCTCTGGATGCAGCTCTTCTCTCCCTGCAGAGAGACCATAGACACACTGAAATCATTTTTTTCCACCAGGAGAATTTTTTTTTTTAAACTTTTGTCTTAACTTCAAGGGTACATGTGCAGGTTTGTTTTATGGGTAAACGTGTGTCATAGGCATTTATCATACAGATCATTTTGTCCTGCAGGTATTAAGCCTAGTACCTATTGGTTCTTTTTCCTGATCCTCTTTCTTCTCCCACTCTCCCCACTCCAATAGGCCCCAGTGTCTGTTGTTCCTTTCTATGTGTCCATGTGTCCTCATCTTTAGCAGAAACATTGCTTGCTGCTGTCCTCTCCTGAGCAACAAGACCGGAATGAATCTACCAGTGCCAGAGGAGGGAAATCTGCATGCCTGCCTTCTGAGTCCCCAAGACAGACCTCTTTGAGAGGAGGCGATGCATGTTTGCATACATTGGTTGGTAGTGGGTACTCAAGGGACCAGAAAGATTGGCTAGAGAAAGCTGAATGATGATAGATTCTGGAAAGGAAAATGGAAATGTTCTGGAAAGGAAGAGGAGGATTGAGCTTGATCTGGTTGGCATAGAGCTGTTCCCAGCTGTCCTGGCTGTGCCAAGGACACATTGCTGGGTTCGGCAGGATCAATGAAGAGGGGGAAGAGTTTCCACCTATTTCTTTCAGTTCCCAAAGATGAGAACAATGCTTTCTTCTGATGGAGTCTAGAAGCTGCAAGGGAGAACCAACAAAGTCTGATATCTTATTTTCCATCATGAAAATTCCCTGATGCAGGCAGACACTAGAGATCTCTTAAAATGAGGCACCTTTAGGAAGTGTAATTGTGTGTGCTGTCCAATGTTTGAGTGATTTTGTAAATTTTCAATTTAATACATTTATACCTAGGCAAGGAAGTCATTTTCATTGAAGTTGAGGGTGATTAGAGAGTTTTACAATTGATGAAATACTTGGGAGCTATCTCCAATCCTTTTTTATTTTTTAATAATAGAATAAGACACAGACTCAGGATGGAGGCAGAGAAAGACAGACAGAGAGAAAGAGAGAGAGGGAGAGCGAGAAGGAAAGAATAAATAGTCCAAAAATAAACAACAAATCTTCTGAGAAGCCATGCTGTAAAGTGAAAGGTTCCCAAGGATGCAATATCAGGAATAGCCCCATGTCTTTAATAGAAAAGAGGGAGAAAGGAAGGAAGTCAAAGCTAGCGCCTCATTTTAGCTGAGGCCTTCTGATTTTCCAGAATCTTGAATCTCACTTAGGAGAATTTTCACAACTTAGCAATGAAATTGCAAAACCAATATTAGGGTTTCAAGGGACATCAGAAGGCACAAGCCAGGGGCCACTGAGACACAGACCCTTCTGCCTCTGGAAATACCGCACCAGCCCCAGTGTACTTAAGCAAAAGGGCCCAAGAGATGCATGATGAAAGCATTGTAAGTTACACTTTAAATGAATGTTGGTATCTTTACTTATTCAAGGTCTTAATATCAGGAGGTGGTGGGGGGAGCTACACAATTAGACATAACATACCTGTGCCCAGGCTGTCAGTATTGTTAGAAAGTTCTTATGCTGAGCCAATATCGAAATTCCTGAACTGACCCTCATTCTGTCCTTGGCAGTCATGTAACAAGGCTGATGTGCTTGTACATGACGTTCATTCTAAGGTTAAAAGACATCAGGGTGCTACTGTGAAGCATTGACGGTGTTGATCTAACACCTTACCTTTGTTGCAGCTCAGACTCCTGGGAGTGCCCCAGGTTAGCGTCCTAACCAAGCCACCAGAACTCTCCAGGGAGCTCAGGACCCTGTGAGAGCTCAAGGTCCCTGGGCACTGCATTTCTGAGTAGTCTTCAGCTGTGTCTACAGAACTCACTACTAGAATCTATCTTGTGGTCAACAAGGGGGATAGTTTCTGGAAGTAGGAAATCGCTGCCCAAGAAGAGGACGATGAGTTGATCCTAGAGGATGAAGGGTCTTATAGCAGAAAACCAAGCCCTTAAATCACATACACATTGGCTCAAACACTGAGCATATCAGTACCAGTTAAATCTGGCCTTGCTATTATGTGGTTTTTATATTTCATGGAGGGAGAAGCCTGGTGGGGACACAAGGTATAATTTTCTCTCCCTCATGCAAGAGTTCCAGGGACCATTCCATACATATGTTTTGGTGAGCTCAATGGAAGTTACCTCAACTATTTTGGCATCTTCCCTTGCCGCAGAGGGGAGACTTTCAACATGGTCACGAGCATGTTGCAGAGCAATTCAAGGAAGCCTTTGGCATTGCACTAATCTCAAGATGCAGCTCTGGTGCCAAGGGGCAGATCCCTGGCTCATTACATCAGCGCCTTCCAAGTCCTGCTGGCACTGGCAGGCCAGTTCCAGGAAGACTCAGGGGCTGCCCCGGGAGGGAGGTGGAGATGATTGAACTCCCACGCCTCTCGCCAGGCATGAAAATGCCATTTTCTGAACTGAGCCTGGCACCACATAAACCTGCCACCCATCTGTGAAATGGAGGTGCGTGAGTTGAGAAACCACCCACATAGCTTGGAGGACCAACCCGGATAAGCCCTCACAGAGGCCTGACTTTTAGGGTGGGTCTGGATTCACTCTGAAGAAAGCCTCCAAAAGAAGCAATACACAGGCCTCCCAGTGTGCCCGAGATTTTAGGCAGCCGTGTGTACATGAGTGTGGGGGTTGTGTGAGTGTGAGAGTACATGAGTGTGGTGTGTGTGTTTTTGTGTACGTGAGTGTGGTTTGTGTGTGGTATATGTGTGGTGTGTGTGAACGTGGTGTGTGTGTGTATGTGTGTGTACATGAGTGGGGTGTGTGTGGTATGTGGGTGTGAGCATGTGTATGTGTGTGTATTTTTGTGTACATGAGTGTGAGGGATGTGCATGTGATGTGTCAGTGTGGTGTGTATGTATTTGTGTGTACATGAGTGGTATGTATGTGGTGTGTGTGGTATATGTGTGTGTGTGATATGTGGTTGTGTGTGAGCATGTCGTGTGTGTGTGCTGTGTGTGAACGTGGAGTGTATTTGTGTGCACATAAATGGTATGGGTGTCTGGGGGTTATATGTGGGGGTATATGTGTGAGCATGTATGTGTGTGTGGTGGGGGCAGGAATGGAGGGTCACAGGTCCTGGTCCTGAGTATGTCTTGTGTGAGCATGTGTGAGCATGTTGTGTGTATGTGTACATGAGTGTGGTTTGTGTGTGCTGTGTGTGTGTGGTGTGTGAACATGGTGTATTTGTGTATACATGAGTGGTGTGTGTGTGACATGTGTGTGTGTGGTGGGGCAGGAATGGAAGGTCACAGGTCCTGGTCTTGGGTGGGTATATGTGTGTGTGTGTGTGTGTGTGTGTGTGTTTGAGCATGGCATGTGTGTGCATCTGTGTGTTTGTGTACATGAGTGTTGTTTGTGTGTGGTATGTGTGAACGTGACGTGTATTTATGTGTACAGGAGTGGTGTATGTGTGTGTGTGTGTGTTTGTGTGTGTGTATGTGGTGGGGGCAGGAATGGCCTGTCACAGGTCACAGGTCCTGGTCTTGGTCATATGTCCTCTCTCTATGGACCTCTGTTTTCTATGCCCCTAAGGTCTATCCCGTTTAGAGAATTTTTAGTGGCACATAATTTTTAGCTACGTTGAATCCCAGAACCTCAACAACTTTGCCAAATGGACTTCAAGTGTTCCTGAAGCCTCCAAAAATTATACTGAAGATCATTAACAAAGGACTGTTTGATCTTGATTCAGAACTGTTATGATTAGATTCTGAGACATTCTAAGCCCTGAGAACGTGCAGCCCCAAATACCTCTGCTTTCACTGTTGTCCAGAAGGATCACCCTCACGGCTGCTTTTGTTTCCATTTTTCCCAACCCGACCAAACTGTAGCATTGAGTGAAAACATGTATTTATTCTACAAATCTTTATTGAACACTTACCCCTCCTTCAGATCCCAAACACAGTTCTAGACATTGGGACTGCAGTGGTCAATATATTTACAAAAAAAAAAAAAATTCTTATAACATCTTACATTGTAGAAGGAGTAGAAAAACAAGTGAGCACATGAAATATGCCAGTTGAAGATGAGTATTGTAGAGAAAAACAAAGCAGGAAGAAGATTTAGGGGATACTTTGAAAGGGGTTGTGATTTCCAGTAGCTGGGTCAAGGGAGGCATAATGTAAAGGAAATACCTGAAATAAGATCTAAAGAAAATGGGAAAAGAGCCACATGATCCCTGGGTAGGAATGTTCTGGAAAGAAGATACAGAAAATCTAAAGACTTTGAAGTGAGCAGACCTAGTGTTTTCCAGGAAAAGGCTGACTCAATATGGCTTTAGTGGAGTGAACAAGAGACAGAGAGATCAGGTCAGAGAGGTGATGGGAGCCTGGTGATGGAAATGGTCAGATCATATGAGACCTTGTAAACGTGAATTATGGCTCCAGGCAAGAGAATTACATGATGCAGTTCGTGTTTTTAAGAGATCGTTGTCATGAATAGATTATGAAGTGTAAAGGGGAAAGGCCTTTACACTTCTAACAAAGGAAGACCAGTTAGAAGCTTTTTATAATAACTCAGGCTAGAGTTGATGCTGCCTTTGACCAGGGTGGTAGGCATGGTGTTTTCAGGAAGAGTTTGATTCTGAACACATTTTCCTTTAACTGTTTAGTTTGAAAATAATCTAAATATCTGGAAAGGAATGTTATGATGATGCTCAGATATGCCCTTTTCCTGCATTCACAAATTCTTAACGTTTTGCTGCACATGTTTGGACTTTCTTTCTTTGTATCCGTACACATATATCCATACAAATATTTGAATGAACCAGTTGATACCCATTTGTAGATACCATGATATTTCAGCCTGTATTTCCTGAGAAAGCGTACTTCTATGTATAACTTAACCACAAACAAGAAAATTATTATCAATGACATAGTACTGTCTAATATTCAATTCATACCCAAGTTGATCCAATTCATAAAAAGGTCTTTTATAACTGCTTTAACTTGTTTTTTCTCTGGCTTGGTTTTAATGCATAATATTTTAACACAATAAAGTGTTCAGTGCAGCAGTAAATATTTTCAATGTGTTAAACTTTTTCTCAGATTAGAAGTCTTCCATGTGGTCAGGGCATGAAAAGATAGAAAGGCTGCCCTTGGCCCTTCATTCTGGAGACGTAGCTGATAGGATTTGCTGAAGGATCAAGAAAGAGGTAAGAGAGAAAGACAGGGATTAAGGAAGCCCCAGGGTTTTTGGCCTCAGCCAAACTGGACCAGAGGATTTACTGTTTACTGTTAAACGTATAGAATCCAAGGAGAGGCCTGGGCTGAAGATGTAAATATGGGAGACACCCACATATGAGGAGTCTTTAAGGAAAGCAATTAGATGAGCTTACCAAGTAGAAAAGGTCCAAAGACCAAGGCCTGTGAGTCTCCAAAATTAGGAAGTCAGATGGAGGAGAAAGGCTCAGCAAAGGACACTAAGGAATGGGGTCAGAGCAAGAGAAGAGGAAAATCAAGTAAAGGTGTCCTGGTTGTCTGGTTAACAAGGAAACAAGGAGAGTGTATGCCTGTCAAACCCAGGTGAAATGAAATGAAATCTAGACTGAGATGTTGGTCACCTTGACACACAACAGTTTTGGTGTAATGTTGGGAGCAAAAGCCTGACCTGTGTGAGGGAAGGAATCGGAATGAGGAAATTAAAATGATCAAGGGATTTTACTGTAAATGGTGATAGAAAAATAGAACAGTAGATAGAGAAGGATGTGAGGTCAAATTTTTTAACTAATAGGAAAAAGTTGATTTGGGGAGAGGAGCTCTATCGTAGACCAATATTCTTTCATAGGCAATGAGGCAGTTAGTTTTATGTGTCAGCTTGGCTAGGCCATGGTACCCAGATATTTGGCCAAACACTAGTCTAGATGTTGTTGTGAAGGTATCTTAAGGATGTGATTAACATTTAAATTGGTGAAGTTTGAGTGAAACAGATTATTCTTATCATGTTCATGGGTGTATTCGTCTGTTCTCATGGTGGTAATAAAGACATACCCAAGACTGGGTAATTTATAAAGATAAGGAGGTTTTATGGGCTCACAGTTCCACATGGCTGGGGAGGCGTCACAATCATGGCAAAAGATGAACAAGGAGTGAAGGCACATCTTACATGGTGGTAGCAAGGAGAAGAACCAAACAAAAGGGAGAAAAACCCCTTATAAAACCATCGGCTGTCAAGAGAACTAACTATCCTGAGAACAGGATGGGGGAAAAACACCACCATGATTCAATTATCTCCACCCGGTCCCTCCCATGACACATGGGTATTATGGGAACTAGAATTCAAGATGAGATCTGGGTGGGGACACAGCCAAACCATATCAGTGGGCTTCATCCAGGAAGATAAAGACCTTAACAGAACAAGAATGAAGTTCCCCAAGGAAGAGGGAATTCTACCTTCAGACTGCCCTTTCACCAGCCACAACTGCATGAGTCCATTTCTTAACATAAACCTCTCTGTGTATGTGTGAGTACGTGTATATGTATACATACCATGTATATACACATAGCCTATTGGTTCTGTTTCTATAGAGAACCCTGACTAAGGAATGGGTTTTATTTATAAATGGAGGTATTTTTTTAGATAGGAATAGTAGTGTGAAGTTGCCTTTTAGTAACAGAATGAAGAGAGAACTGGTGAACTCATATAACAGCAGAGTTCATGGAAAGTTTCTGCCGATGGCTTCAAACACTGAGCAACATACTGAGGGTTCACTGAGGGTAAGTCATGTATTTAAAGTAAGGCATGTCAATCAGCGTGTTTCTGTCTCCTTTGGCATGTACCTGTACTAATATTGGCATAGAATGACAGAAGGGTGGGCTTAATGAGGACTGGGGTGTTGACAATCAAGAAGAAGGCATGTAAGGGCAGGGGTTTTAGAGTGAAGTTTACATTTGTAATTATGCTTCCTAAAGTTTAACCAGAGAAAGGAGAGATGTGAGAGACAATGAAGAGATGGGGATTGGTGGTCTTAAGGATGCTGACCCATTACTGATGTCAAGATGTAAGTAAGGGTAAGATTGGAAGACAGAAGGCGGTAGTAAGAGAGCATACTACTGTCAATGAAATTATGAAGGGGTTGAAGAGTTTGGAAATGATAAGGACTAAGGATATCACCATGGGATTAGATAGTTTAAAATGGGGATGACCCCAGATAGTTGAAAGACAAGGGCCAGGTACAAGTGGACATAGCATAGGAATCTAATATGTTCAAGAAACGAAAACGAGGAAAAATCTGAGATTTTGTTTCTTGATGAATCCCATGTCATCAGTTTATATTGCCCACTCACTCCTTGTTTCAAAGCTGGAAAGATTTAGAAATGAGAGGAAATTAATTGGGAACAGCAATGAGGAGTAAAACGTTGTGGTAGAAATAATTGCTACAACCATTTCTTAAAGTTATCCACACCCTAACCTAGGGAACCTGTGTCTGTATTACCTGACATGGCAGAAGGGAATTTGCAGATGGGATTAAAGTTAAGGACCCTCAGATGGGGACCTTGTGATTAGGTGGAACTCATCTAATTGCAAGGGTCCTTACAATTAGAGAAACTTTTCTGGTTGAGATCAGAGGGAAATGTGACTATGGAAGAATGGTCAGAAAAATGCAATGTTGCTGGCTTGGAGGATGCAGGTAGGGAGACAAGAGCCAAGGACGGTAGCACTACAAAAAAACTGGGAATGGCCTTCAGCTCCCACTAAGCAAGGAAATGGGGAGCTGGATTCCATAGCTCCTAGGAATGAAATTCTGCAGAAAGCCCAGATGAGCAGCAAACACATTCCCCCCTAGAGCCTCCATAAAGGGAGGCAACTTATTTTAGCCCACCAAGACCCATGTTGGACTTCTGACCTACAGCAATAGGAAATTAATGCAGAATTAAACCTACTTGACTATTCCAGATATTTAAGGGGAATGATCGAGGAGGAAAAGACAAAACACAACTTGAAAGAATTCTAAAGAAGCAAATTATATCATTCTCAATTTCTGTTCACAAAGCTTCAGTTACTCCCAGGATCATCACAGCCAGTCCCAACACTGACTTCATAAACAGACAGCAGGTTTCTGAGAACACAGCCAGCCATGTGGGGGCTGACACCCTGCTTCCAGAGAATTAAAGGTTAAACTTGGTGTTTAACTGACTGAATAAATAAATTCAGAATCTTCCTGTCTAGTTTTGTGGAGGGGTCCCTGCCACCTTGAATTTTTTAAAAAAGAGTATTCATTAATGGAAGCCAGAATTTGGGAATCATTGTTTTAAAAATCTCTTCCTAAACTCATTTTGAATTCCTCTATTAAATCTATGCCCTTGTTAATTGTCCTAGGCATTATTGTCTCTCCCACCTGGTTTGTGTCTTCCCTTCTGCTCACCTGCCCAACCACATTCTCCTCAGAGGAACCACGGTCATCCTTCATTGGCCCCTTTCTTCTGCTACAGGCATCTCCTTGACTTTTGGAGGGAAAAAAAGTCTGGTAAGATGCCCTCTCACTGTTTAGCTCACTCATATTTATAATTCAGACGTGTGCTTAATGCGCTTTCTCAGGTGAGCATGTCTTGGCATCTGAATAGGTCAATAATACCTACTCTATATTCTCATAGCATTATAAAAGTGATGTATTCTACTTTTATTTATTTGATGCTTTGATTAAATTTATCTCTCCGTGACCAAGTCTTAAGATCCTGAAGGTAGTGTCATGTCTGTTTTCATTCTTAATTTCTTAGCATACTATTTGAGATGTACCATACCTGGTATTAGAAATAAGAATAAGTGAGCTGGATGTGATGGGTCAAGCTTGATTCCAGGAGTCTGAGACCAGCCTGGGCAACATGACAAAACCTCATCTCTACAAAAAATACAAAAGTTAGCTGCATGTGGTGGCATGTGCCTGTCCCAGTTACTAGGGAGGCCAAGACTAGAAGGTCGATTGAGTCTGGCAGGTCAAGTCTGGAGTGAGCCGTGATCACACCACTGCACTCCAGTCTGGACAACAGAGCAAGACCCTGTCTCAGAAAAAAAAAAAAAAGAATAAATTACTGAATGCCCTTGAGAACATAGGTACTCTGGGATGGAACTAAGAAACCTGTAGTTATGTATTGAAAACAAGTCCAGGAAAATGTTTGAAATTGGTCTGTTAAAATCTCATTGCTATTTTTAAAGAGAACATTCAGGGTCTAGATAATACAGTAGATTCCTGATGGAATATATTTGGGGATTCCTTTCTTTCTTACAAATATCTGGGTGACATAACTTATAACAAGGTAGACCTGCAGAAAAGCTCTAATCTCATTTCTATCACTTTGAGAGATGAAAGAAAACATGCATTACAAGCTTAGCAAGTATCTTGAAAAGCACATGAGAAATATTTGAGAAAGAGCCCATCCATATATCAATATTTCAGGAACGCTATTTTAGGACATGCATGATCAATTTATTTAGACAGATGCTGTGCATCTGAGTGGGTATGAGGGTATGTTTTCCTAGATCTCCTCCTATCCCCATTTTTCTGTGCTCAGCACTGTCTAGAATCAACCCATGCTAAGGCACTATGCAGCTAGAAAGCTCTGTGAAGCCCTGCATTAGGACCTGCCCTCACTGGTCTCTGGCTCTAACATAGCAGTATGTGTTATTGCTTGAATGAGATTTGGTGATTATAGGTCACCCAATGTTAGGAAGAATATCATTTCAAGAAGAGCATCTGAATTTAGAAAATATGAAGCAGAAGGATATCAAGGAACTTGTGAAGTACATAGTTATGGCTCTCAGTAGATTGGATTTCTTATAACAGGCTACGGAGAAAGAAACCTGTAAATAGAAATAGTTACTACTAATAAGTGTTGTCTGTCTGTGCTAGAGTGTCTCATTGCTGTAGTAACAACGTGCTCATGTTTCTCCCAAAGTTCGTGTCTCCAAAATTTAATCCCCAATGCAACAGTGTTGAGAGGTGGAACCTTTAAGAGGTGATTAGGTTTTGAGGGTTCTACCCTCATGAATGGTTTAATATTGTTGTCATAGGAGTGGGCTCCTAATAAAAGGATGAATTTGTCCTCTGCTTCCCCCGCCCCCGCCACCCTTTCTCTCTCTCACATTCTCTCGTATGATGCTTTCTGCCATGTTATTACACAGCAAGAAGGCTGTCATCTGATTCTGGTGCTTTGATCTTGGACTTCCCAGCCACCAGAATCATGGGAAATAAATTTTGGTTCGTTATCAAATATCACAGGTATTCTGTGATGGCAGTACAAAATAGACTGAGACAGTCATTTAAATTTCACCAAGCAAATTCAAGTAGACGTCATTATGGTCTCCCTTTTACATAACACTGTCATAACACTGTCATTTCTAAGGAATAAACATACTTCCCCAGGTCATGTAAGATAGTGACAGTGTTATGTTTTCTTTTCTTCCTTTATTCCCACTTTTCAACCAGATCAAATTATTCAGTCATTCAAGTAAATTCTTTGAAAAAGGCTTAATTCAGTGGGGAGTTAGGAGAGACATAAGAGAGAAAAAAAAATCTAATGATATTTATTCAAGGACTATTTTTGGGAAAGAGACAAGTGGTAGCACTACAGGGGGCTATCCTCTCAGGAATTAGGTCCATTCCTTAAAACAAGGAAAATTCTATGGTACTTCTTTGGAGAAATAATCTGTAGGTGGGATCTGAAGATATTGAATAGGGTGATATGGTTTGGCTCTGTGTCCCCAACGAAATATCATCTCAAATTGTAATCCCCACATGTCGAGGGAGGCACCTGGTGGGAGGGGATTGGAACATGGGACCGTTTCCCCCATGCTGCTCTTGTGATAGTGAGTGGGGTCTCAGGAGATGTGATGGTTTTATGTGCCTGGCAATTCCCCTCCTTGCTATTTCTTCCTGCCACCTCGTGAAGAAGGTGCTTGCTTCTCTTTCGCCTTCTACCATGATTGTAAGTTTCCTGAGGCCTCCCCAGCCCTGTGAGACTGTGAGTACATTAAGCCTCCTTTCATTGTAAATTACCCAGTCTCCAGTAGTTCTTTACAGCAGTGTGAAAATAGGCTAATACAGAGGGGCAGTAGATGATGAAATAGGAAGCATGTAAATCATTTTTATCAAAAGTGAAAGTATGAGCTCCCAGGAACACCTGCCAATATGACTGAGAGCAAGTACAAAGTGCCCGGGGGAGAAAATTCCGAGGAAGCAAGATAATAATGTGCGTGGCCTGTTCAATAAGCACTTAGCCTGAGGTCTTTCCAATATGCAAAGCAAAGCCAAGCCAGTGTGCTTGTGCACTTTCTTCTGTCTTCGGCATGCTGGCATTGCAGCAACCCAGACTTGTCCTATAAAAGTTCTCTAATTCATTTGTCCGAAAAGGACTTCATGGTAGCTGCTGTTTGAAAAGATTAGAAAATGTAGGCTTAAAAGAAACACATCTGAAATGGATAAATGTGGCTAATGAGATGTCTTATAATTAAAGTGTAGAACTCCCTGCCACATGTTATTAAGACTCAGGAATCTTCAAACAAGAATTACAACAGGGAGAATATCAGCAATGCCATCAACAGTGATAAAATTAGAAAGAAGATCAATCATCCTACTTTAGGGCACACACTGAGGGCTGGATAAGGTGGAGAAAATTTGATGTTGTAGGATATCACTTAAGCCTCACAATTTCATACATAAAACCCTTCCATCTTAAACATGAGTGATTTTTCTATAATTACTCCCTTTTGATCTCTATTATATATTTACTATTAATTTACTAATGTTTGCCTTTTCAATACTAGATGCATTCTCTTTTCCATCTTTAAAATGGTTACAATATTCTGGTTTCTTTTAGGTGTATGGTCATTTGAACTGACATGGTACAGTAGGATTACTGGTTGAAAAGGGAGAAGAAAATGCTAGGTTTTACCCATTTTTCCCTCCAGTGAATAATTTCCATATTTTTTTGGAGGGGAGATAGGTTCTTGCTTTGTCACCCAGGCTGAAGTGCAGTGGCATGGTCATGGCTTATTGCAGACTTGACTTCCTGAGCTCAAGCAGCTCTCCTCCCTCAGCTGCCTGAGTAGCTGGGCTACAGGCATGCACCACCATGCCTAGCTAACATTTTTTAAAAAAGATATTTGTTTGTAGACATGGGGTTTCACTATGTTGCCCAGGCTGCTGGTCTCAAACTTCTGGGCTCAAGTAATCCTCCTGCCTTGGCCTCCTAAAGTGCTGGGATTATAGGCGTGAGCCACTGCACTCAGCTGATTTTACATAATCTTACATATTAAAAATGAAAATGAAACTTTGAGGGTTTTTTTTTTTCTGCCCCTGTTTGTCCATCCACTTGCAAATATTCAGATGAGAATACTGAAAGTAATAATACTTCCTCCCCACACCAAGGTCACTGAAGACATCAGTGGGGAACCTGGAGCTGGAACTCTGGCCTTGAGCTCCAGTCCCAGCTCTGCTCCCTTTGGACTGCACCAGGCTGCTTGCAGTGACTGCAGTGAGGGAACAGCTAGGAGTCAGCAGAAAGTAACCGCCTGCCTGCAAAGATTACAGACAAAGGAAAGTTTTCCAGGTCATTTCCAAATATATTTTTTCTCAGGTATCTTAAGTGCTCTTATCACAGCAAAGAATATAACATTAGTAGCTTACAAAACTGTTTTCCTCTATGAATAAGTGCATGTATTTACGTTATGTACCTGTGGTGCTACATAATCCCAAATAAAGGGCTGTCTGCGGAAAAGGGGGTATTACCTTACTGAAGAGCTAAAACCCCATGCATTTTGTTGCAAAAAAAAATAAATGGGTATTTTTCAAGGATGTTTTGAAAATTGATGCAATCTCAAGGCAACTGTAATTTGTGTGCCATAAGCCTTTCTTATTTTGCTATTCAGTTTCCATGGCAAACCCAATATCCAGAAAGTTTAAAGACACTTCAGTGTGACCTTTATATTTTAGTTTTCTTAATATATTAATTGTCTATTGTGATGAGTTGGCTTAAATATGTGTGTGTGTGTGTGTGTGTGTATACATATATATTTAAATATATATGTGTATATACACATTTATTTATATATATTTAAGCATCTTAGTATTACAAACTCATATTAATGTTTGTAATTTTAGGACACAAGTAACTTTCATCTGGGAATCATTTAATAGTATAAGTAAATTAAACTTGAAATCACAGAATAAAAGAAAAATATACATACACATTGTGTTTGTGTTTGGTGGTAGTGGGTGTAAAAGTAGCTGAAAACCAGATATTTGGCAAAACATATTTGAAAATTGATTAATGTGATAGTCTAAAGCTGAATATTTATTCTGTTGTATCTCAGAATATAGATCTTCTTTTTATGTTTTACAATATTCTATAAATTAATCTTCCTCCTGCCCCTAGCAAGTTATTATTATTTCAACTTTGTCCCAAAAATTGACTAAACAAAACAAAATCTTTAATATTTTTAAGGTACATTTCTTTGTTTTCCCCTTTTCAGTCCTTCTTAAGATCATTAGTATAAGAGATGCCAAGGAGATAAAACTTTGGAAATTCTGAGATATTCTAGAGACTTCTGTGTTTTGTTCCAGTTGACCATGATATCTCTGCTTCTCATAGAGAAGAAGAAAGTAATTGCCTTATAATGTAGGCTTTGTTTAGTGAGCTGAAACAATATTTTACTTTTCATTAATTAAATGAGCTAATGAGAATTTTGTGATATAATATGAAATTGTGTTTGTGAAGGACTGTATTGGCTCCAGATGTAATTCTAAACTGAGAGCAGACTGTTGAAAAAGAAAGGAAGAGAAATTGTCAATTTATGTTGACATGCAGTAAAATAGAAAATCAGGTCAATATTGTTGACAGGATTTACTTGCAGATATTGTGCTCTGCTTTGCTATAACATCAGAAACATTTTACCGTGGACAGTTAGAACATCGTCAGTTGGCTAAATCTTCTAATATATGTCTTTTCCTCTAACTATAAATCTGCAAAGGGATTTAAAACTAGACAGCTCAATCTTTTAACCGTGTTTATATAATTACCAAACACAGCACACACAAATGCATCAATAGAGGTAATTTCTGCCAATATTTGCACCAAAGTGCATGTAACTAGTTATGAAACAATAGAACAAGGGCAGAGTAACACCATTTGACCATGATTTGGAATGTGATGTGTGAAAGTAGAGAACAGAACTTGATTTAAAATTGTAAGTGGCTTGTTTTCATGTTTTGCTTTTAGGTAAAGTGAAACATGATATCACAATGCAAATGAATTTTTGTTTTGTTTAATTTTCTTTATTATTTTAGTGTTTCTGTCTTGGGCTACTTTTAAAGTAGCCTTTCAAAGATCATGGAGGAATATGGATTTAATAACAACAGGCATTATAGGAAATTAGTGAATTCTCAGTCAGGTAGAAGCAATGAATACCATTTATATTTTGGCAGAGTAACAAAATCTTATATCTAAGCACTAAAATTATAGTAATACCCCATTTTGAACACTATAAATGCCAGAAAAACATGTATAAAATTTAAATTACCAATTAAAATGTGTAAAATAGTATTAGTGAAACTATCAGTGGCTGGTAAAACTGTTTAGAGAAACTCAGGGGAGAAATTTCTAGAATGAATGTCATGTACCATTGAGAATGGAATGAACTAGTTGTAAAAATTTAATGGGTAGAGGTTCAGTGTGGCCCACATCCACGAAGTAAACCCAGATAAATATGTCACCCAACAATGCATTCTTAGATAAAAATTTGAAGTTATATATCTCCCTCTTCAAAAAGCAAACATCTTGATTAGTAAAACAACATTTAGTCACCAGGAGACCATTTGTATCAACATACTTTTATGAAAGAATGACATTTTAGAAATAGTTCTTCATTTCTGACTAAGAATCCCTGTTTATCTTAACAAGCAGAACATTCTATCATAGAACTACATTTGTAATGAGACAAGGTAGATGTTATAATATTCTCTATGGTGAAAATTGATAATCCTTGATTTTGTTATTGAATATACACATCTTCCTTCCCCTCTCTTTTATTTTTTTCTTCGAGCAATATTTACCGATTTCAAGTGCATATATGTTAATATTTTAGCTTTAGGGTTATATAAATAAATCATATTGTGTCTGTCCTCCAAAAGGTTATAGTCTAGGAGGTGTTAGGGTCAAACGGCTTCCTTCAATATAATAGTCTTCATTTCAGCGTCCAAAAATACAGAAAATAGTGGTTGCTTTCTGGATTTCAAAGTTGAGATTGGGGTTTTCAGCTCTCATGACAACAAATATATCGTCTGGACCACCACCCCCACCGCCCCGTCATCTTTCATGAAGAAGTAAAGAAATTATGTTCCTCGGTAGATTCAAGTTGAACAAGACAAAATCTTAATTTCCAGCTTCCATTAACATTATTTTAATTATTTTCTGCAATAGGATCTTTCCTCTTACTCTTTGTCCTTTACAGAAAAGGAAGTCTAGTTTCCAGCTCATGGCCAGGCAACCTTTGAAGGACAATCATGTTGAAATTGAGCTAAGGTAATTAAACTCAATTTTTTGACCTCTATGTTTACTACTTTATTGCCCTGTAAAAGCAACTCTGTCTGCCTGGAGTCTGGCCTGGAGCCATATCAAGTTCTGTCTGTCCCAGAAATTGCAGGGATTCTAAGGCTCTCATGGGCAGGGAAGACCCAGGGATGGTGTGAGGCTGGTCACAGCTGCGGAACATTTCTCTGGATCATCAAAAGGGCTTATTTTCCCATCATTCTTTTAGGTTTTGTTGACTAGACATTGAAAAAAACAGCAGCAACAACTACAAAACTTTGGGCACAGAATGTGTATTATGCTAAAATACATTAAAAGAAAACTAATGCTATTTTAGCCTTCAAGATATACGCTTTTTTCAAATGCAATTGATTTGTTTTAAATATTGCAAAAGGTAAATGAAGATTGTTTTCACCTTCAGATTTGCCTCTCAGTGTTTTTCTCACTGCCCGTGTTGAAAACTGGATGTATGAACCAGGGAGAGCTTGATCACCATGCTTGTTTTTGTTTTTGTTTTAATTCCTAAGGACATATTTGACTCCCGGAGTCCTCAGAACTTAGAAAAGTGCCTGGCATTTCATACGAGAGCAGTAGATACTGAATGAATGAATGAATGACTTGTTAGTCATTCATTCTAGGTAGAGAGATTCTAGTAAACACACAGGAAAAATAACCAATACACTCAAGAGTAACAATGGAGAACTTAAGGCCTTTTTTTGGGGTTTTTTTGAGATGGAGTCTCACTCTGTGGCCCAGGCTGGAGTTCAGTGGTGCAATCTTGGCTCACTGCAACCTCTGCCACCCGGGTTAAAGCGATTCTCCTGCCTCAGCCTACCAAGTAGCTGGGATTACAGGCACCTGCCATCACACCAGGCTAATTTTTGTATTTTTAGTAGAGACAGGGCTGGTCTCAAACTCCTGACCTTGTAATCCACCCCCCCCACCCCACCCAGTCTCCCAAAGTGCTGGGATTACAGGCGTGAGCCACCGCGCCTGGCCCTAACATCTTTTCTTTGTTTCAGGGCATCCTGACCGGGACTACCCAGAACTATGGGATTCCATAAAGCTTCTTTAGGTATCTTCTTTCTGTTTTACATAACTCAAAAACCTGAATGGAAATGCTCATCTTCTGGTCAAAAGCACTACACTTCTACATCAACAGATTTCATCACAACCTTTGCACATGTGGTCAGACACTTTCTTTGGTAGATATTGCCATTTTATTACTTGAATAAAGTAAAAAGAAATTAATTTTTGGTCAGCAAATTAATAAATTAATACATTAACTTTTGGTCAATAGTTTTTGTTGCTATTGCAGAAAAAATAACTAGAATAGTAATTATTAGAGCAGATCAACAAGTCAACAAGTTAGTAAACAAATGTACTCTCCAAAATGTCATTATCTAATGAAAACTAGAAATTCCGGTTGGATTCTGTCCTAATGGCCTCCTTCTATCCATGGCGGGGTTGGTGCACTATGACAAAACAGAATCAGCTGTTGGTGAGAGGTAGCATTTTGGTCCACACAGCAGTAACCCTCTTTATTCAGGAAGATGCACAGAAATAAAAAGAACAAAACACCTGAAAACAAAATAAGCAAAACACTTCTCTATCTTGCTCTATGAGCAATGTAAGCTTTGACTTTAGAACCCAAGTGTGCTAAAACGTATGACAAAATGAGTATATTCTCTGGTGATGGACACAGACAAATTCTTCCTGTGTTTTTCCGTAGTTTTGAGACTTGACTGTAGAAAAAGCAATAACTAGTTGTCAAAGTATGATTTGGAACTAAACTTGAAGAGGATAAGCAGAGGAGCTGCTGTGGAGAGTCTGGGAGCCAGAGCAGTCAAGTGGCTTTGCAGCACCGCTCGAGAGGCAGTGAGGTTGATCGAAGATGGCAGGTGGTAACTCCAAGCCTTTGAGCATGGAGCCCTAGAGACTTGGGGGAGGAGGGAAAGGGGGCTTGAGAAAATAAAAGCTCTCAGCTGCACTTCTCTCTAAAGGACATCTTTCATTGCTGATCCTGGCACTGTCTCTCTCTCTCTCCCTCTCATCTCAATGCCTCTAATAAACTCACTTATTTAATTGTGTCTTGTGGTTCTGTGTGTTAGAAGATTTACGGAGACATTGGAAAGAATTCTATTAAGAATATTTTTACATATTATCAAATCATGCTGTATCCTAGCCATTTCTTTTTGTGAAACCTGCGTTTCTTCATGGAATACTCTAAGATGTGTGATCCTTTTATGATTCAGACATGCAGTGCTTATTGCTAAAGAATGTTAATGTGGGCACTAGAATCCCAGATGCCAATGAGCCTGGATTTAAAACAGTGCAGCTGGAGTCAAGTCTCAGGAGGGAGGAGGGTGAAGCCAAGCAGTGGGAGTGAGATCAGGAAGAGAAATGGTGGGTGAAAAAACAGAGGTTCTGAAGAAGGCAAAGGACTATAAGCACTATAGTGGTATACAGGTATACAGGGAGGATAGAAAATCCATGCAGTGATACAGTAGTAAAGGTGCATAGCTTTTGGATGATGATAAGAACCAACATTAAGGTGGGTGATGAGAAAACAAGAAACAATGGGAACATCTGACTATCTAGGTTTCGTGAAAATGAAAGGTTTCAAGACAAGGTAGTGAAGGAATTGCCAGGCTTACGCTGGAGTGGGTTCCTTGTCATTATAAATGCTACTGAGAATCCTTGCAATGTGTCAGGTGCCAAAATTATAAAGGAGTGTGGAGAAATGTCATGGAAATCATAGATGACAATTAAAAATTGATCGGGGATGTACAGGGGTGCAAGCTGATGTTGCCTGCATTTCTTCTTGGCCTCAGTTATGTGGGCTTAGGAGTAGAACTCTCTCAAGTATTGAGGGTTGTAAAGGTATTAGTGTTGCCAGGGTTTTATATGCTTCAGTTAATATGTTGAAAAGCAAATGTAGACATTAGAAGGATGCCTGTCAAGAGGACAATGAGGGTCAAAATAGAAAGTTATAAAAGATAGGTTAGAATTAAAACCCATCCTATGAGGTGATAATAACAGAGAATTAACACTCCTTTAGAAAAGGTGAACATTCTGTTCATACTACATTAACCTTCTAGTAATGGCAGGCATAGAGAGTGTACTAGTTTGTTTTCACACTGCTCATAAAGACATATCTGAGACTGGGTAATTTATACAGGAAAAAGGTTGAATGGACTCACAGTTCCAGATGGCTGGGGAGGCCCTACAATCATGGCGGAAGGCAAGGAGGAGCAAGTCACATCTTACATGGCATGGCAGCAGGCAAAGAGAGAGAGAGAACTTGTGTAGGAAAACTCTCCCTTGTAAAACAAGCAAATCTCGTGAGACTTATTCACTATCGTGAGAACAGCACGGGAAAGACCTGCCCCATGATTCAATTATCTCGCAGGGGGTCCCTCCCCCAATACATGGGAATTCAAGATGAGATATGCAGAGGGGCACAGCCAAACCACATCACAGAGGATGGGTGTGGACTGGGATTGAATGACCTGCTGGAAGACTGCAGAGAAGATCTGGGTGTCCAGCTCAAAAGGCTGATTCCAAGGTCGGCCTTGGTGGGGGGAGGGCATTGTTCTTGGCATTCCAAGGCAATCATGACAGCATAAGGTGCTCAGACTGGGACTGAAAATTACCTCAATGTCTTAGTTCCTTAAAATAGAGTGAATTGTCTAAACCATTGCCATTGTCATGGAAACCACTCTTTTTGCCTGGTCTGATTTTCTGTCTTAGATCTAACCTAGATAACTATCGATCAATAAAAGAATGGGATGATATAATAAAATCAGAGCAAAGTCTTTACTGATTTTTGCATTGCTTGGTATGTGTTGGCCAATCACAGGATGCCTTTAAATCTTTGAGAAGGCATGTGCGGTTACATTTGATTTGATGGGGCTGGGCTCGGTGGCTCATGCCTGTAATTCTAGCACTTTGGGAGGCCAAGGTGGGTGGATTACTTGAGGTCAGGAGTTAGAGACCAGCCTGGCCAACATAGTGAAACCCCGTTTCTACTAAAAATACAAAAATTGGGCCGAGTGTGGTGGCTCACGCCTGTAATCCCAACACTTTGGGAGGCCAAGGTGGGTGGATCACCTGAGGTCAGGAGTTTGAGACCAGCATGACCAACATGGAGAAACCCCATCTCTACTAAAAATATGAAAGTAGCCGGGCATGGTGGCACATGCCTGTAATCCCAGCTACTTGGGAGGCTGAGGCAGGAGAATTGCCTGAACCCAGGAGGCAGAAGTTGTGGTGAGCCGAGATCGCGCCAGGGCAACAAGAGCAAAACTCCATCTCAAAAAAAAAAAAAAAAAAAAAAAAAAAAAAAAAAAAAAAAAAAATTAGCCAGGCATAATGGTAGGTGCCTGTAATCCTAGCTACTTGGGAGGCTGAGGCAGAATTGCTTCAGTCTGAGGGGTGGCGGGTGTCGTGAGCCGAGATCGCGCCACTGCACTCTAGCCTGGGTGACAGAGTGAGACTCCGTCTCAAAAAAAAAAACAAAAAACTGTTTTTCTGTGATGGGGGTCTCTGTTTCCACAAGCTGATCTCTTATTATTAGGCAGGTGTATCTGAACATGATTAACCCTTTCAGGTGAATGTCATCCTATGTATTAAAAACAAGGCTTCAGTTTTTTTTAAAAAACATCAAATGGTGAAAGAAGGTGAAATGTATTTTTTAAGTACAGGCGTTCGGTTACAACTACTGTACTCTAATTTTACAAAGGTGGCGTTGTCATCCTTCCGCGGAGGAGTCTGGGAGATTTCTACCACTGGGTCTCAGCACTTGAGCACATTACTGCTCTCACCTGTGTTGGTAATGGCGTGCAAGTTGGGAGACCAGATGTGCAGTCTGGAAGAGTGGACATTGGCCAAGAACTCACCTCTGCTACCAGCTTCAGCTTCCAATTCTGCAGCCAAAAAGTAATTACTGAGACTAAGAATCACCATTTTCTTCTGTGTGTAACAGAATATCACACGCCACCTGCATGTGGGTGGAAGATAATTGTCACAGTTGGTGCAGGAGGCTTCCACACGGCGGGCACTGAGTTCTTTGTGTGCCGCCAACCTAGAGAGAAGCCCGACTGCTTCCATTTCTGACATCTCTCTTGCTTCTCTGGAAAAAGTATCATCTGTACGAGTTCTTGGGAGCTAAGCGTCAACATCCACGGGTAGATGGGGCAGATGCTTCCTGGCTTGAATTCACCTGACTTGTGTGCTCCCGGTGTCCATATTGTAGGTATGGTGTTTATAGCACTGCTTCTCGAACTTTTTTTGTACAGAGAATAACACATACCTTCCACAGGCTCCATCCAAGATTCCTTGACAGAAAACCTCCAGGGGACCAGTCTGGGGGCTGCATATTTTACAAAGACCCTGATTATTGTACTCAGGGAAATTTGAATTAAAAAATAAAGTGAAAATGGTAAATTAGTATCTCTAGTTAGGTACTGAAAGAACATCTCTGTGTTTGCCTCTAGGGGTGATGAGTAAAATCTTACATCCCTGAGGTTTACGAATCCCCTGACATATTCATACTTTTTTATGACACCCCCCTAAGACACAAACCTACTTCTTACGTTTTTTTTTGTTTGTTTGTTTTATTTTAATCACTAGAGCAGAAATATCATGGGTAATTGAAATCCAAAAGGAACATGAAAAGTAAACCAAATAAAAAGAAAACAGCCACCTCTCCATAATCCAAACTCCCAGAGCTTTGCTGCCATTTGGAGGCTCCACAAGATCCCAGAGCTGTGCAGTATCATTGCTCTTACATTCTATTCTTTTAAAGATTCATAAGACCTACAAACAGCCTGAGCAGCCTGGAGAGAAGGAGCCAGAGGCAAGCAGAGGAGGGTTTTGGAGTGGAAAGCACACACGACATCCGAAGGCCTTACCTACCTCAGTAATTGTGCCTGTCCCGTCTATTTCCCAGGGTGTAGGGAAGATGGAATCAAATCATGCATGTGGAGACTGCTTTGAAAACTGCAATTATAGGAAAAGGTTGTCTTTAGTTTTCATCCAAGTTTCCAATTAAAAAAAGAAAATCTAATAATACAAATATGCTCTGGATATCACTGTTTAAGAAGCATCTCAAAATGTGTCAATTTGGGCTATTTTTGGTTTCCACTAACCCGTGGGACTCTGGGGATGGTAATGGGTGGTAGGCAATGAGAAACCTGAGCAAAGTCAACCTGGGGGACCCTGTCTGATGCTTTGCTGTTGTGCATGGGCAAGCTTCACCACACAAAGGAGGACGAAAAGTGAACATTGCCTTGAATGACTCGTGGCTATACTGAAAGGGAAAGACGGACTAAACACCTTTCCAAATTAGGGTCACCTCCTCCAAATATGCTAGAATTAAGAAATCGTTAGCTATGCTTTCTTCAGCTTTTCTCTCGAATAGTAGTGAGAATCTCTTTTCAACCAAGCTCTTGCAGTCTGTCGGGAGGAAAAATCAATTGTGGGTCACACACCAGGAAAAGTCCCCTGAATGTAACGAGTGTATTTACTCAGAAAAATACTCCCATTCCATATTCTGGCAGTTAAGGTTCACTGGTAGAAAGAGATGAAAGGTAATATAAGAAAAGGAAAATGTTTTAAAATTTAGAAGAGAGAAGGTGAAGGGAAAATGAGGGTAAAGAGGAAATGAAGGTAAAGAATCATAGACTCAAGACAGTACATTTCTGTTTGCTTGGGCTGCAGGCCTTAGATTAATTATCACCTATTGTCCCTCTCCTGTAAACATCAGATGAGCTCTTTTGCAGTTTGGATCACTTTTTCTACAATAGAATAGTTTTCTCACTTCTAAAGTTCAAGTGTACACTGAAAGAAAAGTTTATTTTCCCCCATAAAATTATTATTATTATTATTATTATTATTATTATACTTTAAGTTCTAGGGTACATGTGCATAACGTGCAGGTTTGTTACATATGTATGCTTGTGCCATGTTGGTGTGCTGCACCCATCAACTCATCAGCACCCATCAACTCATCATTTACATCAGGTATAACTCCCAATGCAATCCCTGCCCCGTTCCCCCTCCCCATAATAGGCCCCAGTGTATGATGTTCCCCTTCCCGAGTCCAGGTGATCTCACTGTTTAGTTCTCACCTGTGAGTGAGAACATGTGGTGTTTGGTTTTCTGTTCTTGTGATAGTTTGCTTAGAATGATGGTTTCCAGCTGCATCCATGTCCCTACAAAGGACACAAACTCATCTTTTTTTATGGCTGCATAGTATTCCATGGTGTATATGTGCCACATTTTCTTAATCCAATCTGTCACTGATGGACATTTGGGTTGATTCCAAGACTTTGCTGTTGTGAATAGTGCCGCAATAAACATACGTGTGCATGTGTCTTTATAGCAGCATAATTTATAATCCTTTGGGTATATACCCAGTAATGGGATGGCTGGGTCATATGGTACATCTAGTTCTAGATCCTTGAGGAATCGCCATACTGTTTTCCATAATGGTTGAACTAGTTTACAATCCCACCAACAGTGTAAAAGTGTTCCTATTTCTCCACATCCTCTCCAGCACCTGTTGTTTCCTGACTTTTTAATGATCGCCATTCTAACTGGTGTGAGATGGTATCTCATTGTGGTTTTGATTTGCATTTCTCTGATGGCCAGTGATGATGAGCATTTTTTCATGTGTCTGTTGGCTGTATGAATGTCTTCTTTTGCGAAATGTCTGTTCATATCCTTTGCCCACTTTTTGATGGGGTTGTTTGTTTTTTTCTTGTAAATTTGTTTGAGTTCTTTGTAGGTTCTGGATATTAGCTCTTTGTCAGATGAGTAGATTGCCAAAATTTACTCCCATTCTGTAGGTTGCCTGTTCACTCTGATGGTAGTTTCTTTTGCTGTGCAGAAGCTCTTTAGTTTAATGAGATCCCATTTGTCAATTTTGGCTTTTGCTGCTGTTGCTTTTGGTGTTTTAGACATGAAGTCTTTGCCCATGCCTATGTCCTGAATGGTACTACCTAGGTTTTCCTCTAGGGTTTTTATGGTATTAGGTCTAACATTTAAGTCTCTAATCCATCTTGAATTAATTTTCGTATAAGGAGTAAGGAAAGGATCCAGTTTCAGCTTTCTACTTATGGCTAGCCAATTTTCCCAGCACCATTTATTAAATAGGGAATCCTTTCCCCATTTCTTGTTTCTCTCAGGTTTGTCAAAGATCAGATGGCTGTAGATGTGTGGTATTATTTCTGAGGACTCTGTTCTGTTCCATTGGTCTATATCTCTGTTTTGGTACCAGTACCATGCTGTTTTGGTTACTGTAGCCTTGTAGTAGAGTTTGAAGTCAGGTAGCGTGATGCCTCCAGCTTTGTTCTTTTGACTTAGGATTGTCTTGGAGATGCGGGCTCTTTTTTGGTTCCATATGAACTTTAAAGCAGTTTTTTCCAATTCTGTGAAGAAACTCGTTGGTAGCTTGATGGAGATGGCATTGAATCTATAAATTACCTTGGGCAGTATGGCCATTTTCACGATATTGATTCTTCCTATCCATGAGCATGGTATGTTCTTCCATTTGTTTGTGTCCTCTTTTATTTCACTGAGCAGTGGTTTGTAGTTCTCCTTGAAGAGGTCCTTTACATCCCTTGTAAGTTGGATTCCTAGGTATTTGATTCTCTTTGAAGCAATTGTGAATGGAAGTTCATTCCTGATTTGGCTCTCTGTTTGTCTGTTACTGGTGTATAAGAATGCTTGTGATTTTTGCACATTAATTTTGTATCCTGAGACTTTGCTGAAGTTGCTTATCAGCTTAAGGAGATTTTGGGCTGAGACAATGGGGTTTTCTAAATATACAATCATGTCATCTGCAAACAGGGACAGTTTGACTTCTTCTTTTCCTAACTGAATACCCTTGATTTCTTTCTCTTGCCTAATTGCCCTAGCCAGAACTTCCAACACTATGTTGAATAGGAATGGTGAGAGAGGGCATCCCTGTCTTGTGCCAGTTTTCAAAGGAAATTTTTCCAGTTTTTGCCCATTCAGTATGATATTGGCTGTGGGTTTGTCATAGATAGCTCTTATTATTTTGAGGTACGTTCCATCAATACCGAATTTATTGAGCGTTTTTAGCATGAAGGGCTGTTGAATTTTGTCAAAAGCCTTTTCTGCATCTATTGAGATAATCATGTGGTTCTTGTCTTTGGTTCTGTTTATATGCTGGATTATGTTTATTGATTTGCAAATGTTGAACCAGCCTTGCATCCCAGGGATGAAGCCCACTTGATCATGGTGGATAAGCTTTTTGATGTGTTGCTGAATCCGGTTTGCCAGTATTTTATTGAGGATTTTTGCATCGATGTTCATCAGGGATATTGGTCTAAAATTCTCTTTTTTTGTTGTGTCTCTGCCAGGCTTTGGTATCAGGATGATGTTGGCCTCATAAAATGAGTTAGGGAGGATTCCCTCTTTTTCTATTGATTGGAATAGTTTCAGAAGGAATGGTACAAACTCCTCCTTGTACCTCTGGTAGAATTCAGCTGTGAATCCATCTGGTCCTGGACTTTTTTTGGTTGGTAGGCTATTAATTATTGCCTCAATTTCAGAGCCTGCTATTGGTCTATTCAGGGATTCAACTTCTTCCTGGTTTAGTCTTGGAAGAGTGTAAGTGTCCAGGAAATTATCCATTTCTTCTAGATTTTCTACTTTATTTGCGTAGAGGTGTTTATAGTATTCTCTGATGGTAGTTTGTATTTCTGTGGGGTCGGTGGTGATATCCCCTTTATCATTTTTAATTGCGTCGATTTGATTCTTCTCTCTTTTCTTCTTTATTAGTCTTGCTAGTGATCTGTCAATTTTGTTGATCTTTTCAAAAAACCAACTCCTGGATTCATTGATTTTTTGGAGGGTTTTTTGTGTTTCTATCTCCTTCAGTTCTGCTCTGATCTTAGTTATTTCTTGCCTTCTGCTAGCTTTCGAATGTGTTTGCTCTTGCTTCTCTAGTTCTTTTAATTGCGATGTTAGAGTGTCAATTTTAGATCTTTCCTGCTTTCTCTTGTGGGCATTTAGTGCTATAAATTTCCCTCTACACACTGCTTTAAATGTGTCCCAGAGATTCTGGTATGTTGTATCTTTGTTCTCATTGGTTTCAAAGAACATCTTTATTTCTGCCTTCATTTTGTTATGTACCCAGTAGTCATTCAGGAGCAGGTTGTTCAGTTTCCATGTAGTTGAGTGGTTTTGATTGAGTTTCTTAGTCCTGAGTTCTAGTTTGATTGCACTGTGGTCTGAGAGACAGTTTGTTATAATTTCTGTTCTTGTACATTTGCTGAGGAGTGCTTTACTTCCAATTATGTGGTCGATTTTGGAGTAAGTACGATGTGGTGCTGAGAAGAATGTATATTCTGTTGATTTGGGGTGGAGAGTTCTATAGATGTCTATTAGGTCTGCTTGCTGCAGAGATGAGTTCAATTCCTGGATATCCTTGTTAACTTTCTGTCTCGTTGATCTGTCTAATGTTGACAGTGGAGTGTTGAAGTCTCCCATTATTATTGTATGGGAGTCTAAGTCTCTTTGTTAGTCTCTAAGGATTTGCTTTATGAATCTGGGTGCTCCTGTATTGGGTGCATACATATTTAGGATAGTTGACTCTTCCTGTTGAATTGATCCCTTTACCATTATGTAATGGCCTTCTTTGTCTCTTTTGAACTTTGATGGTTTAAAGTCTGTTTTATCAGAGACTAGTATTGCAACCCCGCTTTTTTTTGTTCTCCATTTTCTTGGTAAATCTTCCTCCATCCCTTTATTTTGAGCCTATGTATGTCTCTGCGTGTGAGATGGGTCTCCTGAATACAGCAGACTGATGGGTCTTGACTCTTTATCCAGTTTGCCAGTCTGTGTCTTTTAATTGGAGCATTTAGTCCATTTACATTTAAGGTTAAGATTGTTATGTGTGAACTTGATCCTGCCATTATGATATTAACTGGTTATTTTGCTCATTAGTTGATGCAGTTTCTTCCTTGCCTCGATGGTCTTTACATTTTGGCATGTTTTTGCAATGGCTGGTACCGGTTGTTCCTTTCCATGTTTAGTGCTTCCTTCAGGATCTCTTGTAAGACAGGCCTAGCGGTGGCAAAATCTCTAAGCATTTGCTTATCTGTAAAGGATTTTATTTCTCCTTCACTTATGAAAAATAGTTTGGCTAGATATGAAATTCTGGGTTTAAAATTCTTTTCTTTAAGAATGTTGAATATTGGCCCCCACTCTCTTCTGGCTTGTAGAGTTTCTGCCGAGAGATCTGCTGTTAGTCTGATGGGCTTCCCTTTGTGGGTAACCCGACCTTTCTCTCTGGCTGCCCTTAAGATTTTTTCCTTCATTTCAACTTTGGTGAATCTGGCAATTATGTGTCTTGGAGTTGCTCTTCTCGAGGAGTATCTTTGTGGCATTCTCTGTATTTCCCGGATTTGACTGTTGGCCTGCCCTACTAGGTTGGGGAAGTTCTCCTGGATGATATCCTGAAGAGTGTTTTCCAACTTGGTTCCATTTTCCCCCTCACTTTCAGGCACCCCAATCAGACGTAGATTTGGTCTTTTTACATAATCCCATACTTCTTGCAGGCTTTGTTCATTTCTTTTTCTTCTTTTTTCTTTTGGTTTCTCTTCTCACTTCATTTCATTCATTTGATCCTCAATCGCTGATACTCTTTCTTCCAGTTGATCGAGTCGGTTACTGAAGCTTGTGCATTTGTCACGTATTTCTCGTGTCATGGTTTTCATCTCTTTCATTTCGTTTAGGACCTTCTCTGCATTAATTACTCTAGCCATCAATTCTTCCACTTTTTTTTCAAGATTTTTAGTTTCTTTGCGCTGGGTACGTAATTCCTCCTTTAGCTCTGAGAAATTTGATGGACTGAAGCCTTCTTCTCTCATCTCGTCAAAGTCATTCTCCGTCCAGCTTTGATCCGTTGCTGGCGATGAGCTGCGCTCCTTTGCCGGGGGAGATGCGCGCTCTTATTTTTTGAATTTCCAGTTTTTCTGTCCTGCTTTTTCCCCATCTTTGTGGTTTTATCTGCCTCTGGTCTTTGATGATGGTGATGTACTGATGGGGTTTTGGTGTAGGTGTCCTTCCTGTTTGATAGTTTTCCTTCTAACAGTCAGGACCCTCAGCTGTAGGTCTGTTGGAGATTGCTTGAGGTCCACTCCAGACCCTGTTTGCCTGGGTGTCAGCAGCAGAGGCTGCAGAAGATAGAATATTTCTGAACAGCGAGTGTACCTGTCTGATTCTTGCTTTGGAAGCTTCCTCTCAGGGGTGTACTCCACCCTGTGAGGTGTGGGATGTCAGACTGCCCCTAGTGGGGGATGTCTCCCAGTTAGGCTGCTCAGGGGTCAGGGACCCACTTGAGCAGGGAGTCTGTCCCTTCTCAGATCTCAACCTCCGTGTTGGGAGATCCACTGCTCTCTTCAAAGCTGTCAGACAGAGTCGTTTGCATCTGCAGAGTTTTCTGCTGCGTTTGTTACAGTTTACTGTGCCCTGTCCCCAGAGGTGGAGTCTACAGAGACAGGCAGGTTTCCTTGAGCTGCTGTGAGCTCCACCCAGTTCGAGCTTCCCAGCGGCTTTGTTTACCTACTTAAGCCTCAGCAATGGCGGGCGCCCCTCCCCCAGCCTCGTTGCTGCCTTGTCGGTAGATCACAGACTGCTGTGCTAGCAATGAGGGAGGCTCCGTGGGTGTGGGACCCTCCCGGCCAGGAGTGGGATATGATCTCCTGTTGTGCCTGTTTGCTTAAGGCGCAGTATTGGGGAGGGAGTTACCCGATTTTCCAGGTGTTGTGTGTCTCAGTTCCCCTGGCTAGGAAAAGGGATTCCCTTCCCCCTTGCGCTTCCCAGGTGAGGCAATGCCTCGCCCTGCTTCAGCTCTCGCTGGTCGGGCTGCAGCAGCTGACCAGCACCGATCGTCCGGCACTCCCCAGTGAGATGAACCCAGTATCTCAGTTGAAAATGCAGAAATCACCGGTCTTCTGTGTCGCTCGCGCTGGGAGTTGGAGACTGGAGCTGTTCCTATTCGGCCATCTTGCTCCGCCCCCCCATGCCACATTTTCTTAATCCAGTCTGTCACTGATGGACATTTGGGTTGATTCCAAGTCTTTGCTATTGTGAATAGTGCCGCAATGAACATACGTGTGCATGTGTCTTTATAGCAGCATGATTTATAATCCTTTGGGTATACACCCAGTAATGGGATGGCTGGGTCATATGGTACTTCTAGTTCTAGATCCGTGGAGAAATAGGAACACACTGTTGGTGGGATTGTAAACTAGTTCAACCATTATGGAAAACAGTATGGCGATTCCCCCATAAAATTCTTAGGCCTTTGCAAATGTTTCAGCAAGGAGTTAGTTTTAGAATTTGACTGTGGAAGCCCAGTTTTATCCATCTATTTACTATCTAAGAATGAATTTGATTTGATTTAAACTATTTATTTGTTTCTTGTTTTCTTTAATTTTATCCCATGTTTTGATTTCATTGTGCAATGAAGTTCAATTTTTGTATTATTGGAAGTGCCAGAGCCTGAAGAACAACAGCTCTTAATAAAACATCTTTGAGACTAAATATTAATATTTGCAACTACTGACCAGTTTTCCCCCAACTCAGACTGCTTGTCCTAAAGGCAGAGAAATCTGCTCTTTTTTTTTTGAACATGTCAAGGTGGCTACCATTCTGGGTGAAAGATAGACTGAAGATAAATGACCAGGGTCAGTTAGGTGAAATTTGTCTTGATTCAGGAATAGGGTTCCAGTGAGAATTGTTTGGTGAGAAGTTCTATTATGATGGCGCGTTGATTGGGATAGAGGCCTGGCTAAAAATTTGAAAGGGCCAACTGGTTTAGCTGATAATTTACAAACCAGGTGCAGAATGGTGTGGTGGTCTCACACTAAGACATAGAGAAGAAGAGAACCTAGAGTCAATGAAGACCATAAAATGCTACTCCAACGGAGGACGTGACGTAGGTAAGTATTTTCATGGGAGAGGGAGGTCAGCAGTGGAGATAATAAAGAAAGAAATATTATAAATACATTTTGATGGAAAAATGTAAAAGGATAAGCCATTATTTCCCTATGGCAGGTGGAGAAATAGGAGCGTGGTGTATTGGGAGAATGATGTCAAAGGCATCACATCCTGTGGGTGAGGAGCTATGCAACGTGTGGATGCCATACCTTAGTTTTGTCTTTGGTGTTGGCTGCCTTTTCTAAGCCTTTCTGCCCTGACTAGTCCTGAACTACTCTCCAGAGATACTTGAGAATTTTTTTGTCTTTCATTGCATCTCAAGGAAAGAGATGCAGTAACACCCGTTCAATATTTCCAGAAAGAGAAACTATCACAGAATCATGTAGTTCTTTCCACTGTTGAGACAACAAAGACATGAATATAGGTGCTGAGCAGAGACTGAGGATTCAGTAAGGAAGAGAGCCCAGGTCAAAGAGCTTTCTCAGCTTCCTCTAGGCTACATCAGGACACCATTGGGTCTTACACAGTGATATGGCTTGGCTCTCTGTCCCCACCCAAATCACATGTTAAATTGTAATCCCCTGTGTTGGAGGAGGGGCCTGGTGGTAGGTGATTGAATCACGGGGTGAGCTCCCCAATTGCTGTTCCCATGATAGAATTCTCACAAGATCTGGTTGTTCGAAACTATGTAGTGCCTCCTGCTTCAATCTCTCTCTTTCCTGCTGTGTGAAGATGTTCCTGCTTCCCCTTTACCTTCCGCCATGATTGTAAGTTTCCCAAGGCCTCCCCAAAAGCAGAAGCCTGTACAGTCCACAGAACCATAAGCACAATTAAACCTCTTTTCCTTATAAATTACCCAGTCTCAGGGAGTTCTTTATAGCAGTGGGAGAACGGACTAATACACTGGGATACAGAAAGGTCCTCCGGGCTGGTTCTTTTGCCTCCAATCTCAGGACCAGCCTCCCTTTCTCTCTCTCTCTCTCTCTCTCTCTCTCTCTCTCTCTCATCTCTCTCTCTCTCTCTTTCTCTCATCTCTCTCATACTTGAACCTCTTTTTCTCAGTGCCACTAGAAATAAGTGTAATCTTCTTACTCTTACTAAGAATTCTCAATTATTTGGCATTGCTCTTAACACCTTTACAAAGTCCTGCACAATCTCACTCCTGCTTGGCTACCAGTTCCTCGATGGGCTCTGCTCTCTCCACCCCAGAGGCCTTACCTATGGCTATCATATTCCTGAATCCCCACATCTCACCTGACTCATTCTGGGTGACACTTTCCATCTCAACGAGACACCATTTGCAAGTGATGTGCTGCCATCATGCAGGGCCGAGGCCCCATGCGACCCCAATGAGAGCACTTGTTATATCGCATTGCAGAGCTCTGCTTATGCCTCCATCACCTGCAATAAACTGTAAGTTCCCTGAAGACAGGTAGGTGTTCACTGTGTTCACTTTAGTGAGCATAATACTTAGCACAGTATACAGAAGGCACAGAATAAATACTATTCCTACATCAAGGCAGAATCTGAGTGACATTGTTGTGGGTGGACACCGTTTATTCCTTGGTTTTGCTCAGGCGTTAAGACGTGATAGAAGAACTACATTAGCAGCCAAAAAATCTCACTTCCCTTCGTGCCCTGATTTTAAATGGTTGTGTTATATTCAGAAAGTCTCTTCAATGTTCTTAGTGTCAGCATCTATATCTGTAAAATAATGCTACTGTTATCCATTATTCTAATATTATAGATTTGGTGCAAATTAAAAATTTGGGAAGTTGAAAGTACTTTAAACATTGTAAACCAGTATAGGAATTTTGATGAAATATTAGATCAGATCAGAATAAAAATGTCCCAGAAAAACTCAAATACAGAACGATCAAATTGCCCCTGTTTGTTACTTCTGCGAAGTCTGTCTCACTAGCTCTCCAGAAAATTATGGGCTGGCTACAAGCAAGAGAAAAAAAAGTATTCCTTTATCAAAAAAGGCTGATGGAAATGAACACTACTATGTTAATTACGTTGCAAAGGAAAATCTTGATAAGGAAGGTTAACCACAAGTTTGCCCAGAAATTAAAACCCAATAAATGTTTCATTGTCTCCTGATTGCAGAACAAAATGGATATATGTCTTAGTGTGCGGCTGCCACACCATCCTGCGCATGGAATTTGTGGTTTATAAATTATCAGCTAAATCAGTTGGCCCTTTCAAATTTTTAGCCACAGATTGTTGCTGTGTCTTTTTTTTTTTTTTTTTTTTTTTTGAGACGGAGTCTCGCTCTGCCGCCCAGGCTGGAGTGAGTGGCGCGATCTCGGCTCACTGCAAGCTCCGCCCCCCGGGTTCCCGCCATTCTCCTGCCTCAGCCTCCGGAGTAGCTGGGACCACAGGAGCTGCCACCACGCCTGGCTAATTTTTTGTATTTTTTAGTAGAGATGGGGTTTCACCGTGGTCTCGATCTCCTGACCTTGTGATCCGCCCGTCTCGGCCTCCCAAAGTGCTGGGATTACAGGCGTGAGCCACCGCGCCTGGCCTGCTGTGTCATTTTTAACCACCCCCGTCCCTCTCCTCTTCTAGCTTCCCTAGAGAAGGGAAGCTTTCATGGAGAGAGCAGAAGACAATACCTGGTTTTAAAGCTTCAAAGGACAGGCTGACTCGCTTGTTAGGGGCTCCGGTAGTTGGTGACTATAAGTTGAAGCCATTTATTATTCTGAAAATCCTAGGGCCCTTCAGAATTATGTGAAATCAACTCTGCCTGCACTCTCTAAAGAAATCAGCAAAGCTTGGATGACAGCACATCTATTTACAGCATGGTTTACTGAATATTCTAAGCCCACTATTGAGGCCTACTGCTAAAAAAAAAACAAACAAACAAACAAAAAAAGATTTCTTTCAAAATAGTACTACTCATTGACAATGCAAAAGGCTGGCCTCTTGCACCAAATGGCTAGCCAAGTTGTGAATGCAGAAGAGACCTGGAAGAAAATCAGCCGCGTCGCTCCAGTGAACACATGAATGACAAGAAACAGAAAGAACTGTCTTGCTGACTTGGAGAAAATTTGAGTAGTCCGGATGGAAGATCAAACCAGCCACAGCATTCCCTTGAGCCAAAGCCCAATCCAGAGTAAGACTCTAATTCTTCAATTCTAAGAAGGCAGAGGGAGGTGAGGAAGATGCAGAAGGAAAGTTGAAAGCTAACAGTGGTTGGTACACGAGGTTTAAGGAAAGAATCCATCTTCGTAATGTAAAAGTGCAAGGTGAAGCAGCAAACGCTGATGGAGAAGCTGCAGCAAGTTACCCAGAAGATGTAGCTAAGATCATTGATGAAGGTGGCTACACTCAACAGCAGATTTTCAATGTAAATGAAACAGCCTTATATTGGAAGATGATGCTGTCCAGGATTTTCATAGCTAGAGAGCAGAAGGCAATGCCTGGCTTTAAAGTTTCAAAGGATAGGCTGACTCTTGTTAGGGCCTCTGGTAGTCGGTGACTATAAGATGAAGCCAGTGCTCATTTATTAATCTGAAAATCCTAGGGCCCTTAGAATTATGTGAAATCTACTCTACCTGCGCTCACTAAAGGAATCAGCAAAGCTTCAATGACAGCACATACATCTGTTTACAGCATGGTTTACTGACTATTCTAAGCCACTATTAGGGCCTACTGCTCAGAGAAAAGGATTCTTTTCAAAATAGTGGTACTCAGTGACAATGCACTTGAACACTCAAGAGCTCTGAAGGAAATGTACAAGATTAATTTTGTCAGCCTAGGCAACGTGACAAAACACTCTCTCTACAAAAAATACAATAAAACCCCCCCAAATGAGCCAGACATGGTGACATGCCTATAGTCCCAGTTACTCGGGATGCTAAGATGGGAGGATTGATTGAGCCTGGGAGGTGGAGGTTGCAGTGAGCTGAGATTGCACCATTGCACTCCAGCCGGGGTGACAGAGTGAGACTTTAGCTCAAGAAAACAAACAAAAAATTAAAATTATTTCCATGTCTGCTAACACAACATTCATTTTGCCCCCCATGGATCAAGTAGTAATTTCAACTTTCAAGTCTTATTTCAGAAATGCACTTTATAAAGCTATAGCTGCCATAGATAGTGATTCCTCTGATGTATGTGTGCAAGGTAAACTGAATACCTTCTGGAAGAGATTCACCATTCTATGTGCCATTAAGAACATGGTAATTCATGGAAGTCAGTCAAGCTATCAACATGAACAGAAGTTTGAAAGAAGTTGATTTCCACCCTCTTGGATGACTTTGAGGGGTTTAAGACTTGAGAGCAGGAAGTAGCTGCAGATGTGATGGAAATAACAAGAGATTAGCAATAGAAATGGAGCCTAAAGATGGGACTGAATTGCTGCAACCTCATGATAGAACTTGAATGGATGAGGACTTGCTCCTTACGGATGAGCAAAGAAAGTGGCCTCTTGAGATGGAATCTGCTCCTGGTGAATATATTGTGAACATTGTTGAAGTTACAACAAACTATTTAGATGATTATATAAACTTAGTTGATAAAGCAGCAGCAGGATTTGAGAGGATTGACTCCAATTTTGAAAGAAGTTTGACTGTGGAGATAATGCTATCAAACAGCATAGCATGCTACAGAGAAATCTTTTAAGAAAGAGTCAAATTATGCCGCAGAATTCCCTGTTGTTTTGTGTGAAGAAATTGCTACCGTCACCTTTGCCTTCTGAACCACTGCGATCAATCAGCGGCCATCAACATTGAGGCCAGACCCTCCACCAGCAAAAAGATTCTAACTTGCTGAAGGCTCAGATAATCGTTAGCATTGATTTAGCAATAAATTATTTTTTAATTAAGGTATGCACGTTAGCTTTTTAAGACATCACGCTATTTGCATACTTAATAGACCAGAGTATGGTGTAAACATAACTTTTTTATGTACTCGGAAACCAAAAAAATATGTGTGACTCTCTTTATAGCAATATGAACTTTATTACAGTGAGCTGGAACTGCACCTGCTGTATCTCTCAGGTATGCCCATAGTTTGATTTACAAATATTTTGAGGGTTAATTCTACAGAGGAAGTAGAGAAAGTGATTACTGTGGCTTTCAGGTGAGTTTAATTTTCTTTATCATTGCTGCCTTTGGCCATCCTAGGAAGGTACACAGTCATCTTGAGGAGCAAACTCAGGGGAGCCGCTGAGTGTCACTGTCAGCCTTTGAAAAACAGATGATCTGGATTAATGACATAATATTCTAGTATCATTTCACCATTTCATTGTACGAAAGGGTAATATCTGTATTGGCCAAGCTGTATTTTATAGATTTTCTAAAACTGTTTTTTGGGGTATTGATATATATCCGAATTTGTGTTTGTTCAAAACCAAATTTTAATTATTTAAAACCTTAATAATGATCTACAAAAAGACAAAACATCTCTGTTCTACTTAGCACTTCCTCCTCGTCAGCCAAACCCCAAGACTTGCTCTTTCCTCCTCTGTCCTGTTCTCTCCTGGTCCCTTCCTATGTCTACATTTCCATTGTAGATACAAGCTCATGGGCGAAATTCTGGAGTGTTTTCTCTGTGTTTCCTTCAAGGAGTCTCAATACCTAGTACATGTGAAATGAATATGAACAACTGAAGTTTGTTTGGAAGATGATCCAGAGAAAGAGTCCATTAGGATCAGAATAGAGTAAGAAGTCCTCAGAGAGGCAACGGGCTGTGAAGTGGTTTTACAGGTGAGTGAGATTTAGAAATAACTGCTGCTGCTTGTTACAGGCTTACTATGGACCACGTGTATTCTATAAAATGCATCATTTAATTTAGTTCGTAGAATAACTTCTTCCGTAGATTTTCACTCTCATTTTGCAGGTTCTTGTTTTTCTCAGCATAAGTCCTAGTGTTCTTTACCGCCGTACGATCGCTATAGTTAACAATAATATATCAGTTCGTTTCAAATCGCTAGAAGGAGGGTATTGAACATTCCCAATACAATAATAAATATTTGCAATGGTGGGTATGCTAATTAGCCCAATCTGATCACTGTTCATTAGATGCATCAAAACATCACTATGTAACCCATGAATACGTACAATTATTATTTGTCAATTAAACAAAGCAAAACAAAAAAGGCAAAAAGAAAACCAAAACCTGAAGTCATTAAGTAACTTATTCAGGGGTACCCAGCCCACAGCTGACAGGGTTAGGATCTAACTCCAGCTCGGCATCCACCCTTTACCACTGTCATTCCCCTTTCCCTGGGGACACAGAGTTTTCCCTCAAATTTAAAAATAGGAGACGATGACCCCCCTATTCTCCTTGTGCCTGGGTTTGTTTTGAAAATAAAATGTAACAATTTTCCTGAGAGTAGTTTGAACGGCACATGCACTGTGGATATAGGTAGTACCATGTTATAGTATTTAGAAAAGGAAAAATTGTTTTGAGCACCAGTTCTAATACTAAGTATTTGTATGACTTTAAATCAATCTCCTCTAGGTCTCAGTTTCCTCATCTGTAAAATAAGTAATGGGTTACATGTGAAACCATTGCTGCATGACATGTGAGTATGTGTTACTTATTCACACCTTAATAACTGCAGAGTCTGGAGCTTTGTGAGTGGATAGGAGGGAAAAAGACTCCCGGTGGGTGGTCACTGTCTGTACTCGTGTCAAGAGACATGAGACGAGGTGCCACACGCAAAGACACCGGAGGAAAGGGCAGAAGTCAGGACATCGCATAGATATTAAAGTCCGTGCTGTCTACAGGATATTTCATGACGCTTATCACAGAAATCTCTACCAGGATAAAAGTGATGGCTGATGCGAGAGACAAGGAGAGACAGCCTCCTCCTGCCTGCAAGCTAGAGTGTGAGAGCTTGTCATCGAGGGGGTTTGCAATCACGTTTGCAGGTGGAGTTGCAGGTACCTGGGTTTCCTCATTCTCACTGTCATCATCCGTAAAGCTACATGTTGAAACTCATCTTTGGAGGCAATTTTAAGTATAAAATGTTCCTTTTTATTGCTCTCTAATTTTATTATGTGTATTAGAGAAATGCTTTTTCTCCCTTTTCAGAGAACACATTTTATAAAAAGTTATTTTGATAGGGCAGAAGGCTGCGACAAAAGCTCCAAATCTTGCTCGACAAAGATTCCAGAAACACCATTATTATTAATGTCTTAGTCCATTGATTCTAGACAGAAAAGCTCAATAGGAGCAGACAAACACATTTGCCTCTTTTGAGAATACAGACAGAAATATTTGGCTCGGGGAATTTTGAAAGCAAAACAAGGAGGGTGAAGGAGCTTAGGGAAGTCAATGTGTACTTGCAAATCCAAGGCTGTTTCCGATGCCTTGAGTGCATCTCAGCAGATGCTTCCTACGGTAGGTTAATTTGCAAAAACATGAAATAACATAAACCTACCCATTAAATCCTCCACATTAAGTCCCATTTGGAAATGGGCATCAGAGAAAGCTATATAGCTGCTGTGAGGATCAGGGGATAATGTGTTTTGTTCTGCAGAGTTATTTTATTGAAGCATAATTTGGTGCTCTGGGTCCTCACTGGTGGACGGCCATCCGTTAAGAGCACCTCCCTCAGGTTACAATTGCCCATTCCAATGTTTATTAATAAGAGACTAGGACTTTGATTTGGCCCACGGACAGTAAGTCAGATCCATTTGTTGCAATGCATTATTTAAGAGCTGTTTGCAGCATATTAGGGTCATAATGGCTGGTATTATCAGGTGGGATGTTACAATGAGGAGTCCACTAACGTAATGTGGTGAACTCCCAGCGAGACAGACTATACTTTTTGGGAACCACCGAGTCTTCACTGGTAGCTGCCAAATAGTGTTTTTGTCAGATTACGGTCCCAGAACCCTCTCAGACATACTCTTGTGGACAGTAAGAAATGCAAATGGTAATTCCCTCATCAAGTAATGATTGCTCTGGACAGACCCTGAAGTGTGATGTATTGTAAACACTAAACCACCAGCCTTATTTGTGAGGCATAGTTTCAGTCACTCACCAACTATCGAGATGATTTTGGGCTGGTTGTGCAGATAGATTTTTTAATTGCATGTTACTGTTGTAGGTGGTTGAGCATTACCTGTCCTGGACACAAGATCAGGTAATCATGTTTGAAATGCTACTATATTCCGTCTAGAACAAATGCTTGTTTATCACCATGGCTATCAGGAGGTCCAGGGCCGGAGGGCTGGGCTCATGCAGCAGCTGGGCCAGCGCAAAGTCTTCTTCCAAACAGATCTCCCTGCAAGAAACTTAGGAATTCCTCTGCCCAGGTCATCAGACCTGTCTTCCTGGCAACCTCTGTTAGATTTCACCTAGATGGGAACAGATTCTGAGTCTATGCTCAATCTGTTCAAATCTGGAGCTCTCTGCCAACATCTGACCCTCACCTCTCTTTCCTATCTCTTAATTGCCCCGAGTAGGAATTGCTGTTCTCCCCTGATACGATTGGAATCTGGGCTCAGCCTGCCCCAGATTTTCCCCTTGCATTCTGCTTCTCTCAACTGCCTGTCATGAATTTGCTCTGTTACCTAGTATGTAGATATGTAAGCTGCAGGCCAGCAAAATAGGAAACATGTACACAGCTCTGTGAGTTATCCAGAGCCACCCAATCTGAGCCTTCTCAGCACAATATGACACAGTGGTCCCCAAGCCATGGGGTCATCTACGGCAAGAAAGAAAACAACTCTATTTTCCAGGTTTTTTAAATCATCGTAGATGCTGAATAACATTACATCAAGAGACTTATCTGGGGGGCAATCTGTTGTTATTATTTGTAAGACAAAAAGAGGAACAGGGTTTTGTTCTTTTCCAACTTTGGATTTGCTATTATGTCCTCTGAAATTGGAGGTCTCCAAGAGGGACTCTGGATTCAATTTTTCTTCAAGTATTCACTTTTACTTGATTGGCCCATACGTGAACCATTGATCAGGGTCTATCTGTCCACAGGTCCATTTAATTCTGAGGACCGTGCAATAACAAAGAAAGAAACGCTTCCACACAGAGCCATACAGCCCTGGGCAGATGTGCACTATGCTGTTGAGTGCTTTCTTGTAAATAACAGTGATTTGTTTTTTCCTTTTTGAGTATAATACTTACCAAATGCCCTGTTGTGATGGTAAACACGGAATAAACCTTTTTTTTTCATATGGTGAAACTGGCTTCAGGGGAACATCCTTGTTTTAGGGAATTTTGTAGAGTCCGGTTTTCACTGAAAATAAGTCATGATGTTTTTGTTATACTGTGAGGTAAGGCACACCTGTTAGAGCAAGCTATATACGCTCTAAGCCTCTTTGTTGCTTTTGAGAAACATTTTTGTTTTACTTCTTAAAATGAAAATCAGCCCAGAAATGGAAGTCAAGGAGAAACAGGGCTTATTGAAAGAGAAAAGCATTTAATAATAGGAAGGAAAAAATCCTTTCTAGGTCTTAGGAGATGCTTCCTTTATAGAAAGAAAAATCTGCTTTTCTGTTTCAGAAAGTTAAACTGTATGGGGTCTTCATTCTACATTGTAGAATTATCAAAAGGAAGCCGATCTGTAATGAGAAATCAAAATCTAACCCCTTGTAAGGAATTTTCTTTCTTTGTATGGACTACCAAGATGGAAACTTCCAAACTGAGTTCCTCTGCTCCTGCCGAGGTTGGAATTGAAATTTCTTCTCACAATTACTGAGCTGCAGGTGAGATATCAGCCTCTCACTCCGTCGGCCGAGAGCAGCAGCATGGTGTGGGCTCAGGCTGGCTTGGCATGGATTTCCTTTCAGGAAATTAAAATCTATCTCCCTTAACAGGGCAACAAAGAGGATGCGGTCACATTTTGCTGCATCTTACCGGGGCACCACTGACATCTGCCACTCTCCAAAGGATTCTTTTATAAAGTTTTTCAGATTTGAGAGATTCTCTTTAATGTTCGTCTGAATTTCAAATTTCTAGGGAGGAAATACCTCATAAAAATGAAAAAGCAACATGAGAGAATAGGTAAAGTGCCAATGTCTAAAAGGATAGTTTGATATCTGAAAAAAAAAAATCTGAAATTGTAATGATAAAAGCAGTTAGTCATCTAAATGAAAAAAAATGACAGGTGGGCGATTTAATTAACACACATTAATCGTTCACTTTTTCCACTCTTATAAGACATCTGTTGTACACAAGTCATGGTGTAGATTTTACGGTAGATATAAAAATGAATAAAGGAGACCTGCTCCAGTGTTTCGCCAAATGAGGTAACTGCTAGTGGCATAGAAAAAATGATCTGATATTTGAATATAGTATGTGTGCTTTCTTTTACTGGAAAGAGTAAAACTGTATCTCATTAGATGTTCGAAACTGACATCTTTCATCAAAACTACTAGGAAAATTAGAAGAGACATAATATCAGTGTTCAGGTAAAAAAATAAAAATAATGATAATAACCAATATTTATTATACGAATTCTATATATATGTAAAGTATTCTACTAAGTGTTCTAAAGAACTGTGTCATTCAAGGGCCACACAATTCCTACGAGGTTTCACTACCAAAGAAGGGATTCCGGTTTCTAGAGGCTTACAATCGCATCATGGGGCAGGAAAGAAACATTGGCTATATATATTCTTGGATTAGATGGTGATGATAAGTGCCAAGAGAGTTATTGGGATAAGAACTTGGAACAAGTCCTACCACCCTTTCACAGAGATTATTTCCGTTCCAGCTTTCTCAGAGATCATTCAAAATACATGCTTAGAAGGTCTGAAACGAGGATATGGGATACTGATTATCAAATATATTCTCAGGCTGAAGATACACGGGTTCTTGGTTCACTGAATAATAGAAGAGAGAGGAAAGATGAGGAGACAATGCTGAGGCAGGTAACCCTGGCTCCCAGAACCACATGGCTCACTCAAAGGCAAGGGCACAGCATCGATGCTGGGTGTGGCGATTCAGAATTCAGTTGGGGAACCTGCCAGATTTCATAGCAGGGATTATTTCATTGTGTGAATGGGAGAGAGAAAAAATCTCAAGGAATTTTTGACAGGGTAGAAGGGAAGGTGAAAGGTGGGCAAGAGAAGTACCTGGGAGGATAAAATATAATTTTCTAAATGTTCTAATAAATAAGAGGCTGCTGTGTGATTATTTCAGGGGCCTGGAGCCTTCAGGGTTATTAGACACAATAAAAGGTAAAATGCAAGAATAATCTATGAATTTGTGAAGTTGTCAGAACATTGCCAACCGGCCTGTGTTTGTCCCGAGAAGTGAGGACGCCGTGTTCTTGTTTTCCTGTTCACCTCCTGCCTGCTTCTTCCGTTCCATGAAAACCACCCCAGTGTTTCAGCAAAAGGCTGTGAAGACTTCTGAAGTCAAAATGACTTTAGAAGTAATGAAAGTATGAAAGAAATATATGGATGCAAGTTTTAAAGTCTAAAAAAAAATATTTGCTGGAAAAAACCCTAAGCTGATATGCTTACGCTATGAAATATAGTTACAAAGTCATTGAGATCAGGGTGCTATTGCTATAAGAATTCTAAAATTGCCAGGCGTGGTAGATGACGCCTGTAATCCCAGCACTTTGGGAGGCCGAGGTGGGTGGATCACCTGAGTTCAGGAGATGGAGACCAGCCTGGCCAACATAGTGAAACCCTGTCTCTACTAAAAACAATATAAAAATTAGCCGGGTGTGGTGGCGGGCACCTGTAATCCCAGCTACTCAGGAGGCTGAGGCAGGAGAATTGCTTGAACCTGGGAGAGGAGGTTGCAGTGAGCTGAGATCGGGCCACTGCATTCCAGCCTGGGGGACAGGGCAAGACTCTGTCTCAAAAAAATAAAAATAAAAATAAATCAAAATCTAAAATGCTAAACTCTATATAATTAGTGTTTTGACTGGGATAATTAATTTTATTTTAAATTTATCTCCTTACATAGTTTTATTTGCTACAGTCTACTTATTTTTCATTGTTATCAATGCTTTTTATAATAAAATGCTTTTGCTTTAATAGTGTAAATGAAACAATAGGACTGTAACAGAGGACACAGTATAATAAATCCAGCAATTGAACTGGAGCAGATTTTACATGGATGCCAAAAAGGAGGCAGCTTCCTTCATAGGGGAGTGTAAAGGAAAAAGAGGAAATGTTCTTGGTAGGATAAATAGGTTATTTCAACCTGTTGGGAGGTGGAATGTAGAATGGCTTTTTGAAATGAGAATAAAAGTTAAACAACAAATGGCACAGAATGAAATATGCAGAGCATATTAGGAGAATAACATGCTCCTAATTTTTAATTGTTTTATAACAGCATTTTGCTAAACATTTTTTTTTTAATCTGTTGACAGGGTTTTCTTTTCCTTTGCACTTTAAAATTTTGTATTTAATGACCATGGGTATATGTATGTGTGTGAGCATGTGTGTGTGCATTTTTCTCTTTTTTAGTATTTTCCCAGACCAGAGTAGCTTCTGGCCTTCACGGCCCAAATGCCCTCCCCTTTTCGACTGAAGAAAGAAAAGGACGAATCCCTTCAAACACGATCTCTCTCATGAGCTCTTTGATAGACTCTTGTTTTCCTCCTCTGAGCCAAAATGAATCCAACAGAATTTCTGTGGCTCCCTCTCCTTACCCTGACCCCATGTTAATTGTTGCAACAAACGTTCACTTAATAAGCACATCTTCCATTCACTTAATAAGGTACGACTTATGCCTCATCGCAGAGAATCTGACCTTACATGTATCTTTGAATTATGTCTATCTCCTAGTTTTGCTAAAAATGGAGTTTGTGTTTTCTTTCTTCTCTCCTGTTGTTTGTATAATACACAGAAGGAATATAGTCATGACAATAGTATTTGTAATAGTGTCTAATATTCTATGGTGCCTAATATGTGACACGAACCATTCTACATCATATCATGTGCCATTTAATCTTCATAACACCCTATGGAGTGAGTGAAATAGAAAGATAAGGATACTGAGGTATGCAGAAGGTTAAGCAACTTGGCCATCTGCAGTGAACAAGTAAATGGTGCCATAGGTTATGAAACTACTTAGTCTGACTCAAGTCTCCTTGCTTTAAACTACCATGCCGTATGCAGCCATGTTTTTGGTGGAAGTCTGTTTTGAATATTTGGAGCATGGTGGTTACATGTCTTTAAAAACATAAGCGGCACCAGGGGGAGGGAAGGTTAAGAGGGATAATGCAGTCAACAACAAGGTCAGGGAGGCTGTGATTCTCAAACTTCTGTGAGCACAGGGGCCACCAGGGGATGCTGCTGAATGCAGGTTCTGACTCCGTGGGTCCAAGGAGGGGCCTGGGACTCTGCATTTCTCAGGGATCTTCAGATAGTGCTGATATACTCTGAAGAGTCAGGAAGTAGGACGTTGGTCAGATGATTACAGTCAGAGATTAGGAGTGCCTGAGCTAGGGTATTACTTGAGGCAATGAAAGAAAAGAGACAGAAGTGAGAACGCATAGCAGTAGAACATGGAAATTGTAGACAGATTTAATGTGGGTGGTGAGGAATGAGGGAGAAGAGATGACTTGGAGCTTTCTAGCCTGGGAAATGCTTTCAACCTCCAATAAATAAATAACAATAAACTTCAGAGGATGATATCTTGGCGGTGTGGGAGATGTTGAGCCTGAGTTTTCAATCTAGAGTAAGAGATTCTGTACCCCACCTGAAACACGGCAATGGTGCGGCCGTGCAGAAGAGTAGAGAATGGGTAATGGTGAAGACCGAGAGTGGAGCTGGGAGACGCATCTGCATTTAATGTATGGTAAGAGAGTATTCAGAGGGATGGGAAGAAATGAGAAGATCATTATTTCGTATGCCAGGGGAACTGGCATAGAGGAAGTAATTAAGGTGCCTCCTGACGTTCTCTTTCACAATTTGGATTGTAGAAGACAGTGATGTCATCGGGGTCCCCAATGTCTGAGGAAAGGAGGAGAGGGGAGGGATGACCCGTCATGGTTCAGAAGGCAGAGATAAGCCTGCAAGTGTGCAAAGAGGGAAAAGATTGCTGATTTCCATCAGGAAATCCAACTTGAAATGGACCATAAAAGTGCATCTTTTGTAATATTTCAATGTCTCTCTCAATATTTCCTCTAATCACAAGTTTCTAGTTTCAAGAACAAACCTCACTCCTTACTGACCAGTCTCGATATTTGTTTGTTTTCTGTAAATTAAAATTCAGTCTGCTGTCCTTTATCTGCTATCCCTTCATTAGTTCTGGTCTCTAAACTCAACATACGATCATAGTCATCAAGACTATGGGGTCAACCAAGAAACTGGCAGTAGCGTGTCTCATCTGAAGATGAGTGCTGATAACTGGAAGGTCAGGTTTGAAAAACCCTTGTCATCTGTCTGAGAATTAATTTATCTGTAACAAGCTCCCATAACTTTTGAAGTGGAAACACTGAAACTCTAAAACAAGATCAGTCTAAACCAGGGATTGACACTGCTTCAGAATTAGGATGCTAAGATGCTGAGCACATTCTTTTCCTATGCTGCTGGACGAGGAGCTACCACCACCAACAGTTTCCCCTTTTCCAAAATAAGCTTTCACCATTCATCAGGATGCCATTGACTGGAACACGTTTCTCCCGTAAATGCGTATGATTGTGCTTTACTTCTACGTGGGAGGCATCATTAATGCCCTAAGGGAATATGAACCTTAGTGGGGGATAGGGCACTGGAGTAGGTAAATTTACTTTAGTAGGTAAATTTTGTTAAGTGGCAGACAACAGAGCCACAAGACATCTAGAAGTTGGGATTTGAAAAGGCACACGGAGAAAGATGACAGATTCCAGGCTTCTCTCTGCCAAATGTCTTTGTGGGCCACACTTTCTGGTATCTACTTTAAATATAAGTATGAGATTTTTGTGCCTGCTCTGTATTTCCATTGAGGACTAAATATGATAGAAGTGTATTTTAATGCCATTGTTACCTAGGTGCTCTGTATTTTCTTCCTCCTTCCTTCCCTCCCATTCTTTCTCCCTCCCTCTTTTTCTTCTTTTTTTTATTTCTTTTGCCTAAGAGGATGGAATCAAATGCTGGTAGGTGAATCACTGTATTTAATTCTCTTGCTCCTGCTCTTTCTGCTTTGCTCTTAATATCTAATCGTATCCTCCTGTTTATTCTCTTCCTGTTTCCTAAGAACAGCACATGAATAAACTTTTAAGAGTGCATCAAGAGTGCAATCAGTCTATTTTGTATAAACCAAAAATACACAGAGGCATTCCAACAGTTATGAAAAATATAGCTGAATTGCAAGTATTCCTATGATTAAGTACATTTTCTTTTGTTTTGGTTAGACTTACCTAATTGTTCCTATTAATATAATGTGCTCATGCATTATGTAACGGCTGAGAGCAAAGCATACACTTCGAGAGTCCTACATTTTAAGAAGCTGCATCACTTCCATACAAGGTGGGGAGGGTCTTGGACCAAATCCCCACACACTGCAATGAAAGGCACCTGCAATGCCATGGTGGTGTGAGTCGCCTCGTCTCCTCCTGCAGCTCATAGAAAAATATTTCATGAAAGCTAATTAAATTGTTCAATATATCTTGAAAGAACAGAGTATTGTGATTTAAAAAATAAATCCGTAAATGGCAGTAATAAAAAGTTTGGAAGACCAATAAGAAAACAAGAAAGGGAAAAATACATTAAGAAGAAAGCCATAATGAATCACAGAATGTTAGAGAGTAGACAGTCCTCAGAGATCATCTGTTGCAAGCCCTCATTTTAGGCATGGGAGAACTGAGCACCGCTGATGTTATGTAAGGTTACAGAACATCATCCTAATTCAGATTCCCACTCTGTGGGTATAACTCTCTGGAAGAATGTTAGGCATTTGTGAAAGTTTCATTCATTTCTAGCCTACTAGGGTACTCGTGGGTGCTTTGAAGCAGTAATTTCCCTACAGTAATCTTGAGTGCAGAGGCTATCAGACTGTGCAGAAATTAAGCTGGGCCTTAGGAATTACTCAAAACGGTCTAGGACCTGGGATACTAAAACTTGCGGCTCCAGAAATACAATTTTGACCATTTACCCAGAGGTAGTTAAGCCCCAGGGAACAGATAGATGCTAAGCTGACTTATGAACCATCAATATAAATTTGTTTATGTACTGAAAGTGGGAATCCATGTGTGAACGCACTCTGTAAAACATGTGGAATTACAAGCATGGGAATTACATTGGGAACAGTAAAGATAATGATAATTATAAACATCATTATTCCTCATGGTTAGCTCCATGCAGACATCCCAGTATTGTCTAAGGCATTTCCATTAATATTACAGCCTGATAAGATATCCATATCTTCTTCGGGGATGTTGAGGTTCAAATAACCAGCTTCTGGAAACTACCCTCTTGGGAATACTGAAGGAATTTAACCAATCCTTGCAGTACACAAAATGATGCAGTAGATTACATTCTGATTTAAGACTCCTGAGACATGGGTTCTAGTCTCAGCTGTGCTATTGTGGGCTTATATAACCCTGGGAAGGTTAAGAGATTATTTTGAGCTTCAACTTTCTTGTCTCTGAAATGCAGAAGTTGATCTTGGCAACTTCCGAAGTTGTTTCCAATGCTCATAGTCTCAGCCTCAAGGGGTTTTCCTTTCCTAGACACTGTAAGCCTTTCTATTGTCTCCCCATATTTTATTAATACTTGTCACAGTATCACCAGTCATTTAATCATATTTTTATGATATATTGCATTTTAAGTCCACTGTTTTAGCCAAGATTTTCTAGAAAGTAGAACCTGAGGCACAGACTGAAATGCTGACAGTGTATTTGAAAGGCTCAAGGCGGGGGAAGTGGAGGTGAGGGAGATGGGGGAATGGGGATGGAAAGCCGTCCGGAGAGAACACTTTGCTGCACCAGCCAGGAATGCATACTCTGCTGCAAACAGCCAGGAATGCATACTCTGCTGCAAACAGCCAGGAATGCATACTCTGCTGCAAACAGCCAGGAATGCATACTCTGCTGCAAACAGCCAGGAATGCATACTCTGCTGCAAACAGCCAGGAATGCATACTCTGCTGCAAACAGCCAGGAATGCATACTCTGCTGCAAACAGCCAGGAATGCATACTCTGCTGCAAACAGCCAGGAATGCATACTCTGCTGCAAACAGCCAGGAATGCATACTCTGCTGCAAACATCCAGGAATGCATACTCTGCTGCAAACAGCCAGGAATGCATACTCTGCTGCAAACAGCCAGGAATGCATACTCTGCTGCAAACAGCCAGGAATGCATACTCTGCTGCAAACAGCCAGGAATGCATACTCTGCTGCAAACAGCCAGGAATGCATACTCTGCTGCAAACAGCCAGGAATGCATACTCTGCTGCAAACAGCCAGGAATGCATACTCTGCTGCAAACAGCCAGGAATGCATACTCTGCTGCAAACAGCCAGGAATGCATACTCTGCTGCAAACAGCCAGGAATGCATACTCTGCTGCAAACAGCCAGGAATGCATACTCTGCTGCAAACAGCCAGGAATGCATACTCTGCTGCAAACAGCCAGGAATGCATACTCTGCTGCAAACAGCCAGGAATGCATACTCTGCTGCAAACAGGGACAGCAGGGGGCTGAGTAGTCTTGGTTGCAAAACATATGGAGCACGTTAAGGAAGATGTGTAAGGAGAAACTATGCCTTGGAGCCATCTCCAGAGGGGGTTTATGAGTCTGCCTATCACTGGCTGAGCTTCCCCCAGTGTGGATGCTGGCCCCCCGCACTTCCGGATTGTGTAACTTCCTCCCACCGCAGACATGGAGGGAGCCAGAAATTATGTTCCCAGGCCTTCCCAGACCAGAAGTGAAGTGTGGCTTTGTGCATATAGGACTCGGTGTGTGTCAGTGCTTGAGAAATCAGACAGGGCACGGGTGGTCATGGTCATGGTGAAGTCTGGGAGGAGGGTTTGAAGAGAAGGTGAAGACAGGTTCTGAGAAGTCATACAGAGTTGGTGTCCCACGGAGCCCACTCACGGTACCTCTCTTAGATGTTCCGTTGTCATCTTTTTGTCTTGCATCCTATGATATGGGTTCTCCTTCTTTTCTCCTGTGGGAATGAGTGCACCTTTTCTTCTTTCCTGCTTGGGGGAGAAAGTCACAAAGTAATGGGCCCTTCTCTCCCTGAACCTCATGTCTAGTTGTTATCTTCTGTAAGGTTTCAGCTCACGAATTAGCGACCAAGCCTCAGGCCCCACCGCTGTGGTTGGCTTGAAGCCATAAGGGACATTCATCTTCTCTCCCCTTTATTAACCATGTCAGGCTTCCCTTACCCTCACTGTGGCCTGTCTGGTTCGTTACCTGGTGAGAAGACCCAGTACCATGATTGTTGCAGGTCTAAACACTTGAGTTAACTCCTTTTGCTGTCTTTTATTTGTTATATTTTTCCCAAAACAGTTACTGCTGGGCCATGGAAGTTCAAAGAGGCTTCCATGCCATCCTTTTCCCTGCCAGCCTCCTCGATGCTGGCCACCTGACCCCTTCATGGTCATTAGGGTCAACATTCCAGCCAGTGGAGCAACTGGCTTTTCACTCATGGATCCTTTGCCATGAGGAGCTAAAGGTGGCCAGGAGGTAGATGTAGCTTCCACTGTAGTAGGATTCACACTGTATTCTGTGGCATGTGCCTTCCCCTCTCCTGGGAACACTAATCAGCAGGATGCTAGATTAGGGCATCAAGAAGAGCAAATACTGAACATGGGTCATTAGATGTGATAAGAAAAAGATGACTTCCACTCCACACAGTGGCACAGGGAGCCACTTGGATCCAGTGCGAGATCAGCTGGGGCCAAAACTCTTTCTCTTTCTTCACCTGGCTTCTCTGAGCTCCTAGACGAACCTGTGGTAGATGGTGGTGTTTTAGGTTTTCGATTATCAGTATCAGCTGAGACCCTATTTGCACCAAACCTTGAGAGTTCTGGATCATTCAGTTTGCCCGTTGCAGGGAGAATACCTGTGTCTCTCTTTAGAGAAGGATCAGAAGAATGTTTATGGGTTTGCACAGTCCTTCCTCAAGGGGCAACTTTGCATGGCGATGGTTTCTGTGTATTAGCTTTCCATACAGATCATGAGAATCATGTAGCCCTTTAGTCAGCTGTTTGCTCATCTGTCTGACTCCTAGGAAAATCATGGTCTATGATTCATTGCCACAAATAGACACTCATATTTCCACTCTAGTCTTGCTGCTGTTGCCGTAATTACACTGGCTTGGCTTCTGAAGGTAGAGGATTGTCCTGACCTCTGCCTTTCTGTAACCCTGTGATCTCCAGTGACCATGGGGTCTCACTCTGATGGTCGTAGCTCTGCCAGTTCTGGCTGGCAGAGGACAACCAGTAAATTTTTAGGATGATGCTGGAGCTGTCCCTCATGGGTGCATCCTCATCCTCATCCTCAGGGATGCACACTATACATCTACTCTAGCTTTCCTCCAGCCTTCTGAACCCTCCTTCAACAATATACTATGAAAATTCTGGTAGTTTCACTTCTATTATTGGCCATCATTAAATCACACTTTAAGATGCTCCCTCGCAAATTTAGGGCTAACTCCAGGGATTCTTGACATCCCATTAAATCCCAAATCATGGGTGAGTCTGCCCATGCTGAACATCCTCTTCTGCTTAGTCTTCCACTTCACTCACTTCTGTGTATCTCCCCCCAGTTTGTATCCCAGTCCATGTTAACCACGTATATGTATCCTGTTGCCATGAAAACGGTTTCTTCCTGGAATAAGGCTATATTCCCCTGACTCAGGTTTTTGTCCTGGGGCTAAAGAGCTTTGTTGGGGATGAGGTTTGAGGTGAGCAAGAAAGCAATTGTGATGCACCTGCTCAAGGTGAGATTCTCGCACACACATGGTCTCCAAACCATGGGAGCCTGTCTCCTTTGCGCAGTGGGAAGGACTGTTTCTGCCAGCCAGGAGGGCTCAGTGGCACTTGGGGTTCATTGCCAAAATTTCTCCCCCTTAAATTTCATGCTTCCCCTCCCACATCCCCCAGCACTGACTTGGTATGTATGAGCCGCTAGGAGCGCATTCGCCTTTCTTGTGTCTCAACCACCTTCTCAATCAGGTCCTCATCTTGGCCCTCTGCCCACTTTCATCTGGCACTCAGAGGCATGAAGCCCTCAAGTTGCCACAGAGACCTCCAACTTCTGAAGCATGTTAAGAGTTGGAAATCGACTCCCCTGTAATTCTCCATGTTTTGCAACCTCTCGAGAGCCATCAGAAGCACGCCACACTCACGACAGCACCCACTGCCTTCATATTGAGGAGAGTCCACACTGACCTACTCTCACAAGAACTTGGCCTCTGCCTCCAAGCACCTCACTTAGCCCTTGGTGAAACCTAAGCAAAGTTGATGTCACTGCTTGCCAAAGGTCATTACTGTCCTGTTGGTTGTTACCATTCATAAAGAGTTCCTACGGCTTTCGAAGAGGTGAGCAGTCCTGCTGCTTTGTAGAAACACTTCTGGCTGTCCCGATTGCTTTAGACTGAGTCCTCAACAAAGAGAGTCCAAGGAAAATATTAATGTGTGTGCAATTTATTTGGGAGTGTTCAGCCCAAGGGAGAAAGGGTATGGATAGGAGGAAAGTGTGAGAAGAGGCACGTGACACAATGTTCCCGTGTGTTACTGGACAGGACACCACTTTGCTAAGAGCCAGGAAAAGACCCTGTGGGTTTGTTGCAGCTGTGTTTTGAATGTGGAATTCCAAATTAAGCAAGGGGGGAAGACACGTGCACAGAGCCCAGCACATTCATGGGGGCAGAAGGAGGGCTGGTGGGTGTTCCTGCTTCCCCTCATCTTTCCTCTCTGCTTGTTCAAGAATGACCCTTGGAGCCCATTCTTCCAGAGTGCTGAGCTGCAGATTCTGAGCCCTCAGGGACTCCCAGGGTGCCACATGCTATATCCTGTGGCCCTTCACCTACATCTAGAAGTGGAGGGGTCAGCATGTGGTGGGTGAAGGTCATGAGACCCAGGTCTCAGTCAGACTCAAGAGAGACATGACAGTTGAGACAGCACAGTTCAGGACTGTAGTGGAGTCTTCAGGAACATGGGGTGAGTCTGAGAAAATCTGAGCATGGGTATGAGTTTTTTGTCTACACAATAGCAATGAATTTTTTCAAGTTAGTGGAGGAAGTGGAATCTCATCATGAGTCACATCTTAGATCGGTTCTAATGTGGTGAGAGTTAATCATGATGATACAGTTAGTTTCTGCAGGAGGGACAGTTTCTTCTTGGTAATGTCAATTTGAGGTTTTCTTCCTAATCAGTTCATTGTTTTCCTGAAAGAGTTGGCATAGACCAGGACCACAAAGTGAAGGTGTGAAAACTAGAATTTAGACTGACAGGTGCCACCACCGGCTGTGAGGCCATAGATGAGCCACCCCCCACTGTGTCTCAGTTCACTCATTGTGAATCCAATGGAGAGGCCTCCAACATCGCCTGAGTTTTCTTCAGCCTTGTGATGCAGGTGCATACGTGGCTATAGCCTCTGCCGGCCAGTGTACACCCTGGAATTCTTCTCAGTCTAGGGAGTCTGGCATTTTGATTTTAGATTGATATTTGCTAGTGGGTTAAACAAAATAAAGTGCATTTGAAGAAATCTTAGCATCTATTCTGAACCCTTTATTTAGGAGAGGAGGGTATTATGAGCTGTAGCGCTTCTGACTGTCCAAGAAGTACATGGAGGTTCTCTTAAGAAATCCTTCCTTTGCTTATTGTTTAGAGAGTAAATGTGCCAGCAATTTTCCCTAAGTAGCAACGAACTAGCAAGTTCTGTGGGAAATTAAAAATAATAACAACAAAGACAAGAAAATTTTGCTTGTCTTTATAGTCTGAAAAGTGTCTTATACCTAAGTACCCCACTAAACATTAATTACTAAATAATAATGACATGAAGACTGGAGATTTTAGCAGTAGAGTAAAAGATGATGACCACCTAGACAACACACACTGAAATTGCAAGGATTAAACCACACCTCGTGTACTCTCTCCAATCACCTTTCCCCATGGCTCAGTACTGAGTAGGGTGATTTTTAAGAAGACAACGTCAGATAATGCTGTTCTCTTTCCACAGAGATATCCATAAGTTCCCTCTAGATAAAAATTTATCTCAGCCAATGGAGTCGACCAATATGAATATTGATGAGGGAAAAAGTGATACAAAAACACTACAGTTCTAGAAAATGAAAAAGCAATATGTTTTCAGAAATTGGTTTTGAGGCCCTAAATTTGTATGTTGAGGATGTATGTGTGTGTGTGTAAAATAGGATAGGATAAAGATTTAGAGAGAAGGAAAGATAGATGATAGATAGATAGATAGATTAAACATATGGCTACAACATTAATGTCATCAACTCACAAAATATTTGGATCGGAAGTAATCTTCCAATTACTTAGGGATCTTCCAGATAAATCTCTTAATTTTAGTGAAGTTTGAAGTGAGATTCAGAGAAGTAGCTTGATAATTAGGAACAGATACACAATGACTATTTAATTTTCAAGACTTGAAGACATTTGCTTTAATTTTTTCCAAGTATGAAAAATAGTCACTAATAAATTAATAATAGTAAACTAATCAATTGATATGTGAATAAAAAGTCTTAGTTTAACAAAAAGTAGGGGCTAAATATTCATGTGTTTTATAACTTCTTTATTTGGATCCTTTTTTTCCATTATTTAGCTTGTAGAAACTGTCTACCTAAAAGTTGAAATACTAAATTCCCCCACGTGTGTTCTGAGAGACTGAACTCGCTTGATAACTGCGTCCTTGGTGTTCCAAAGTTTTCTAGAAAAAGATGAACAGGTCATTTAGTTGAAGACCAGGCATCTATTTTGGTTCTTCTTTTCAGATGCCCCATGTTCTATTCCAGCTCAGTTATGGTATCCTGTGGACTGAAAGTGAAAAGTCTATTATTAAAGCTTACAAACTTTATACTCAAACCGTATAGTTTTATAGCAAAGATCAATGATCACAAAATATAAAGGACACAGCAATATACTCTGGAGAATTATATCACTTGAAACTATAACTGTTTAGGAAAAAAAGTGCCAGGATAGCCACAAAGTGATGGGAAGGAGAATATATTACAGAGTCAGGCTGTTGTAGCTAAGACTGCTGTCGCTGTTGGCTCTGAGTCTAGTCCTTCAAGGCTAGAAGGACTACACTGCAAATTTCTTCTTTTGGTGACTAAGTTAATGTCTATATTGTGGGGTTTTTAAACGTCCCTATTTATATGGATTTCAACTTAGGGTTTTTCTGTTTTTTGTTTGTTTGTTTGGCAAAGCCCCACCTCTCCATTGCAGCCAATCATTCCTTTTAAAACGTATTCACACACACATGCACACAGAGGAATTAATAATACACTAAATTATGCATTTCCTTGTGAAGCTTTGAAAAACAGTTGCCAAAGTATTTCTGAAGTCAGAGTGATACTGGAAGATTCTATGAGAGAGCCCATTGGAACCCAGGTCATTGCTGGAAGAATGGACAGAAACTGCTCTCAGGAAAAACAAAGACCTTGAAATTTTCAGTGCTATAAACCCTTCATTTTCCCCACACTTTTGATTTCCCGTTTATAAGCACCATCCATGCAGTTGAATACTTTGCAGTTAACCATTCTGGCTCTCCCATAGCATATGGCAGGCATTCACAGAGGTAGCAGAGCACTCACAGTCCCTGAAATGCCCTGGGTTCGTCCCAGTGGAAGATTCTTCCTCTGCAGCACAGGGCTCTCCAGCGCTGGCCTCTCCTTAGCAAGGTCGCTCCCTGTTGCTTGTTTCCCCTTTCAAGAGCCTGTTCACAGCATGTGCTTTGGGCCATTGTCCATGAAAGAGAGAAACAATCTGAGTCCCAGAAGATCTCATCATAGGAGGAAAAGATCAACTCCATGGCTATCTCTGTGGTGCCCAGTAAGGAAAGGTGCCTGGAAACGTGCCTGTGCTTTTCTAGGGCAGTTTCCTGAACAGGTCCAGGTGCAATGGTGAGCAGAAGTCACTCACATTTCGAGCCTTGGTCTGAGGCATTTTGAAGGCTAAGGCCATCATTTTAGGTCAAAAGAGGTTTCATGAAATGTGTAAAAATAGGAAATGAGGAAAGTGTGGCGAGCTGGTTATCTACTCGGGAGTTTTCTTGTCAATGTCAGCAAGAGGAGTCAATGCAGTCAAAGGAGGACTCATATAACTGGCTGCTCTGGCTCACACGTAGACTCCGTCGTGCCTGCTCTTCAATCGGCCGGAGGGATGTGGCCACTTGTACACCCAGGTGGTCTAGGTCACTCCCCTGAGTCCTACCATACAATGAAGGCCTCCACCATCAAACCAACTGCACCAGATTACAGCGAGTGGGAGAATCTGGAAGCATTTGTCTTAGTCAATGTGGTGTGTTTACTGAGAGCAGGGTACATGCAATTTGTCCACAATAGCCACAGCTCTCAGAGGCATGGCATCGACACAGCGAGGACTCAGCCAGTGGGAGGGTAGGAGCAGGGTTCGTATCATCTGTCCACACATTAGGTTAATGAATAAAATAATGGATGATAGAGTGGGGACACCTTTATTCTCTGACCATGAAACCCGGCCATGTATCAGAGAGCATCGTAGCCCCTGGGACCGGCACCGAGCACTTCTCTGTTGACTGTGGTTCCTGTTTACAGTGGTCCCACATCCACTTTTCCTTTCAGCCTCAATAACACCATGTCTGTGTATCATTTAGTTGCCACAAGCTTCTTAAAATTATTAAAGGGACATGACTTATTTAAGCAAACTATATTAATAAAATTGTGAGAAAGAGAAAATGATGGCAGTAGCTATATTCAAAAATGAATCTTGGTTAATATTGTATGCAATTATATACAATTCTATGCAAATTGTGTCTTCTATATAGTTATTTCAAATACATATTTAAAGTTGTTCTATATATAATTAAAAAGGTTTTATCTGGTCTTTATGAGCATCTTAGCATCATTGTTTCCATGCCCAGTGTGAAACACCTTGAAATCCATCACAGAAGGCTCACCTCCAAGGAGGGCACTCTGTTCACTTCCTCTAACAAGGTTTTCACTGCTCCTCATGGTTATAGCTGGTTCTTATGAGTTCAATATATGATAAGCTATTTAAAACTGATGAATCAATATCCTAGTGCTCCTAGGAAATACTTATCTTCAAATGGTGGTATCTTTATACTTCAGTTTAAGAAACAGCTTTGAGATACAAGATCCACATATAATAGATGTACAATTAGGGAGGAATTTTTTCAGTAGGTTGGAGTGTAGTTTATGGCTTTTTTGGTATTCATCATTTCTGAAATAACTTTTTTTTTTTTGAGACGAAGTCTCGTTGTGTTGCCCAAGCTGGAGTGCAGTGGCATGATCTCAGCTCACTGTGACCTCCGTCTCCCAGGTCCAAGTGATTCTCCTGCCTCAGTCTCCCGAGTAGCTGGGACTACAGGCGTGCACCACCATGCCTGGCTAATTTTTGTACTTTTAGTAGAGATGGGGTTTCACTGTGTTGGTCAGGCTGTTCTCGAACTCCTGACCTTGAGATCTGCCTGCCTCAGCCTCCCAGTGTACCGTGCTGGGATTACAGGCATGAGCCACCGCACCCGACCAGTAACTTCATTTTTGATGATTAGGTTAGGAATCATTTTAACAATTTAGTACTTCAGTTTGAGGCACATATTTATACACACACACACATATAAAGCTATGCCAGCTAATATGATTTTGTGTTTTAAACTGAGGTACTGAATTTGTTTAAAATGTTTTATATGTATATATCATACACATACGTATTATATGTGTATCATATGTGTGTATGTGCGTGTATATATACATATATGGATGTGCAAACATGTGTGTGTATGTATATACACACGTGTATGTGTGTATGTATATGCATATGTGTATATGTATATGGGTCTGTATGTATATATGTATATGTGTACATATACATATATGAACTTATTTAAAATGCTTTATATATAGGATACACATATATAAAACATTTTATCATATGTGTACACATATGATAACCCACATTAGGCTACCAGATTCAACCCAGGTAGCCTAATTCCAGGGTCTGTACTTTTAAACAGATCCTGTGCTACTCTGCCTCTTTTGTGCTTTGGGAACCCCACAGAGAGAACAAATGAAAGGCCTTTTCACTCTTTTTTGGACCTTGCTAGGACACACACAAAGTTCAATACTCTCAGATTCTGAAAGAACTTTATAAATCTATCCATGGGGATAAAGACTTACTGAAAGATAAGATTTTTATTTAAAAATCCTAATTACTGATATTGTGTTTCTTATTAGTTTTTTTTTTGTTATTTTTTTTTGAGACAGAGCCTTGCTCTGTTTGCCAGGCTGGAGTGCAATGGCACGATCTCGGCTCACTGCAGTCTTTGCCTCTTGGGTTCAAGCAATTCCTCTGCCTGAGTCTCCCAGGTCTGGGACTACAGGTGCGTGCCACCATGCCCGGCTAATTTTTTGTATTTTAGTAGACACCGTGTTTCACCATGTTGGCCAGGATGTTCTCGATCTCCTGACCTCATGATCCACCTGCCTCAGCCTCCCAAAGTGCTGGGATTACAGGCATGAGATACCATGCCTAGCCTATTGTTTGTGTTTTAAAAGGCACATAGAAGGCACAAGCAAATGAAACTTATAAGCAGCAATTAAGTTTCATGGAAGTGTTTTCCTCTCTACAGTCGTAAAATCAGACAATGTGTGGAGTAACCAGTTCTTGATGTGTTGAGCCAGTCGTCGTCTTTGGATTTTGTTTACAGAGGACTTATCAGGATCTCGTGTGCGATCACATCACCTGAGCAGCGGGAGACATCCAGCAGTTCAAGGGAGAGAGAGCCCCGGGTTAGCCAAGGATTTGGAAATAATCCTCAGGCACGTCCCTGTGGATCTGTCTTTCTGGGTTATTTGAAATGTCCTGTTGTTTTCTCATCAATCATGTACAGCATCCACAATACCCTGATTCATAGATTTCCCACCCTATATTTGAATGCCAGCTATTTTTCAACATGCTTTGAAAGAATATAGTCTCCTTTAACAAAATACTGTTTGAAAGGTTTTAGCAGAGCTAAAATCTCTTACCCAATAGCCTCCAATCATACATTAGAAAAAAAAAAGTCCATAACACAAAATAGACCCAGGCTCTACTCTAGGCACGTTGTAGATATTAACCAATTTAATGCTTACACGAGTCTTCTTAGGAAGGCACTATTACCCACATCTCACAGATGAGAAAACTGTAGGACTTAGAGAGTTTACAAGCTTTCCCCAAGGTTAGTATAGTTGATAAGTGGCATCCAGGTTCAACCCAGGAAGCCTAATTTCAGGGTCTGCATTTTAAACAGATCCTGTGCTACTCTGGCTCTTTTGTGCCTTGGGTGCCTCACAGAACAAATGAAAGGTCTTTTCTGTAAGACTGAATATTGCAGTATTCTAGGAAATTACAGCACCCCAAATGGCAACATCACTAGCAAGCATATCAAAGCAGGAAGTGACCACAGACAAGTAAGGCTGAGATTCTGAAGGCATAAACCAAAGAGTTGATTCAACCCTTCGCTATGGGGTTCAATAGCTCTAAATAGCATGATTTGACTCACCTGTTTTTGAGCCTGTGCATCAAGGTGATATGTTTGGCTGTGCCTCCACCCAATATCTCACATTGAATTGCAATCCTCCTAATTCCTACATGTCAAGGGAGAGACCAGGTGGAAGTAACTGAATCATGGAGGAGGTTTCCCGGCAAGTTGCTAGTGAGTGAGTTCTCGCGAGATCTGATGATTGTATAAGGGGCTCTTCCCTCTTCACTGGGCGCTTCCATTTCCTGTGCCTTGTGAAGAAGGTGTCTCGCTTCCTCTTCTGCCGTGACTACGTTTCCTGAGGCCTCCCCAGCCATGCTGAACTGTGAGTCAATTAAACGTCTTTTCTTTATAAATTACTCAGTAGCGGGCAGTTCTTTATAGCAGTATGAAAATGGACTAACACACAGGGTTACCTGGTGAGCTTAAAACTAGTGCAAATGATTAAGTCTTGCACTCTGGAAATTTTGATTCCATAAACTCAGGCTAGACTCAGGAATCTGCATTTAAAGAAAAAATTCTCTGGGTAAATAAAATGGACTCCAGTTTGGAAACCACTGAACTCCCTAATGTAGTCTTTCTCAAATTCTGATCTGCAGAGAGCAGTATCACCTGGAGCTTGTTAGAAATTCAAATCGTCAGTTCCCTCCCTGGATTTACTGAATCAGGAACTCGGTTTGTGATAGACCCCGCAGGTGATCCCACTGCTTGTTCAAGTTTGAGAACCATTACTCTTACTTGAAAACAAATCCCCAGGGGTCACAGTGCATTAGCCTAGACATCAATTCTCTAAAGAATAATATTAGTGCTCAACGTTCAATGTGACTTTGTATTACAGATCCTTCTGAAATTCTTTTAAAATCATGCTTCAGTATGTTTACCCTCTGTAGGAAAAGGAAACCATGTTGCATCTAACATTCTCCAGAGTGATAGTTAAGACAAAAGAAGTCTTACTTTGATAGAGTGTGGAAAACCCAGTAGAGTTGTTTTTTAATCCTCCTGGAATTCAGTCATTATTAGAAGTTATACATTTAGTTAAAAAAAAAATTCCTTATTTGTGATTCAAATGAAACAATACTTGAAGAATAAGGTACCATTACTTTTCTCTGACCCAAGATAGTACAAAACCTTCACAGGTGCTAATTAATCTCCTTACCGTTTCTGGGAAGTAGAGGTCAAGAATACTGCCCTTGTTACATGTGAGAGGAAATAGAAGGACGTGAACAATTGTCATCTAATTTGTATTCACTTCCCAACAATTCGATAATCATGTTCTTTCCATTTTTAGCCTACTCTTTAGTAACAGAGTTGACTTTTAGTGGCTAATTTCTTATTTTTAGAAGCATTAATTTGTAATTAACCATTGGACACATCTTAAGTATGTTATTTTGGCTTACAGTTTATAACAGCCTGTAGCTAAGATTTAAACATTATTTTGTGCCATAATAAATTAAAAGAACTAAAATACCTCCCTGAAAAGAGATTCACTAATTGACAATAATCTTTAATCATTTGACATATTTATAGAACATACTCCAAAGCAAGTAAACCTTCTTTCGATCATCCAGTCCAAAATTCCAAATGCCAATATTCTAATTTTCAGATATATGAAGTTGTTTTTCTAAATATCTCGCTGTTTTTTGCAGTGTTAATATAGAGTAGTATTAACATGTGCTGCACAGGACACAATGGAAATTCAGCACAAGTTAGTAAATGTACCTGCCACTCCCTCTCCCCAGAAAGATACACAGATAGAAAGCCAGACAGATCATAAATGATAGACAGGTAGGCATGTTGATACAGATAGGTAATAGATGTTAGGTAGATAGATAGACATATAGATGATAGATAAATCATAGATGATGGTAGATAGATGATACATACACAGATATATAGATTATAGATAAGCTTAACATTCCTTAACGTTTATTGGGCATACAGAATACTCGCAGAAGTATTCTTCTCATTGTGTGTGTGTGTAAATATTTTAGGTCAATTGCTAATTAGATATGTACTTTGGGACCGCAATGTTAAGTCAGCTGACACTGAGTTGTTTGAATTATCTTGGGAGTGTTTAAATCAATCTACCAGTAGGCCGAGATTCTCTGTACTCGTCCAACATTGTCCTAGGATTGTGAAGAGTCCGCTGGGAGCCTTTCACGTGTTTCACTGATTCTGGCTCTTCATCAACAGTGCTATCACCAAGGGCCCTCTTCCCATTGATTCATGCAACACTCTCTTGTTCAACACCCACCATTGACTGGCCACTGTGCTGAATGCTGAGCATTAAAAGATCAAGAGAGAGAATGGTCCAGTTGGTGAGAGCACAGACGTCAAGTCCACAGACTGCATTTCCTTGTCACAGTTCATCTGTCACTCCTGACTTTATCCATGTTATTGATGCAGTTTGGAAGTGAAGAGTCTGGGCTCACGAGCCAGACTCCTTCTGCACTTATGGGTCCTGAGACCCTGGGCTCTTATGTAATCTCTCGGTAAAGTAAAATGAGGATAATACGACTATTCCACTCAGCAGACTGTTTTATCCTATTTCCCGTTTAGGGAAAACAAACAAACAAACACAAAAAACAGTGCAGCTCACTGCCAGGGCTCATTTCTTAAGGCAAATGGGAAAGGGGTTAAGGGTTCTCTGAGTTAATGCATGCCGAGTTCTTAAAGAATATAGGAAGGTTTCATGAATGTAGCTCTTGTTATTACTTTGTGAAGATGTCCATGGCACAGGCGACACTGACTTGCAGAAATGACTGGCTGTGCTGAGCACCTGCTCTGCAGAAGGCTCTGGAAGGACACCTGGCCTGCTTGCTATCCGTGTCCCTTTAGAGCAGCACGCTGCCTTTTTGTTTTTCTACAACTGAGACCCTGGACATTTTCTCTTCTGTCTAGGATGAAAGTTATTTTTAGTCTGTTTTTGTTTGTTTTTGGAGAAGTGGGCACACACGCACGCTGATTTTGTAAGATCGTCTTGGGCAGCATTGGGGCAGTGGGTTTTCCCCGCCAAGGAGACAAAAGGCGATGTATACCATGATCCCTGTGTCATCTGCACCTCTCTGAAAAGGCCGAGAGGCCTTCCTTAAATTCTATGGAATCTTTAAGTGATTTAAGAAATATGCTCTCCGGGCTGTCCTGAAATACAAGAGCTCAATTTTGCAGACTTAGTGCAGCAGTTCTAATTTATGCAGTTGGAAAGAGAATGCCATTGCTCTCTGCAAAGCTGTGAGATCCGTGCAGTCCAGCATCTACTTTCATGCATCGCAGGAAGCTCTATTTCCATTCCTGACAAGCCCATCTCCGGCTCAAACTGTGAGGAAAGAGAAGCAGTTCCTGAGTGAGGCCGTGACAGGGAGACAGCTACAACAGGTGGCCAGGCGGGATGGGGAAGTAGCGCTTGTTGATGTCTTCAAATTCAGTGCTTATGAATTTCAAAATGTAAACATTTTAAGGCAAATTGGGAGGAGGGAATTAAGTTTGATTTTTAAAAGTAAGCAAGGAGCAAAGGGTTCCGGGCAAATCTATCCCCTTTCCTCACCCTTCTCCTCATGAGGGCCCCTGTGCGCCTTTGCCTTCCTTGTGAGCAAGGTGTCGATCCACAGCAATTTCAAGTGCTCTGCACTCACAGCCAGAGACCGTGGAAATGGAGCTGTCAGCCCTGAAAATAGAGATGCTTTGGTAGAAGTTAAATAACAAAACCGTCGAAAGCACACTGCTCTCCGTAGGTCCCTGGCTATAATATTATTCATACCATCTTCCTTTTGCACCAGGCTGCAAACTCATCTTTTAAAAACAACTGTCAATATATGTAGAACTGCTGGAGCTAAACCTGCAGGTGAGAGCTGGGATTGAGGCACCTTTACAAAGCTACTGCTCTCTGATTCCTCTCTGTTTAAAGTCCATGAAAATGAAAGACCAATAGCCTTCCCCCTTTCCAAGCAAAGCACTTTAGTGGCTCATTATTTTTGATTGTTGGGGTCCATGGAGGATTTTATTCTGCTCTAACAGGTAGATTTCCTTTACTCTTAGCTCATTCCGTCCCACTTGCCGCAGGATGGGTGGATGGAGATTTTCTGCAGCATTCTTGGTAGGAGGCTGTCTAGCAACTGCTTTGGAGTCTCTGGCCTAACATTTGCTGAGGTTCTATTATGCCTGCATCATTGTCCTGGGTTCTTTTCAATTGTCATCTTGTTTTGTGATCCCCCAGATGTAGGTGGCCTGGTGTGCTCACTTAGCCAACCTAGAACTGAGGTTTTGAGCCTAAAGACCTTGCTCAAGTTCATAGAACTGGCAAAACAAACCTCAGTGTGCCCTAAGAGCCTTGGGACACCGTGTGCGCTAAAAAAAATGTCATTTTCTTTTTGTCCAAAAAATAGTCATTATAAGACACTGTTTCCCTCAGTCAGCCTTATATTTCCCTGTTTTTTAATTTTTATTCTTTCCCATGTTCCCTGGTTTTCATCTTTTTCACTGTACACTCTAAATCAGTGGTCTACAACTTTTATGACATTAAAGATCTTTTATCCTCCACTCCAAGAACTTTCTGTTGAGGAACATTTCCTGTTCTAGCAGATGGATTAATAAGGAGTTAGTCATCTCTCCATTTTAAAGATTTAATAGTTTATAATGATAGACATGTCTAACCACATATAGTTGAAATAATTCTGGTAAAAAAAAAACGGGCATATCCTATGGGATTCAAGTTTCAATACTTCTAAGAGTTTTTCAAATATTGCAAATAAAGAAACTGACATTACTAAGTCTGAGATTTCTAAGGGGTTCCTAAGCATTGCCATATAAAATTTTTCCCGTATTTCATTTGCTGTCATTGGCTACCTTTGTGATGGAAAATAAAATCACTGTCACTGGAACCAGTCTTGCCTGCCCCTTCTCCCTTACGTTCCCTGACAGCCTCTCCTCCTTCCTGGTCCAGATTTGTCATGATGCCTGCTGCTTCCTTCTTACCATTTATCACATCTCCTCTCCCGCCATTCTCCTCTATATGCACACTGCCCTCCAGCAAGATCAGCTGGTGCACCAGAATAATGTGAAATTGAAGATTAATTATTGAAGGGATATTTACCACAGGCTGATCTGGGAGGGTGTGATTCGCGTTTAACCACAGCAGTTTTACTGCTCCTTTCCACTGTCGTAAATCCCCTTTCCCGTAGGCTGCCCACCTAGAAAAGAACAATGGAAGGCCCTGTTCCTTTATCAATGCCTCTTAGGAGCCCCGTCACATCCTGGGTGGCAGAATGAGTGTCTGTCCCAGCATGCTTCTCTGCTGGCTGATTGTAACACTTTTCACATCCTATCATCCATGAGGACAGAAATTGTGTTTTGTTTATCTTTGTTCACAGAATCTGTTACAGCATTGTTTGTTCAATAAGAGTCACTGAGTTGAATCCTTACTAAGGTATTACTCTTGTCATGCATATTTTAATTTAAATGGGCAACTCTAAAAGGGAGAAGGACAGGAAGGGCAGAAGAGGAGAGAGAGGGCCATAGAGGGACGGAGAAAGAGAATTTAACTTAAGAACACGATGGTTTTAATGACTTCATGATTAAATTTATATTGGGGAATAGTTTAGGAAGGACATTCTGTGTGTGCTGTATTTGCACAGGACCCAAATTATATTTTTAAAAGCATAAGTGGATGAAAGGTTATGAATTCTCAGCAATAGAAGAGGAAGTCTCTCCTATCATAGAGAAGGATAAAATAACATCGGCCTGACTCAGAAATCTGAGGCCACTGCAACATGAGTGAGACGTGTTTAGGATCACTAACAGATTAATGCATTACAGACTTTATGCTTTAAGGGATTCAGTAAAAACTGTTTTCAAAACAACTCAAATATTAGCTCCATTTCCATATAGTCTCGGGAAAGTCGGATAATTCTATTTCAATCTCACAATTTTCAAATTAGAATGATGCCACATAGGCAAAGTATTATGGATTCTTAAAACATCATCCTTTTCAAATGCACCGTTATAACATTAAAGGTGTTTATTTACAGAATCCTTTTTTAATTTCTTAAGTTGAGTAATAACTGTTGAGCACTTCTTGGCATGGCCAGGAATCTGAAAATACAGCAGGCACGAATCCTGCACTTGGGAAAATTTATATGTTAAGGAAAATAAAGTATGTAGATAAATAATGGTAATCAAGACAGGATATTTAACATTTGAATTAGACAAGTTCAGAAGAAGTGATGGGAAGGAGAAGGGAGAGAGAATTTCCCTGGAATTGGAAGTCCTTCTGAGTTGCTTTTGAGTGGGTGATGGAGGATGAATAGGTTTAAACTGTGAAGCTGGCAGAAGATATTCCAATGAGGTAAAGAATGAAAGCAAGATACGGAGTTGGCAGTATGTGGAAGTCATGCTTACAGTACATGAAACGTGGAGTGTGATAATGTGTGGCACAGGTGATGGTGGGCTGGGGCGTGGGAAGCGGGTGATTTTGCAATGGGGAGCGGTAAGTTTGAAGTTCTACCACAAAGAGGTATGTGAAAACAAGAACAGAAAGACCTCTTGTTAGGAATTGCAAAAGTCTCGTGAGGCATTAGTATGTCCTAGAGCAATGAAAGACGCTGTAAAAAGACAAGTGGAAATGGGTGGATTACTGAATAAATGACATCACTGAATTCTGATAAAAATCGTGATCGTAAAAATGAGCAGGAAATGCTGGACATACACAAAACTTCTATAAAAGTTTTCTTGTCTTTTAAAAAATGTGTTTCTCATATGTGATGGAAGAATTGATTGGCAAAAAAAAAAAAAAAAAAAAAAAAAAAAAAAAAAAAAAAAAAAGTCTGAGTTCATAGGGCAGTCGATCCGTTCAGGAGAATTGGGAGTATTCAGTGAAGAAGATGACTTATAAGAACTAAGCAAAGGCATAGTTCTTAATGAAAACCTCTGGGAACAGGCATCAGGATTATGCACCAATTTTGTTTCCAAGCAGGGCTGTAGCATTTGGATTTTTATTAGAGTCTTTATTAAACTGTATTTCCAAGTGTATTTCACATTTTAAATACCTTTGGCTTTCCTGGTTTATTTTCCTCCTTTAGAAGAAAGTTTATTGCCAGCAGAATTTATTTTTTAATTGGCAAACAGAAGGCTGTAGACAAGCTCTACAGAGTTTTTCCAGAAAGAGCTTGAGTTACCAAAATGCGTCTTGGGTGAATTGTCATTAGAGTAATCCACTTTTTGTTTTTCTTTGACCACAATTCCAATCAGGTTATGTCTGTTTTTGTTTGATGCATTAATAAAATAGAATAAAAGTCTACATGTTTTGCTTTTCGATTGAATGGTAACTGAGGAAAAACAGAAATAAGAAACAAAGTCAAAGCACTCTGCTCCACTAGGTGAGGGAGAGCTCCACTTATTACTGTGCTGAAAAGCAGGCACTGGAGGAAGCCGACTGCAAAAGGAAGACACCGAGATAAACATTGCTTCTTTCTTTCTTTCTTTCTTTCTTTTCTTTTTTTTCTTTTTTTTTTTTTTTTTTTTTTTGAGATGGAGTCTCACGCTGTGGCAGGCTGGAGTGCAGTGGCCTGATCTCAGCTTACTCTCTGCTCACTGCAACCTCTGCCTCCCGGGTTCAAGCAATTCTCCTGCCTCAGCCTCCCAAGTAGCTGGGACCACAGGTGCGCGTGCCACCACACCCAGCTAATTTTTATATTTTTAGTAGAGGGGGTTTCACCATGTTGGCCAGGATGGTCTCAATCTCTTGACCTTGTGGTCTGCCTGCCTCGGCCTCCCAAAGTGCTGAGATTACCAGCCTCAGCCACCTTGCCTGGCCGCTTCTTTCTTATGTTCGTTTCTGGGCATCCCTAGTATAGAAATGTATCGAGAGTCTTGTTTACTTTTCTCAATTTGACACCTTAGTTACTGAGAAGCATTGAACAAAAGCCTCCTTAAGGATACAATGAAAACACAGCATATATGTTGTGAGAAAAAAATGGTAAAAACATTATTCTGTTTAAATGTCACTACACTTTTTAAAGATTCATAAGAATAGTTATGTACTTAAATTGAGTGCTGGTGGTTGAAAAGTAGAGTTGAGAAGAATGAGGAGGCCACTGGAGATTTCAAAAGATTCCTGTAGGTCTTTCAAGAACATCAACGTTTCCGCTGGGCGCGGTGGCTCACGACTGTAATCCCAGTACTTCGGGAGGCTGAGGCTGGCGGATCATGAGGTCAGGAGATCGAGACCAGCCTGACCAATGTGGTGAAACCCCATCTCTACTAAAAATGCAAAAAACTAGCCTGGGGTGGTGGTGCACGCCTGTAATCCCAACTACTCGGGAGGCTGAGGCAGGAGAATTGTTGGAACCTGGGAGGCAGAGGTGGAGGTTGCAGTGAGCCTAGATTGCTCCACTGCACTCTAGCCTGGGTGACAGGGTGAGACTCATCTCAAAAAAAGAAAAAAAAATTGTTTCTTGTATTGGTCTCTTATTATATTAAAAAGTAAACGTAGTAGGGGTCTATTGTTAAAAAGGATGCATAATACATGTTATATAAAGTAAAAATTAAAGTTTTCATTACTGCCTTGACCAAAAACCCTCCCCAAATTAAAAAGTCAAGCATCCATTATGTGTCATTCTAGATCTTTTCATAATATATAAACAGCCCACCTCTAACTCTTCAAGCTATATTTATCTTGCTATTACCAATCCTATTATTTCTATCAGCACCACTTTATTTTTCTGACTAATTTTGGTCATACCATCCATAGGTATTATTTTATTCATATGTTCACATTGCCATGTTTGAAGTACATCTTTCTTTATATGCATACCAACCATATTCTTTTCAGCAATTGCACAGTTTACCATGATATTGCTGAACCATAATTGAGTCATTCTTTTCTGATAGAATTTAATAAAAAGAGACCAATAATTGAGCCATTTTCATTAATAGGAAATTGATTTCCCATTGCTGCTGTAGCACGTGACAATTCCTGTATATTAATATTCAATTCACATTAATGTGCACGTTTACTCACAGGTGCAAGTATTACTGAGGGTAGATTCTGATGAATGGAAAAGAGAGACAATATGCATGAAGAATGCAGAAGATACAGAAACAGGGACAGAGAGAGGGACTTGGGTATCAACACAGGCAGGTTGTAAACCATCTGAAGTTCACTTAATTGAACCAAAATTAAAGGCACATAAAACATAAGCAAGATGATTCTTATAAAGTGGAGGAAGACAGTATAAGAATAAAGAAACAGCTTTGTGGTCCTCGGTCAACAGACAGCCCTGCCGTCTCAGAATAGCTTGAATGGGGACTGCAAGGAGATGATGTGGACAGAACTTACCACTGAGCAAGCTGGGTAACTGATAGAAGGTGTCTTTGGTTTGAAGGAAATTCTCAGCTTTATTTTATTCCATTTCCTCAAATTAAAAATTATATTATCAAATATATGGGAGATAAATATTTTGAAGGTGCAATGGAAGGTTTTAGAGATTCACAGTTTCCTTTTAAGCTTCCAAATTATTATGTGGACTTCAAGTGAATCAAGGGTATAAGTCTTTAGAATTAATGATTCCTAGAATTCATAAAACTAAACTGTGGGTATCCATATAGATACTCATTTTAAATGAATTGATCAAGTATTTATTAGGTACTTAATAATCTGTAAAACACTCACTTTTTTTTTCAACCTTTGCCCTCAAATTTAAATCACTGTGGAAAGACATGAAATATCTGTATGTAACAAGACAACACAAGGCGCTTGAAGATTTCCTGTCACTGGTGGCACAGAAAATAGTAGTAAAGGCAGTTTGAGTAAGAAGTGCTGTTAGGATGATCAGATTTGAGGAGACTTCAGATAGACATTGAGAGTTTAATAATTTGTCATCTCAGAAGTGTGGAAAAGATTTTCTTTTCTTTTTGTTTTATTTTAAACTTTTCGTATCACTTTTTTTTATTATTACTATTATACTTTAAGTTCTAGGGTACATGTGCATAACGTGCAGGTTTCTTACATATGTATACTTGTGCCATGTTGCTGTGCTGCACCCATCAACTCGTCAGCACCCATCAACTCGTCATTTACATCAGGTATAACTCCCAATGCAATCCCTCCCCCCTCCCTCCTCCCCCCTCCCCATGATAGGCCCCCGTGTGTGATGTTCCCCTTCCCGAGTCCAAGTGATCTCATTGTTCAGTTCCCACCTATGAGTGAGAACATGCAGTGTTTGGTTTTCTGTTCTTGTGATAGTTTGCTAAGAATGATGGTTTCCAGCTGCATCCATGTCCCTACAAAGGATACAAACTCATCCTTTTTGATGGCTGCATAGTATTCCATGGTGTATATGTGCCACATTTTCTTAATCCAGTCTGTCACTGATGGACATTTGGGTTGATTCCAAGTCTTTGCTATTGTGAATAGTGCCACAATAAACATACGTGTGCGTGTGTCTTTATAGCAGCATGATTTATAATCCTTTGAGTATATACCCAGTAATGGGATGGCTGGGTCATATGGTACATCTAGTTCTAGATCCTTGAGGAATCGCCATACTGTTTTCCATAAAGGGCTAATATCCAGAACCTACAAAGAGCTCAAACAAATTTACAAGAAAAAAACAAACAGCCCCATCAAAAAGTGGGCAAAGGATATGAACAGACATTTCTCAAAAGAAGACATTCATACAGCCAACAGACACATGAAAAAATGCTCATCATCACTGGCCATCAGAGAAATGCAAATCAAAACCACAATGAGATACCATCTCACACCAGTTAGAATGGCGATCATTAAAAAGTCAGGAAACAACAGGTGCTGGAGAGGATGTGGAGAAATAGGAACACTTTTACACTGTTGGTGGGATTGTAAACTAGTTCAACCATTGTGGAAAAGATTTTCTAAGACTGGGAAGAAACCACGAGCAAAGGCAAATGATTGTTGGATGATTGTTATTTCTATTTTAGGAAAAACAAAATAATCTGATATAAACTACCTTCTCAATTATTCTGTAAGTAATACATCTAAACTGAATAAGAAATCACATTGGTAATTTGTTTTTCTGCCTGAACACATATAGGCAAACATGTAATCTTTGTTTAACATAATTTGGCATTTAAAATCTAACTATATTAGGATGCATTAGTGTAAACTTTGTTACACCTGCCAATTAATGTAAATGACTAGTAGATTTTAACCCAATCAACTAAGGAAAATGTTAACACAGAAGATAAAATGGTTTAAAACGATGATGCTTCCAACTCTGCTGAGGATTTTGAATAGTATTTCCTAGAATTTGCTTATGCACTCCAATCGTATACATAGCAGAGTTCCTTTCACATAGTAGATTCTAAAAGTAGTGCTGGTGTTGAATGAAATAAACATTTAGGCTGCTTAGCTATTCAGTTGGTTTATAAGTTATAGGCTATAGGCTAGGAATTTTTCATAACCTAATACACTGTGTAGATCCTAGAACCGAACAATGGGGCTTTTTTATTCAACAAGTTAACAAATACCTTTCTAGGAAGGACAGAGAAGGAATAACAATGGCTATAAGAGCACACGGAGAAGAAGGAGTGTCTTTAAATAGCAGGATTTAGCTTCTGACTGAAAACGTTGCAGGTGCAGAAAATCAGTCCCTTTCAATCTTTTTTGAAGTTCTGGATTTGATTACATTCTATAAATCAATTGCAAGCAAAGAGCTCACAAGCTTTTCAAATCCACAAAATAGTATAGCAGTAAAGGAATGTGAAATTTGGGGTTCTCTGGCCATTTTAAATATTGAATGATAAACTAAATTGTGTGTGCAATAAGGATTAGTTGGTGAATATGAGTCCAAACAAGCCTAGTTGAAATAACATTAAATGGAATGTCTTTAATTCTGATACCTTGGCGAGTCTAAGATGAGACAGCACCTCTTTCCTAGATCCTGCTAAAACTGGCTGACAGGTTTTGAGGGTCTGAAGAATGCATTCTTAACACGGTAATCCCACTTCAACATTGGAGTTAGGATCTTGAACCTATGTTCAAGGTAGAACATAAATTGAGAAGAAAACGGGGCTCAGGAAGATTGAGGAATACCACAAGTGAATCTATAAAAAGTCTAACATAAAAATAATACATTAAATATGGTATTATTTTTTCTCATATTAGTAAGATCAGGTAGTATGAAATTATTTCTAGGGCATAAGATGCCAGCCTCTTCTGCAGCATAGAGGTCGAAAGATCACTAGCCACAAACCCCTCCCACACTTTCTGGTTGTGGCAAGATCACTCTAATTTTGCTTATTTGTGAACAGGATTAATTCTAGTTATTAGTATTTGCTCAGGTTTATTACGACACAAATGAAAGACAACGTAGGAGCATAGAGAAATCCTCAATGAAAGTTAAAATTATTGCTATATTTATTATTGCCATTCTTGTAATACTTCTATTGTAGACATGTCGTAGGATCTATTCTTCTTCCCCACATATCAAAAGAGATGCTTTTAAATTTGTTTTTCCTATACCGAAATCACCATGCAAACTGAGAAGCTTAGTGTTTTCTTTAAATCTTTCTCTCCATCTCAATTTAAGGTGGCAATGGACCAATGGTTCTCATCTAGGGTACTAATTTGGTTTCATCACAAGGGCTGCCTGCAGCACATTGAGACATCTGAGGCTGAGTTCAGGCACACTAGAAAATAGTTAAATGATTAGAAATTCCTAAGGGCCCAGGGTGAGGAAGTGGCAGACCACACAATCTTTTCTGTGCTTCCGAGATATATTTATACATATGCATACATATGTACCATATACACACAGTCAATCACTTTTTGAATTTCTTAGTTTTTTGGGCCATGGTCATTATAAACTTAAAGATTTTCTTAGATGCCTAGTTTGAAAAAAGTCTGAATAGTTTCAGCTGTTCGAATTGCTGTGTTTGCAAATGGCTTCCTAATCATGAGAATATAACTATCTCCCTCCTAGGATATGAACTGCATCAGCGCAGAGATAATCCCGCTGCTGCATCCTTGGCCGCTAGATGCATTCCTGGCTACCCAGGCATGGCACATTGTAAATATCAGGGGGCGAGATGAATAGAAGACTCAGTCTTAGCCCTTTCGATGTTTCCTCTTTGCCAAAATCTATCATATCAGCCCTTTATTACACAAAGTAAAGCTCTTTCCTTCCTAAAAGTAATCAGTGCCGTGACTTCCAGTCTCTTAAAGGTAATAGAAGTTACTGCCTTTTGCCACAACACGGAAGAATCTGAAGGACCTTATGTAAGTGAAATAAGCCAGAAACAGAAAAGTACCACATGGTCTTAGAAGCATACATAGAAACAGAGAATGGAAAGGTGCCTACCAGGGACAGTGAAGGGGGGGCAGGGGGAGAAGTAGAAAAGGAAACCAACTTGTACTTATGAATAAATACAGAGATATAGTGCAGGGCATAAGGATTATAGTTAATAATACTGTATTGTATGCTGAAAATTTGCTAAGAGTAGAATGCAGGTATTTTTAATGCACATACACGGAAAGTAACTATGGAAGGAAGTGAGTAGGTTAGTGTGCTTGATCGTGGTCATCATTTCACTATATAAGTTTTAAAAGCAACAAGAATTTTAGAAAGTAATAGTAGCCCTATGACTTCTTTTTCTTAGAACTTGTTTTTGTTTTATAAAATCTTTACTCTTGCTCTGCCTTACGTATGATTTCTTTTGTTCTGTTCTTTACCCCTTATTTTACCTTTTACTAGCTTTTTCCAGTGGGATTCTGATACTTTTATATGTCCCACCTATAGAATTTACTCTCAAAGAATCGGAAATGGAAAGTAAAACAGTATTTACCAGAATTTCAAGAGCTCATGAAGTGTGTACACTATTTATAAGCTAACTCTTACATCATTCTATTTTCATTTCTGCCTGGCAAACTTTTTATCTCCAAGATAACCTTCTGCATAAACATTATATCTCCCATGTGTTGTTTTACTTCAGAGTTTGGAGCTATTATCCTCAATAAAAAGAAATCAATGTTTCTAATATATGTTAAAGTATTACATAAGCAATAAAGAACAATAAAAGACCTAGGTGATCATAATACCGCTATTGTATGTGTTCACAAAGCACAGCTGTGTACCAGAATTATTCTAGATGTAATGCATATTCTGTTTTTAGCATTTGTAGTCAGTTTAAAGCAAAAGTAATAAAATCTACTCTACATCATTGTAGAATATCACTTACAGAGACCATTGCAATGCACCGTGATAGCCAACAAACTTTGATCATCCATAGAATTTTTCTTTTCTTTTTTTTTTTTTTTTTTTTTTAACAGAGTCTCTCTCTGTTGCCCAGGCTGGAGTGCAGTGGTACGATCTCGGCTCACTCCAACCTCCACCTCCCAATTCAGGCTATTCTCCCGCCTCTGCCTCCTAAGTAGCCGGAATTACAGGCATGCACCACCAGGCTTGGCTAATTTTTGTATTTTTAGTAGAGATGGGTTTTCGCTATGTTGGCCAGGGTAGTGCTGAACTCTTGACCTCAGGTGATCCGCTCACCTCAGCCTCTCGAAGTGCTGGGATTACAGGCATAAGCCACCGGGCCTGGCCCGTAAACAGAAATTGAGTTGGTGTTTTGCAGTTTTAAATCTTTGTGAACCAGCCAAATAAAACAAAATGGAACAATGTAAAGGCTCTGACACCCTTAAGTAGTGCTGTGGTCATTTGGGGTATTTGATTCATGATTGCATGGATAGATACATAAAGGGTAGACAGAGAGCATTTTTTATCCTTTTTGCCTTATATTAGTTTTTGAAAAGTTAAAGTTCCAAATGTTTTGTAGTATTTTGTAATATCTCATAATAAAAAACCCGAATTAGTATTATTTGTGAGGATACATATGTGAATAGACAGATGTAGAGAGGCTTTCTAAAACACGTTTAAGCTATAGCTGCTTTATTAACAGCTCCTTAACATTATTTTGAGAAGAAAAGTTTCCCATGGAACTCAGATTGCGGCAGAAGCACCATTCAGAAATACATGGCATGTTTACGATGTCCTCACTCAACCGCTTCTCCCTTACTGTTCCTACTGCAGGAATGAGGAAACTAGTTTTGAGATGGAAATGCAGGTCATTATCAGATTTTTAGCATATCCTATAAAACTACTCATTTTTAAGAGCAGCTCTCCCACTGTGACATAAATCACTGGAGTATTGACAGTGGATCTCATTTATCTTTGTAGCTTCTGTGTTCCTTGTTGAGGTAAATTAAACTGAGTTCATGTATGGAGGCCTTTAAATCTAGAGACAATCCATCCTGCTTATCTAAGGATGTTTTGCCTTTACTTTCGAAAACTCCTTATTTTTTGTATGTTCTCAAACCTAGGGAACACCCCACTATAAATCCTGATATCCAAGGTTCATTTCCCAACATTTTTCCAGGGGCAGAAGAGAGAATCGTGAAGGCAATGTGGGATCTCTCCTGAGCCTGGTAGCCAGCATTCTTCTCTGGTATTTCTTTCTTTGCCCTTCTCTCCAACTTGGAAATCACCGCATCATCCTGGGTGTCTTGAATCAGTTCTTTATCACTTTCTCCATCAGCTTAATCTTCAAAGGGAAATTTTGTTAAGAATATCTTTTTCCTTTTAAAGATCGTATTGATATTTCATGTTTTTTAGCATAGTCTTGCATTCCTTTAAAACAGGGATTTGCCAACTTGAGCATAAAAATTATTCTGCATATAATTGCAGAAATTGTGTATATTTTTGGTTATTGCAACTTAAAAAACGTAAGATGTATGTGGGGAAAATAAGAGTAAATTGCAAGATAAGTGATAATCCTTAATGAAGATGCCAACATAAAAGGACATTTCAGTCAGAAAAAGTAAATGGTGAATGGACATTGGCTAGAATTCTATAAACATGGCATATCTCAATAGTTTCATTCAATGAACTTGACTGAGGCCTATCATGCAGTTGGCACTACTAAGTGCCTGGGGTAGACATGCATGTGTGCATACACATATTGACATACTACCCATGTGTGCACACATTCACATAGACAGGCTATATTATTTTATACAGGTACACACTATTTTACACTATTTTAAGTCCATACAGTATTACACAGGTCACTATTTTAAGTCCATAATTTTAAGTCCATAATTCAATAAGGGAAACATAGTAAAGAGAAAAATATATGCTATAAAAAAGTCAAAAAAGAAAAAGAGCTGTGAAAAAGCACTGCTTGTAGGAAGTAGTAAAAAAAATCACAAAATAGGTAGCATTTGATTTGGAACATAAACAAAACAATTATTCCAGATCGTGAACACTGGAGTTTTCTAGACTGTACAAAGAGTCTTTAAATGGATTGGTGAGTTCAGAGAAGTATAAAATGTTTCTTGTAGTTTTTTGCAAACAGGGGAATGATGAGGGATGAGTCTGAGAAAACAGAATAGGACCAGATCATGCTGGTTCTTGCAGTCCATGCCAAGGGACTTAGATTTTTAGGCTGTAGGCAATGGAGCGACACCTTTAACTAAAGGATGGCATGATCAATTTTATGTTTTGAATGAAACAATGATTCTTTTATTGGAAGAATGCAGAATTCAGAGGAATGAGAAGAAATTAAAAGCACATAATTAGATAAAAAATTTTAAAACAGTACAAGAGAGACTCTAGATGAGACAAGGTTACTCCCACTGTAAAAATTATTACTTATACATATCTTATTATAAATATCTTCATGGATTAAAGATAGGAGAACATAGCATGAATTAGACCAGAAATTGTATATTTGATGGTTGGGTTAACCATACTGTTTTCTTGAATACTTCCCTGCTGTTAATAAGCACTCAACAGATACTTGAAAAAAAATGTTTATAAGACACTGAAGTTTTGGACACATAAAATAGAAATGATTTAGAGCTTTAACATATACTGTTATGACTGAAAGAAAAAAGATGACATAATATGACTCTGTCACATACTATGTGATCTTAGAAAACTCACATAACCCTCATGTACAAAAATTGCGATAGAAATCCTTTCTATGATATAGAAGCCTTCAGGATGCCACTTCCTATTTTTTCCCCCACTACCAGTGTCTTCAGATTGTATGAGACACCTGATTCTAAGCTAAGTCCTAGTAGAAAGTAATAAAAAAATTAGTTCATTTAGATTTGACTTGATATTATAAGAAAGGAGGTCGGGGGCCTGTTCAACATTCTGGTTAGGAGAGCAAGGAAAAATGAGAGCTTGAAGAAGCCTTGGTATCTATGAAGCTAGTAGATTTCTCTAAAGTGCCCTCAATAAATGCGTTCTTCAAAAAATAAGACAAAAGTTATGCAGAAAGATAAAATATGATTTAGGTCTAATGGAGCACAGGAGCTAGGATCGTTCCAACTGCCCTGCAGTTCATCACTGCAGTTTTTGAATTGTCATTTGGAACTAGCAATCTACCTATGTGCCAAGTTTTATCAAGTTCTTGGGTAGCTTGTCTCCTCCTCAGCCTTCTGGGATGGTACCAGGGTCTAGTGTGTTTATTGTTTATTTTCCAAAGGAATAAGGGGCTAGGATTCCCATTTTACTCCTTATTAATCATACGATGAGTGAATAAGTAACTGTTTCCATTTCATAAAAACTCTGAAAAGAAGCAGTGTCTTAAAGAAATGAAAAATGCCCTTTTCTTTTATCCACAATGGAGCCAACTACTTCTACAGACTGTTTAAGAGGTTCGGCAGAATTGGATGAATTTCCATCCCTTTGAGAGGCTCCTGGAGCCCACACAGACTAAGGAATTGGGCAAGATCCATGAAAGACAAAATAATCTCTTTGAGTAAGAAAGTGGTTTGTCTGGAAGGATCGTTTATAATGTGCTTAAGTCAGGCTGAGGCTTAACTCCATTTATTTCTTTTATGTTGGATGCGGAGAACTGCAGGGACAAATCCATTGCCCGGAACTGGAAGAAATCTGATGTTTGCCTTGGTACCATCGACAGTTTTTCATACTAGTTAATTTTTGGCGTTAGGAATAGTCTACCCTGCCGGTTCAAGAGTCATCTGGTGTCAACAGTTCTGCAGGGATGCGATTTATCTTGGGTTTGCAGGGGAGCTGATTCCACAACCTTCATTGCTAAATCATTTTGACGTTTAACAACCTTCCCTGCCAGGAAGTTCTTTCTTATATCGGAGGGGTCGGCAGCCTCTGGCAGGCATTCTCAATCTTTTGATTAAGAGGAGATTTTTTCATTTCCTAAAGCTTTAAGATAACTAGCAAGGGCAAAAGAGGGTTGCAAAACATGCTAGACACGAAGGGCTATTCACTTTTCCCTGGTGGAAATCAGAAGAAACCTCTGGAGAAGTGCATCAACATGGATCTATTTGCAAAATAAGAGTGTACCCGCAGAATTGCCCATGTCGGCGAGGGACTGGCACTCCCTCACTGTGGCTCGTGAGAGGCTGAGTATTGGATTAGAATGAAAAACCAGAGAGGATGATAAAGAGAAAAACATGACCCAAACCAGCTTCTCAACATTCACTTCCTATGGCTACTTTCATTCTTTTTCCTCAACTCTTGGTTTTGGTGTCAATAGCCCTGCTTTTAATATAAGGTTTCCAGCCATGAGTCCTTTCTGACAGTCATTAGGATCTTATGGTTTTCCGGATGTCTCCGTGAAGCACTCACCCTTATTTCCAAGTCACCTTGTTTTTCTGCTTTTCTTTTCCACCTACTTAAATACAGCAAAGCAAGTGAGACTGGAAATCCACCCATATTCCACTCAGAATGCTCAGGGCCTTTACTCATGGGACACAATCCATGCCCTTCCTGCATTATTTTTCAGCTGTGGAAACTGGTAGGCTTTAAACAGCTTCCAAATTAGTTATTTAAAAATCACTCGTTTCTCAACTGTGGTGAGATGAATGTATGTAGCTATGAAGCCATCATCAGACCTTTCACTAGGGCTCAGCTCCTAGAGGTTGGAATGATGCATGTTCCCAGGGTTACCCACGGAAGAGACAATTAGGTAATGCCTGCTCCCTGATCATAAGCCAATGAAACTTTCGACTGTTTTATCTCTGTCTTCATGTAATAAGCCCAGAAAAGACGATCATGACCCAAATAGCGTGTTCTGCTTTCGGCCAGTCACTGAATTGGTGATTCACTTTGCTCTTTTTCTTCCCGAGAGTCGTATTTAGGTTTAGTTTTTTATATCGTTAGTATTCTCCAGAGATACAGAATAAATACAAGGTTTGATCTCTGTCCTCAAATAACTTTTGAGGAAAAACAGATACTACACAAACAATAGAACTGGAATGCAATACGTGAGAATAAGTAAGTCATATGGTGTGGGAAGTAAAGCGTTTGTTCCGAGAGGTAAACCCCTTGAGACACGAACAGTTGTAGAATACTTTGTGGAAAAGGTTTAATTAAGGTTCCTAAATTAGAGTTAGTTTAAAAAAAAAAAAAGGAAGAGAGGGCCTGAGACACCCAGCTACGGAGTCCACTGAATGAAACCAGCTGAGCAGGAAGCAGCTTCAACCTGGCTTTGCCCAGGATAGTGCAAATGAACCTTGATCAAAATCCCGTTAATATCACAGAGCTGAGATGCTTTCGCTCAGCTTGTGCTCTTCACCTTTTCATGGCTTCCCTGTGGCCCAAGCTTGCTGTTGGCAACAGGAAAACGTCCTTATAAAGATTCCTTCAGAGATTTCATTTGATTCTGAGTTAATTTTCACAAAGGCCAGCAGGAGCCAGGTGGTTGGTAATTGAAGGCCAAAATAAGTCTGGAAAATCTTCATAAATTAAAGCAGTGACTGCCCTTTCGATAGCATGCTTCCAAGAACATAGCTAAGTATCCTGGGTTGCGAAACTTGGATGCTGATTCTGTAAACTCATATGGAAACCTCTATTGTTTCATTTTTGAGTTCCTGTTTTTGAATCAAAGTCACATAAACTTTTGAAAATTTATCTAGTTTCTTGTAGTACTCTGAATTTTAAATCTTTGCCATCACAAATACATACATTTATTGAATTTATATTCTAGTCAAATATTTAACATGTTGCCTGTAAACATTTAAAAAATCGAAGACATTACTTCAAGGCACAAAGGGGTCTCTAGGATTAATTTGTGACAATCTAACTTTCTTTATGTTCTTCAGTGGAGTGAGAAAATAAATATACCTGGATTCCTAGAGACATTTTAAACATGCATACTACTCTTTATTCTTTTTTATATCTATTACATTTACTTTCTGACTTTAGTTTCATAGTTACAGAGGATTCAGAACTGTAGATTAGACATAGTTCCTATATTTTTTCTGTGATGATAAACTTTCCTTTCTTGTATGTACACATTTTATCCCTTTGGAATTTAGGATGTATGGTTTGAAGTCCTCAACCATCTCCTTAACACATTTTTATTTCTTCAGCGATTTGAAGCACAAACTTTTTCAGATGAGTTCTTAAACACATATCTCTTTATGAACTTTCTTTTTGTTCATTGATTCACATATTTATGCCTATAGAAGCACAAAACTGCCATATTTTTATTACATTTCTGGTACGATTTTATAATTTTACATGAGTATAATGTAGGTTCTAAGTAATTGACTTTTATGTTGAAAATTATCTCAGCTAATTTTAAAGTTTCATTCCCTGAAAATCTCAAAATAACTTGTTAATCAAATTGGAACTATTGAGGAAAACTGGATACCACTCCAATTATCCAGATTATGTATTGTCTCAATTACATCTTAGAATTTTTCTCACATATATCTGTATCTTTTAGACTTTTAGTTATGTGTATTTTAGTTTTCTGTTAGAGTATCTTCATTTTGTCTTCTGAAGCTATTTAGTATCATTGCATTGTAAAACTATTGATTTTATTATTTAATCGGATCTGGCAAATTTACTATAAACCCTTTTAATCTAACGATGAGGAATATGTATTTTTATGTGGATGGCCCATATTTAAATTCGGTCTGTCACTACTACGGTAACTTGAGACATTTTAAACCCATCTACCATTTTCTTCCCTATCAATTGAGGTGTTAGTCTTTCCCCGGTTGGGCTGTTGTGAGGATTAACTGATTTAACACCTATTAAAATGCATTACACAAACCTTTTCTTTATAGTAAAGCAGCAGCAGTCGTCATAGTGGTCATAAAGAAACTGGAATTAGAGTCACAATGTTAAAACATAAGAAATATACTTCTTAGGCTTCACGGATGCATTAATTCCTAGGGATGTTGCAGCAAAGTACTGCAAACTGAGTGGTAAACAGAAATTTACCGTCTTCATTCTGGAGAGTAGAGGCCTGAAATAAAGGTGTCAGCAGTGCCACACTCTGTCTGAGGCCTGCATTGGAAGCTCTCTTTGCCCCTTCCTGGCTGGATACAGCATGTTTAAACTTTTAACAGGTTTTAGTAACTCAAAACAGCCAGAGAATTAATTGGTAGTAGCAACTTAGAATTCTCTATATGTATTACTAAACAATATATCTGTTCTTTTTAATACTATTACTGGTGGCATATAAGGATGCATACTTCAATAATATAGTATCAGTAACCCACATTAGTACATCGTTTGAAAGTGAATATCAGAAATCTCTTAACAATGATAAATATACAACTGTTTAATAAAAGTCAACCTTACAATTCTTGGATAAGATATTTTTGGCTATCAATTTGCATGTCAAAAAGGGTAGAAGCTTTTGACATAGCGGCCAATATTCATTACAACCTTAAATTAAATTGATATAAAAATACCCAGAATATTATCTAATTCTTAATGCCTCATTTAATGAGGATACATGGAAAAGAAATGAAGGTCAAAGAAAATTGACCAATAAAGTAAATTCAGTAAAAAGGCTAAAAGAAAGAGTACATTTTTGGTACGGTACTTTGAATTCTGAGGTCCATGTATCTCTTTTGGGTGCCATTCCTGGTATCCAGACCCTGAGAAGGCAGTCACCAGGGATGTGGGAGTGCTGATGCAGTGAAACTGAAGTCTGATGGTTTTCAGGGACAACAGGATAAGCCCCTGAAACACAATCGTCCTTATAATCAATATACCTCCTTCAACTCATTGTATGTTTCCTGATGATTTTCTCTCAACCTAACACTGGTTAGAATAGTTGAACCAATGGCCATTTCTTCAAATTAGATGATGCATGTTAATTCCTAAAGACATTTTTACAATCTTTTTTTTTTTAATTAGTAAACAATTAGCAAAATGATTATGTCCACCTAACACTGATGGCTAACATTGTTTCAGCTCCCCAACAGATGGTGCTATTGAAACTAAGTGTACAATTTGCTACACCTCTGTCATTGTTTCTGAAAAAGGTTTCTAGAGTAGAGTTTTCCATAATCTTGTAAAGATTTGTTGTTTAAAAATGGGTATTGGTAGTCTCTGCTCTTTAATTAAAAGCAGTTTCTCTCCAACCCCTAATTTTAATGAAAGTACAAAATTCTTAATTCAGGATGGAGTGTAGTTTTAGTGATCTTGACACACTGACCAGCTTTCAAACTAATTAAAATCTTCATGAATATTAAATATTAAAAATTAAATGGTTTTCAAAAAATCAACATTGTACACTAAACTCTGATAAAGTTAATATCATTGTAACCTCAGACATCTATTTGGATTATACATTAGTTGACAGAATCGGATAGTTTTTTGCGAGCTCAGAATTAAGGAACTGTAATTTATTCAGGGAAGTTTGAAATCTGATTAAAAGTGTGTTTTCTATTTTCCTCTCCATATCTATAGTTCATAGCTTACTCATTATTCAGTTTACCTTTTTTTACCAATTCCTCACTACAATGTCACTTGGGTTCTTATCCAACTGTATCTTAATACATCTTCCATTATTTCATTCATTATCTTTTCAGTATGCATTTGTTGTGCCCTTATCTTATTCCAAAGTTGTCCCAGACCTTGAATATATCCAGAAGAGTAAAAGAAAGTAAAAAAATAGAGCCTCAGTCTTCAAGGATTTTACAATCCACTGGAGGTGATAAATACACTAAAAACATAGAGCAAAATATCACAAGTATTGTATATTCTCAAATTCCTAACACTGTAACTAGTAGATATTAATATATTAATAATTCCATAAATAAATGTTGAGTGAATGATGGATAATCCTACTTATGATATTACCCTATGGTCTGACTTTGTGTCCCAACTAAAATCTCATGTTAAATTGTAATATGAATTGTAATCCCCATGTGTTGTGGGAGGGACTTCATGGGAGGGGATTAGATCATGGGGGGGTCCCCCATGCTGTTCTCAAGATACTGGGTGAGTTCTCATGAGATCTGATGGTTTTATAAAGGGCTTTTCCCCTTTGCTGGGTGCTCATTCTCTCTCCTGCTGCCCTGTGAAGAGGTGCCTTCCACCATGATTGTAAGTTCCCTGAGGCTTCCCCAGCCATGCAGAACTGAGTCAACTAAACCTCTTTTCCTATCAATTACTCAGTCTCACGCAGTTCTTTATAGCAGCGTGAGAAGGGACTAATACACCCTAGAAAATTTTGCTATTTAAATATATAAAATGTGTCAAAAACACATCCTAGGCATTTTGATAATAGCAATGGAAGTATTATAGGCTGTTAGGAGGGAGTTGAGCTGAAATATTGTAAAAATGGCCACAGAATGTCACTGTTACCATGTAAACCTGTATAGGACCTTTATCAGGCTTGAAACTGTTTCCTAAGAGCAATTTATTCAGATGAGAGTTTGGATTTTCTGTTTCTTCTTTGGTATGCATGACTGTGCTCATTTATTGTTTTGCTCAGAGACCACACTGTGTTCCAAGTGTTCTTTGTGTTAATAAACACTAAACTGATGATTCTCCTATTATTTTTGTAACTTGATTAGACAACACTTAATATTAACTATTCTTGACTCACATTAATACATAGAATTTGCAAATTAGCCAACGATGATTTGCAAATTGAAGTTAATTAGAAAGTCCTAATACAGCACCTCCTAAAAAGGCCAAAACACTTTGCATAGAAATAGCTAATTTAGAAGTCACAATTTTCCAATTGCCTTTTGGCAAACAATTATTTCTTTGATATGTCCTTGGGATTCGGGTGAAAAGATAAATATTCACAACATTATTGAGGACTTAGAAACTGAGTATAAGTCCTTTTCCTAAGCAGTTGGGACTGACCTACCATTCTATTAAGAAGCTCATATTTGTCCAGTGGAAAAATTTAACAATTTAAGAAACTACAATAGCTCATCACTGAAAAGAAAGATGATTTAGAGAAGAGTTTAAGAAATAGTAAGACCATAATAATCCATTGAGCTCTTAATGTTATTGGTAGTCTTTATTCTTCCTTTTCATTGAATTTGAGTACTAAAAAAAAAGCAAAAGTAATTTATGACAATAATAATGCTTATAACTGACTCAAATTTATCTGAAATATAGGATAGCATGATTATAAGAGATGACTAAAATAACTAAGTGAAATTAATTAGAAATCAGAAAATGCTATAATACAATTTACCACATTAATTTTTTAAAATGATACAACTCTCTTGATACATGCTAAAAAGAATGATACAATTCACCCACTGATTCTCAGAAATTAAGAGAGTTCCCCAGAAATTAAAAATAAATTTCTCAGAAATTAACTCTGAGAAATTCTAAAAAATTAAAAATAAAAGCCTACTTAATATTATGTAGGATGGGTACGGTGGCTCACACCTGTAATTCCAGCACTTTGGGAGGCCGAGGCAAGTGGATCACGAGGTGAGGAGTTTGAGACCAGCCTGGCCAACATGGCAAAACTCTGTCTATATTAAAGATACAAAAAATTAGCCAAGTGTGGTGGCACATGACTATAATCCCAGCTACTCAAGAGGCTGAGGCAGGAGAACAGCTTGAACCTGGGAGGCGGAGGATGCAGTGAGCCAAGACCGTGTCATTGCACTCCAGCCTGGGCAATAGGGTGAGACTCCATCTCAAAAGAAAAAATATAAATATATAAATAAATAAATATTTTTATATATATATTAGACCACCAGACTATCCAACAACAAAGAGCATATGTGATGTAGAACTTTTATACTCAGTATTATCATTGAAATTTTCAATAACAAGTCACAGATATTTCTACGAGTAAAGACAAGAAGAGAATATTCAATGTAGAACCGTAAGTTCTAGGCAGAACAATAAGGCACACAAGTGTTTTTAAAAGCAAAAATATATATATAGGTATACATTTCATAATTTGCATAGCATATAATCTTATTTGAAAATTTCATATAATTAGCAGAATATTAAGAGATAAGCTATTACAAAGCTAAGAAGAATTTGGCAAAATTTATAGATATGTGATTAATTTACAAAAAGACCTAGCACTAACATCCTAAGAAATGCATTACAAAGTAAATAACAAAAAGCCACGAAAACAGCTAAAAGTTGACTTCATGGAGCATCCACTAGAAATTTATGGGGAAAATTAAAATTCTGTTAAAAATATGATAAATAAGGGCAATTGTATTCATAATAATTTCAATGAAATTGCCATTAAAATTTCTGCAGTGTGTTTTTCTAGGGGAGTTGAAAAATGATCTTCATATCCACATGATCCTACAATTTATATTTTTCTATGATCTGCATCTTAAAATACATAAGAATATTTGAAAAATAAGGCCAAGGGAACTAAAATTCCTCTACCAAATATTGATATGTAAAATGCTGTGGGAAAAACACAGCGTATAGTAAATTAAAGAAACAGACAAATAAGTTAATGGAATGAAACAGAAGTTCTAAGAAAGAGACTGTGGATGTAGGAGGACTTGGTGTATGAGTTGAATGGCAGCCCAAACCATTGAAGAAATGACAAGTGCCATGGGAGGTACTAGTGGGAAACTAGCTCACCAAAGCACATTTTAATCTTGAATCTCTATATCATACCTGTTCAGAATAAATCTCAACAAATTGATGACTAAAGCATTAAATATAAAACTGCAACTAAGAGGAGAAAATTTCAACAATATGTCTTTATAACCGTTTGGTAAAGGCAAATTTGTTAGCCTTAAAAAATCTTAAAACATAGTGAATACATCATTGGAGTTAAAAACAGCAAAATTAAGCATTCGTGTTCAACAATAGTCTTTGCGTACAAAGGAAAGATGGAGGTAATTGATTGGGAGAAGATATTTACAATAATGGATGCCAACAATAAATTAATATCTAGCATCTATAAGGAGCACTGTCAATCAAAAGAAGTTGCTAAGAAAGAAAGAAGTTGTGATGTCTAGGATGTCATTGGAGAGATCATCAACTGCAATAGTAATCAGAGAGCTAAAACAAAAATGAGACACCCACAAGGTTAAAAAAAAAAAAAAAAAAGAACAAGAAATGCCAGAAAATAACAAGTAGTGGTGTGGATTGTGAGGAAGAGAAGTTTCCTGTATTGCTAATTGTTGTTGAGTTAAGATGAGAGGATTAGAGTTAGCCCTGGTCCAAGATGACTGGTGTCTATAAAAAGCAGAAATCTGCAAACACACAATGCATAGAGGGAAGACAATGTGAAGACACAGGGAGAAGACGGCCATGTGACTGGATGGATGCATCTACAAGCCAAAAAATGCCAAGGATTGCCGGCTAACACCAGAGGCTATGATGAGCCACAGGAGGATTCCCTCCCAAAGCCAGAGGGACTCTGGCCTGGCCAACACCTTCATCTTGTATGTCTAGCATTCAGGACTATGAGGCAACAAGTTCCTGTTATTTAAACCACTCAGTTTTTGATATTTTGTTACGGCAGCCCGAGGAAAATGATATGTATTTTTATTTAAACATGTGAATATTTCGGAGAGTAGTCTACAGTGTGTCATTATGTATGTACCTTAATAATGCAGAAATTCTACCTATGAGGATGACACCAGAACATCTCTCTTTAAAAGAAAAAAATTAAGTTCTGGGGTACGTGGGCAGGATGTGCAGGTTTGTTACACAGGTAAATGCGTGCCATGGTGGTTGGCTGCGCCTATTAACCCATCACCTACATATTAATCCCAGCATGCTTCAGCTATTTTTCCTAATGCTCTCCCTCCACCCACCCCAACAGGCCCCTGTGTGTGTTGTTCTCCTCCCTGTGTCCATGTGTTCTCATTGTTCAGCTCCCACTTGTAAGTGAGAACATGCAGTGTTTGGTTTTCCATTCCTGTGGATAATGGCTTCCAGCTTCATCCATTTTCCTGCAAAAGACATGATCTTATTACTTTTATGACTGCATAGTATTCCAACAGAATTTTGTATAGTTTTGTTAAACAATCTAGACATAATTTCCTGCAGAATCAGAAAGTTGAGAAGTAGAACAACGCAGTCAGTCACCATTTAAAATCAGTCATTACACTGAGTGATGTTCTCCCTTAAAGCCTCAGATTATAGCCAATGAAGCCTGATTTAACTAGGCCACCTCCTAATAGAGGAAATATTCCTTTCTCTGAATCAACATTTAAAGAGATTATATAGCAATATTTCTGGAATGCACCCAAAAGCTTATTCTCGAAGAGAAAAAAAGCTCAATCTACTTGACATTCTGTCCCAGGTTTTCCCAGGCTAACCTCAACTCAAAAGGATCTCTAGAATCATTACATATTAAATACGCAAACTCCTTTGCAGATTTTAGTTTAATCTGCATTCACCATATAAGAAAACAGACAGGTCACTTGTTAATGCAAACCAGCTTGTTGGAGAAGAGAAAACTGTGCTGCTTCCTCTGTTAATAAAGCTTGTGATTTTGCTGTGGTATCATTTTTCACCTAAACTAGTAAGAATCTTAATCTGTTGGATAGTAGCCTTCAAGGTTTGGTAAGTTTTTATTAAGCTTTTACCAAGTATATCTAGGACTCTTACCCTATACATTAAGTAACCTCTAATTTATCACTCAAACCAGAGCACTGTTGAGAGTAAAAGTAGATGGTCAACTGAATCCAACACGAAAACAATAGAGGAAAAAGTAGAACTTTGTCCAACTAGGGCACATTTGCCTTCCGTTTTTAACTTAACATTGGCTATACAGATAAAATCATCAATTCATAATGCTAAAGGCCAGGTATGAGGGCAAGAAAAAAAAGGAGGAGTTTTAATCTTCAAAAAGGTTTTTCATCTTTTAGTTTTTGTAAGTAATTAAATTTTTAGCTCATGATAGAAATCAGACATTAAGAAGGATTTAGAGGCTTACAGTGAGCATTCTGAAGACATTTCTTTCATAGTATGTCAGTGTGAGCACAGCCTGCACGGAATAAATGTTTTGATTATGGAACATTTCAATGTGCTGTGTCGCTGCTGGGCAGAACTGAGTCCTACTCTTGCTCACCAATATATTTAGAAAATTTTCTACTAAAACCAAACCCTTCCACTAGGTATCCACTTATGCATTGAACATCAAATTAATGCAGTTTTTAAAGGATTTTTTATGACAAAGATTATAATTAATGTTCAAAATTACTCTGAAATGTGCCTAACTCTAAATTTTTCAAGGGCCTTGTGGCTAACACCATTTTTTTTTCCACTGCTCTTACCAGTCTCTTTACCTTTTGTGAACCATGATTCCATCCACAAAGGGAAGGAGGAGAAACTCATCTCCTACATCCAAATTCATCCTCCTGATTGGTTTGTAAATACATGATGGTTGCTATTTGACCCAAAATGATACCAGAAGTTCCATAAATTTGATTTTATTCATTGGGTTTTGTACTTTATTACTATGGAGAGTTGGGAAAATGTTGATAGCTGATTATCATTATTAACCAATTAGTTTTGAGCACCAGTGTTAGGTATAAGGTGGTCAGATACTCGAGATCAGAGAGACCTTTGTGCTGATTGAACCTCCGTGGAGATAAGACGTGAAGCACCTTTGGTGGTATCTGGGCTGTGTGTGTGCACAGGTTTTCTTGGGTAGTAAATTGTCTTTAAGTTACTGTGCCTTACTTCTCTCCTGGAATTGAGAGCCATGAGGTCTTGTGTTTAGCAAAATTGTGGGGCCCTGGAGAAAATGAGAATAGATATCCTTAGAAGTTTGGGTAACTGTCTCTGTCTCACACAAAAGAGATGATTGGATACCCTGCTTTGAATCTTCAGTATGAAAAGAATGAGTCCTTCTCCAAACGTATGGAGAGAAAGGGGTGAGTTTCTTTTTCTGTGTCTGTGTGAGTCAGATATTTGTATGTCTGCATCATTTCTGGCAGCTCTTGTGACGGTAGTGTGCTATCGTTTTGGCATAAATCATTCTAAAATCTTTTGGCCACTCATACTTTCAAACAGCCTGTGCACCTACCGCTAGGACCCAGATGCCCTAAGCAGGTCCAGGATCTGGGGAGATGGCTCAGATAAGCCTGTAAACGATATAGACTGGGCAGACAGCAAAATCTCTTTCATTTGGAAGCCATTTAGAGCAGTAGCATTAACCAGTGCCACATACGGTCTTCACACTTGCCTTTAAGGGTCTTCATATTATAATACAAGAGAATAATATCCACAATGAGAACAAACAGTCCATTTTTTAATAATTTGGACAACAGATAAGGAGCTAGTACTATTGCATTTAGAGAGATTTCCATCCAAGCTACTAACAGATAATTTGACCTTTAAATTGTGAATCTTCAATTACATAAGAGACATATTCACCCATACAATCTAGCCCCAATCCATCTTCCCTTTAGGAATCTTATATAATTCAAATATTAGGTACCAAAACATAATTTTAATTTGCTAAAGAAGATCTTTAAAGTAATTCTGGTGAGTCCTTTGATTCAAAAAATAGTCTTCTTTAAATTTTTTATACAAGATTTATTTTTAATCATTTAAAATATAATTTTATATGAATAAATATAAACAAGATACAGGTAAGCAAAACCATGGAGATAAAATCAATATTAATTTTAACAACTAATAGTGACAACTTAATACCTATGAGGTATATCATTTCAGACTTACATCAGAATGCACACACTTCATATTTGTAAGGACATTTCTGTACTGAAGGGACTTTACAGGAATTACTGTACTTAACCTTTTGGTAACCAGACTTTCTTACTCATCATGTTCATCATTATATTAACTTATGTAGAGGATTTTTTAAAAATTGTTCTATCCTTACACTTGAAGAAAATGGATTGTTTTACAAGTTGTACACGTCTTTGCACATAAGTGTCCATCACATTTGAAGTTTTTATGGAGCTTCAGGAAGTTTTAGGACATTCATACTTGAAAGCAATTCCTCCAGGTCAACTGTGCTTGTGGAATTATTCCTACCTGAGGCTCATGAAGTGTGGTTGGTAGCTGAAGACCCAAACCTCACGTTGAAAATCATGATCACACTTGTTTCTGACATAAGTTGGTTATTGTAATTCTTGCTTCAATGCTAGAAGATCTTTGTGGCTGGATACTTCCTTTACTGTTGGAAATCGAAGGATGGTCCGCCTTTGGGTGGTACCCACGTGACGTTCTTTCTCAGCCACTCTTGAGTCGTAACTGAGAAGCTGTGTTCCTGTGCAGTCACTACAGCTTTGTCAAATCTTAGTCCAACAGGTGTCTTCACTTGGCTTGCCTTTTGCACTTGCAGTTAATTTCTGAAAATCTTACATAACTCCTTGATATTGATATTATCGATATTGATACATATCGCAAAATGTAAAATAATACAACACAATAGGTTGGTGTAGCTCTTGCCTAATTCATGTCAGATTTGATGGACTACACATTAAAATTACAACTACTTAAAAAGATATCATAACTTTTAAAATTATTTCGAATGTGTAGCTGAGCCAAAAGTATATATCACTCAAAGTTAATCACTCCAGAGATTGATAAGAAGATAGCTTAGTATCTAAAACTTCATGAAAGATGTCCTTTTAAAATGCAGTAAAAGATTAATTCTCATTTTTATTTCTGTTTTGACTTAACATTTACAGCTAGTCACTTAGCCTTTAAAAGATGTTTAGGTCAGGAAATTGTATTACTGTTCAAATTTAAAGATGTGTTTTTGATAATTGGTATATTTAAAATAATTTACACATTTTCAAGGGAAATTAACTAGGTTTGATTGCACATATTTTAAAAATTCTAGTGGAATACAATAGGCACACTGTACGAAATCTATTTTAAAATGCTACTAAGTATTTAATAAAATGTTGGACAAACAGATCCAATTATGTTATGAGAAAATCTAAATGTCAAAATTCTAACAAATTGTAGCTTTTTAAGTCAAATATTATTTGAAATAAATGGAACATTTATAAAAAATATATTTTTACTTGGTTTAGGAGTTTTATTGCTGAAGCTTTGTGAGAATGAGATTTGAAGTGTGCAAACATCACATTTAGTGAGCGACATCCAAATTATTGGTTTTCATAGCAGCTTATTGAAATCAATGCATTCCTCAAAATTTGCATGTCTATATTCAGAGAATCTACAGATTTAATATGACAGGATCATTTTCTTTCTCTAATGAATGAATTTGTAAGTAAATAGACCCAAGAAGGTAAGTGCTATTACCATCCTTCCGAAAATACTGAACATGTTTGTGAACAAGTTAAGCACTAAGGTAAATTCATTTTGTTTATTGCTAGGTTGGGATGTGTCTGTGTGTGTGCACGCATGTGTTGGACACATATACATGCTAGGAAAAATTAGCATAAGGGCTAAAATAAAAATCAGCTCATCTTCTTTCTGTTAAAATTGGTGTACCGGACCATCTGGTGGCTCATGCTTGTGATCCCTGTGCTTTGGGAAACTGAAGCAAGAAGATTGCTTAAGGCCAGGAGTTCCAAACCAGCCTGGGCAACATAGCAAGACCCCCATCTCTACCACATTTTTAAAAAATCAGCCATATGTGGAGGTGCACACCTATAGTTCTAGCTACTTTGGAGGCTGAGGCAAGAGAATTGCTTGGGTCCAGGAGCTCAATACTGGAGTGAGCTATGTTCACACCAGTGCATTCCAGCCTGGGAGACACAGCAAGACTTTATCATTAAAAAAAAAAAAAGTGATGTATGGAATGGAGAACACTTTCATTATTCTATTATCAAGAATATTTGAATAGACAGAAAACAGAAAAATAAGTACAAATAATCACAGGTATTAATTTGCTAAATTATTAAACACCTTCATTAATTTAGCAAATATATATGTTGGGGTTGCTTACATCTCATATATTAGACAATGTGGATAAAATAATAAGTAAAATTCTTTGACCTTTATAAACATATGACTAGTAGGGGAGGTTATTGAGGATGTCTATGAAATTAATCATGGCAGGTGCTAAGATAATAGTCTGTGAAGAGTGGTGTTGGGACAAAGGTGGGAGCCAGCATTCCTACGAAGCTGCCTTCACAGGACATCAGGTGTTTATCAGGTGAACACTCCACATAAATATGTTTCAGTCAAGAAATAGCAAGAGCAAGGCATCATGGGCAGGAGACACACATAGGACAGAGAACTGTATAAACTTCCTGGTGGTTCGAAATGATGGTTCAGATGTATACATTGGTTGGGTATTTCATTCAGTCAGTTAAGGTCATACAACCATAAAAAGTATTTTGGGTTTGTTTTTGTTTTTTTGCTTTTGTGACAATGAGCCTGGGAGGATCAGTTGCCGGAGTTGGTTTGGATGCATGACCTCTGGGGTTTGTGGCTCCTGGAGCTCTCCTGGACTTTCTGCCATGAGCACAAGATAACTGCTGAGTGTTTATCTGTCTACACGCTTTGCCTTATCCAAAGTATTCTTGAAGATAAATTCAATCCACACCAGAGGATGAAGGCTGTTAAATATTCTAAGCATCTTGATTTAATTGAGGAGTAATTATTTGTGTGGATTATCACAGCATGGACCCTGGTACCCTTCTAGGGTATTAGGGAAGCCATTATAAGGAAAACCTAACAGAATGAGCAGAGAGAAAGATTGATTTACTTGCTTGCCTCAATACGATTCTCAAATGTAGAAGATGGGTTTGAAAAAGTCAATGCTTACCTTTTACCAGTTAGCCTTGTTTTTCACAGGGAAAAATATATATTTGGGATTATTTCTTTTAATAAATTTTTAATTTTAGAACAGTTCTAGATTTCCAGAAAAGTTACAGATAATACAGAGAGTTCCCAGGTACTCCCCACCTAGGTTTTCCTAACAGTAACATTTTACATTAGTGTGGACATTTGTTCCAATGAATAGTTCAATAATAATACATTGTTTTCAACTAAAGTTCATACTTAATTGAGATTTCCTTAGTCCTTGCTTAACTCACACCTTCTGTTCTGGGATTTCACCCAAAGCATCACACTGCAGTTAATTGCAGTATCTCCTTAGGGTCCTCTTGCCTGTGGGATTTTCTCAGGTTTTCACTATTTTGATGACCTCAACTATTTGAGAATTGCAGATCTAGTATGTTGTAGAAATCCATCAAATTGAGATTTGTGTGTTTTCTTCCTCATAGACTGCAGTTATGGTCATTTGGGAGGAAAATCACAGAGTTAAACTGCCACTTTTATCTCTTTAAATGAAAGGTACATATTATATATATTACTTATCAATGTTGATACTGACCTTGGCCACCTAGCCATGGCACTGTTTGTCAGTTATTTCTACTATAAAGTTTCTCTTCCCCTGTTTGTATACCATTCTCTTCGAAGAAAATTACCACATGCACCCCAAACATTCAGTAGTGGAGAGGCACACTCCATCTCATTGAGGGAAGAAGAGCTACAAAAGTTATTTGGAATCTTACTTCATTTGGAGTTCTTCTATTTTCAACTATTAATTAATTGGGTCATTTATTTATACCTGTATGGACTCCTGGATATATGTTTCACACTTTAAGTTATAATCCTACTGTTTTATATATTTTGTTAAATTGTGCCTCCTTGACTACCGGAAATCCTTGCCATCAGATCTTGTGTCCCTTTGACTTACCACTGGCACTATGTGTGTGTGTGTTGAGCAATTTCTTCCTTTCTGGCACTGCAAGACACTCTACACTCATCTTGTGAATTCCCTTCAGTCCTAGAACCAGCCAGTTCTCCAAGGAACCCTGGTTCTAGTGGAGTCTGATATTAGAAAACAAGACTTGGTCATTAAGTTCACTCATTTTTAATAGAGTATCATTGATTATGGGCCCCCCTCAGCTTCTAGAAAAGGAGTGACATATACCTACAACCTTTTTATAAAAACTTATTTATAAATATATCCATATATAATCATCTGTGTCTATACAGGTAAGTTTGTACTGATGACTCGGTACTGATGAGTTGGTACTGATGATGTCTCGAACTCATGCATGATCACATGGATCATTTTAGCCTCTCCTTTCTCTGTAAACTTTCACACTGAAAGTGAGAAAGCAGATTCCTATTTTCCACATGCATTTAATTAGTAATTCAATACCAGTATATAGTATAGAAATATTGGAATTGTTAACTGTAGCCATGTAGGAAATCACTTCGCCAACCATAATAAGGGTGCTTATGTACAGTTTCTTTTGCTTTTAGTCTTACCAGTCTCCACTCATTTCCAAGGTTAATGTAGGTCGGCACCTTTTCCCTCACCACCTTTGTCACGTCATTTCATACATTTGTAATAGAGATAGATTCTCTTGTTACATTATGCCTTCCTTTCTAGGATCCTCTTACCTTCTCGTATTTTTTAAATTTGCATATGTTAAGATCAACTGTGTGCTGTGAAGACATATGGGTTTTAATAAATGCATAATGCCCTCTATCCATCATTTTACTTATCATGCAGAAGAATTTCACTGCCTTAAAGAATCCCCATATGTGAACACATTGGTATCCCTCCTCACCTCTTCCAGTCCCTTGAAAACTGCTGATCTTTTTATCTCTAACTTTTCCAGAGTGTCAGATAATTGGAATCACATAATAATGCAGCCTTTTCAGTTTGACTTATTTTAATTGGCAATGTGATTGAAGATGCTACATATGTGTTTTCACAGCTTGATAGCTCACTTTTTTGCTACTGAATACTGCCTTTTATAAATGTACAAGAGTTTGTATGTCCCTTGACCAATTGAAGGATATATTGGTTGTTTCTAGTTCTTAATGATTCTGATTAAAACTGCTAGAAACATCTGCATGCACGCAAGTTTTGTGTGTGCATAGGTTTTCAAACCTATTGAATAAGTCCCTGGGAGCTTGATTGCTGGGTTGAATGGCAAAGTTATGTTTAGCTTTTTTAAAAAATTGCCAAACTGCCTTCCACTGTGGCTGTACCATATTGCATTGCCATTAGAAATGAATGAGAGTTGCTACTACTCTAAATCCTAGCCATTAAGGGGTATTGTCAATATTTTTGATTTTAGACATTCTAATAGATGTGCAGAGATGTGCCATTATCTTACATTTGCAGTTCCCTGATAAAAGATGATATTGACTATTGTCTCATGATTATCTGCCAGCTATATATCTTCTTTAATGAGGTGTCCGTTCAGATCGTTTGCTCATTTTTTAAATGAGTTGTTTGTTTTCTTATTAAATGTTAAGCATTGTATATTTTAGATACAAGTCCAGTATTATATATTCGTTTTGTAAATCTTTTCTCCCAGTCTAGGGCTTGATTTTCATTTTCGAAACACTGTGATTTGCAGATCAGATGTTTTAATTTTAATTAACTGCACATAATTAATTTTTCCTTACATACATCATGCTTCCAAACCCAAGGCCATCTAGATTTTCTCCTATGTTTTCTTATACATATTTTATCGTTCTTTGCTTTACATTCAGGCCCATGATCCACTTTGATAATTTGTGTAAAGGTTTATAATATTTGTCTATTTTTTGGCATATGGAAGTACAATGGTTCCAGCATCATTTGTTGAAAAGTATCCTTTGCCTTTTGTTCTTTGTCAAAGAGAAGTAAACCTAACTGATTCTATTCCTGTGGGTTTCTTTATGAACTATTTTGTTACATTTATATATATATAAAATCTTTTTCCAAGATTGATGAAAGAAATTGTGGAGAATTGGTGTCATATTTCTTCCTTAAATGTGTGGTAGAATTCACCCGTTAAATCATAAAGGTATGATTCTATTTTGGATCATGTAAATAATTATTGTTTCAATTTCTGCAATAGACAAAGGCTGATTTCAGATTATCTGTTTCTTCAGTTTTGGTAGTTTGTGTGTTTCAAGGAATTGGTGTTTCACCTATATGATCATGTGTGAGGGTATAGAATTGTTCACAATATTCCCTTATTACCCTTTTATTATCCATGAGATTAGTAGTGATGTCCCTCTTTCATTTCTGATATTACTTATTTGTGTCTCCTTTTTTCTGGTTATCTTGGATACAGATTTATCCATTTTACTGATCTTTGTAAAAAATAGCTTTTTTATTTTTCTGTATTTTTTTTTGTTTTCAGTTTCCTTGATTTTCTCCCAATATTTACTATTTCTTTTCTTATAATTGCTTCAACTTAAATTTATCTTCTTTTTCTAGTTGTCTAAGACGTAATATTGATTGTAGACTTTTTCTTTTTCTAATCCATACATTCAATGCTATAAATTTCTAAGTGGTGTTTGTGCTGGATCCCACAAATTTTGATAAGCTGTATTTTCATTTCATTTATTTAAAAATATTTTTAAGCCCTAATTTAAGTTGTACTAGTTACTTGGCTGAGATAGGAGGATTGCTTGAGCCCTGGAGTTTAAGTCCAGCCTGGACTTGAGACTTCTTGAATTCATGTGTTAGTTAGAAATGCGTTGTTTAATCTCCAAATATTTTAGATTTTCCAGCTATCTTTCTGTTGATTACTAGTCTGATTCTGTTGATTACTAGTCTGATTCTGTTGTGTTCTAAGACAATATGTTGCATGATTTCTGTCAATTTAAATTTTTTAGAATGTGTTTTATGACTCGAAACATGGAATATATTAGTGAATGCTCCCTAAGAGCTTGAGAACAACATGAATTGTGCCAATTTGGGATGGAGTATTCTCTAAATGTCAATTAGATCAAGTCAATGAATAGTCCTGCTCAGGTCAATTTTATGCTTTTGGCCTGTTTGATCTATCAATTACTGAAGGCATGGTGTTGAAGCCTCCAACTATAACTGTGGATCTGTCTATTTTTTCTTTCGGTTCTTCTAGTTTTGCCTCATGTATTTTGATGCTTTTATGTTAACTACATATTTAGGGTTGTCGTGTCTTCTTACAGAATTGACCCCTTTATCACTGTTACGCCTCTCTCTATCCCTGATAATTTAACTTGTTCCAAACTCCTCTTGGAATGAAGATACTTTAGCTTCTCCAGTTTTAAATTAGTAAGTGTTAGTATGGTCTATCTTTCTCTATCCTTTTATTTCTAATCTATCTTTGTTTTTATGTTTAAAATGGACATCTTTGAGGCAAAATATAACAGGGTCTTGTGTTTTCATCCACTTTGAACATCTTTGTTCATTGGTTAATTTGGGACATTTCTATTGAAAGTGACCATTGATATAGTTGAATTGCTATCTGCCGTGTTTGTAACTATTTTTTATTCATTATATTTATTTTTTTTGTTATCTTTAGTCCTCTCTTTATCTGATTTCTTTGGTTTTAACTGAACCTTATATATCATTCTATTTTATATTCTTGTATTATATCATATATACTTGTTTATTATTTTCTCAGCAATTGCCTTAGAGTTTTCAATATACTTAATTTTTACTAATCTATATCCACTTTCAAATGACACTATACCTCTTGGCAGATAGCGTAGGTGCTGTCCAGAGTAGTCCCATTTTTTTTTCTGTACCTTGTGGCGTTGTTGTCACTCATTTCACCTATTCATCCACTACAATCACCCAATGCATTGCTACCATTACTACTTTAAACAAATAGTTATCTTTTGATGAAGTAATAACTGTTTAAAAGATTATATTTACCTTCATATTCCTTCTGCAATAATCTTCTTTTATGAAGATATGAATTTCTGAAGGATATTTTTCTTTTTGTCCCTTAAAAATTTCTTGAAAGTTTTCTTACAGGGCAGGTCTGCTGGGGATCAATTCTCTGTTTTTGTTTGGAAAAACTATTTTTTTCTTTACTTTTGAATGAAATCATCACTGAATATAGACTTCTAAGCTGATGGTTTTTGTCTTTGTTTTTATTTTCAATACATAAAATATTTCATTGTTCTCTTTTGTTTTAAAATTTCTAACAAAACCCAACCTACTGATGAGGCCATTAAAGACATTCTTTTTCTTAATTAGGTTGGTTATTTCAGTGATTTTTGTTTGTTTGTTTCTAAGAGTCTCCATTTCTCTACTTATATTTCTCATCTACTCTTGCACATTTCTTTTCCATCATTAGAGCCCTTACCATATTAATCACCGTTATTTTAAATTTTCTGCTGGATAGTAGAAAAATCTGTCATCTCTACATATGGCTCTCAAATTTGCTTTGTCTCTTCAGACTGTGTTTTTATCCATTTTTTTTTTTTTTTTAGCATGCTTTGCAATTTTCTTCCTGCAAAATGAATATGATATACCAGCGAGTAGAAACTGGTAAACATGTAATTCAGGCAAGGTTTTGCTTATTAACTAATACTTTGGCCATTTAAAATTTGCTGTAGCTATAAATGCCAGTGGCTTCAGCTTCCTCCAGTGTCATTTCTAGTTCCCATGCTGTCTTTGGGCTTTGCTTAGAACTCTTCCTCAGAAGGAGGTCTTCATCTTGCAGCTCTTTCAGCTGTAAGCCAGGTATTATCCTGTAGCCCTACTGGTAAGCCATGACCATCATGGGAAGTGTGGGGAGGGGAGCATCCTATGATCCTGTGATTAAATCTTAGGCTGGAGGTGGGCCAGTGTCTTTGGGCTGTGACGTTCAAACATGTTCCTTAGCTTCTTTTAGGAAAGCTAGAGGGGAATGAAGGGGAAGAAATGCCCTTTCCCCATTTGGGGTACGTCTCTGGTGAAGTCTTCTCCCCTGATTGGTGGGCCTATACCATAGAGAATGTGCTAAGTGTACGTCACAAAGGTTAATCTTCCGTTTGCTCCGCCAGAGCCAAGAGGGGCTCCATCTTGGATCTTCACCGTGAGAACTTGATGAGTTTCCCAGAAGTAAGGACCACAAATGTGTGGACCCCCCTGAGACTGCTGTCCCCAGGAGATTCCCACTCTCATGCCACTCCAGTGGTTCCTCCCATTTACTATTAAATGTTCCGACCACTGTATGGACCCCCAGCGTTTCTCCTCCAAGTCACACGTCTCAGCCGTGGCTCTCTGGAGCTACCATCTGTCCAGATTTCAGGGTAGTGGTTTTCTCTGCAAACTGAATTTTCTAGTGGGTCCAAGAGCATATCTCCAAATTGGTCTTGCTGTGAGGATAGGAATGATGACTTCTAAGCCTTTTGCATGTCAGAGCTAAACCTGAAAGTCCTTACTTATTTTTAAGGAAATTCCAAGAATATTATGTTGTGTACCATGATAACCACGCTAACATTTAGAAAGACACGTAAATACAGAGTCACAGCTGAGCTGCTTCACGATCCATACACCTTTATTGTTCATGATTGTGTCTTATTGTCCTATTACTGATAAAGAATAAAGAAATATCAGACCATAATTGTTGAATTGATTGTCTTTTTTGATTCTCTCTCATGTATTTTGTGGATCCATCGCTAGGTTAGCATGCACTTATTATTATGTCTGTCTAATATACTGATCCAAGACTCCGTATTAGTCTGTTCTCACGTTACTAATAAAGACATACATGGGACTGGGAAATTTAAAAGAGGTTTAATGGCCTCACCGTTCCATATGGTTTGAGATGCCTCACAATCATGGGAGAAGGCAAAAGTCACGTCTTACATGACAGCAAGCAAGAGAGAGCGTGTTAAGGCAAACTCCCCTTTAGGACACCATCAGATCACGTGAAACTTATTCACTGTTATGAGAACAACAGGAAAATCCAACCCCCTTGATTCAATTACCTTTCGTCAGGTACCCCCCACGACACATGGAGATTATTACACTTCAAGGTGAGATTTGGGTGGGGACACAGAGGCAAACCATATCACTCTCTAATAAACTAAGTCTAGTGGCTTCACCATTTTATGCTCCCCTGCCTGTTCTCTGAAGGCATGTGAATTCCAGAGGGTTGCTCTCAGTGTATGGTCCTGGTCCAGGAGCATTCCCATAACTTGGGAATAGAGTTACCAAGTTCAGCAAAAAAAAAAAAAAAAAAAAAACAAACAAGACACCAGGATAATTTTATATTTCAGATATACATAGAAAAAGGTTGTATATTTTTCACTGAGTATCTGAAATTCAAAATTACCTGGGTGTCCTGTATTTTTCTGTCAGCTCCACCTGGGTACATTTCAGAGATGCAGAGTCAGAGATCCCACCTCAGACCTATTGATTAGACTCTGCATTTTAATGAGAACTTCTAGTAATTTGTATGCATATTAAGGTTCAAGAAGTCCTCTTCTGGTAGTCCAGTTTGTGTTAGGGCAGGAAGTTCAAGTGAAGCCTTACAGTGCATGTCTGCAGGAAGTGGAAGCTCTTGAAGAGAAGCTGACCATGGTCACTGGTCACGACTTATTTCTGCAGCCCTCCAATTGCACCAGCTACTGGGTTTCCAAATATCATGTTTCATCAAAACAGTTTCCAAGTTAATTGTAGCTCTTGGCATTAATCAGTGTTATAAAATAGCAATAATTCAAAAATGTAGTCATTAGTGTACTGCTTGTTTGAGTAAGTGTTCTCTTTATGCACACACAAAAGATGTCTAACCAAAGTCACTAGGGAATGCCTTAAACATCAAGAAATGTGGAAACATATATTGGGTTGTTGCTCCATCACCATCAGCCCTCACCCTAAACTTACATCCTGTCAGGCTTTCGTTTCCCTAATGATCACATTGTTTACTCTAATTGCCTTTTATTATATCAGCTATCTCACCTAACTAACATATCTGCACTAAAAGTTTCCCTGTAAATTAATTAAGCTGTATTTTGTGGAGTGATGGGGAAAATCCAATTATAATTCATGTTGTGAATCCATATAGTGTCACTTCTCGGTCTCTGTGGGGGATTGGTTCCAGGATCTCCCACAGATACCAAGCTCCACAAATGCCCACATCCCTGACACAAAATGGTATAACATTTGTATATAACCTATGCTCTTTCTCCAGTATAGTTTAAATTATGTCTAGATTACTTATAATACATAATACAATATAAGAGCTGTGCAAGTAGTTGCTATGCTGTATTACTTAGGGAATAATGACAAGAGAAATGTCTGTACATGTTCAGTGCAGAGTTAGTCATTCTTGTTTTTCCCAAACATGTTTTATCCATCCTTGTTTGAATCTGCAGAGGCAGAACCCATGGATGTGAAGGGCTGACTGGAGGGGTACGGGTATGTGTGTGTGTGTTTATAACCTGAAACGTAATTCTAAATATCGGAATCCTTAAGAAAATGTTTTATTTTTAATCCTGGGAATGTTTGTGTTTTTACAACTCTGCGATGATTTTTCCTATAAGTATCAGCTCAAAATTCTATAGAGAGAGAGGTAGCTGTGGGGATGGCTCCCAGCCTCACCACTACTGCCCAGGGTGACCTTTGGCTCCTCACTTACACTCTCCAAGCCTCTCTGTTTCCATCTTTAAAATGGGAACACCATCTCACTTACTTTTCCAATGTTATCACTTGATTCAGAAGTGAAACCTTGTATATTCAAGCGTTACTCTAGTTAGTTTTCAGAACGATGATGATGACCTCTATTTAAAGTACTGTTATTGATCTTAGCCATTCCTCTCTTCATATGGATGTTTATGAAGACTTGCATTCTTCTGAGGAGTATATATTATTTGAATATTTTCATTAAAAGATAGAATTTTACTTTAATATAGAGTCAAGGGCAAGAGTTGGTACTTATAGAGGAATCAAAAATGAAAGCAACCAAGATGGCAGTACAATGGCAAGATGCATGGAAAAGACAGGTGTAGAGAAGAAATTGTGCAGAGCCCAAGCTAAGTCCTGGAGTCCAACTCTTTGATATAGGAAATGGAGCTGACACAAAATAGTCACACCTATTTCTAATATCAAGAAAGAATGTATATGCATTATATTTAACAACGTTGATATATTTAAGCATTACTTGGCTCTAATTCACTCCAGGTTTATTCAGATGTTTCTGAAATTGTCTTGGAAGTTATTTAGTCGTTACATGAATAGCTAAACAATTTCAGGCAGGTTTTCTTTATCTTATATAATTTTCTCAAACTTTCTGAAAAGCTTTGTAATTTTTAAGCTATTATGCTATTTTTAGAATTGTATCATTTTAACTTCTTTTAAGGAAAACCACTTGGATAACCTGGCTCTAGCAGGTATTCATTTTTGTTTCATTTTTTAACGGGCTGGTAAACACAGGAACTGTCAGGCAACTGTTGAATATTTCTCAGATGATACTGTATTTTTTAATAAATTACTTTGTAAAAAATGCTAAAATTATTCAAAGAGGTTTTAAGTTCACAGAAATACTAAATGGAAAGTATAGAGAGTTCCCATACATATCCCCTTCCTCTTCACATGGCTTCCCCAATTATTATGAACTTGCATCAACGTGTTACATTTTTTTGCATCTGATAAACCAATATTGATATGTGATTATGAACTGACATAGTTTACCTTAGCATACATTACTTTTGTTGTACAGTTCTATGAGTTTTGAAAAATGCATAATGTCATGTATCCACTCTTACAGTATAAATAATACACAGTCGTTTCAATGCAGAATAATAATAATTCTAGTGAAACTAGAATTCCTTTTTGCCATTGATTCATCAGTGGCAAAAACGGTACCACATTGATGCAAGTTGTTATCATGGAGAAGCCCTTGTACCCCTGCCATGAACCCCTTCTTTCCTGCCTCACTCCCTGCTAGCTCCTAGCAACCACTGATCTTTGTACTCTATCAATTTGCCTTTTCTAGGATGCCATCTAGTTGGAATCATATAGTATATGATCTTTTCAGGCTGGCTTCTTTACTTAGAAATATCCATTGAAAATTTCTCCCTGTCTTTTTGTGGCTTGATAACTCATTTTTTCTCAGCGAGTAATATTCCATCACATGCATGTGCCACAGTTTGTTTATTCATCCACTGGAAGTAATGATATGCAGAAAGCAAATAAGCATATGAAAGATGCACAACCACATAGATCAATATTGAGTTTCAGATAAAAACACAACTGTGACGTCACTACGTAGGTACTAGAATGTCTGTAATCTAGAATATCTAGAGTGACAACACAAATTCCAGCAAGAATCTGGATCCACAGGCATGCTCACTCATTTGCAAAATGGTACTCCACTCTGGGAGACCGTGTGGCTGTTTCTTACGAAACTAAACATCCTCTTTCCATACTTTAATAGTTACTCAAATGAGTTGAAAACATGTCCACACAAAAACCTCCACATAGATGTTTATAGAAGCTTTATTCCCCAAATTTGGAATCATCCAAAATGTTCTTCTGTTTCTTCTTGTGTGAGTTTTGGTAGATTGTGTCTTTGAAGAATTGGTTTATCTCATTCAAGTTATTCAGTATGGGGGCATAGAGTCTCCCATAATATTTAATATCCATGGGATCAGCAGTAACAACCCTCTTTCACCTATGGAGGCTGCATTTTGAAGGCTTTCGGATTCCTGCTTTGGCCAGATTTAAACTCACCTGCACATCAATATTTACCTGTTTTTTGTTCATATAGCCTCTGATGTACTTAACATGTTACTATGTTACCTGTGGTTACACATATTTTTACTATAATGGGGTTTATTAACTCATGAGTTAAAAAAGCTGCTAGAACAAAACTAATTTCTCTATCATGAAGTTATCAAGGAGTGAAGCCTTTATAAGCTTATGCATTAGAAATAGTTTGAACTAGTTCCTGATTATCTAGGGGTAATTTTTTCCTTAGTCATGCTACACACCATCGTAAAAATCTTTATTTTTATGTATTACTTTGATACTGGAACCCTGCTATAACCTTGAAACCAACACTCACTACCAGGCACTAGGTTGGTTGACTGAAAACACCAGAAGAGATCAAAGACACAAAATGGAGAAACCACATATACCAAGATAAGATGATTTACTTTTGCTGGTAACCAGGCCCATATCTGGCTCCATATCTGGCTGTTTCCTAGAGAAGGCAAAATCAGAACTTCCCCTGTGGTGCACTGGGCCCCGGCGTGGTGAGTTGATATTAGTGAGCCTGTGTTATGAGGTCCCCCGGTGCTGCTCTGGATGGGTTTATAAACAGAGTTGGGCGCACTGATTGAGGTGGCAACTGGCACTTGGGAGAAAGTGGACTATATTGATTTCTCCCACCCTGTCAAGGGCAGTGAGTTATTTTGACTGAGGTTGCAGCAAGCTCTGGATACTAGGTTGCCCTTCCTGACTGTAGGGCCTCCGTCACCAGGATCACCAAGGGCTCACTGTGTTTCATCCACCAACATGGGTCACATATCACACCAAGTCAGATCAATGGATCAATGTTTGAGTGAAGTGGGTGCTTCTGTGGGCTCAGAACCATGGAATCCACCATCTCGCCCATTGTGCACCAGCCAGAGGAAGCAACTTAATAAAGTGATGGGATTGTGCACCAATTCATGTAAATAATTAAACATAATTCTAAGTAAATACAGCATCAACAAGCTATAAAGTGTAGCTAGATGAAAAGATGGAGGTCAGACCTACAGATGAGGAAACCAGCAGTGACTAACAAGGGAAGAACTGAAGGACACTGGCCCATCAAAGTGAAGGAGCCAGTAATTCTGGGAGAATGGTCACCCGTTCTGAGTGTTGCTCAGAAGTGAAATGCAGTGAGCTTTAGGAATAGGAAATGACCCAGGAATGTGATTATTCATCTGCAATGATGTTCTTCAAGGCACTGAACATAAAAGCAAAATAATGTACGTTTCCAACAGTATCGTATTGATTACATAAGCTATACTCTACCTGCATGACACTCATCTTTAAAAATGATATTACAACCACATATTTAATAATAGGAAGAGAAGGTCCCCATAAAATTTTAGGTGAACAAAATGAAATTACCTAACGGAATGTGATCGAGATTGTGATGGATTTTTATTTCTGTCATTTTGCTTGTCTCTTTTAAAGTGTCTATAGGGATCATGTCCAACTTATGCAACAAAAAAAATGCAATAAAAATTCTTATTACAAAATAGGGACTTCTGGCCTTAGCTACATAGTGATCCTCCTGACGGGGGAAAGTTGCCCGGTCGTGTGATGCTGTTCACAGGCTGGCAGCGGTGGGCCAGGAAAGAAGAGATGATGAAAAGGAAGGCAGTGAGTACCCAATGTTACTTTGGGAGTCTGTACATGGAAGACAGGCAGCAGGAGGCCACGGGCCAGAGACAGATGCAAAGTTAAGGAAAGATTTGACTGTTTAAATGGAAGTGTTGTGAATGATTTATAAAACAATAGAAAGTTTGCAGATGAAAGACAAAGATGGAATATACCAATGAACATAAATAGAGGTGACCATATTAGTCAGGGTTCTACAGAGAAACAACCAAATAGAATCTGTTGATCTACTGACATATCTATTTGTGTATCTACCTATCTGTCTATCTAGAGAGTCATTTAGTGAGGGAATTGGCTCATGCAGCTATGGAGGCTGAGAAGGTCTGCAGTCTGCACTCTGCAAGCTGGAGGCCCAGGAAAGCCAGTGGTGGAAGTCTCAGTGCAAGTCTGAGGCCTGACTGGGAGCACAGATGTCCCAAAGCAGAAGAGGGCAGATGTCACAGCTCAAGAAGAGGGAATGCATTTGCCCTTTCTCTACCTTTGTTTTGGGAGACGGAGTCTCACTTCGTCACCCAGGCTGGAGTGCAGCGGTGCAATCTCCACTCACTGCAACCTCTGCCTTCCAGGTTCAAGTGATTCTCCTGCCTCAGCTTCCTGACTAGCTGGGACAACAGGTGTGCACCACCATGTCCAGCTAATTTTTGTATTTTTAGTAGTCTCGGTTTCATCATGTTGGCCAGGCTGGTCTTGAACTCCTGATCTCAGGTGATCTGCCCACCTCGCCCTCTCAAAGTGCTGGGATTACAGGCATAAGCCTCCATGCCTGGCCCTTTCTCTACGTTTTGGTTCTACTCAGGCCCTCAAGGGACTGGATGATGCTCACTCACACTGGTGAGGATGGAACTTCTTTCCTCGAATTCTGCGGATTCAAGTGCTAACCTCTTCCCGACACATTCAGATATCATGTTTTACCAGCTATCTGGGCATCTCTTAGCCTAGTCAGGTTGACATCCACTTACCTATCACATATAGTGTTCCTGATGAAATAAGGGTACTTGAATTCCAAAGCAGAGTTGCAAATTAGTCTTGCGGGAAGAATTCGCGCCTCTATTGCAATAGGAGAGGAGACAGGTAGATGCGGGAAGAATACACGTTATTAGGAAGGTAGGTGGTTCTTTCTGGTGAATTCCAACCTATCTTTTAAGTAAAAGGCTGGGTTCATCTTCTAAGAGTGAGTGGGGATTAGGGGTATGAGGACAGAAGTGATCATTTGGAGTAGGACTTTTGAGGCATAGGAGAGTGTGTTGACCTGAGAAATAGAGCAAGATTGTACTGTTCTGGTACTGAAAGCCCTTGGGCTAGTGATTAAGGCTTTATAATGAAAATCTACCTTATGGATTAGTCATCTGTGTCAGTGATGGGCTGCTAGGATTCAGGATCCCAAAAATGAGATAATGGGGTTCCGTTTTTACCTTTTAAAATCAGTAGGTTTCCCAGGGGGAGTTGCTATTGAAATGGGATCCGTAAGTATACCACTGGGAGTTGCTGTTCAATGGATAGAAATTTTCAATTACACAGAATGATTTAGTTCTAGAAATGTACTATATGACACTGTGCCTATGGTTGATAATGCTGTACTGTGCACTTAAAAATCATTAAGAGAGTAGATTTCACATGAAGTGTTCTTGCCATAATTTAAAAAAAGTTAAATGAGATAAAGCTTACTGACTGTTTAGATAAGTGCCACTCACCTCAATAAGACATGAAATAATAAAGTTTTTTATCCCTGAGCTAGTGTTCAAACGCAAACACACAAATACGCACAAACACAAACACACACACAAATACACATACACCATTACTATATTTATATATTAAAATAATATACATGTATGCTTATGTTTTATAAAATATTGATTTCAGTATTTTCAAAATTAGCATCTGACTATGCTTAGTATCCATTACATTGTTTCAAATCTCTATTTCCCCAGTTATAACATTATTTGATTCTTATTTTTGTATCTTTTCATTTTATCTTTTATTTCCATTTCTAGAAGTTTATACATTGTTTCAAAGAATTTTAATTATTCATCAATGTAGCTGATAATTTTCTCTGATTTTCATATTCATTTATTGCTACTTTAATATTTTCTTCATCCATTTTATTTTAGATGGTTGGTTTTAACTTAAATTCTTGTAATAGATCCTTTTGAATGAATCTTAATTTTTTTGACTTTTAAAATTTGACAATTGAAATTAAGTGTATAACGTTATCTTGGAGTTATTTTTGATAAGTCTAAATACTCCCTATCAATAAACATGTTAATTTGTATTGCTCATTTTTAATTGACCTAATATTCATTCATAGGAGTGTTATGAGACAAGGTGATATGCATTTACATTCTGATTAGGACCTATTGTACTGATAGCAGAAGCAAATCCATATGGGTCTGCAGCAACCTCAGTTCTTGCCTTCTCAAAAGACAGAATTTGGCCAAGAAGCATAAGGCAGAGTGAGAGGCAAGTTTTAGAACAGGAGTGGAAGTTCATTAAAAAGTTTTAGAGCAGGAACAAAAGTAAAGTACACGTGGAAGAGGACCAAATGGGTGACTTGAGGGATTCAAGTGTATGGTTTGGCCTTTCACTGGGGGGTTTTATACGTTGGTATGGTTCTGGGTGTTGCATTCCTTCTCCTTTGATTCTTCCCATGGGACTGTCTGTATGTGCAGTGGTCTGCCAGCACCTGGGAGGTGCTGCGTGTGTAGCGTTTACTGAAGTTGCGCACAGGCTCACATGAGGCTTTGTTCCCTTACCAGTCCAGTGTTGCTAGAGGAAGATCATCTGCCAATTAAACTCTGCCATTCTGCCTCTTAGTGTGCATGCTTGAGCCCACTCGCCTAACTCCCGAAATCTTATCGGGAAGCTGCTGACCATCAATTTCAGGTGTTGTCTATCTGTTGGGAGACAGCCGTTCCCTAGCGCCAGATGTGACCAATTATATTTTAGCGAGACAGGTTAGTAACCACCTGACCATCACCTGATGATTCTCTGACATTCCTGGTGGTTGCAGGGGCTCTCCTACCCTGCTTATGTCTGACTAGCTACCTACTATAAAAGTACCAAGAACAGACAAGCCCGCACTAGAACAACGTAGCTCTCAAGGCCTCAGCAATGGTCATTTCTGTCTTTGGGTGCCTTTGGAAGCCTCGTGGATAGACAGAGCCAGAAGCTAGATGACATGGAGGTGCAGAGTGATTTTATGGCTCTATTTTCAATTTTTATATTTCCATTAAATTTTATAGTGGAAATTGCCCAGTGTATTATATATCAGGAAAATCTACAATGAATTAATGCTCTGTAGAAGTTTGTAATGCCGGTGTTTAATTTAAATGTTAAACATTTAACATTTTTATTTTTTCCACTGTGTTCCTGTAGGTGGATGTTTCCACTTTCTAGTTCTAAATTAAGATTTACTTAAAACCCATTCAGATCCATCGGTTATACTGGACCTACTCCTCCTCAGGCCCACCCTTTCAACAATTTTGTAATCAAGCTGTTTTGTTCTCTATTATTACCTTGAATTTGACACATTATGAGACTTAGAACGAAAAGCAATCAATTAGCATCAGCGAATAACACTTCTTTTGCATGCTTTTCTAGAGTAATTGCCTTTGGAGGCTATAGTTACAAAAGTTGTTTTTCTCTATATCTTATGCATCAAATGCTGACCTATAATATAATTTTACAACCTTTTTCTATTAACAGATTTCAGTGTTACCCTTCAACGCTTCTTGTTTTTTTTTCCCCCTAATCTATTATGCCATCTATTAGAATTGCATGCAGGGGGCCTGTAAGCGGTGAGAATGCCAGCTTTTATATGTAGTATTCCATTTGTGGGTGTATGAATGAAATGTGGGCTGTTCAAGTTTGAAAGAGAACTATTTCCCTTTCAAAAGTTTAGATTCCATTAAACAACATGGAAACAAAATCACAAATATTTTCTAAAATGTTGATCATTGTTATTTTAAAAACATTTTATTTCTAAATTTCAAAACCAAAAATAACCTGAGTGGGGGTAATGCGGACTGCAGGATGAGAGTTCAACAACATATTTTTACAATAAACTATTTCATTGTGCAAGACATGCTAATTCCTTGCTTCATAACAAAAGTATCTTGTGGTAATAAATTTAATGTCCTATTGAAAGAGAACCAGATGTTAAAAAGCAAAACAAAATAGTTTTTACATGTACTGATAAGGGTCTGATTAAAGTCAATGTAAAGAAGGTATTTTACTGTTAACAAATAATAAGATGCGTTTTGTTCTGACATCAAGTCTGTCAAACCACAATTTTCCCCTCGTCACAGACTAAGTGATTCTATTACCTGTTTGTGTTTCCGCTGATGTGGCAAATCCAAGTTATTGAGTACCCATGATGATTGGGAAAGGTGTCGATGACTTAGAGAGTTCCTCGTACTACTTATAATGGAGTCCTTTACAAATTAGACCTTGCCGGAGCTGAATTAGATAGTTAAAATTCTCCACAAAGACCTTCTAGACAGTAAGACCACATTGTTACATGTCACAGGAATGAAATGAGCTGATTCAAATAAAAGTGCTGGCCACAGCAAGCAGGTGCCAGGATGTGCTGCCCACAGTGACAGCATCCTAGAGAGGCAATATACCTCTGCAGAATGAGGTATCCCAGAGAGGCAATATACTCTGCACAATGTGTTCAGAACAACTTGGACACACCCGTGAAAACGAGGGAGGGCAGGCTCTGCAAGAGGGAGAAAAATACTCCCGGGATGCACCACTCGGATTGAAATCCAATGCAACTCAGAAAGTATCCCCATGATTTAGTTCAAGTTTCATGAAATTAGGTGGTTTAGAATCTGTATATCTCAAGGAAATCTTAAAAGAGCATCATACCTAAAAAGATAAAATGAATTATTCAGGTTAACAAAGTGCTTAAAACAATGCTTCTGAAATACCCTGACAACACGGTCTATGCCCAAAACGAAGAGTCCCTAAGTCCATCTCCAAGTTAAGGAGAGAGATGTGCACTCCTCACCGTGAAAGGTGTGGATGAAGATGCAGCAGAGAACTGTCATCGTAAGGATGTGGTGAAAAATCCCTTGGAAAGTACTCTCCGCTGCTTCTCAGCAGTACACGAGGCATGCATCATCTTAGAATGCCCTAAATGCATAGGGTTATTTTTTTTTTAAGTCAGCATTTCTGAGTGCTTATTTTGTGCTAGGAGTTGCAGTTAGTATTTTACAGGTAAAATCTCAATCCAAATAAGAATTTTGCAGAGTACTTACTATAATTCAGTTTTCACAGCTGAGAAGAAATGAGTCCTAGAATAGTTAACAAGTAACTGGACAAATATAAACAGCTTGTAAATGGAGGAGCTGGGAATGTATAAAAACGGCATGCATCATCAAGCCATGACTCCACTACTAGATCCCGAAGGCGGGACCGTCCCATGCCATCAGGAACCGGACACTGCCCTTTCATATCTAGAAGGCTTGCTAACAAGATGATTCGGCTTTCATGAATTCTGCATCTGAGATTTGCTGTATTGTTGGGGAAAAGCAGACTTGCCATTTCTGTAAAGAGAAGATTGATTTGAAGAGGATGATCAGGAATCCCTGGGAGCTCACACATTTTCTGTATGGACAAATCCTGGATTGGCTTGCTTTATTTAGTGGCCTGGCAACCTGTGGTAATAGGAATAGTTCAAGGCATTAACTATTTACTAGGGCTGGAATAGTGCAGCAGACTTACCTCAGAAGCAATATACTGCATGGTTGAAATATTTAATAAATAATCCTTGGTTCTACTATATAGATAGATAGATAGATAGATAGATAGATAGATAGATAGATGTGTGTTAATATACATAATGTTTACTTTTAGAATCTCAATTTCTTACCACTTGAATACCACCACAGTTTTGAATAAATTTCCTTTTCTGTTATCTGAGAAAATTAGGACCTGCAAGGGCAGGATCACAGGGGCCAGTTTTTACTTCAGTACATTTCAGAGGTAAATGCATGCACACCGACCACACACATACACATTTTCAGAAAAACAGATCTAACAAAACTAGATGTCTAATAAAAAAAGATACTGTAAAAATTAGTTATATCCACCAGAGTGAGTCCGATGCCTAATAAGAAATGCATGTGTTAGGGTTTTTGGGTGCAGAAACCATGACCCACCCTAGCTAGATTAAGAAGAGGAGGAATATATTAAAGGATATTAGAAATCTGCGGGAGGGTGAGGGAATCAGGCTTGGAGGCCACACAGACAGGAACAAAAGCAATGGAGAGGTAGTGCGGTACCCCTGACCATGTGCCTCTGCTGCTCAACAGTCTTGCCAAAATTCAACTTCAAGCTCTGAAATCTGTTGCTGGCAGCTCTGCTGCTATTGTTTTGAAAAGCTACGATTCCTCACTGATTTGCTCGCTCACCAGGAGATCCTGTGTGGCGTCTCCTCTCTCATGCTACTCTCTTCCAAGTAAAAATCTCACGTGGGAGCAATTACATTCGGCGCCACATCACATCACTGTGTCTCAGCTCCAAATGAGTTTCTCACTTCCTCTTTGGCAAAGTGGGATGTATAAAGTGGGATCTTTCCTGGAGAAATCCTACCAGAGTCCTACCACTATAACACATGGCTTTAGAAGGCGTTATAGCACAATGCCTTCCAAAAGGTGCTCTAAGGCCAGTCCTGATGGTCAAATGGCCAACACCTTTCAGCAGCTATCTTTCAATGATGTTTTGTCAATGATGAAATTAGAGCCATTGGGAATAGGGAGAAATACTTCTCCTACTTTCCACAATTAGTGATACAGAATTGGTATCTCTACCTTCAACACCCAAATTCATAGCTTCATAAAATAATATATTTTTTTCTGCTTAAAATACAAGTATCTAGACTTCTGTTATTGGCTATGAAATGAAATGGTCTTGCAAATTCTGCACAGGTAAAATAATTAAAAAGTGGTTTTTAAGAAGTTACTGTTTAGAGACATGAGAAAGGACTCAAAGCAGAGGAAGTTGCATATAGATACAGATATATAGATATAGATATATGAATGAATGAAAGAATGAATGAATGAGGAGAAAGTCTCTGGAATATAAAAGGACCACCCTGGCTGAGAGAAGTGAAGGAGGACTGAGATACAAAAGCTCAGTGTAAGCACTGCTCCAATAATCACTGACAGCTGGAATGTTATGCTTACAGACTGGAGACCTCATAGGCTTTGAAACCCCTATAGGAAATAAATAGGAACAAATTCTTGAAAGATCTGCAGTCCATAATATCAGTACATTTTCTGCTTTTTAAATAAACTCTACTTCCAATTCATGCACACCTTGTACAGCAGGCTTGAAGAGTTAGAGGACAGACTCTAAGGCTCTTGGAGACACAGAGGTGAACTTCCTCTGCCCATGTTCTTAATTAACTGCCAAATTATATAAAGCTGAGATTTTTCAGGGTGCCTTGCTGTATTAGTTCATTTTCACATTGTTATGAAGAAATACCCAAGACTGGTAATTTATAAAGAAAAAGAGCTTTAATGGATTCAAAGTTCCACATGGCTGGGGAGGCCTCACAATCATGGCAGAAGGTGAAGGAAGAGCAAAGGCATGTCTTACATGGTGGCAGGCAAGAGAACTTGTGCTGGGGAACAGCCCTGTATAAAACCATCAGATCTCATGAGACTTATCATAAGAACAGCGTGGGAAAAACCTACCCCCTTGATTCAATTACCTCCCACTGTGTCCCTCACATGACACATGGACATGTGGAGATTATGGGTACTACAATTCAAAATGAGATTTTGGTGGGGCCACAGCCAAAACATATCACTTGCTGAAAAAAAATCAAATAAAAACAGTTGTGGCATTGCATATAAAGAGGAAAACTACTAGCAGCTGTGTATCATAGGAAAGAAAACATGGCAATATCATTCCAGACAGGTGTAAACTACCCACTAGAATAACAATAACAAAAATGTCAGAAGGAAACATCAGATTATTATTGACAGAGTAATGTATTATGGACCATGTGCACTGCTTGATTTCAACCACAAATTACTCAAGATGGAAAATGTGGCCCACATTTAGGAAAAGAAATCCATCAATGGAAGCTGAGAAGGTTGTCATATAGGACTTAGCAAATGAAAACTTCAAAGCAACAATTATATACACACATCTATGTTTTATGAATTAAAAAAATAGCTCCAAAATTAAGATAGTATTAACAAACACAACAAAGTTCAACAGACAAATGGAGATGAAAACTATAATAACTGAAATAGAAATTCAATAGATGAGATCAGTAGTAATTAGAGATGAGAGAAAACAATTACTGAAGTTGAAAGTACATTAATAGAAATTATCCAACACAAAAAAGGAGAGAAAAAGAGAGCATATGTGTGGCTTTGTGTGTGTTGCAGTTGTTTCATATCTCAGAAGCTCATGGATGCATGGGATACTACTAAAAATCTCACATACATACTTGAAATTCCAGAAGGAAGTAAGATTAAATAGAAATTATCAAGAGAGAATCTTGAAGGAGTAATAGCTAAAAACTTTCCAAAGAGTATGGAAAGTATTAAAACTCAAGAAATTCAATAGAATCTAACCAACAAATATACATAATTATTCCTAGATGTATCAAATTCACACACAAAAATCTCCAAAGCATTCAGAGAAAAATCACGCATTGCGTACAAGAAAACAGTGGTAAGCCTGGTTGTTGACATTTCACCAGAAGTTGTGAAAGTCAATGACACATTCAAAGTGCTGACAGGAAAAGATAAAAACACCTCTCAGAGAAGGTTTCTACCCAGTGAAATTATACCTCTAGTTGAATCCATTTTCACATGAAGGAAAACTCATACATTTTTTTCTTAAGCCCATCTACAATATAATAAGGACTAGAGAACAATTTCTAAGCTGAAGAGAGATGATTTCCAAAGGAAATATAAAGAACACTGGAAATGTTAAAAATATTACTCAATAGATAACTTTGTCTCTTCTCTTTGTATATGTATATTCATTTATGTAGAATCACACATATATATGCTACATATTATATAGCATATATAATATATATATACTTATAGTAAATATATGCACACAGGTACCCCATATATAGATCCCATATATGTACATAGAAAATAAATATATACATATTATTTTTACCTCAATTTCTTTGAAAACCACATGAATGTTTAAAATGAAAATGTGTAACACTGCAATAATGACGTTATAAATAATATAGACATGCTATATATGACAATAGTGTTAAAGATGGGAGAAAATAAAAATACAGCATTGCAAATTTTCTATAGTTTACCTAATGTAATTCCATATATATAAGATATTGAGAGATATATAAATCTTGGTAACATCTACAACCACCACAAAACAATGCAAATATATAATTTCAAAGATAAATAAAGTGCAAATAAGGCAAGATGGGAGAAACATAAAAAAGAAGGTAAAAGGAATGTTTAACAAACAGCAAAATGGAAAAGCCTGCATAAAACCATACTGAACCTGATATTGAATATAAAGTAGCTAAACACTCTGATCGAAAGTCAGGATTTTCAGACTAAATAAAAAAGCAAGAGCCAGTCTTATGATGTGCAAAAGAGATAAACTTGACACACAAATAGATTGAAAGTAAAATAAGAAGCAAATAAAGGCTGTAGTTAGCATATGACTATCTTAACAATATAGACATCAAGAAAAGGAGGGTTGTTAGAGGAAAAACAAGTGAAAGTCTCCATAATAAATTAGCTAATACATCAAGAAGATCAGATAATTAAAAATGCACATGTGGGCCGGGCGCGGTGGCTCACGCCTGTAATCCCTGCACTTTGGGAGGCCGAGGCGGGCGGATCACGAGGTCAGGAGATCGAGACCATCCTGGCTAACACGGTGAAACCCCGTCTCTACTAAAAAAAAACACAAAAAATTAGCCGGGCACGGTGGCGGGCGCCTGTAGTCCCAGCTACTCGGGAGGCTGAGGCAGGAGAATGGCGCGAACCTGGGAGGCGGAGCTTGCAGTGAGCCGAGATGGTGCCACTGCACTCCAGCCTGGGCAACAGAGTGAAGACTCCGCCTCAAAAAAAAAAAAAAAAAAAAAAAAAAAAAAAAAAAAAAAAATGCACATGTGACTAATAACATATATTTAAATTATAAATCTGAAATTTTAAAAATGATCCAGATAGTATGAATAAAATATATTTGGTGTGAATCTAAAAATTCAAGAAAGGTAATCTAGATAAGTGATTCTGGTTTAAGTGGAACAATTTGAAATGAATATAGAAATAATATTCATCTACCCTTATACATATACTAAATGTGTATATATCAAATATACGTATACCAAAATTAAGTCCAAGTCAATTATAGGCTGTATTAGTTGCGTACAGTTGCCATAACAAATTACCACAAGCTGAGTGGCTTAAAACAACATTAATTTATTCTCTCACAGTTCAAGAGGCCAAGAGTCACAAGTTTTGTCAGCAATTTTGCCTCCACCTGGAAGCTCTTTGGGAAATCATCTCACAGCTCTCATGGCTTCCAGTAGCTGCTAGCCATCCCAGAGCTCCTTGACTTGTAGACAAACCACTCCAATTTCAGCCTCCAACGTCCCATTGCCTTTTCCATGCCTCCGTGTGCACTTTTCTATCTCTTATGAGGACACTCTGATCAGATTTAGGGCAAACCCTAATCCAATAGGATCCCACATTGATCTTTACCTAAATTATATCTCCAAAGACTATTTCCAAAGAAGATTAAAATCTGAAGTACCAGGTGTAGGTGAAATTTGGAAAACACTAAATATCACATTTAAGCCTGAGAAATTTGTAGCAAAAAGGAGATAAGACAATCATTTTGACTCTGGGGTAGGCAACATTTTCCTAGACATAAAGTAACAGCCATAAAAGGAAAAAATTAATAATGAAATACTAATAATCCTTGTAATACAGTATTTAAAAATGCAAATGACTGGGCACAGTGGCTCATGCTTGTAAATCCAACACTTTGGCAGACTGAGGTGGAAGGATCATTTGAGGCCAGGAGTTTTAGGCCAACCTGGGTAACACAGTGAGATCGCAACTCTATTAAAAGGTTTAAAAATAAGCTAGGTGTGGTGGCAAGTGTCTATAGTCCCAGGTAATTGGTAGTCTGAGGTGGGAGGATTGTTTGAGCCCAGGAGGCTGCAGTGAACCATCATGGCACAATGCATTCCAGCCTGGGTCACAAAGCATCTCAAAAAATGAAAATAATAAAAAGGAAAGCCACAAACTGGAAGGACATGTTGACAATACACACTTCCAAAATCTACTGGAATCCAGAATATGTTAAAAATTACTACAACAAAATAAAAGTGCAAGCATTCAATTTTTAAAAGTGAGTAAAAAGATTTGAACATTTTTCAAGAAAAGGTATGCGATTGGCCTATGGGTACATAAAAGGTACTTTAAATTTAATTATCAGAAAAATGTAAGTTAAACTCACGACCAGATAATGTAACCCTAGAATGGTTAAAATTAGAATGTCTGAAAATATCAAATGATGATTAGAGTTTGAAGAAACTGGGCCCGTGATACTCTTTGAATGAGAATGTGGAATGGTATAATCATTGTGTACTGTCTGAGAGTTTCTCAAAGTGTTAAACTTACCTCTACTCTTTGGCCCAACAACTCCATTCTTAGATATTCAGTAAAGATAAATTGAATCATGGTTTTACCAAAAATTAGATGTAAATGTTCCTAGTGGTTTTATTCACAACAGAAAAAAACTGGAAACAGGAAAAAACTCAAATAGGCATGAATAAGTAAATTGATAAACGATATGAGTTATTTACCAATAGAATACTACTCAGCAATAAATGGAAAATATTCCTTTATTGTGCAAAAACATGGATACATTTCACTTAATGAAAGCCAGATCATACTACCTGTATACATTATTTTTATAACAAATTCTAGAAAATGAAATCTTGGCCGGGCGCGGTGGCTCAAGCCTGTAATCCCAGCACTTTGGGAGGCCGAGACGGGCGGATCACGAGGTCAGGAGATCGAGACCATCCTGGTTAACACGGTGAAACCCCGTCTCTACTAAAAAAAAAAAAGATACAAAAATATAGCCGGGCGAGGTGGCAGGCGCCTGTAGTCCCAGCTACTCGGGAGGCTGAGGCAGGAGAATGGCGTGAACCCGGGAGGCGGAGCTTGCAGTGAGCTGAGATCCGGCCACTGCACTCCAGCCTGGGCGACAGAGCAAGACTCCGTCTCAAAAAAAAAAAAAAAAAAAAAAAGAAAATGAAATCTTATCTATGGTGTCACTGACAAATCTGTGGTTCCTGTGGCTGGAGCTGATGGTGGGAAGGGGCTGCAGTGAAGCACTAGGGAAATTTGGAGGGGGATGGAAATAATCTGTATTTTGATTGTGTTCTTGGTTTCACAGCTATGTATTCTTTGGAGTTTACACTTTAAGGAATTGTATAGTATGCAATTATACCTCAAAAATATAGTTAACTAAATGAGTGTTTTTATTTATGCCAGGGGATAATATGGTTTCAAATGAATATTTTTCTTACCCTTAATTTCCAATACTTGTAGGCAAAGGTAACTATTATAGAATAAAAGAATTAGTACTGGAGTTCAATTTCTTTTTTTTTATTCTTTCTCATTTTGTATTGCTACTAAAATCAATAACAATGATTACAAGTTCAAATCATTTTTATCTTTAGTCATAGTAGTTTAATTTCAGAATTGTGTCCAACAACAATTGCTGGCATATATACATAAAGGAGCTTCCTACTGAGTATTTAGAAGTCTGAAAATAGAATTTTATTTTTTGATATTCCAAAGTTATATACTACATGGAAATCTGAAATTTGGCCTGTTGTTTGTCAGGTTATATATTTTAAGCTGAATCTAAAAATTTGCTTTGTTCGTGTGGGCTTTTTTCTTTTTCTTTTTCTTTTTGTACCTTTTTCTTTTGTTGTTCTTCTCCTGTTACACAAAGGAAAGGTATATGATTTTCTCTTCCTTTGTTATCAATCTCTTCCAAGTCTAACCTAGAGGTCGGTGGCTCAGTTTCTATAAATAAGGCTCAAAAAACAAAGCACATTTATTATTTGTTTTTATCTAAAGAAGCAGTACTTTTAGGAGATCTTTACTACTATATTTAATGGCGCGTAATCAGCTGATAGTAAACTATTCCATGCATTTTGCTCATAGTGAAACTGGACCTCTCACGATGTAATAATCAACTTGCGTTGATGTTTGCCTTATTGCAGAAAATGTATGTCCTTTATTAGATGTATGTTTAAAATCTATCAGAGATGAGACTTTGTGTCTTTTGTCTAACTATAGTCTCAGGGATATTTGTGTTTGAGATGGTGGAATAAACATGGTTATATTCCATTCCTAAGTAACTGGGGCCCTTTCAAGGCTAAGGACCAGGAGCTGAGCAAATGCCGTCTCACAGGCAGACTGCTTGCAGGAGGTGTGGCAGGAAGTCGTTGGCAACCTAAGACTATTTTTAGAGGGGGTGAGAGAATAGATTTTAAGTGGTTTCACAACACACACATATGCACGCACATACACATATACACACAAAGATAAATTAACAAGAATATTAGCTGTGTAAAGTGAGGGATACATTAATTTGCTTGATTGGGGTAGTCATCTTACAGTGTATATCAAAACATCAAGTTGTATCCTTTTAACATATACAATTTAGTTGTCAGTTACAACTCAATAAAACTGAAGAAAAAAAAAGATGATGCTAGTGAGAGACAAAAACACACATGGAAGAAAACCCCTGCCACCTTTTAATGCCAGTCTAAAACCTGGTTGACCCTTCCTCCACCAACTAGTGGAGTCCTTTCTATCAAACGCTAACAACTTACAGATGAGAAAACTGGGACCCGGTGACTTTATCCCAAGAAAGGATACATTGGAAGGGCTCAGAGGAAATGCAAAATTTTCTCAGCTTTATTTTAGTGGTAGCTCTTTATATTATACAACACATAATTTCTTCTTTTATTTGTGATGAAAAACATAAAATTTACCATCTTAAGCCTTTTTGTATGGACCATTAACATTAAATATAGTGTTAACTATATTTATGCTGTTGGGCAGAAGATCTCTAGAACTATTTCATTTTGCAAATCTGAAGCTCTATACCCACTTCCCCCTCCCTTCAGCTCCTAGCAACTACCATGCTACTTTCTGAGTTTGGTTACCTTAGAAACTGCTTTTGCAGTGACCATCTCAAGTCCTAATAATTTATACAAAACTTTCTTTGCCATTGAATTTAGTATCATGAGAGATTAAGATGCTTCTCTATAAGCCTCTTTGCTCATACTCTGATGATTTTCTTAAAATGTCGATGAGTCAAAATTTACAAAGTTGAAAATGTCAGCCGATATCACAAAATTCAGTTTTTAGAATTGAATGAAGTGCACATTTATGGTATAACTCCTCTGTGCCGAGCACCGCGCTAAGTGCTATGCAGGCCACAGTAATGACTAGCCCTTCTGGAAGTGACTGGCCATGTGGTTGAGGAAATCATGATGTAAAGAATTAATTTCAGGTTGAGATTGTTGCACTCCAGATACAGAGAACTGAATTGCAAGGAGGGAAGGAGACACTGTTTTCAAGGAGGCCAAGGAAGGGAATGTGGAAGAATTGCAACTGGCTAGAACCAAAGATTTCTAAACTCAATGACAAGGACTATTTCAAAATATGAACCCTTCGAGTTTTGTCCACAGAGAACCAAATTGCATTTTGTGATTTACATGCCAATCCCTTTTCTACCCCTGATGTGACTCCATTGATAAAAGTTTTCTGAATGGCCAACGGTGACGCTCACACGATCCATTCACATTTAACTGGGCCAGCGTAAATCAAACGGCCAAGTCTGACAATGGTGAAGGAACGCATCAACTTCCTGCATGAAGAGGCATCAGATACTTGTTAAAAACAGTTTTGGGTATATGTAATAAGGTCTGGCCAGCTACTATTTGGTTCGTTGAACTTAACTAATACTATTTTTTTGAGAGACTCGGTATGTCTTTTGTATGTTACAGTAGTGACAAATCAACAAATAGTAGTTTCAAAAGATAAAGTATTTAATAGACACTCCTTGAGTAGAAAATTCACAAAACATTCACTTGGTGAATAAAACCTAGTGGATACTATACGCCAAATTTCCAGGTCAGTGTCTGGAAGAGGATGATGGTTCCGAAAGTCTGTGATGAATAACTAATGGCAAATAGCGCATTCCATTTTTTTTCCAGATTACTTTAAATTATGTCAGCAGTGACTCAAATTAGAAAGCCCTCTTAGCACTTTCAACCCTGAAAAAAGTTACAAAAACCAGACACAAGAGATTGATGCAGTTGACAGTGCTGTAGGGTACTGCATTTTGCTGATTTTACGGGGGAAGTGGGTCTTTTCTTTTTAGCCGAGTGTCATCTCAGCATGTAGTTCAAAGCTGGCTGGACTATTTTCCAGCCTCATCTCACAGAGATAGATGAAAGATGTGCATTGCAGCAGATCCATTCATGGATAATTAGAAGCTGGATGACTATGGACCTCTACACTAAATAAATAAATATGTTCTTTTATCAACTCCAAAGACATTATTTTTCAGACACATACCGTACATCAACGTTCTTTGAAAATAAATCATGTGTTCCTAGCCATTGGAAAATAATTAGCCATGTACTAGTTACGTGGAATAAAAAGCTGAAAATAGAAAAATCAATAAATAATGAGAGGCAGTTAAGCTAGCTTTGCTGCAGAGTAAATTCGTGTCTCTTTTCCAAATAAATGGACAGGGCCCGCTGGATTTATCAGTTGTTTACAAATCTGCATCCTCCTAGGATAAGTTCACCATTATAGTCTGTTCATTATTTAGGGATGTTGAGTGCACATCAATGATCATTTTACATTTAAAAATGGTTGTGATTTTTACGTTTTTCTGTTTTGTTTTTCCTTTTTGTTTCTCATTGCTTTGTCAATAATGCACAAAACAACAACATAAGTGTTTTGATAGTTGAAGGCTTCATATTGTTCAGCTCATTGTTTTGTTCCTAGATAATAAATATTTTATTATAATTGCCCCATAGAAATTTTGAGGTCATTGATAAAATACAAACCTTGAACACAGGAGTGGTGAGTTTCAGTAACATTTTTGACCCCTTTACCTGTAAAATACTATGATTCTTCATTCTTACAAGAAAATGTATTCTTTAGTTGAGTTTATACATTAATTTACTTTTATTTCCTGTCTCTTCTCTTTTTTCTCATCTACATATTTTTTATCCTTGCATATCTAACAAGTGTTTTGAAGTGGTTGCCATTAATGCATACATTAACAAAGGAACAAAAAATACAGTCATTACTAAATTGTCTAGGTGCATTCTATTTGCAACTTAATCAACAGTAAAGCCCTGCAGGTGAAGTAGCAGACTAGCAGTATATCTGGTATCCTGAGAAGCATTAGGCAGAGGCTGACTCCAACCTTACCAGGATTGATCCACCCTGAGAAATTAAGAAATTACTTAAATTATGGGCCGGATGCAGTGGCTCATGCCCATAATCCTAGCACTTTGGGAGGCCAAGGCAGACAGATGACTTGAGGCCAGGAGTTCCAGACAAGCCTGGCTAACACTGTGAAACCTCATCTTTACTAAAAATACAAAAATTAGCTGGCTGTGAACCCAGGAGGCAGAGGTTGCAGTGAGCCAAGATCGTGCCTTTGCACTACAGCACTGGCGACAGAGTGAGATTCTGTCTCAAAAAAAATTACTGAGCTATTTGTGACATTTTTCTTATGTTTACCCAGTTAATAAGGAGTTGACCACAAGTAGGTAAAATGATTGGGAAAACTATAGGTATGTTAAAGGATGAAAGTGATAGAGAAATAAGAAAGTAATGTATTAATGATAGGCTTTCAGTGTAGTTCAGAGCATGTCTTAGTGCCTTTGGAATGCTCTCATAGAATGGGCGGCTTATAAACAACAGAAATGGATTTCTCGCAGTCCTGGGAGGATTAGATTGCCACGGTAGTCGGGTTCTGGAAGGGTCCTCTTACCGGTTGCAGAGAGCAGCCTTTCTGTGCATCCTCACATGGCAGAAAAATGAGCAGGGAGCTCTCTGGTGTCCCTTTTCTAAGAGCACTAATCTGAATCACAAGGTCCCCTCTCATGGCATAATCACCTCCCAAAGACCCTTCCTCTTAACACCTTTACCTGGGGGATTAGGATTTCAGCCTATAAATTTGGAGAACAGAAACACTGAGTCGTAACAGAACCTAAGGACCACACAATGAAATGGGGTTTCTCTGTGATAAGATTTGCATCCACGAGAAATTCATACTCATCATTCCTCAGAGAAAATTGAGCTACACCTGCCACTCGAGTCTGAAAGATTTCTCAAGTTTCCCTTCTAGAGTCACCAGGTAGGTTCTTCAGACTGGTTATGACGATGCTTGGGGGTGCTAAATACTTTCTACAGGATACCAAGCCAGGATGTCTTTAAGAGAATGAAGTTTGTGAAACTCAAATTTCATAGGTTATCTTTGCAAAACCTAGTTTGGCTGAACAAGTGCCTATAATTTAATCCAGAAGAATTACTTTTTAAAACATGTTAAAGCCTTAAAGACACAGGAAATATAAAATCAATTTTTATAAGAGCAGGATGGAATGATCAATAAAAGCTTTAAAGTATAAAACTACATTAGGATAAAATGATATAAGCTAAATGGAAAAGAACTACAAATTCAATGAGGAAATGTAGCGATCTATAATTTCTTTGAAGAAGAGTTTGTTCCTGTTTTTTAAATGGAAATTGGTGACTTTCAAATTGCTATGGTTTTTAGATTTCAGTGGATATGTTCACAAATGATGTAACAGTTTTATTATAAAACATCAATATTTACAATGTCAGCAATTACACTCTTTGTAATTATTTCAATAAATTAGAAACTTTTCAGATTCATCTTAAAAGGTATGAATTGATATGTCATTTTTTAGTGCTGTTACAGAATAGATATAAAAGCAAAAATGTTCTGATGGCCTTTGTTATGGAGAACTGCTATTTCAAATACATCCAGTAATAAGTGTAATGGTGAGAGAAAGGTGGAAGTGGAGACAGAGCGATGAGGAGAGAATGGTGCCACCTGACTAGGTTGAGGTGGTCTGAATATGTATGTCTCCAAGGTATGGCATGTGAGGCTAAAACCTAGATTCTTCAGAGCTGCATCACCCAACAGCCACATGTGGATATCTGCATGTAAAGCAAAGAATACGAAGTTAAAAATTCAGTTCTTGTGCCACATTAGCCAACTCAAGGGCTCACTGGCCACAGCTCAATGTGCCTCATGGCTACCCCATCTGACAACACAGAATATTTGTCACTGCAGACCGTTTTATTGGATGGAACTAATCTTGAGGAATGGGTGGATTGCATGAAGGTCACTTTTTCTCAATTGGACTTGACCTCAGCTGTAGGCAACAGAAGACATCTATTTTTCCTTGACAAGGGTCTACATAGTATGATATAGTAGGTACTCTGTGTCACACACTTGGGGATGACACACATTATATTCAGCTACTGTGAACATATGGAAGGTTGACAAGCTTTAAGCAGAATGCAAAAAACTGATATTTGAGCAGATTTGGAAGCTATATACTTTATTTTTTAATTATAAAAGTGTGCTTTATTATAGGAAAAATTTAAATATAACCCACAATACTGAAAATAATGTAAATAGCATTTATAGCCTTGGTCAAATGTTCAAAATTGAACTTTAGACCTTATCTTTATAGAATGGGATATTTCTGAACATACTACTTTTCCTCTTAGAATCAGAAAAACCCAAGCATTAAACTTCAACATTTGTAATATATTATTCCCTGTTCACTATTAAAAAAAGTGATACTGGTTATTGGAGATCAGACATTCAGTCAGCTCATCTAAATGAATAATTCTTTGGTTTGTTATTAAGTCATTTTCCTCGATTAAATTTTGTCTCAGGTTAAAAGGTGGTACAACGTATTCTAATCTGACACAAATTGTGCTAATCTATTCTTAGAGAAATTTTTAAAAATTTTCCATGACCTGTTATGAAAATTAGTTATTTCTTAATATTTAGCAATAAAACCTCTCATTTTGAAAGGTACAAATGAGTTTAGTTTATTGAATGCATTAACAGTGATTAGAATAAAAAGCTTTTATAAGTCATACAAATGTAAATCCAAATAGTTGTTAGATTAATAAATTTGAATAATTAGAAATATTGAGAATATAAAATGTAGAAAATTGGTAAAGGAAAAGCATTTGATGCACTCTGCAGAAAAACTATTATTGACTTGTGCTGAGATAAATACCTAGTTGCATTTATCCCAAAGGGGCGTTATTGATTGAGGTTATTAAGGTCAATATTTATCTCAAGTGAAAAATAAATCTTGATTGTTTCATTGAGTCAAAATGCCAATACATATTTTGTTACAAAAACACTAAAAATGAACTGTAGTCATATTTTAATATTGTCTGTTAACAATGATTTTCATGGGAACCACTATCTTAGATTTTTTTTTTAAATAGTTTTTTTTAAAAAATAGAATCTTTCAAGATAATAAGCACCTAATTTATCATGGCCCATTTGGGTGCACCATTCTTTGTTCTTTTATTTTTCCTTTTTGGGTTTCTTTCTAGAAGAGCTATGTTCACCCACACCTCTGTTTGAACTCTTTATTTTTTTAGTGTAGAAGCAGCAACCGTTAATTTTGTAAAATGGAAAAACAAGTTCTCGTGGGTAACCTGATGGTCCCCAGGTGTTGCAGATGAACCGCGGATGAGACACAGGGTCCTTCCGGGAGGGCACCATTGAGACGTCAGTTGTTTCCCAGGTTTGACAAAAGAGCAGAGGAAGGTCTGTGATTTTTGCAGGAACGGTGCAGGATGTGAGCCACTTCGATCACTTAATTGCCACTCCTCGGGTGAGACAAGGTGCTAGGACAAGTTGAAGCACTCTACAAAGGGTGCAAATCAGTGTGTGTGTGTGTGCACGCGTGCTCATGCACTTGTATGAGTGTGTGCTTTGTGTGCACGTGTGCTCATGTGCTTGTATGTGTGCTTGTGTGTGTGCATGTGTGTGTGTGTGTGTGCGCTCACTCCTAAGCAGCAAGGCTCATAGAAGATTAAAACTCTCCACCTTTGCCAGTCTGTTTGCTTGACTGCTTGTTTCTTTTCCGGGTAGTCAGGAGCAAGGCATGCATGGCTCATAGGCGTAGTTATGTTCCTAACAGTAACTGTCAGCCCTCCCAGTTGTCTGTGTCAGCCAGTATCTGCAAATGTGTTTTATTGATAATACTGGTGAGATCAATCTGCCACTGGTGAGTCTGGAGCAGCACACTTAGGAGCATCTGGTTACTTTGTAAATAGTCAGGTTTGAGCCAATGTCCAGGTCTCCTAAACCCCTGAGGACACTGATATTCTCTTCTGCAAACTGAGCAGCATCCATCACACGAGAGGGTCACGTCACGCACATGGTGCACAGACGATGCAGGTGTGGGGGGCATTACTGACTCACATGAGCTCATCTTCTGCTCCTCCCTCCTGCATGTTCCTGCCTCCATGGCCCTTCTTCAACCCTCTGCTATGACTTTGTGGGAGTTTCTAAGTTTGTTAATCCATCGCAATGCAGAGAAAAATAAATAAATCTGGTTTCAGATGAGTTGGCATGGTCTGCTGGTATCTGCTGAAAGTGAATGCTTATGTTGTTATCATTCTTCTCAGTAACTTGAAGACTGGGGTAAAAGGGAAACCCTCTCCCTGGCAGAATTCTGAACTACGGTTATCATCGTGTTGTCTCAGTGGCCCAGGGTACGGACAACAGCATAAACCAGGGCCCTGTGCTCAAAGTCTTGGGAGAGGCAAGAGCACAAGATTGTTAACAGGGAGGCTTGCAACAGAAGGGGTCAGACGCGCTTCAGAATGAGCCCAGAGAGAAGGGTGACCTATCTACCTGTTCGAACTTTCTGAATCTTTGCTTCTGTTAGCAATGATATTCTGCGTCTTACAAAATTCCTCAGTTCCAGGTCCAATTGGACTGCTGGTCACTCTGCTGGAGGATGAGAACACTCTCCCATTTGAGTATTCATGAATCGCTGCCTGCATGGGGGATGCTCTGAGGGGTGATAGACACCCTCGCTGTCTGATGACAGCCGCCCTGCTCCACCCCATTCCAGTGTTTCTCCGTGGGATCATGAGCAGAGCAGCCTTGCAAGGCTGCTGGGGCTTGGCCTGAGTTCAGTCATGAGATTTCTACAGCCAGTCCAGCTGCTGTCCCTGCAGAGACTTGTCTACCAGTGAGGAGACCAATGTCCAGGCTCCAGTGTGGCACCACAGTGCAGGGGGCTGTTGGCTCCCAGGTGACACCAGGCTGCTCTGGGACAGAAGCACTGGTCATCTCTCACTGATATAAGCATGGATTCTGGATGTGGACTTGCTTTCTCTTTCTGCCAGCATCAGCTCTTGTACATTTTCTGAATTCCTCAATGTTGTCATGGTAATTTAAACACCATAACACACACTTTTCTGGAGGAAGTTGACATCCCATGCAGAGCTGTGGCTGTGGGACATGCAGCCGTGGCATCCCCCAGGAGCCAGTGCCTCATCAGGTCGGGATGCTGTCTTGCAGGACCTTGTACCTGAGATTTTCCTTACAGAGCCTGACACAGGTCAGAACCCAGTGGAACCAGCCAGAGATTCCTTTGCTGGCTCCAGTCGTGGATGGAAGAGATCAAGGGTGATGGCCTGGCATGCAGCACTGAGTGGCCAGGGCAGTGGGTGCCTGCAGCATCGTGTTCGCTGGCTCCAGCCGTGGATGGAAGAGATCAAGGGTGATGGCCTGGCATGCAGCGCTATGTGGCCAGGGCAGTGGGTGCCTGCAGCATTGTGGATGGAAGACAGTCCTTCCTGAGGCAGGCACTGCTGGGCTTTGCCTCCATGGGGCCCAGCCCAAGCCTGCTTCTCCAGCCTTCCTCACAAATCCTGAATACCCTCACAGAATATTTCTCCTCTTCTTAGTCAGACTCAGCTTATTTTATTGGAAACATCAATACTGACTTTACAGAAGCGAGTGTCTCCTTTCAGCATTCCGATGACCATCCCACTCAGGCAGAACTGAACGCTGTCTACGGCATTTCTAATAGGCCCTCAAGCCCAATCCTGATGCAAACTCAATCATTGCCCTATTGTCTGTTCCATTGGCTGTGCTGCTTTATAAATGTGAAGATGTCATCTCTCCGCTTCCGAGTGTTCTCGTTTATAATTAGGAAATGTTGCTTTGATTATATGTGTTTGTTGTGAAAACTAACTAATGGGGAATTTCTTTAGCTGTAGTGTTCAATGCTCCTAAGTAGAGCCGTACGTAATGCCAGATATCAGAATCGACTCTGAAGATTCCTGGCTCTGCCTAACCCCTAAAGCAGGTTCTATACACCATGCTGTGATCATCTCTGCTACCGTGTTTCTTAAATGCACTCTGTAGGGTGTTACTGTGGCACATCTTGTTACAATGTCCTAACAGGAAAATGAACTTTGAGTTCCACCTTATTAAATGTGGGTCCTTCCCAGCACTTTGGGAGGCCGAGGCGGGCGGATCACAAGGTCAGGAGATTGAGACCACGGTGAAACCCCGTCTCTACTAAAAATACAAAAAATTAGCCGGGCGTGGTGGCGGCGCCTGTGGTCCCAGCTACTCGGGAGGCTGAGGCAGGAGAATGGCGGGAACCCGGGGGGCGGAGCTTGCAGGGAGCCAAGATGGCGCCGCTCACTCCAGCGTGGGCGACAGAGCGAGACTCCATCTCAATAAAAACAAAATGTGGGTCCTTACAAGTGACATGTAAGTGACAACAGTGTTAAGAAACTCCAGCCCGAAGCCTGCATAGGCTTTTGAATGAACCTCCACTATTTGGAGTTTTAAGCGTCCACAGGTTATAAGCAATTTAAAATATATACTTTACCCTTTAATCACTGCTCTATCCACCTGATCATAACCCCCATATTATACATTTTCCAATATCTCTTGCTGCTTTCTGGCTAGAAAAAGAGGCTGGAAACACTCTCTAGACACACAATCGTAAGTGGCTTATTATTGATGAAGTTCACAGTAGTCGTTCATCATTGAAGTGCTTCATAGTGCTGTTCAACACAGTCATCAATGGAGTTCTATTTTTCTCCCTATAATTGGTAAATTATTCATTTTGAAGGATTTTTACATTTTTAAAAAATAATTAAGAGTTTTTGTGCTTAATGCATAGGTAGAAAAATGTAAACAAACTATTTGGCTCAATGACGCCCATCAATTTCTGTGCACTGCTTTCTCATGACAGTATCTAATTGCTTCTTGGATGTGCATTAATATTTTCATTTAAAAAGTTACCCACTGGCTTTTCAGAATGTTTATTTTTTGTTTATGAAAAACTTCTTTCTTATGTCTGATTTGAATTTTTTGCTAATTTTTATTTATACCCTCTTGCACTATCATCAATCAACCTTTAATAGGGATTACCTCAGAATTGCCAGCTTACAAAGTCTATTTATTTATCTGAATTACTGCGCTGTTTCCAGGCTGTTTTCCCATTTCTAGCAGTGTATTGCAGCCTTCACTGTTTTTTCTTGTGGGAAGAAATGCCTTCATTACCTAATGAGAGGTTTATTCCAGCATATCAACTATTGTTTAGATGGTGCACCAGAAAATATTATTGCCTATCTCAATGTTAACTTTGCCTTCTTTCTTCTTCCCCTAACTTTAGCTTAGCTCATGGGTGCACAGAATTAAGTCTTTGTTTTCTAGCTCCCACTGCTGTTAGGTGATGATATGGTGACTTAGAGTCAAGGGTCTATACCTGTAAATATTAAACTTGAAAAAATCCTTCTGATGCACACTTGGCCTGGTTCTCGTTTCCCCATTGGTCTTCCTGGGATGAGTGTCAAAGGGGGAAGGCTGGGAGTTCTGGTGTAAGGACTGGCACACTAGCAGTCATTCTTGACCAGGAGAACAAGGTCTTTCTCTTGGTGAGCTGAAAGGCTCAGGACCTTAAATATCTTAGTACATTTTCCGTGTAATCCACAGGAAGCCTATTTTTACACTCCACTTACATGGGCGAGAAAAGCAAATCATAGTCATGTCATTTTTTTGTGGGTTTTCTCACATGCAGCTGAATCTTAGGTGATAAACAGATAGATTTGCTATTTTTTCTTGGATCAATGAAACAATAATAACATTGGATTTTATCTTGTCTAACTCCATATCCAATATTTCAAATCTTCCTGTAACTTCTGCTAGAAGTAGTCATCAAGCTGTTTGAACATCTTCTGTTGTGTGGACACTCCATCTCCCTGCTCAACTAACCAGTTTAAGTATCTCCTTTTAAGGTGAAATAGAATTCAGGTAATTCATCTGATAAAAAGCCGGTATTTGAGAATGAAAGACAGCTATTGTATCTTCATCGATATGGTTCTCCAAGCTAAAAAGTTGAAATAGTGTTAACTCTTTCAATCCCCTCTATCATTGTAGCTACTAATATCTAGATCAAAGTTCACTTCTATTTTCATATGTGGTGGCCATAGATGAAAACAATTTTCTAGTTCAAGTCTGACGGGAGCCAAGTAGTGGTCTTTCTCTCTGGCTTCCTGCAGCAAGTGTTCCTGACAAAAGTGAGTGAATGGTAATACACACCCAGGTCTCTTTCAGTTTATGAAACATTGCTCTATGGTTGCTGCCGCCCCTGGCTTGCTGTGGGTGTGGGTGATGCATTTCCCACTCCGGTCATCAACTGCTCGCCTCTAGGGCTCTTCATCACCCCTTCTTCTAACCTCTGTCTTTCACGCTTACTTTTGTGATTGAGTTACCAAATACTGTTGTGTTCATTTATTTGTATTTGTTCTTTTTTTTTCTTTTTTGAGATGGAGTCTTGCTCTGTCACTCAGGTGGACTGCAGTGGTGCTATCTCGGCTCACTGCAACCTCCACCTCCCGGGTTTGAGCGAATCTCCTGCCTCAGCCTCCCGAGTAGCTGGGGTTACAGGCATGCACCACCACACCTGGCTAATTTTTGTATTTTTAGTAGAGATGAGGTTTCACCATGTCAGGCAAGCTGGTCTCGAACGCCCGACTTCAAGTGATCCGCCCACCTCGGCCTCCCAAAGTGCTGGGATTATAGGCATTAACCACCGCACCAGGCCTGCTGTGTTTGTTTAAAGGCACATGGGCTATGTTTTGACATTTTATATATATATATGTGTGTGTGTGTGTATATACGTGTATATACATACATTATATATGTGTGTGTATACGTGTATATACATACATTATATATGTGTATATACGTGTATATACATACACACATATATTTATTTATTTATTTATTTATTTATTTATTTATTTATTTGAGACAGAGTCTCGCTCTGTCGCCAGGCTGGAGTGTAATGGTGCAGTCTCAGCTCACAGCAATGTCCGCCTCCTGGATTCAAGTGATTCTCTGGTCTCAGCCTCCCGAGTAGCTGGGATTACAGGGGCCTCCCACCACACCCGGCTAATTTTTTATATTTTTGGTAGAGACAGGGTTTTACCATGTTGGCCAGGCTGGCCTCAAACTCCTGACCTTGTGATCTGCCCACCTCAGCCTCCAAAAGTGCTGGGATTACAGGTGTGAGCCACCACACCTGGCCAAATAATTTATTTTTTAATGGTCACAAGTTACCTTTTTTTCTATGATGGTAGCCTTCCTGGGAAATTGTGTCTGTCAACATGGTGGTGTTCCTTGGGAGCACGTATGTTAAGTGGGCATGCCGTGGACCATCATAAAATATTAGATGCATAAAATTAACTTAGAAGGGAGATCACCTGGTACAGCCCTCGTGTTTGGCAGACAAAGAAACTAAGGCCCAAGAGATGAAGTGATGAAAGTCACATATTGCGTTAGAAAGAGATTCAGAGCAGATTAAAGGATCCCTAACCTTGGTTCTGTATTCTATACAACCTCTTGCATGGCTCATTCCACACTGATTTAGAAAAAGGGTTGCACCAACTGGCTCCTCCCACCTGATCCTTCAGTCAACCCAATTATCTCTTCTAAAATCTATTTTAAGTCTTGAGACTGACTTTATACATTTATTTGAGTTTTTTTTAAGTTTCACTGAAAAATCACTTGTTTGACAAAATAAAGATTGAAGCAAAATTCCCAGGAAAATAACTTTTCATGTAATAGGAGCATGGGACAGTAAAGACAAATTAGGTTTCCCTAATCACTGAGATTAATCAGAGGACTGTTTGTAATGGCCAAGAAGGAAGGAAAATGCTTCTGCACATTTGTGTGTGTGTGGTGAGGGTTGCAAAGGGAAAGAACTGGAACTGCACTATGCCCACTAAGTAGATACACCAGTGTGACTAGTGCCTCATGCACATCTCTGCCTTGGAAGCTGGGAAAGATCAGTGACAGCCTGTGCTTCCAGGCCGGGGACTGGCAAAACAAATATAGGCTGCTCCAGGCTTGTCTTTGCTAGCTGGTTTCGTTTTTTCTTTTACACCAGGGATAGTTCAGCCATGGTCTGGACAGGGATGAACAGAAATTTCTGGAAAGGGAGCTTTGCCATCACTACCATTGGAAGACTACTTAAGACATCTCACTAAAATCTCTCTTTTTTTTAATCATTATACTTTACGTTCTGGGGTACATGGGCAGAATGTGCAGGTTTGTTACATAGGTATACATGTGCCATGATGGTTTGCTGTACCCATCAACCCATTGTCTACATTAGGTATTTCTCCTACTGCTATCCCCCTGCCGCCCCCCACCCCCTGACAGGCCCCAGTGTGTGATGTTCCCCTCACTGTGTCCATGTGATCTCATTGTTCAACTCCACTTATGAGTGAGAACATGCGGTGTTTGGTTTTCTGTTCTTGTGTTAGTTTGCTAGCAATGATGGTTTCCAGCTTCATCCACGTCCCTGCAAAGGACACTAGCTCATCCTTTCTTATGGCTATATAGTATTCCATGATGTATATGTGCCACATTTTCTTTATCCAGTCTGTCATTGATGGACATTTGGGTTGGTTCCAAGTCTTTGCTATTGTAAACAGTGCAGCAATAAACATACATGTGCATGTGTCCTTATAGTAGAATGATATATAACCCTTTGGGTATATACTCAGTAATGGAATTGTTGGGTCAGATGATATTTCTAGTTCTAGATCCTTGAGGAATTGCCACACTGTCTTCCACAATGGTTGAACTAATTTACACTCCCATCAACAGTGTAAAAGCCTTTCTATTTCTACACATCCTCTCCAGCATCTGTTGTTTCCTGACTTTTTAATGATCGACATTCTAACTGGTGTGAGATGGTATCTCATTGTGGTTTTGATTTGCATTTCTCTAATGACCAGTGATGATGAGCATTTTTTCATATGTTTGCTGACTGCATAAATGTCATTTTTAGAGAAGTGTCTGTTCATACCCTTTACCCACTTTTTGATGGGGTTGTTTTATTTCTTGTAAATTTGTTTACGTTCTTTGTAGATTTTGGATATTAGCCCTTTGTCAGATGGATAGATTGCAAAAATTTTCTCCCATTCTGTAGGTTGCTGTTCACTCTGATGATAGTTTCTTTTGCTGTGCAGAAGCTCTTTAGTTTAATTAGATCCCATTTATCAATGTTTGCTTTTGTTGCCATTACCCTTGGTGTTTTAGTCATGAAGTCTTTGCCTATGCCTATGTCCTGAATGGTATTGACCAGGTTTTCTTCCAGGGTATTTATGGTTTTAGGTCTTATGTTTAAGTCTTTAATCCATTTTGAGTTAATTTTTGTATAAGGTGCAAGAAAGGGATCCAGTTTCATTTGTCTGCATATGGCTAGCCAGTTTTCCCAATGCCATTTATTAAATAGGGAATCCTTTCCCCATTGCTTATTTTTGTCAGATTTGTCAAAGATCAGATGGTTGCAGGTGTGTGGTGTTATTTCTGAGGCCTCTGTTCTGTTCCATTGGTCTATATATCTGTATATATCTATTTTAGTACCAGTATCGTGCTGTTTTGGTTACTGTAGCCTTGTAGTATAGTTTGAAGTCAGGTAGTGTGATGCCTCCAGCTTTGTTATTTTTGCTTAGGATTGTCTTGCCTATATGGGCTCTTTTTTAGTCCTATATGAAATTTAAAGTAGTTTTTTCCCCCAATTTTGTGAAGAAAGTCAATAGTAGCTTAATGGGGATAGCATTGAACCTATAAATTACTTTGGGCAGTATGGCCATTTTCACGATATTGATTCTTCCTACCCATGAACATAGAGTGTTTTTCCATTTGTTTGTGTCCTCTCTTATTTCCTTGACAGTGGTTTGTAGTTCTCCTTGAAGAGATCCTTCACATCCCTTGTAAGTTGTATTCCTAGGTATTATTCTCTTTGTAGCCACTAGGAATAGGAGTTCACTCATGATTTGACTCTCTGTCTGTTACTGGTGTATAAGAATGCTTGTGATTTTTGCACATTGATTTTGTATCCTGAGACTTTGCTGAAGTTGCTTATCAGCTTAAGGAGATTTTGGGCTGAGACAATGTATATTTAGCAAACCCCAATCATGTCATCTGCAAACAGAGACAATTTGACTTCCTCTTTTTCTAATTGAATACCCTTTATTTCTTTCTCTTGCCTGATTACCCTGGCCAGAACTTTAAAATCTTACACTCTAATCTTGAATTTGAGAGACAAAGGACAGATGATAATAAATGTGTAAAAATACAATAAATAAGACTACAAATGTACAATAGACGATAACAGAACAGAAGAGCATTAGGAGTTGAGGGCTATTGGGCACGTTACTAAATAATATCCCAAGAAAGGGCATGGTTTGAGGCTGAAAAAAAAATTGCTTCTGATGTGTCCTACTGTCTTCATATTCATGCTGTTTACAGGGACCTCCTTGACTAGATAGATTTCCCTCTTCTACTGAAGTGGCACAGTCTTACCACCCTGTGTGGATTCAGCAGGTAGGAAAGGTCCATAGATGCTGTTCAAGCACATGTCATGCTGCTGGGAGCTGTGGACTGCTGGGCTTTCTCCCCTCCCAGGCTCTGAACCCTTGGCAGTAGAGGTCACATTCAGTCATCACCTTCCCCCAGTGTCTAACTCAGCCTGACACACAGCAGGCACTGGTATGTTAGGTTTTCTTTATTAATTAAACTCATTAGACAATTACACATTTTTTAATTAAAAGTTATAAGTTAACAAATTTATTTTATTTTCAACACAAAAAACATGTGTTGATGCTCATAAGGAACAACCTGTGAAGAATACGGGCGGTGGAAGTCAGGATAAAGAAAGGCCTGCAGAGGAGGCTTGTCCTTTCCTCTAGGATCCCTGCCCCAGCAGCAGACAGGTGCCCACAAGGGGCTCCATGCAGTGCTGGGACATGCTGGATCTGGGGTAGAGGTGGCTGGGAGCCTTCCTCCAGCCTATTGCTGCAAACGGGGCTGGGACATTGCATGTCAACCAGATGTGCTGGCTATACTCACTGTCCTGCACCCGTGCCTAGCCCCTGCTCAGTCTTGGAGAGGGAGGGGAAGTTGGGTGGGACTCAAGGTCCACAGGGTCGGGGAATAAGCAGCTGAGAAAAGTTCAGAAGAGGAGATAGTTTTGTGGTTGCAGATGGGATCTCCTAGAAACTGAGGCCTCAGGTCTCCCTGCAGTCTGCATTGTCCCATTAGATTTCACTTACGAAGCACAATTTCAAAGATGAAATATTAAGGATTCAGAACTGCAACCACAGATCATCAATCCCTAAGTGCAGAAACCTTCAGAGCCCAGGGCCTTCCAGACTGCCCTGGTCCCACCTCCATGAAGCTGGGCCTTGGTCTGCTGCTGTGGGATTGCTGACAGGAGTGGCCTGGCTTTGGCAAACTCTCAAAGACAGCACCTCCAAGCCCACATGTTCAGGAACACTCCGTGGGTCTGCAGTGAGAAACCTCCCCAAGGGGAGAGGCTCCCTCTGCACTGCGCATGGAGCAGCAGAGCCTGAAAGGAAGGGGGGAAGCACCTGCCTGAAACTCAGCCCAGGCAACACCTCCTTGCTCTGGAACCGCCTGCACCCTGCGTGTCTTTCATGATCTCACTGAGCCATGAAAATACTCACATGTGACTGACCCTGAACTTCCGATCCATCCTGAAAAATGGGTGCTTAAGACAGATGACATTTGGTTAGAAAAATAAAGAAAAGAGGCATTTCCTGAAGCTGACTGTTGTCAAGCAACTTCATAACAGTTACCACTGAGACTCCACCTGCCTCTGGAGTCTGCAAACTCTGAGTGAGAATTTCAAGGCTCCCTCTCCCGACTCTCGGCTGTCATCCAATGCTGCAGGCACAGTGCACTGGAACATTTATAATCCAGTTAGGTTTGTAAATTTTCATCTGGTCCCAGACAGACTGGGGACACACCCAAACCCATACATGAATTTTGGAGAGGGTGGATATTATAACAAAAGCACTGAAGGAGCATGAAGAGATAAAGGAATATGTCTAGTACCAAATAGCTTTAAAATATTTTTTTCTTATTTAATTTTTTTAAACAAAGAAAAGACAAAATCTATTCCCAATTAAATTACCCAGTAAAAGTGAAGTTTAACACAGTTAAAACACAGAGTTATGAAATTATGAATGATGTCATTCACATGTCAAACCCTGATCTTTGTAACAATTTATCACGGCTTAGGTATTTCCATATACTCTCATACTTTGGTTACTTACATTTTACAGTAGAATTCTACCTGGAAGAAAATAATGCCAGAGTATAGATAGCTTCAAAGAAGCATAACTTTGCTCTTTAAAATTTCTTACAGAAATTATGCTAATTTTTATATTAAAATCTTTATGTGCATAAAAATAAATAAGTAGATAAAATACAAAGACTATTTCAGAAATAGGTAGGATTGATGTCTCTGAGATAAATTTGCTGAATCTTGCTCTTTAAAATGAGCTTCAGTTCATCCCAAAAACATCCCTGTTTTCTCTGCTCCTTTCTATCAAACCCTCACTTCCTCCCCTCCATCCTATTTCCCCCACCTCGCATGCTGTTCCTGGTGATGATTTTTCAGCAAATTTCCTAACGTATCTAAATTCATACATTGCCCTGTTCTTTCATCATCCCCTCTCTTCTCTCACAATGTAGGTTTCTACTGTTTTGGGGGAGAAAAGGAGATATTGCCCATCTACTCAAGGATTTGGTGTAAACTATATAGAGATGTAGGGATTCCATTTTAGAAAGTCTAGCAGGATCCAGTACAGTTCTTGAGGAAAGTGAAGGGTAGGTGAGGAAAGAAGGTGAAGGTGAATTAATAAAGTAATGGAATATATCTTGCATGTGTTGTTCCAGATAAGCCATTCCTGTCCCATTTGCAAACTTGAGTCAGGCTAGTTAATCGTCTTTTTTTTTTTTTTTTTTGAGATGGAGTCTCACTCTGTTCCCCAGTCTGGAGTGCAGTGGTGCAATCTCCACTCACCCCAAGCTCCACCTCCCGGGTTCAAGCTATTATCCTGCCTCAGCCTCCCAAGTAGCTAGGGCTACAAGTGCCTACCACCACGCCTGGCTAGTTTTTTGTGTTTTTAGTAGAGACGGAGTTTCACCGTGTTAGCCAGAATGGTCTCGATCTCCTGACCTCGTGATCCGTCCTCCTCGGCCTCCCAAAGTGCTGGGATTACAGGTGTGAGCCACCGCGCCTGGCCGGTAGTCTTCTTTTTCTATCAGACCTTACAGGGAAGTACATCAAGTAGGAGAAATAAATCAGTAATTAAGATTCTTTGTATACATTCCCAAGTCTTCTCTCTCCTGTCACTCTCTCCCTCATCCCTACACACAGAGAACAAAGATAGTCAATATGTTCACATTCAGTCTCATGGCAGTGTTCAATTTGGTCTTCTCTCTTTTGTTACTCACTTTCTATTATTCAGTTCCTTAACATTCAGAGGTGTGCGTGTGATAAATTATGACCTTATCTATCCAGCCTTGTCTGGAAGTAAGATGGTGCATGTAAATACATTTTCAGAATAAGAAAGTTATTAGGAAATTTCTTGGTGTTACCCATTATGGATAGAAAACTTGCTGATATTCACCACCCATCATTCTACAAAAGCATGCACCAAACACGATGTCTCCCCTTCTCTCTGCCTCCATGGTTTCTCTATGCTCCACAATTATTGTACTGAACTGCATGTGCAACTCACTGCAGAAGTTATTAAAGTGTCCAGGATGACTTGTCCCTACATTGAATGGCCCCCAAATGATGAATTTTTTAAAGCACCTTTGTCTATAGTTTTATGATATTTGGTCGCCTACACTGCGTACCTCATTTCTTGTTGCTCATAGTAGTCTCTACACTCCTTATGCCTCCAACTTTTAACTTGTTTCTTTCAGGATTCTATAGGCTCAGAAATAAAATGACCCAAATGTTTGCAATTCCATTTAAATAGATTTTTGATGTTATTCTCTCAAAAATAAAGTAGGACAGCATATGGACTGTAGTATGAGATGATTTTACTGCTGGTTTTATTGTTGTTAAGCTACTCTTTTTCTACTTTTTTTATTTTCTTGGTAAAGGGATCAGGTCATAGTACTGTGAATCAATAGAACTGTTTGACTTTCAGCAGGTCAGCCTGTTTTTAAGTGTCTGTTTTATCACCACTAAAGAGAATAGATTTGATAGAATGATTCCAAAAACTCCTGACATGTGAAAAGTTTATAACTCTAAATGAGATGTACATATGCATATAAATAAGAGTTTGAAGATGATTATAGGGAACATAATAAAAAGCTAAATATTAATTTTTAAGTCTACTAATGTAAGTGCATGATCCAGACTTAAAATTATGGAAATAAAGATAATATTTATAGTCATTTGTTACATTATCCTTTGTTATGAATATACTGAATTATTGTTCATAAAACAAATATTCTATCAGAAGGGTACTTATATAATTCTCTTTTCAAAAAAATGCATAAAATATACCATATATATGTAAGTTTGTTGTTTGAAATGTGTTGTATTAACTAGCTAAGTGTTGGTTAATGTATCTCAGATTTTTTTCTAAAGAGTGTGGAAAGGAGAGCATTTAATATATTTTAAGTTAGATCTTATGGGGGTCTTTTTGGTGCAGTTGTGTTTGTTATTGGCAAGGTAATTCTTTGTCAGTGTCATATCTCAATGAAACTTCAAATTGATGATGTCAGGTAGTAAAATATGTATATTAAAACAATTTATCTACACTATTTATGATGGCAGAAATCTAGCTATACTCTTTATAATAAGGTTTCTTGAACCACAAATCAGAACACACATTCCAGTCTTCATGAGTTCATTTGACTGTGGGAATGCTTTTAAGAATTTTGTTTTCAGGAATGTGGGGAGTGTTGTTTCAGAAATGAGTATCATCATACAACATGAGTACATTTCCACTGAAACAAAGAATCAGAAGACTTTCAGTGATGCTGATCTTCCATTGTGACCCAGTTTCCATAGGGAACATGACACAATCACTGAGAAAAGGCAAGGAAAATGACCGACACCAATTTTCTGAACCAATGTTGTTGTAGATAAATAACTGCTACCTCAAAACTAGGAGAAACATATTAAAATATATAGATTTTTCTGCTTGGTAGATTCCTGCATGAACTGTTGCAAAGTTGCCACCAATTGGCAATGACCCAACAAGAGACAGTAAACAAAAAAAGCTAAAAACACAAAATGATGTTTTCCAAGTGGCTTGTCTTGCTCTCTGTCTGCTCTAATCTTTGCTTGAATTTTGACAGCTAATCATTGGTAGGCATATGTTGCCTGTGAGTCTTCATCGTGCAGCAATGAAGCTTGGAGCCAAATTGACAGTGATTGCATTTTAAGTATCTATCAGCTCAAGAATTTACAAATACACAGAGGTTTTTGCAGAGATATTGACCATATGAAACCAGAGTCTTCTGAAATATAACAGCCTTTATTAATTCAGATTCATTGAGCACCTATGATGAATCCAGAGCCTGAAGTTTGCTCAGTGCCATGAAAGAAATGCAGGAAAAAACACACAGACATTCTGCTTTATTGTCCAGCATCTAATAGTTGAAATAAAGCCTGCACACAGCCATAAAGCACAGCACAATGCAATGAGTACAATAAAGGTTATGAAAACAGCGGGATAAGCTAATTGGGATGAGGAAGTGAGCTAGCTGGAAATAGCAGGACATGATTTATTAATGAGGTGGCATCTGAACTGGGTATTTAAACATCTCATCTAGGTATTGACTACAGATAAAATTAAGAGAGTGATATGAGTAAAAGCGTACACAGTAATGTAAAACATAGGATAATTTTAGAATCATTGAGAGAAGTTAAATTTGAATGAAGAACAGACAAATTAAGAACCAAAATGCTGATATAGTTGATCATGTTGGGTTAGATTAGATTTGAAAGATATTATAAATAATTGTTTATTTTTAAATAGAAAGACACATGAATAGATGCATGAAAGATGAGTAGATAAAAAGAGAGTCAATTATCTGGAGATTATTATTTTATTTAATAAATCTGGGGATTGTTTTATCTAATATTCACATCTGGTTTAATGAAATATCTGTGGATATTTTATGTAATGTTTATTACAACCAGTCACATAGAGACTATCATTATACCCTTTGTGTGGATGAGGCAGCCAAGGCTTAGGGAAGCTTAGAAACCCAACGAGGGCACCTGGGTGATGACTGATGGACAGTATTCGAATGCCTTCATTCTGCCCATAGCCTGGGCCTTTAACAACAATGGCATTCTACCTCCCACTAAGAAGTAGTATAAGATTAGTCATATGAGGCCAGGTGTTGTGGCTATCTCTTGTAATCCCAGCACTTTGGGAGGCTGAGACAGGAGGATCACTTGAGCCTAGGAGTATGAGACCAGCCTGAGCAACACAGCAAGACCCCATCTCTACCAAAAAAAAAAAAAAAAAAAAAAAAAATAGCCTGGTGTGCTGGTATGTTCCTATAGTCCCAACTACTTGGGAGGCTGAGGCAAGAGGATTGGTTGAGCCTAGGAGGTCAAGACTGCAGTGAGCTATACCAAAAAAAAAAAAAAAAAAAGAAAAAAGAAAGATTAATAATATGACAGTGATACACTTAGTTACACAGAGTCCCATATGAAATTAGAGTCCTGATTCAACTGCAGATTCAATCCAGACATTCCCTCTACTTGAATATTTCTAGTCTTGGAAATCTCATTGGTCATTATAGCTAATCACTTTTTAAAGTGAACTTTTAATTTATAACAATTTGAGAATGATGTTTAACTTTTTTTGTGTGTACTTTCTGGAACCACAAAATGTCTCAGGCTTATCTTGTATATTTTCCATGTCAGTCTTAGAATTATCCATTACTTTGAGAAGATTTGGCTCCCTTGAGAATGGTATTAGAAACCAAAATCTGCTTGCTAAGTGTGCTCACTGCTACCATACAATGCTCTCATTGTTTCCAGGCACTCTGTTGAGAGCAGGAAAATATACTGGCATAGACTACCCCATGCAGAGACACATATCTTTAGATATTGTTAATGTAAACATCAGTGTCTAAGCTACAAAGGAGTTCCTATTAATTGTTCCATTCTGATACACATGCATAGTGGTATAAGAAATGTTAACCTGTACCCCATGGGAAACAAATTTACCTACCAGAGCACAGTGCTTTTGTACAATTCCTTTGGCCTTCATTCTTATAGATTTCATTCATTTCCAAAGTTTCTTAGGTCAGTACCTTTTCCCCCAACCCCTTGCAGTTAGAGTATTCATAGATTTGTAACACATTTAAATCATTTTGTCACCTTCTGCCTTCCCTCCTGGTATCCCTGCTAATGTTTTGAAATATGTAGATGCCTAAAAATCCTCCTTTCATTTTCTGCAACTGTAGTATTTAGAGAAATCTTTCAACTGGTTTTCTTAGACTAATTGAACACATTTCTTTATTGTTAAAAACCACCGGATGTATTTATGTTCTCTGATGTTGCACAATTTTTTTCTTCTTATGTATAGTAATTCATCAATTATTCTTTGAAATTAGATTTTACATATTTCTAACTCTTCTCTATGGAAGATGGAAGAGAAGGAGGCCTAATTTTAGTACTGCTCCTAGTACAATAGGTTCCCAATGTTCTGCTGAAATAGGCTCTTTATTTGTCAGTAATATGTTTAATATACCTCAGATTGATCATGGTGTTACACAAGTCATCTTTTTAGTGGCCTTGCTCATCAAGGTCTTCCCTTGATATGAAACCTGACAGGTTTCAATTCATTTTTATTATAGTCAATATCATTATTATTGCATGAGATTTTTCCAGGTTTTGACCCAGCTTCCTCTACTATGTTTTAAAGCTATATAATCCCTCTTAACTTTGTCTCCTTCCCATGTAAATTAATTTCTTATATATAAAATTTATTATTTTATTGGCAAATACTGTTAATTCTCTTCCCCTTCCACTTCTCCACAGTATCTGAAATGCCAGGTTAAGATTTTTTTAGACTTAATTCAGCATGAATGGAGAATTTAGGAAATACTTTGAATAGAAGATGGTTGATGCAGAATGTGTGCTTTTGAGAGAGTAATCTGACATCTGCTATGCAAGATGAATGAGTTCATTCATTTGGCAAATGTTTATTGGGCATCCATAAAGTGCCAGATACTGCTATGCAGACTGGGGCTACAGCAGTAAGTAAAACAGATAAAGCAGACAATCTCTCCTCTCTCATAAAGCTTACATTCTAATGAGGAGATACAGCAGGTGTACAGACAATAAAAAATATAAACACATAATATGTCTAGTGGGAATGGATTTTATTAAGAAAATTAAGCAGCATAGAGATTGATGGAAATTGATACCTACTCTGTATAGGATAGTCACAGGCTGTCTAACAAGATAGTGTTTTAACAAAGACTAAAATGAAATGCATGAAAATATGAAGACAAAGAATGTTTTCAGTTTAAGGAAACAGCAGGTACAAAGCTTCCCCGATGGGAGTGCAAATTCGACTGAGAGACATAGGCCCATGTTGTTAGAGTAAACGTGAGATGGGAAAGACTGTAGCAAACGATATCAGAGGGATGGTTCATGGTACCATCAGGTAGGTCTGCCAGGCCAGGTAATGCCATTGCACCTCATTCCTACCTACTAAGACAGGAAGCCTTCAGAAGGGTTTCAACAGAAGATTGACAAGGCTTGACTTATTTTTAAAAGAATAATGGTATAAATTGGTAGAAAATAGACTGAAGGATACAGGAAAGAAACAGGAGTCCAGTTACACTCTACTGAAACAGTCCTCCTGGAACAGGAAGAATTAATGATGAAATGATGAAATAGTAATGACAGATGTGAGGATAAGTGGTTGTAGCGTCTATTTCTTTAAAGATAGAGCCAATAGCACTGGCTAGTGAAATGTGATTGGAATTTCAGTGAATTTGACAATCATGAATGACTCCAAAGTTTTCTGTATGAGCAAGCAACCATTCATGGTGGCAGATAAGATGAAGATAAATCCACACAGTGGAGGAAGACAGAGTAAAATAAAGGGTTTGATTTTAAATATGTTAATTCTAAGTTGCCTATTGGATTCCCAGGTAGAAATATTGAGTAGGAAACTGTACATGTTAGTCAAGAGTTCAGGGGAGATGTGTGGGCAGTTAGAAATAGAAATTTGGACTTCAATAGTGCACACATAGAGGTTGGGCACAGTGACTCACGTCTGTAATCCCAGCAGTTTGAGAGGCCGAGATAGGCAGATCACCTGAGGTCATGAGTTCGAGACCAGCCTGGCCAACATGTTGAAACCCTATCTCTACTAAAAGTCCAAAAATTAGCTGGGTGTGGCGGCGTGTGCCTGTAATCCCAGCTACTCAGGATGCTGAGGCAGGAGAATCACTTGAACTTGGGAGGTGGATATTGCAGTGAGCTGAGATCGCACCACTGCACTCCAGGCTGGGCAAGAGAACAATTTGAGACAGGACTCTGTTTCAAAAATAATAATAATAGTGCACACATGATAAACAAAAGAATCAAACAGAGGTGAGTGACTGTTGATGAGACAGTTCAGAGGCTTGAGGCCTGTTGCATAGAACGTATACAAATAGAGAAGAAAAGACTCCAAGAAAGAAAACAGAGAAGGCGAAGCCAGTGAGGCAGGGGAAGAACCCAGAGTGAAGTGCCCAGAGGGTAGAGGAAGATGGGGTTTAATGAAGGCAGGAGTCACCTGTGTCAGATGCTGTGGAGAGTTTAAGTCAGACGAGGATGGGGAACTGACTGATGGGAGTGGGCCAAAGAGAGAATGAAGGGAGAGGAAGTAAAGCTTTCAAGTATAAATGACTCCTTCAGGAAGCTTTTCTATAAATAAAGAGGAGTAAATAAATGGAATAGTATTTAAGGGTAGCCGGGAGTAAATTATTTTTAATGGTGTTTGTTTGCCAAGGAAATGATTCAGTGGGAATGGAAAAAATAGTGATATATCATTGAAAGGTAGCCATGCATCAGGGAGGTAGCTGAGGCAGGCAGGAACGTGATTCAGCTCACAAGCGCATGTGTGGGTATCATCAGAGAGAGAGTTAGGTGGGTCAGACAAGGCAGAGAGGAGGCATATGAAAGGATAAAGCCTGAGCTGGGTTGTAGCAAAGTGAAGGCTTACAGAATTTACCGCTGAGATTTCTCTATGTAACCCTGAGGTTTTCCTACCACCTCTAAACTAAGGGTATAGTGTCACATTCCCTTTGGAATTATGGCTGTCTTGGACATTGCAGGGAGTGTCAGTATGGGGTAATCCAAAGTGATTGAGCTGCATCTCTTGGAGTGAGCAGGATCACTCCTGCTGCCTGATCACAGGGGAAAATGCTGACTCACCTGGGGCACCTCCCCTGCTCCCTACAAGGAGGGTCTGCTACCATAATCTCAAATGCAGGGAATGGTAGACTTGCATTTTACTGGAAGCTGATGGTAATTCAACTCCCGTATGGCCAGGAGTAAATGATTTTTAATGGTGCTTGTTTGCCCTAATTACTCAGTAAGAAAGGGAAAAAATAGTGACACATCATTGAAGGGTAGCAATGCAGCAGGGAAGTAATTGAGGCAGGAGGGAACATCATTCAGCTCACAAAAGGATGGATGGGATGTCTTCAGTGCAAGTATCAACTCTTCAGAGATTGCTGGGCAATCGAGCAAAGCCCTTCGTGTTCATTCTATGCAATGATCCTCCATGTGGCTCTTCCTAGGTGGTGGGCCTTCTTTGTTGGGATTCCCTGAGATATGCTTCCCAGATTGCAGCCTCCATCTGGTAACTCTTCTCACCTCCTCCAGCTGTCTCAGGTTTTGTCTCCACTCTCATCACTACTAACCAGATGACACATAAAATCATCTCTCTTTTTCAAAAGAACGTTGTGGCTGGGTAAGCATGTCATTTAAAGACCCAGCTAGGACCTTTTTTTTTTTTTAAATAAAGCAGAGCACTATTAATAATTACAGTGGTACAAAGCACAATTGGGATTGTCCTGGCCTAACTAGAAGATGTACTTCTCCTATTTGTGGCCTTTTATTATACAAAAAGCAGAAAGGAAATGATCTGTCACTTCTTACAGGCATTGACGGTAAAGGATTGCATCCTTTTCTCTTAATATAATAAAATGATAAAAAGATAGCAAATACCTTTGCTCCCGTTAAGACAAGCAATGTGTTTATATCCTGCCCTGTACATGTTAGCACCACCTTGGAGTAAGATTTACCTGTGGATGACACGTGGGGAATAAAGAAGAAAACACAGAAAATTTCATAGTTCTTAAAGTATTGGGATGAATGATAGTAACATTTTTGTAAACAAAGTAGTGAGAAACAAGTTTCATTGGGTGGGAGGCAATGAGGATGGCTTTCAAGTTCAGGTGTTATCCCATTGACAGTGTTGGACTGGATATTGAGAGGGAGGGGTGTTCGTTGCATCAGGCTACTATATAAAATTACATAAACTGGGTGACTTATTGTATTTGTTTCTTTTTGTGCTGCTGATAAAGACATACCTGAAACTGGAAACAAAAACAGGTTTAATTGTACTTACAGTTCCACATGGCTGGGGAAGCCTCAGAATCATAGTGGGAAGCGAAAGGCACCTCTTCCACGATGGCACCAAGAAAAAAGTGAGGAAGCGAAAGGGGAAACTCCTAATAAGCCCATCAGATCTTGTGAGACTTATTCACTATCGCGAGAACAGCATGGGAAAGACCGGCCTTCTTAAAATACCTTCCTCTGGGTCCCTCCCATAACCTGCAGGAATTCTAGGAGATAAAATTCAAGTTGAGATGTGGGTGGGGACAGAGCCAAACCATATCACTTATAAACAACATAAATGTATTTATCATAGTTGTGGAGGCTGGGAAGTCCAAACTCAAGGTGCCAGCAGATTTCATGTCTGCTGATGCCCTACTCTCTGATTCATAGGTGACCATCTTCTCACTGTGCCTCCTATGGCTTTAACGGACCAGTTATCTGTCAGGGTGTCTTTTACACTGGCACTGCTTTCATTCATGAGGGCTACACCTTCATGCCTAATCACCTCTCAGATACCTTACCTCCAAATACCATCTCATGGAGAATTTAAGCTTCAACATACAAATTTTAGGGAAGACACAAATATTAAGTCTATAGCCAAGGGGAAAAATGGAGATTTAATTTGTGCATTTTTGTTTAAAGACAAAGTAGGAGATGAGATATATAGATGGGAGAGAAAAAGAGAGATTGAATAATGTTTATATGTACAGCACAAAAGAAGGAAGAGCTAACAACAGTGAAAAAGAAAGTATAGTCTGATAGGGTGCAAGAAAAGCCAAATCCAGAGAGCTCCTGCAACTTTTCCCTGCTCTATCCTTGATATCACAATCTCCTAAAGAGCAGTACCAAAAAGCATCACAATTGCTAAACAGAGACATCTGGTTGAACCATAAGTGAGAGAAGCAATGTAGAAAAATTGCAGATAAATTAAAAGATGGCAGAGATTCCCATATTATTAGGTTAGTGCAAATGTAATTGCTGTTTTTTGCCATTAGATAATGGGAAAAGAACATTGAACTTGAGAGCTGGTTTCTTTTTTCTTGTTGTTAAAATATGGGACTTGGTAAAGATGGTTTCAATTTTATATCTGTAAGATGGAAATAATTTTGTGCAGATTGTATCCTAGAGCTGCTAAATCACTTAAAGTATTACAAAGAATGTGTTTTATGATGAAAACATTATAAAATTCTATAATATGACAGGGAAATATTACACTGCAGAGGTATAAAAAGGGCAGATGTTACTGTCAATTTCCTTAGCTTTAAAGGTCATAGGTTTGTGTGATGTTTTTATATGAAAAACAAAAAAACAAAGATGAGAGAAATGTGACATAGTTGGAAAATGGGTTTGGAATTGAATGAAATTGGACGTTCCTCTTGGTTATACCATTGCTTTATTTAGAAATACTGGACAAGTGAAGAAAAGTCTGTGACACAGTTTCCTCACCTGTAAACTGACTGTCACGGAATGGAGAGAAGAAACATTTAGTGGGAATTCAGGTGAGGTGCGGAGGCTGTTAGGATGTTTATTTTTATATGGGCTGTGGTGAGAAAAAGGATGGACTGCTTTAGGTTATGGAGAAAGAAAAAGCCAAGTGGCTTTCTGATTTATTTATAGTTAACCTTATCCAATTTACCAGGACATCAACAGGAGGAGACATGAAGTTTGTTTTTTGTTTTTTTGTTTGTTTGTTTGTTTTTTTAGACAGAGTCTTGCTGTGTCGCCCAGGCTGGAATGCAGTGGTGCAATCTCGGCTCACTGCAACCTCCACCTCCCGGGTTCAAGCAATTCTCCTGCCTCGGCCTCCTGAGTACCTGGGATTACAGATGCCTACCACCACGCCCAGCTAATTTTTGTACTTTTAATAGAGAAGGGATTTCACCATGTTGGCCAAGCTGGTCTCGAACTCCTGACCTCAGGTGATCTGCCTGCCTTGGCCGCCCAAAGTGCTGGGATTACAGGTATGTGTGAGCCACTGTGCCTGGCCTACAGTGAAGTTTTGAGAGTTTACTACTAAAATGTGATCGACAAAATTGAAAAGATAGAGGAAATCCAATGTGTGAATTACTGATAGTGTGTGAAATATTGAAGACAAAAAGCTCCTTCTGGGCCCCGTCTGCAGGGGTGTGAGGCACACTGGCGTCAAATCTCCTTTGAGGTTTCAGAAGGCACTGTGGAGAGGCCATGCTCAGCATCAGTGGGATATGTCAATGATCATAGTACCTGGGAAAAAATGACTGTGATTTGAAAGGAAACAGAGAAGCTTGAGATTTTCACATGTAAATATTAAACACAGACTCCTGATCCTACAGTTTTCAGGGCTAAAGTTGCTTTCAAATGAGAGCACTGATGGATCACTTACCTTTTCAGATCTTTGTCATTTTTTTCAAGTCAAAAGTAAATCAATTTTATTTTACCTCCATCTTTTTAAATCCACTATGTAATATTGTTTATAATTATAATTTTCATTTGTTGTGATACATTTGTATCAATTCATTATTTTGATTATTGGAAGAGTCAGAATTTCATAAAACAACTGGGAATTGTCAATTTAGCTTATATAACTTGCTCAAAAATGTTTCTAACTCTCAATTTTTCAATATATGCATCTAAAACTTTTATTGTTATGATAGAGTAATTCAAATAGAAAAGTACATAGAATAAGGTAATAGACATCCCTGTACTCTATCAACTTTCAACACATGTTAATACTTTGATTTGTTTCACATCTTTTCTAAAAAGTAAAAAATCACAGATAAAATTTTTTCAGATTCTTTCATTTCGGAATTTGCTTTTTAAAAACAGTTAGATGCTCTTTATTGGATATACATTATATTTGGTGAAATGATTACCAAAATGTAGTTAATACACCATGGGCTTCACCTACGTATCACTCTGTTTTGTTTTGTTCTGTTTTGTGGTGAGAACACTTAAGCCAATGACTTCTTTAATTTGAAGCAAGAAAATGAGCAGGAGCATGCCCATTTCCCCAAGGGAGGTAGTTCTGGAAGGATATTTCTGTTTGTCTTGGACAGCAGAATCTGTGAGGGAAAAAGAGAGCATTGTTTGAATACTATCTGGTGCTCCTGCATATGATGCTATGTGTTGAATGTTGCATTCTCTGCAGCACAAAAGTTACTTCTGGGTTGAAACTCAACAGTTCAACTATGGGCAGTGTGTTCTCACAACTCATTGCATCGGTTGTTCACTCAGGTTGTTAAGGTTTGCGAATTGTTCCTTACAGTAACTAATAGACCATCCTCCACGATCAGTTAAAGCTTCTCTTAGCCCACACTCTCTTATGGTCAGAAACAACAACTTTCTGTCCCACTGAGGCAGCTGAGAAGCTGCAGCCCTGTGTGTCAGCCTCAGCCTGAAGGATGAGCCCACTCAGCTTCCAGTCCCTCAACCTCAGCATCTCCCTGGCCCTTCCTCAACTTGCCTTGTGATGGTGAATACCAGGGTAGCAGAGGCCCAAGGACCCCCTGCTCCTGACAAAGGCACAGGCTGAGTTAGGAGGAGGCAGGTCAAGTATTGGTAGGTGTCTAGGATCAGTCAAGTCTTTGGCTTCTGAAGAAGCAAAGGCTGAACTGGGGATTGAAACTCAGCAAGAACATCCCCGGAGCTGACTTCACACCTGGCATTTTTATCACTTGTTTCTTCCCATTTTCTGCTGGGCTGTTGATTGTTATTTACCACCATGTGCCTGACCTTTGGCTTCTGCAGTTTCCCTGTCTTCTGACCCCCCACCTGTGTTATTTACCTTTCTACTCTGAGCTGCAGCACAGCAGGCATCTCAACTGCTTGACTCTTGTGTGCCAGTGATTTCCGGTGTTTGGCAGGTAGTAGATGCTCAGCCATTTATAAAAGACGAAGTGGGAGGAACAAAAAGGGATGAGAAGGAAGAGAAGGAGAAAAGAACGAAGTAAGGAGGGGTCCTAGGGCAATCTTCATTGCTATAAAGAAATATCCGTGTCTGGGTCATTTATGAAGGAAAGAAGTCTAACTGGCTCACAGTTCCGCAGGCTGTGCAGGAAGCATGACGCTAACACCTGCTCAGCTTCTGGCGAGGCCTCAGGAGGCTTCCGATCATGGCATAAAGCAAGGCAGGGGCAAGAGAGAAAAATGTGCCACATGCTTGTAAACAACCGGGTCTCAGGAGAACTCACTCACTGTCCTGAGGACAGGACCAAGCTATTTATGAGGGATTTGCTCCCATGATCCAGACACCTCCCACCAGTCCCTGCCTCCAACACTGGGGATCACATTTCAACGTGGGACTTGGTGGAGACAAATATCCAATGCAAATCAAGAAATAACAGAAATAAAGAAAGAGGAAGGAAACAAATAGTCCTTGTTCAGGTAATACTTGACACAGTCACCATTTATAGAGTGGTTTCCAGTATTTCCATATTCTTGCAAATACCTTCACTTACCATTAGAGTGAAAATCAGATTAAGATGTGGGCCTGGGGCAGTGGCTCACGCCTGTTATCCCAGTACTTTGGGAGGCCGAGGCAGGTGGATCACAAGGTCAGGAGATCAAGACTAGCTTGGCCAACATAGTGAAACCCCGTCTCCACTAAAAATACAAAAATTAGCTGGACATGGTGGTACTTACCTGTAGTCCCAGCTACTCGGGAGGCTGAGGAAGGAGAATTGCTAGAATCTGTGAGACAGAGGTTGCAGTGAGCGGAGATTGCGCTATTGGGCTCCAGCCTGGGAGACAGAGACCCCATCTCAAAAAAACAAACAAAACAACAACAACAACAAAAAAATGCAGATGTGCATTTAATTCTTTCTAGATACCAAAGTTAGCCACAGGAATAAGCACTACTCAACATTTTTAGTAGATAATCGAAAAAATACCTCTCAGTATGTATTGCAGGGATATTTTTCACATTCAAATTCTGACATCAGTTGGCTACAGAAGTTTCCATGGCTAAACTGAACTGCTTATGATTTTGGGTGAAGGAGAATGGCTTAAGGATTGCTTTGAGGCTGGAGCAGTTATATATGCTTGATATGGTTTGGGTCTGTGTCCTCGTCCAAATGTAGAATTGTAATTCCCAGTGTTGGAGGTGTGGGGCCTGGTGGGAGGTAATTAGATCATGATGTGTCTAGAATTTATTCCTTCCCGTGGGTTCTTGGTCTCGCTGACTTCAAGAATGAAGCTGCAGACCTTCACGGTGAGTGTTACAGCTCTTAAAGATGGTGTGGATGGTGTGTCGGGAGTTTGTTCCTTCAGATGTTCAGATGTGTCTGGAGTTTTTCCCTTCTGGTGGGTTGGTGGTCTCGCTGACTTCAGGAATAAAGCCACAGACCCTTGTGGTGAGTGTTATAGCTCATAAAGGTGGCACTGACCCAAAGAGTGAGCAGCAGTAAGACTTATTGTGAAGAGTGAAAGAACAAAGCTCCCACACTGTGGAAGGGGACCCAAGTGGGTTGCAGCTGCTGGCTGTAGTGGCCAGCTTTTATTCCCTTATTTGTCCCCGCCCACATCCTGGTGATTGGTCCATTTTACAGAGCGCTGATAGGTCCATTATACAGAGTGCTAATTGGTGTGTTTACAATCCTTTAGACACAGAGCGCTAATTGGTGTGTTTTTACAGAGTGCTCATTGCTGCATTCACAATCCTTTAGCTAGACACAGAGCACTGATTGGTGCATTTTTACAGAGTGCTCACTGGTACACGTACAATCCTTTAGCTAGATACAGAGTGCTGATTGGTGCATTTACAATCCTTTAGCTAGACACATACCACTGATTGGTGTGTTTACAATCCGCTAGCTACACAGAAAAGTTCTCCAAGTCCCCATTTGACCCAGGAAGTCCAGCTGGCTTCACTTATAGATGGGGGTGGATTTCCTTTTTGGTGCTGTTCTCATAATAATGAGTAATTTCCCACAACATCTAGTTTTTTAAAGAGTGTGGCACCTCCCCCCTCCCTCTCTTCCTCCTGCTCTGTCTGTGCAAGACAAACCTGCTTCCCCTTCACCTTCTTCCATGACTGTAAGTTTCCTGAGGTCTCCCCAGCCATGCTTCCTGTACAGCCTGGGGAGCCGTGAGCCAATTCAACTTCTTTTCTTCATAATTTACCCAGTTCCACGTATTTAGAGCAGGGCAAAAATGAGCTAACACATTGCTCTAGAAAGCCATGCTTCATTGCCTCTGGCTAAGTGGGGACAACCTTTGCTGGTTTGTGAATCACTTCTGTTAGCCGGCCAGCAAGATAGGACAGTTGAGTCAGCTCAGTGCAGATGCGTTTCAAGTGAAGGAAATAAAATGAGCTGCATGCTTCAAGTTGATCTGGTGTAGGAGATGCATGCATATATAAGTGCTAAGGATGGAGTAGCACTTCGTATGTAAAATCTTTGCAAAGTTTTCCCATAATAAGCAATAGCCACAGAATTAGATTAACTGTTCAATAAGTTATTAGGTGCTTATGGGAAACTCCCATGGCATAAAACAAAATACCATTGTTATAATATTAGCGAAAAATAGGGCAGAGGGGAGTGAGGTGGACTTACTTCGAATACTACCATAACACCATAGGGCCCTACATGAGTAGGTAATCTATCTTGCAAATTAGATATAAACATTTGGTTTCTAATTTATTTGTCTGAAAGTCCAGGAGAGGATTTGCAACAGTGCCACAATCTCTGTTGATAGCTCCCAAATCAGCTAAATTCAGTAACTAATTAACTTTGTATTAGCAGTTTGATAAATGGGCCACTAACCAATTCTGTAGGAATGAGATAGGCTGTTCATTAAAAGCTGCAAATTGAAATTCCCTTAAAAATGTCTTATGAACAAGGATTCTTGAAAGTAGTAAAATGTCTTATGAACAAAGATTCTTGAAAGCATGCTCCCCTTACAAGCTCTGAGTGCAGAGCTGAGCGTAACGTGCAAGCCCTTCTCATGATGAACATGGGCCCGGGTGAAAGAAGGAAGGCAAGTATGCTTTTCCTGCATTATTCTCCTTCCAGACCTGCTTATCCCTGGTCAGAAAAGTGATATGGATCATGGGTGCTGCAAAGAGGAAGGCGGATGGCAAGGACAGTGTTACTATTGGTGTTTTCCTTTGACTTTCACAATACAGACCTTGTGACTTCAGTTGAGCTCAGAGGAAAAATGCCTTAGAGTTCCCCAAAGAGCATGAGCCTTTTATACATATATATTATATTATATATATAATATATATTTCTATACATGTGTATGTGTACATGTATACATGCAGATGTACACACACAAGCAACACATATATGTGTATGTATACATATACACACCTTACATATATACACACATATGTACACATATACACATCCATGCACACAGTGTCTGTGCATGTGTGTGCTCCACAGATTTCACAAACACACCTGTTATAAGGAGGAAAGATATGCATGTAGGTCCCATTCTCAAACTCGTGATACCAGTTTCTTTTTTTGCAGTGTGTGCATATAGGGATCAATATACTTGACCTCTAATGTCCTGACCCATTTGCATGCTGAAGAACACGCTTCATGTTCTGGTGTTAGCTACAGAACATTCAGCCTCTTACCTCCTGTACACTCAAGTGTTATTTGTTGGATGGGTGTGTTGGGTAGGGGACTGGACTGAACTCTGATATCCCTGGATATCATTTGTTGTAAATCTGCTCTGTGGATGGTGGCAAGTGATTTGCTCATCTGTACATCAGGGGTACACTTACCGGCTCTGCCCAATTCACAAAGAGGCTTTTGGAGACTCGGACACAAAATGGCAGCATTAGAGCTCTGACACCCACAGCACTGTGCAACCTAAAACATCTCCAAAGTCACCCTTACAGGCCGTATTTAAATCTTGGAGACCACATGTCAGCATTGCTGTATTGCTTTTGTCTACTGCCAGAAATAAAGTAACCACTAAACAGACCCTCCATTCCTTCCCCCGATGGCTAGTATGAAGAGTTTCCTAATATTTTTTACTTGTATTAAGTAAACTTATTCTCCTCTTTTTTTTGAAAGTGAGTCTCTTACCTTTCTGGTATAGACTCTTGTGTTATCCTGAAACTGGCGTCTGTGCTGACAATGACTTTCAGGGACTGTCCGCATGGTGTGGTGAGTAGAACCCAAGGCCAAGGCTCCATCCCATCTTGGAACAAGTGAACTGTGATCTTAGGTCATCAATTTTCTGCCTCTTGGTTTTGTTAGCATTAAAATTAAGATGTAGGAATAAATGATCTTGAATGTTATTCCAGCTCTAAAATTACATGGTGCTGCTAGTTTTAAACAATGGATCCGTTTGCCAGAATTAACTGCTGCTTCAGAAAAATCTTCACCCTTCTTAAACTTTAGATTTTAGAAATTTTTACATGTTTCTCGAATTGGTTTTTGAGTGATTTGAAGCAATAATAGAAAATGTAAACTTTTAAAAAGTCTTTGCCTTGAGATTTTTCTAAAGAATGTTCCCCCCTTCTCTTTTTATACTTCTGGATTTAAGATGAATGTAGATTACATGTATAATAACTCTCATCAAAGTTCAAAATAGCTCCTTTGTTAATATTGCTTCAATGTCTATGGAAAAGTAGAATGCACTCAAAATTTGTGACTTCATGGAGATTCCAAGCCCCCCACTGAGTTGATAATGATGATAGATGAGGGGTTTTGATCAGTGTACTGGACTTGTCTTTATGTTCCTGCCACGAGCTACCTCACCCCAGGCAAACCATGCAAACCACTTTGCAGCTAGTTTTCACCTTAAACTTTTTTGCAAGAATTCATTCTAGAGAAATCCTTGTGAAATAGGTCAGACTTTGTAGCCCCATCTCATGGAAAAATTAAATGCCCAAGGGACACCTTTGCCCTGAGGTTCACACTTTCAGTGGAAATCAGAACCAAAAATAAAACATCAAATGAATGATCTGCATCCAAACCAAAGGTCAAGAGTGCCTAAGTTCACAAAGGGGGCCGCCCAAATCCCCAGTGCTGACAGCAAATTTTACCATCAAGCCCCAGCAAAGTACTGTCAGGAGAAACACAGTGTCATAAAACGATCATTGCAACAGGTTTTTAAGGAGGTTCTCTTTATCTTGTGCCACATTTTCTACAAATTAATTTAGTTTTGATTAAAACAAAGTAAAATCTCTTAGTACATAAAGTATTTAATAAGCAAGGCCATGATTATGATCCTTCTCTTCAGCTCATATCCTCATGGCCCTTCATTGCATTCTACTAGAAAAAAATACAGTAATTCTGTGATATATTTTCTTGAAATAAGACCAAGCTTTCAGATATAGACTTTATTTTTTTCTCAAAAGCAACAACAAAATGCTTTGGCCTGTGTTACTGATTTTTACAGCTACCTGGCAAACTAGGTGATTTACATGTCAGTTGATCCTTCAGTATTTAATTTTTTTTTTATTTTGCCTATTTGGCATATAACAGTTCTGATGAATTTGCCATAAATTAGATAGTGAAGGAATAAGGGCATCTAACTTATCAATACCTCAGATTTTAACAGATTTTCAAAAAAGATTGCAGATGTAGACTTAAAATTCATTTTCTGTTTTGAGAGAAGGAAACAGAAAAAGGAAAAGGAAAGACAAATGTGGAAGATATTACAAACTATAATTTTAAGCCTATAATATGTGCTGAATTACAGTTTAAATCCTTGTGTGATAACCATCTAGCTTAATGTTCATATAGTGATAGAATGAGTTTAACAGAAAGAGAAATTAATTTCAGTTATAAGAAAAGCTTATCCACTTTGGAGAGAGATATCTCAAAGCAACAGCATGGGCAGTTAAATATATGTTAAAAGCAAAGAAGACAATGTAGCATCTCCTGGAATTAATACTCTGGTCTGCCTAACAGGGAATATTATAATAATACAGAATAAAAAAGAAGGGCCCAACAGATTCAGGACCTTCTTGGTGACCAAATCGTCTCAATGCAGTGATTCCATGCAATGTTTAACACATGAACAAGATCTTGAGGGGAAAAAAGTATTCAGAAAGTGGTGGTTTCATGTAAGTTAAGAAGGCAGCCTGATTCACATAACTGTGTAATTTAACCTCTGACAGTAAAGTTATCTAAGCACGTGGAAGTGCCCTGGTACTCACTCACACCATGCCTGTCATGCCAGTGCTTCTGGGTGCTTTTGAGGAAAAAAAAAAATTAAAAGTTTCTCAACAACCAGAGTGTTGAGAAATAATGAATATTTTAAAACATACTGAAAGTGGGACATCCTGACAAATAGTATTCAGTACTGAAAGGAAATTATCAAGCCATAAACAAACATAAAAGAAACTTCAATATATATAAGACACCAATAGGAAAAGGCTCCATACTGTGTGATTCCAATTCTATGACATTCTGAAAAAGGCAGTACTACAGTGACAGGAAAAAGATCATGTTTGCCAGGGGTAGAGAGAGGGGAGGGATGAAGAGGTGGAGGATTTTTAGGGCAGCGAACTACCCTGTATGATATTACAGTGGTGGATACCTGTTATCATAAATGTGTCAAAACCCATTGAATGTACAGTACCAAGAGTGAGCCCTATGGTAAACTGTGAATTTCAGATGACAAAGAAATGTCCAAGTAGATGATTGTGCCAAATGCATGGCTCCAGTGGGAATGTGGCTGTGGGGAGGCTGTGCTTGTGTGGGGTCCGGAGGCATATGGTAACACTCCGTACTTTCTCTTAATTTTGCTGCGAACTTAAAACTAATATATTTATGTTTTATATATTTTATTTTATAATTTTCATATATATATGAAGCTCACAAACATATACATACATATAGGTAAGTAGGTAGGTAGATAGATAGATAGATAGATAGACAGACAGACAGACAGACACAGATGAAGATCTAGATGTTAAAATGTAGACATCCAGGCTTCATTGCTATTTACATTATATTGTTGAAGACATTAGCAGTTCTACAGTTTAGCCCATCTTCATAGTAGAATATTTTTTAGGCCCTCAATTCACATGTTTAGCAGACTCTGCTCAATGAGAAAATAATTAGAAAGGTTCTGCAAAAATAAAACATACCCTGTGAATTGAATGAATGCAAAAAGCATCTACTATTTAAAACACTGTTTTAATCATTCAGAATTCATCCATTTGTTATATGTATTGAAAATTTAAAAAGTACCCTGTACTGTTTCTGTATGAATGATCTTGAAATGACTTGAATAGAATAAAACCTGCACGTTCCTGGACCATTCATTCAGCCTGGGCTGTTAGATAAGGTGCAAAATAGTAAAACATATACTCAGCTAGATTGCAGTAAATGCTCTGGAGGAAAATAAAGAACAGTAAAGGGATAGGGAGTGCTGTGGTAAGTAGGTAAAAGTTTAAATAAGGTGGTTATGAAAGGCCCCACTGAGGAAGTTATATTTATGTGAAAAGAGGAAAGTGGATAGGGAGCAAGCAGGTGGATATGGATGTGGGTGAAGAACCATCCCAGCAGTAAATACAGGCAATGCAATGTCTTAAAGATAAGGGTTTGCAGACCAGCAGGAAAGCCGGTGCAGCTGAGCAAAGTGAGTGAGTTGAATATTGTCTGACACAAGGTCAACAGGTGGAGGGTGAGCTTCATGGCTACTGTGGTTGCTGATAGCTGTTGTTGGAAGAGTTCTGACTTTTACATAGAATGAGATAGGAAGCCATTGGTAAGTTTTGAATGGGACTGAGTAACATAGTCTGATTAATATTTTTAGAAACATCATTCTGAAGAACGTCTGCTCTTGGTAAAACAGACTAACTTGTAGAAGAGCAAAACTTACTGAAAGCAGTGTAACAGGCTGGGTAAATTCAAATAAAAACTTACAAACAAATAATCATCTCATGTTTACAGTTTGTAAAAAATATGTATTTTTAAATTTCTTTATTTTGACCTATTCGCATCTTTGAATGTGAAAGTTGTCTCTTGAAGGCAGTGTGTAGTAGGATATTTATTTTTAACTTGTTCCATAGCCTCCACATCTTCAGTGGGGTGTTTGATTTATTAAGATTTGATATAACTACTGATCTGGTTGGAATTATGCCTACAGTTTTGCTATTTGAATTGCATATCTTATGTCATTTTTATTCTTCCTTTATTTGCATTTTCGTGTGTTATACAACTATGTTTTAGTGTCACTTTATTTCCTCGGTGGCTTCTTTTAGTCATGTCCCTTTATTGTTTTAGTGGTTTCTTGAGGCATTACAGTATAATTGTGTAAGTTATCAAAATCTACCACAGGTCAATATTGACAAGATGTCAGTTCTTCTCTATTTCATCTACAGATTCAATGCAATCCTAGTCAAAATCTCAGTGAGTTATTTTGTGGATATTGGCAAGACAGACAGATTTTAAAGTCTGTATGGAGAGGCAAAAGACTCAGGATAACCAAAATCTCAGTGAGTTATTTTGTGGATATTGGCAAGACAGACTGATTTTAAAGTCTGTATGGAGAGGCAAAAGACTCAGGATAACCAACACAATATTATAGGAAAACAAAGTTGGGGGAATGACACTGCCCAACTTCATGGCTTATTGTAAAGCTACAGTAATCAAGATAGTATGATTAGGGTGAAAGAATAGACTTAGACAAATAGATGAATGGACAGAATAGAGAACTCAGGGAGAAAACCACATAAATATTGTCAACTGATCTTTGACAAAGGACCAAGAGCATACAATAGAGAAAATATTGTCTTTTCAACAAATGGTGCTAGAACAACTGGACATCCACATAAGAAAGGGTGAGTGTAGACACCTCATACCCTTCACAAAATATAACTCAAACCACAGACCTAAATATAAAACATGAAACTTTAAAATTCCTAGACAAAAACATAGTGGAAAACCAAGATGACCTTGGGATTTGCAATGAGTTTTTAAATAAAACACCAAAGACATGATCCATGTAAGAAAAAATCGATAAGCTAGACTTTGTTAAAATTAAAAACTTCTGCTCCATGAAAGAGAACCTCAAGAAAACAAAAAGCCAGAGACTGTGAGAAAATATTTTCAAAAGGCATACCTTACAAAGCTCTGTTATCTAAAATATACAAAGCACACTAAAAACTCAGCAACAGTAAAACAGGTAACCTAATTAAAACATGGGCAAAAGATCTGAACAGACACTTCGTCAAAGAAAATGTACAAATGAGAATAAGCATATGAAAAGATGTTTTCCATAATATGTCATGAGGAAAATGCAAATTCAAACAACAATAAGATGCCACCATACACATATTGGAATGACCAAAACCTTGAACACTTAAAACACCAAGTGCTGGCAAGGATGTGGAACAATAGGAACTTTCATTCATTGCCAGTGGGAATGCCAAACATTACAGCCACTTTGGAAGCTATTTTGGTGGTTTCTAACATAAGAGTACTAGTCATACTCTTACCATGTAATCCGATACTTGTCCTCCTCGTTATTAACCCTAAAAAAATAAAGAGGCTGCATGTGGTGTAATTCCAACTCTATGACACTCTGAGGAAGGCAAAGATATAGAGACAGGAGAAGTTTCACTGGTTGCCTGGGGCTCGGGGCAGGGAGAGATAAATAGATGGACTACAGAGAATTTGTAGGGCAGTGAAAATAGACTACTGTATTATATTATAATGGTGGATACATGCAATTATATATTTGTCAAAATCCACAGAATGTCCAACACCATGAGTGAGCCCTGATGTAAACTGTAGATTTGGGGTAATAAAGGAGTATCATGGTAGATTCATCAATTGCAAAATATGTACCTCTTTGGTAGGGAATGTTGATAACCAGGGAGGCTATGTGGGGACAGCAGGTATGTGGGAAATCTCTGTACCTTCAAAGTAATTTTGATATAAACATAAAACTACTCTAAAAAGTTCTTTTAAATAAATATACAAATAAATTTAAAAATAAGTACAAAACATCTACAAGTTAAAAGTGGTTTATATTCTGGCAAAATAGAGCAACTTAGTTTCAATATAGATCTACCCTTTCCCCTTTATTTCATACTATTTTCATATATGTCACATTCATACACATACACACACACTTAGATGGTTAAAATCCAAAAATATACTGTTTTAATTGTTTTAAATAATCTTGTATTTCAAAAACTACATAAAGAAAAGAGTAAAAGTATTTTTTAATGCAGATGTTTAGTACTTCTGGTGTTCATTTTTTCCTGTGAATTTGTTTTATCGTTTAGAGTCATTTTCCTTTCCATAGGAGAGATTTCCATTCGCAGTTTTTCTAGAATAGCTATGCTAGCAATTGATTCTTTTAATGTTTATTGGCCCTGAAATTTCTTTTATTTACCATCATTTTAGAAAACTATTTTTAATGGACAGAATTCTTGCCAAATGTTTTATTTTTTTCAGCACCTTGAGTAAGTCATCATGATGCCTTCTGGTCTCCATTGTTTCTGATGAAAAGTCAGCTGTTACGCTTATTGCTGTTTATCTTTAGGTCATAATAATTGTTCTCTTGACATTTTTAGTATTTTCATCTTTTGGCAATTTGACTACAATGTATGTAGATATAACTCTCTTTCTCTTAATTTTATTTGGGGCTCATTGACCTTCAAGATAAGCACTTGCTTTTTATTCAAATGTGTAAAGTTTCCATTCAGCATTTCTTTGAGTATGTATTCTTCCTCATTCTGTTTCTCCTCCCCTTTAAAGTTTATTTTATATTTTTTATTTTATGGGTACATAGTAGATGCGTGTGTGTGTGTGTGTGTATGTGTGTGTATATATATATATATATATGAAGTACATTAAGTATTTTGATACAGGCATACAGTGCATAAAAGTCACATTAGGGTAAATGGGGCATCCATCACCTCAAGCAATTTTCATTTATTTGTGTTAAAACCTTCCAGTTATATTATTTTCATTATTTTTAAATTTACAATAAAGTATTGTTTACTGTAATCACCCTGCTGTGCTATCAAATACTAAATCTTATTTATTCAGTCTAATTGTATTTTTGTACCCATTAATTTCTCCACTTCCCCCACCTATTACCCTTCCCAGTCTCTGGTAACCATCATTCTCTCTATCTCCGTCAGTTCAACTGTTTTAAGTTTTAGATCCCGCAAATGAGTGAGAACATGCAAAGTTTGTCTTTCTATGCCTGGTATGTTTTACTTAATATAATTTTCTCCAGTTTCACCTATATTATTGCAAATAACTGGAGCTCATTTTTTAAATAGCTGAATAGTACCCCATTGTCTATATGTACCACATTTTCTGTATCCATTCATCTGTTGATGGACACTTAGGTTGCTTCCAAATCTTGGCTATTGTGAATAGTGCTGCAATGAACTTGGGAATGCAGATATCTCTTCAACATACTGATTTCATTTCCTTTGGATAAATACCTAGTAGTAGAATTGTTGGGTCTTGTGGTAGTTCAATCTATAGTTTTTAAGGAACCTCCATAACAGCAACAGTGTACAAGGGTTCCCCTTGCAATTTACATTCCCAGCAACTGTGTGCAAGGGTTCCCCTTTTCTCCACATCGTCACCAGCATTAATATTGCCTTTCTTTTGGATAAAAGCAATTTTTACTGGGAGGAGATGATAAATTATTATAGTTTTGATTTGCATTTCTCTAGTGATCAGTGATGTTGACCATCTTTTCATATACCTGTTTGCCATTTGAATGTCTTTTTTTTTTTTTTTTTGAGAAATGTCTATTCAGACCTTTTGCTCATTTTTATATTGGATAATTAGATTTTTTTCCTATTGAGTTGTTTAAGCTGCTTATATATCCAGACTATTGTTTTCTTGTTGGATGGGTAGTTTGCACATATTTTCTCCCATTCTGTAGGCGATCTCTTCACTTTGTTGAATTGTTTCCTTTGCTATGCAGAAGCTTTTGAACTTGATGTGATCACAATAGTCAATTTTTGCTTTGTTTGTCTGTGCTTTTGGGATATTACTCAAGAAATCTTTGCCAAGCATGCTGGCTCATGCCTATAATCCCATCACTTTGGGAGGCCAAGGTGGACAGATCACCTGGAGTTCGAGCCCAGCCAAATATAGCAAAACCTTGTCTCTACTAAAAATACAAAAATTATCCAGGCATGGTGGCCTGTGCCTGTAATTCCAGCTGCTTGGGAGGCTGAGGTAGGAGAATCACTTGAACCTGGAGGTGGAGGTTGCAGTGAGCTGAGATCATGCCACTGCACTCCAGACTGGATGACAGAGCGAGACTGTGTCTCAAAGAAAAAAAGAAATCTTTGTCCATACCAGTGGTCTGAGAGCATCCCCAAACTTTTATTTTCGTACTTTCATAATTTGAGGTCCTACATTTAAGTTTTTCATCCACTTTGATTTGATTTTTGTATGTGGAGAGAGATAGGGGTCTAGTTTTATCATTTTGCAAGTGAATATCCAGTTTTCCCAACAACATTTATTGAAGAGACTGTCCTTTCCCCAATGTATGTCATTGGCACGTTTGTCGAAAATGAGTTCATTGTAGTTACATACGTTTATTTCTGGATTCTTTATTCTGTTCCATGGGTCGATGTGTCTGATTTTATGCCAGTATCATGCTGTTTTGGTTATTATACCCTGTAGTATAATGTGAAGTCAGGTAATGTAATTCTTTTTGGCCAGAATGGCTTAGGCTAGTCTAGGTCTTTGTGGTTTCATATAAATTTTTGGATTTTCTTTCTACCTCTGTGAGGAATGTCATTGGTATTTTGACTGGAATTGCATTAAATCTGTAGACTTCTCAGGGTAGTGTGGACATTTTAACAACATTGATTTTTCCAATCCATAAATATGAAATATCTTTCCATTTTTTTGTGTCCTCTTTAATTTCTTGCATCAATGTCTTATAATTTTCTTTGTAGAAATTTTTCACTTTTTTGGTTAGGTTAATTCCTAGATATCTTACTTTATTTTTGGCTATTGTAAGTGGGATGATTTTGATTTATTTTTCAGATTATTTGCTGTTGGGATATAGAAATGCTACTTATTTTTGCATGGCGATTTTATATCCTGCAAATCTACTGTATTTATTTATCAGTTCTAATAGTTGTGGGGTTTTTTGGTGGAGTCTTTAGATTCTTCCAAATATAATATCACATCATCTGCAAAAAAAATGTGATTTCTTCCATTTTAACTCAGATGTACTTTATTTCTTTCTCTTATCTGATTGCTCTAGCTAGGACTTCTAATACTATGTCGAGTAACAGTGGTGAAAGTTGGCATCCTTGTCTTATTCAAGATTTTAGAGAAAAGGCTTTTAATTTTCCCTTTTGGTATAATACTATCTGTGGATCTGTCATATGTGGTTTTTATTGTGTTGAAGTATCTTCCTTCTGCCATTTTTTGACTGTTTTTATCATAAAGGGATGTTGGAATTTATCGAATGCTTTTTCAGCATCAACTGAAATGATTTTATGGCTTTTGTCCCTTATAATGCTGATATGATATATTGCATTGATTGATTTGCATATGCTGAACCATCCTTGCATCCCTGGAATAAATTCCACTTGGTCATGATGAATGATCTTTTTAAGGCGCTGTTGAAGTAAGTTTACTAGTATTCTGTTAAGGATTTTTGCATCAATATTCATCAGAAATACGGTCTGCAGTTTTCTTGATATGTCTTTTTTGGTTTGGGGTTCAGGATAATACTGGTCTCATAGCAGGAGTTTGGAAGTATTTCCTCCTCTATTTTTTGAAATTGTTTGCGTAGGATTGCTATGAGTTCTTTAAGTGTGTGGTAGACTTCAGCAGTGAAGCCACTGGGTTCCAGACTTTTCTTTGCTGGGAGACTTATTATTATGGCTTTGATCTCATTACATGTTATTGGTCTATTTAAACTGTGGAATTCTTCATGATTCAATCTTGGTAGGTTGTATGTGTCTAGAAATTTATTCATTTATTTAGGTTTTCCAATTTATTGGCATATAGTTTATTGTAATCTCTAATGATCCTTTGGCTTTTTGCAGTATCAGTTATAATTTCTATTTTTTAATCTCTGATTTTATTTATTTGAGTCTTCTCTCTTTTATCCTAGTCTGGCTAAAGGTTTGTCAATTTGTTGAACTTTTCCAAAAAAAACACAACTTTTTGTTTTATTAACAAATAAAAAATATATATGTTGGGTGCATATGTATTTACAATTGTTATATCCCTTCTCAGTTGATGCTTTTATCATTATATAATGACCTTCTAAGTTTCTTTTCATATTTTTTCTCTTGAAGCCAATTTTGTTACAAGTATAGCTAATCCTGCTTTTTTTGTTTCTATTTGCAAGGAATATTTTCTTTCATCTCTTTATTTTCTGGCTACTTGTGTATATCTATAGGTGAAATGTGTTTCTTGTAGACAACATATCATTGGGTTTTGTATTTTTTAAATACATTCAGCCACTCTGTATCTTTTGATAAGAGTGTTCAATTCATTTACATTCAATGGTATTATTGATAAGTAAATATCAATATTTGCTTTCTGATTGTTGTGTGGTCTTTCTTCCTTCTTCTCCTCTTCCTTTTTGTGAAGGTGGTTTGCTCTGGTAGTATGTTTTTATTTATTTTTGGTGGTACTGTTGTAGGTTTTAAACTTGAGGATGCTATGGGGCTTGCAAATATCATCTTAGAACCCATTATTTCAAAGTGATGACAACTTAACACTGATTGCAAAAACAGATAAACTAATAAGCAAAGATAATTAATAAAAGTTCTACATTTTAACTTCATCCCTCTGGCTATTTAAATTTGTGTTGTATTTGTATCTTATATTGTCTATGTCTTGAGAAGTTATTATTTTTAATATATTCATTAGTCTTTCTACTCAAGACTTGAATAGTGTACACACCACAATTGTAGTGTTATAATACTCTCAGTTTGTCTGTGTACTTACTTTTACCAGTGAGTTTTGTGCCATCAGATGATTTCTGAATTTTAGCTTGGAAAGTCATAGGTTTACATTCCCAACTCAAATAGTTTACCACATCTAACACCAAATCTTATCCTAGACAAATAGACATCCATAATTGATAGAGCTGGGCATGGCAAGGCCTCTGATTCTCACCATTCTTAAGACTTTTCTTCGGCCTAACATACGGCCTTACTGAAAAATCTAGTCATTCTTTCAAAAATAAATGCTTCTGAATTTGAGTCTTCCTCTGCTTGATTTCCAGAGCCATGGAATTGTTGTTTTTCAATCTTTGTTTTTCTGCTTTAGTGCTTTATGACAATTATTTCATAGAAGGTGGTAGAGACATAGGAATATTATGTCTATGATAGAAGGATGAAGTTAAAGTAATGATTTATGTTAGTCTTTATTAAATCAAAGGTGCAAATTTAATGACTAGTAATAACACTGAAATGGGAAAATAAATTACAACTAAAAGCTTGTTGTGGCATAATTTTAAAAAATGCTTGGTTAATAAGAAAGGAGATAAAAACAAGAGTAGTTGGGATGAAAAATAAACATTAAATATTTGTAATCTGTAATATGCCAGTGATAGAAATGGAATAGGCACTCAAAGGACAGATATTGTCTAAATGCTGTTTAATAAACATAATAGATTAATAAAATCAGAAGATAATACACAATATAAAAATCACTGAGGTAAAAAGTTGATTCTTTGAAAACTAATAAAAATCAATCAACCCTAGCAACATTGATAAAGAGATAAAATGCAAGTTAATATTTATGATTTAACAGTGGACTACAAAAAAATCCTGCAATTTTTGCAGACTTTAAAAAATAAGAAAATATACAAATAATTACCAATTTAAAGATAAAATAGACAAATTCATAGAAAAAACATACTTTTACAGGCACAAAAAGAAATAGAAAAATTTGAACAATTCTACACTTATTCGAGATCTTGAAACTATGCTAAAAACTTCCCACAAAGAAATCTGCAAGACCAGTTGGCTTTACTAGTGAGTCCATCCAAATGTTTAGGAAGGAAATAACAACATTCTTTTTCATACTCCTTTACAAAAATTACAATGAAAAAAGAGGGGGAGACGTTTTCAACTTCTTTCATGAAACAACTTATCTATGAAAACCACAATATTACAAGGACATGACAAGGTAGGAAAACCAGAAGCTATAAACCAATTTTCCTCATGAAAATAGATTTTAAAATAAAAAAATAATAGCAAATTGAATTTACCAATATATAAAGAGGATGCCAAGTCATTATCATGTGAGCTTATTTCTGAAAGCATTTATTTTTATTTTTTTAAATACTAGGTAATCACTTGATATATATTTTCTCATTAAATAAAAAAGCAAAATTTAAGGTCATCTCAATCTATGCCAAAAAAGCATATGAAAAAGTCAACAGTTAGCAACTATAAACACATTGACAAGCTAGGAGGCGAAGGAGACTCCCTTAATCATAAATTACTAAAAATGTTTCTTCTGAGGTCTGGATAGAAACAAGGATATTTCCTCCCACCATTTCTATCCAGCATTGTATGAAAGTCACAGCCAGAAAAATAAAGCATGAAAAAAAAAAAGAATGAAATTATAGTGATTTGAAAGTAAGAACTAAAAATATGAGTTTTAGAATATCTCAATATGCAATCTAAATAAATTGAAACTATACATTTAGCACAAACCTAATATAAGGTCAGCCTAAATATTAATTGTATTTCTGTGTAAATACTGTATTGCTATAGTAAATAATTAGAAAATGAAATTTTAAACTAATACTATTTAAAATATAAAGCACCAAGTACATAGGATACTACTAACAAAGATGTTCATATTCTATAAGCAGAAAACTACAAAACACAATGAACATGAATTAAAGTCTATATAGAGAAACTTCTTTGATGGGAAGACTCAATATGAACAGAACTTCACTTAGTATGCAAAGTTCTGCACCTATTGATCAAAACATTTGATGCAGCTCTAATGAAAACACCAGAACGTAGTTTGCCTATTTGTTTGTTTACATTTATTTATTTACTGTCATTGGCATACTGATTCTAAAATTCATATGTGTATTCAAAGGGTCAAGAGTAACTAACCTTATATGAGAATAACAAAATTAGAGGGTTTATGGTACCAAATATCAAGTCGTGTAATATAGGTAAAATCATTAAAACCACTGAACATTGGTTGAGCATTAGATAAACAGAACAGAATAGGAAGCCCAGAACCAAACTCCCAAATGTTCTATAATTTGATTTGTGACAATGATTGTACTGCAGTGAAGTGCAGAAAGGAGATTTTTATAACAAATGATGCTAGGCCAATTGGATATTCATTTTCAAAAATCTTGACACATCAAATTATACATAAAAATCTATTCCAGTTCCATATATTTTATGAAGTTAGCATTGACACAGATTTCTTACATAGGATAAAAAATAAAAGGGCTGACCTAAAGAGAACTACCTATAAAATACACGAAAGTGATACTTTTTATCATAAAATGATTTTATTAAGGGAGTGAAAATTCAGTCCACAGAATGAGAGGTGATATTAGTAATTCTCAACCTAAATAAAACCACTCAGAAACAGAATATATAAAGAATTCCTCCTGCAGACCCCCATTAGCAACAAATCACCTAATAGAAATATAGGCAGAACAAGATTTATAGAGTCGACACATTCATAAAATGCTGACTTTTTAAATTATTGGAGTCAGAGAAATTAAGACCCACCAGAGTGGCTTAAAATTTTTTTTTTTTTTTTTGAGACGGAGTCTCGCTCTGTCACCCAGGCTGGAGTGCAGTGGCGCGATCTCGGCTCACTGCAAGCTCCGCCTCCCGGGTTCACGCCATTCTCCTGCCTCAGCCTCCCGAGTAGCTGGGACTACAGGCGCCCACAACCGCGCCCGGCTAATTTTTTGTATTTTTAGTAGAGACGGGGTTTCACCGTGGTCTCGATCTCCTGACCTTGTGATCCGCCCGCCTCGGCCTCCCAAAGTGCTGGGATTACAGGCGTGAGCCACCGCGCCTGAACATATCAAGTGTTCATGAGGGTGAGAAGCAGCTACTGACGGGAGATAGATTGGCACAAACACTTTGGACAACCCTTGCAGTTTCTACAAAACTGAAACAATGTCTATTTTATAGGCCAACATTCCACTTCCACAAAATACTCAAAACCATATATTTATTAACCGAAGGATATTATACATTGCCAGTAACAAAATAATTCAGAGTAGCCTAAAACTGGAAAGAAATAAAACTTGATTTAGTCATTCCATAATGTGTGTATATTAAAACGATATGTTGTACACCATAAATGTATACAATTTTACTTGTCAGTTAAAAATAAATTACAAAAATGGTTCATGTAGATGAATAGATTTTGGAGTAGTCATAAAATGGAATCTATCCCTCAATGAGAAAATAAAACTTCTATTTTAATTGAACAATGTCGATAAATCTCAGGAATAATTTTGTTCTAAGGAATCCAAATAGAGTATACATTTTATAATTCCATTTATTCAAGGTTCAAACCTGATTTTTAAAAAACTTACCAATAGAGACAAGTTAGCATAGTTATTATTTTGTGAAGATGCTGGGCCTAACATTTGTTTTGGGAAGCTTGTAACATGTTATTTCTTCCTCTGGGTTATGGTCACACAAGAGTGTTCACGTTGCAAAATTCATCAAGCCAAAACATGTCATATTCAATATAAAGTTTACTTTTAAAAGTTTACTATGGCTACTGAGTTGGCAAAGAGGATGGGAGTAGAGGATGAGAGGTATTCTAGAAAAACTGGAGAAAGTAAAGACAGTCTGGACTAGGGCTGTGTGCTGGAGGCCATGGGAGAGCTTCCGATCTAACACCCCTGCTGATGGGTTGGGAGAGAAAGAGGAATCAAGAATGATGCTGGTGTTTGGCCTGAGCAACTTGCAGGATGAAGTTCCTTGTATTCAGATGGTGATGGCTGTAGGAGAAACAGGTTTTGAGTAGAGTATCAGAGAGCTGGTTTGAAGACAGGTTTTTTGGGAGACCTGTATTGAAGATCCAAGGGCAGATGCTGTATACACAGCTATGTATGCCAACCTGGAGTTCCGGAGTGCGTCAAATGATATTGGCCAGTCAAAAATGACGTGGACTGGGGACTGACCTTGTGCTTTAGAAAGCATCTGTTACTGATGATGTTAACAGAAACGTTTGTTTGTTTCCAGTTTCAAGTGGTAGAGGTGAAAGCCAGAGAGCTATAAATTTAACAGAGACTGGGAGGAGAGGAATTGAAGACAGATGAGTACAGACGTCTCTATTGAGCTTTTGCCACAAAGGAGAGAAGGCAAATGCAGAGCTGCAGGTCAAGACATCGCTTTTCATTGACTTTTTTAAGATAGGAGAAATCACAGCATGTCATTTCTTCCAGGCCTTCTCAGCAGACAGCTATGAAATACGTGTATGTATACTAACTCAGTCATACACGTATGCCTCTTTTCTGTATCATCTTTCTGTGTGTATGCATGCATTTGTGTATATGCATGTCTTGTGAGGGCAGGATCACTAAAATTCTACACCAAGGCCCCACAGTTCATTCCAGTACCTCCCCCCACCCTTTTTTTTTTTTTTCCTTTGAGACAGAGTCTCACTCTGTCGCCCAGGCTGGAGTGAGTGGCGCCATCTTGACTCACTGCAAGCTCCGCCTCCCGGGTTCCCGCCATTCTCCTGCCTCAGCCTCCCGAGTAGCTGGGACTACAGGCGCCGCCACCATGGCCGGCTAATTTTTTTGTATATTTTAGTACAGATGGTGTTTCTCCGTGTTAGCCAGGATGGTCTCCATCTCCTGACCTCTTGATCCGCCCGCCTCGGCCTCCCAAAGTGCTGAGATTACAGGCGTGAGCCACAGTGCCCAGCCCTCCCCTTTTCTTAGTTGTAAACTTATTATCTCACCATAACAAACCCAGTTCTTATTATCTACAATATGTTTATTTGTTGAGTTTCACAATAAATATAGTTTGAGAATTGTTTACCCATATCTCTGGAAAAAGCATCCACTAGATTACATCCTTAAGGTAAAACAGTCTTTAGCTTTACAATATCCAGTCAAGGTATCCTTTACAAAGTTAGCCACCCCTTTCAGGGCACTCGTGTTATTCATTCAGATAGATTCACTTGTTAATCTTAACACTTGATTTGTGGTTCAGCTCACATGCTAGTGGCTTTTAGTTCTTTGTTTAATTCTGGGTATATGAAGGATAAGTGAAACTCTGACAAGTCAGAGCTATAAGAGAGAGATGCATCCCTTTCACTTCATCCCTACTCCTCCCTCCCGTTTCTACTCACACCTCTCCCCATGCCTTTTCCTCCTACACACTGTAGGTAATCAATCCCCTTCTCATGTATACTTCCTGCATTTCTCGTTGTATAAATGAGCAAATAAATGTATACTTTATACGTCCTTTTTTACATAAAGGGTAGCATCCTGTAAGTAGCCTTTTGTGCTTTCCTTTTTTATTTAACATTATATCCTGGTATAAACCACTTCATATGAGTTCATAAAGATTATTTTAAGCAGCTGAAAAATGCCCTATTTTGTAGAGGCACCTCAGTTTATTCATTCATAAATTATTAGTTGCTGAAACACCCTCCATATATAGGAATTGATGTTTCCAGTATTTTGTAATTCCGAACAATGCTACAAAATATAACCATGTGCATTTGTATTTCTGTATTGTTGGTGCTGTAGCTTTAGGGTAGATTCTTAGAGGTGGGATTGCTGAGTCAAAGCTTAAGTGCAGATGTAGGTCGTTTTTCTGGTTGGATTCTTTTAAGTATCTGCAAGTTTTCTTCCGGATGGGTTGAAACAGTCTGCATTCTCATCAATAAAGTTTGAGAATGCCTGATTCCTGACAGCCTCACAAGCAGAATGTGTTGTTTAATTTTCAATAATTTGTACCAGTCTAACTGGTGAGAAATTATATCTCAGGGTTGTTTTAACTTGTATTTCTCTAAAAATGAGAACTATAAGTGAATATTTTGTTGGTATGTTTAAAGGAAATTGTCATCTCTGTTTTGGCAACCTAATGGTTCATTGCAGTTTTCCATTTCCCTACTGCATCTTTAGTCCTTTGCCCCACAATATTTAAGTGTTCTTCCTAGATTGGGAGTGTTAACCCTTTGCCTGTGATATACGTGGAGACTTTTTCCTCCCAGAATGAAAGCTGGCTTTTGCTTATGCTTATGATGTTTCTATGATGCATTTATTTTAATTTATATTTTGATAAGAACACCTATGAGACCTACCCTCTTAGCATGTTTTTAAGTGTAAAATATAGTATCGTCAACTACATGTACAATGTTGGACAGCAGACCTTTAGAATTTAATTCATCTTTGCTGGACTGAAACTTTATTCTCCTTGATTAGCAACTTCCCATTTTCCCCCTTCTATAGCCCCGGACAACCATCATTTACTCTTTGATTTTATGAATTTGATTATTTTAGATATATAAGTGGAATCATGCAGTATTTGCCTTTCTGGCTTATTTAAGTAACTGATTTATTTCACTTAGCATTTCCTCAAGGCTCATCCATGGTGTTGCATATTACAGAATTTCTTTATTTCTTGAGACTGAATATTATTCTATAAAGAGTCCTCAAAATTTAAAAATAGAGCTGTCATATGACCTAGCAATCCCACGTCCGGTATTTATCCAAAATAATTTAAATCGAGATCTTGAAGAAATGTCAGCCCGCCCATGTTCATTGTGGCACTATTCAAAATACCCAAGACAGGAAGCAACCTAAATGTCCATCAACAGATAAAGAGATGAGGAACATGTGGTGTGTAGATAGAATGGGATACTTTTTATTTTTTAAAAAAGTGAATTAAATTCTAAAAGTCATTCATTTTTAAAAAAGAAATTTTTCTGTAGCTGAATTTATCCTTTTTTTATCAGCTGTAGATTATTTATTGTTAGAGCGTCATCTCCTACACCAGTGTTAACGATGAATTAATTCACGTTATTTTCTAGTGCTTGTATAACTTTGATTTTTACCTTTATATCCCTAATCTACTTGGCATTTGTTCTTGTTTATGGGCTGATATTTGAAGTAACATTATGTTTTTGCAAATGACTACCCACTTGTCCAAACACCATGCATTGAAGAATCCATCTTTACCTCTGTTATTTGAGATAACATTTTGGTCATATTATATGTTTCCATAAGTATTTGGGTCTGACTCTGAACTTGCTCTTCAGTTCTACTTGTATATTTGTCTATTCATGAATCAGTGCAATGATATTTAAATACTGGAGACTTATTTTAAAGTCTATCTGACTTTAAAGTCTATCTGTTTGACTATCTGACAAGGTTGGTTCCCACTCATAGATTTTTCTTTTTCATTGTACACCTAGCTATTCTTTCATGTGTGTTTTTCCATATGAACTTTTGCATCAAATTATCTAACTTCATAAAATAGCTTGTAGAGTTTTCTATTAGGATTGCATTGAAATTAATTGAACTTAAATTGATATCTTTATAATGTTGAGTCCTTTTCTCTTAGAATAAGGGATAGCTTTCCATTTCTTCACATCTCTTGTCTTTCAGGAACTATTTTTATATTTACCTTGTAAAAGATTTTTTATATTTCTTGTTAAGTTTATTTCTAGGTTTTACTCACCTTTATTGCTACTTTAAATATATATTTTCTCTCCCGTTATGTTCTCTGTATACGTTTATTTATATGAGGGCTGTGAGATTTTGTATGCTAATTTTATAGTCTGTTATTTCACTGAATTATTTTAGTGTTCTGTAAGTTTTATTATATATTCTTTGGGATTTTCTAGGTATACCATCGTAACATCTGCCATACAGGTAGCTGTATGCTTTCTTTATACATTCTTATATTTCTGATTGGTTTATTCAATTTTACTGGCTAATGCCTTCAGTATCAAATTGAATCATCTTGGCAATGCAGGGTATGCTTGTCTTGTTTCGGATCTTAGTTGTGATTCTAGTAGCATTTTTTTTCTCCAGTAAATAAGATATTAGCTTTAAGACGAAGATATAAAAATACACATATGCACACAAACATACATCTACAGCAAACATACACAGTGCTGTACACGCAGTAAGTATATACCGCACAGAATATGTACATGTACATACATATCTATATCCACATAAAATTATACATATATGCATACATTGTTAAACTATTACACAGTTTCTGTTTTCTTAGTGTTTTATCATAAATAAGTGTTAAGTTTTGGCAAAAGACCTCTACACAACTTTGAGGATGACCATATATTTTTCCTTAGATTTATTAATATTACATATAACTGAATTTCTAATATTGAACTGAATTCGCATTTCTGGAATGCAAGTAGGTCATGGAGTATTATTTTTTCAAAGTGATGATGGGTTCAAATGGCTAAGGTTATGTTTAAAATTATTGCACTGATACTTATAAAATATATTGGTCTGTACCCTCATTTCTTCATACTGGCTTCATCTCTTTTAGGCATCAGTATAATATTTGCCTCATAAAGATAAGTTACAAAGGTTTTCTTCTCTTTTATTGCTCTAGAATAATTTTAGACCATTGGGAATATTTGTGTTTTAAGATTTGATAGAAATCTTCTTTGAAACTATAGGTCTTGCTTTCTCATTTCTTTATAGTTTTCTCTATTTCTTCCATGGAAATTGGTCTGTGTAACTCCTCAACTTTCTAATTTTCCAGCAGCCTATTGTCAAGCAATATATAAAATTAATTTGCATAAATGTCATCAAAGTAGTCTCATGATTTTTTATCATGCCTTCATTTTCATTAGTTATTTCTGCCTTGTCATTTCTTATTTTGTACATTTGCTTTTTATCCTTTTTTATGGATTAAATTCGGTAGTGGTCTATTTTGCTGTTTTTTCAAATACAATGTTTAAATTCATGAATTAGATTTGCTGTTTTCCTATTGTTTTTTTCATTTATTTGCATGATTATTTTTATGATGTAATTCCATGTAATTCCTTATGTTTTCTTTGGTTTAATGTGTCACTCTTTTTACTATTTTTATGAGGTGGGAATTTAATCCCAGTTTTCGTCTTTCCTTTTTTTTTTTTTTTTTTTTTTTTCTTGAGACAGAGTTTCGCACTGTCGCCCAGGCTGGAGTGCAGTGGTGCAGTCTTGGCTCACTGCAAGCTCCGCCTCCTGGGTTCACGTCATGTCATTCTCCTGACTCAGCCTCCTGAGTAGCTGGGACTACAGGTGCCCGCCACCAGGCCTGGCTAATTTTTTGTTTTTGTTTTTGTTTTTTAGTAGAAATGGGGTTTCACCATGTTAGCCAGGATGGTCTTGTTCTCCTGACATCATGGTCTGCCCGCCTCGGCCCCCCAAAGTGCTGGGATTACAGGCGTGAGTCACTGTGCCAGGCCTAGTCTTCCCTTTATAACTGATTAAATACTTGGGGTTATTTGTTTTCCTCTGATCACTACTGTAAATGCATATTGCAGATTCCAATAAGTATTGTTTTTGCAGGCATACTTTTATAAAATTTCCGTAATTTTACCAGCCTGGGCAACATAGTGAGACCCCTATCTCTACAAAAAAAATTAAAATTAGCCCAGTGTGTTGGCCTGTGACTGTGGTCACAGCTACTTGGGAGGCTGAGATGGGAGGATTGCTTGAGCCCAGGAGGCAAGACCACAGTGATCTGTGATCCCACCACTGCATTCCAGCCTGGGTGACAGAGACCCTGTCTCAAAAAAAAAAAAAAAAAAAAGTAATTTTATCTTGTCATTGTTTCATATGAAATCCAGAAGTTGTTTCATGCTGAGTTTTAAAATCTCCTGTTAGTCCCGCATCAATTTGGGGTAGGATGTCTCAGTTCTCCTTTATCCCAACAGACTCTAAAGCAAACTCTCTAATCCCCTTCTAGCCCCTTCAGCCTGTCCTTGAACTTTCTCACACACAAATCAAATCATGTCCTGCCCTTAATGAGATCCTTCAGTGACCTCTCTCAGGCTCTGGGAAGAGCATGGAATACACAGCCTTAGTGACCTGACCTCTATACACCTCTCCTAGCCAGCCCTTATCCTCTGCATCTCACTTCTCATACCTCCATTCATACTGATCTACACCAGAGGTGCCAGGCATGCCTTTCTGTCTGCTCAGAATGTCTTTCATCAAGTCTTCACCTTCTTCATTGTTTCGTTCTTTGGCACAAATGCTAGAACACTTTTCCCAGACCACATCATACGTTAACATGTCCACGAAACCCTCAACATCCCACAGTTACTTCTATCACAGCCTGGTGATCTATCACCAATTCCCACCACTTCCAGCATAATCAGGTTCTTTCAAGGGAGAACTGCATTGCATGCATAATGATAGCCTTGTTTACCAGCTGAGTTTCTGGCACGTAAGAACTGTACATTAACAGTTCTCTGGATAAATAAAAAAACTGCCTATGTAAAGTTAGGCCACCATACATTAGAACCTAATTAAGATTAAAAAGTCAAAGAAATTTCAGTCTGGAAAATGAGTAATGAAATATTATGTTGGTAAGTAAGCAACAAATGAATAGTTGATGAAATTTATACCTTTTCTTTATCCTCTTAAGAATTACCAAAGCAGGATCCAATTCATGAAGCTCACACATATGCCTAAGATATCTATTAGGTGGCCCCAGATGCCTTTATTCTTTATCTGCAAATTATTCTAATCTGCTATACCTCTCTTCTAATTCTTTGCTCTTTGGAATGTTCATCCATTCAACCAATCTAATTATCAAAGCTCCACCAGGCATTATCCTACCCACATTTCAAGGGTTCAGAAGTTAGCTGGATTAGGTTCACCTTTGAAGGTAATAAGGCTAAAAGCTATGAATATGCATGTTTATATATTCTTGTCAAAAACAACTGAACAGATAATATATTGTTAAATCCTCATTATTCCGATGCCAGACAGGCAAGCCCCAAAGTGGGGATTAGCACGTGGGGGTTCTTGTCTTTACCCAGGAAAGAATTCAACGGTAAGCCAGAGGTAGAAGGACACAGCTTTATTGAAATGACAGTGTTACAGCTCTGTGACTGCTCCTGAGAAGCAGGGCTGTGCCATAGGCAGATTGGCAGCTCAGGGCAGTTCTGCGGTCATATTTATACCCACTTTTAACTGCATGTAGATTAAAGGGTTGTTTATGGAGAAATTTCTAGGGAAAGGGTACTTCTGAGTCACTGGATCATTGTCATGGAAAGTGGAAGTAACTCCTAGGGTTCGCCATGGCAATGGTAAAGTGGTGTGGACACTGGTGGGGGTGTCTTATGGAAAGCTGCTTCTGCTCAGACCCTGTTTTGGCTAGTCCTCAATTTGGTCCCGTGTCTGAGCCCCACCTCCAGAGTTGAGTGCCACCTCCTACCTCAATGCTACTGTACACATTCTGAAAACTTATTTGGCTGTGGCATGGTGTTTTCTAGTGAGAGAATAACTAGTATTACTGTTTGAGTACCTGAAGTATGCACAGCACTCCAGAAAAGTTACCGTAGATGTGATAAAACTTAGTTGTACATGTTAAATGGCTGAAGAAGTCTTCCCTGATGATTCAGAAGGCACTTCAAAGTCTGACTCAATCCTCTAAGTATTTGGGGGTCTGTTTTATTGAAGTAAAATTTGCATTCATTAAAGTCACCATTTTTATTTATACCTGATGTAAATGACGAGTTGATGGGTGCTGACAAGCTGATGGGTGCAGCACAGCAACATGGCACAAGTGTACATATGTAACAAACCTGCACCTTATGCACATGTACCCTAGAACTTAAAGTATAATAATAAAAAAAAATAAAAATAAAAAAATGAAAAAAAAAGTCACCATTTTTAGGCACACGGTTCTATGAATTTTGACAAATATACACAATCATGTACCCATTATGACAACTGAGATATAAAAGTTTCAATCTTACTAAAAATTATTTTCTCACTTTTTTATGTAAGTCATCTCTTTCCACCAGCCGTCCCGGACAACGATTGATCTGAGCTCTGTCCCTACAATTTGGCGTGATTCAAAATGTCGTATAAATAAAATTATACAGCATGTGGCCCCATGAGTCTGGCTTCTATGACTTGGCTGAATGTCTTTGAGATGTGTCCATGTTACTGCATGTTGATTATTGGTTCTTTGTCATCCCTGAGTTGCTGAATGTCCCACATATGTTTAAGCACTTTTCTGAGGTACATACCTAAGACTGCGATTGCTAAGTCATGCGGCAGATGTATTTTTAACTTTGTAAGAAACTGCGGAATTATTTTTCAAAATGACTGTACCATTTTGCACTCCTCCCAACAAAGTATGAGAGTTCTTACTGTTCCACATCTTTCCAACACTGTAGTTTTGGGTTTTAACTGGGGTGTAGTAGTAGATTATCTTGGTTTTAATTTGCATTTCCCTAATGATGATGAGCACCTTTTCATGTACTTCCTCTTTCTCTTCTTTAAATGAATATCTATGTAAATGTGTTTGCCTATTTTTAAATAGGATGCTTTCTTATTGTTGAGTTGTAAAAGTGCTTTGTGCGTTGTCACACAAACTCTCTATGAGCTATGTTTTGCAAATATTTTCTCCAGTGTGTTGCTTATCTTCATTTTGTTAACAGTCTTTCAAAGAGTTAAAAGTTTAGTTTTGATAGTTAATTCCATCCTTTCTTTCTTGTATTTTTCGTGCATGTTATATCCTATCTGAGGCAAGTTAGCATAATCAGAAGTCACACAACCATTCTCTTATGATTTCTTCAAGTTTTATAGATTTGTATTGAGCTCCATGGTCTATTTCATGTTAGTATGGTCAAATGGTCTGAGATACGGGCTAAGGATTGTTCACAGATGGCTGTCCAATCCTTGCACTTGTATTTATTTTAAAGACTATCTGTTCTTCCTTGAATATTTTGGCACCTGTATCAAAAATCATTTAAGCATGTATGTGTGGGTTGATCCCTGTTTGGATTCTGTTCTGTTCCATTAATTGATACAAATATTCTTTCTCCAATACCACACTATTTTGATTGTTGTGATGTGGCAATGCTTGAAATTGGATAGTGTATGTCCTCCAGTTTTATTCTTTTCAAAATTGTCTTGGCTAAACCAGATCCTTATCTTTTCAATATACATTTTAGAATTAGCTTCCTAACGTCTACTAAGAATTTAGAGAAGTTTTGATCAGGAGTGCGCTGAATATATCGTAAATCTGGTAGAAGAGATATCCTTACATAACTAAGTCTTCTGATTCCTAAATATGGTATATGTGTCAATTTATTTAGATTTTTGATTTATCTCATTAAGTTTTCATAATTGTCAGCATGAAAATCTTGCAAATATTTTATTAAATTTGTCCCTAAGTATTTCATATATTTGATGCACATGATGATGGTACTTTGTCATTTAAATTTCATTTATAATTCAGTGTTAGTATGAAGAAATACGATGAATTATGTATGTATTAACCTTGTATCCTGTAATTCTTACTGTGCTCACATATAGGTGATAGTTCCTTTTTTTTTCTTTACAGGCTTTAAAACAGTTTCTAGGCCAGGCACAGTAGCTGATGCCTGTAATCCCAGCACTTTGGGAGGCCCAGGGGTGTGGATCACTTGAGGTCAGGAGTGTGAGACCAGCCTGTGCAACATGGAGAAACCCCATCTCTACTAAAATACAAAAAATTAGGTGGGAGTATTGGCGCATACCTGTAGTCCCAGCTACTCAGGAGGCTGAGACACAAGAATTGCTTGAACCTGGGAAGCAGAGGTTGCAGGGAGCTGACATCATGCCACTGCACTACAGCCTGGGTGGCAGAGTGAGACTCTATCCAAAAAAAAAAAAAAAGTTTCTACACTTCTACACAGGCAGTCATGTCAGCTGCAAATAAAAACAGGCTTATATATGTATATATAGAAATATATGTTATATATGTATATATAATTATATATGTAGAAATATATATATACATATATAATTCTGTTTTACATGTGTATATATATCTTCCTTTCTAACCTTTACATCTTTCTTTCTCTGTCTCATTTCATTGGTTAGGGCTGTATCTTTTCCATGATCCTAGGACATAGGCATTCAGCCTTTTCTTCATATATATATGTTTATACATATATATGCATATGTGTGTGTATATGTATCTATACATAGAGACCCTAAAAAGTCTCTAAAGAAATAATCATCAAGTTTTCGGGGAGCAAGATGGCCGAATAGGAACAGCTCCAGTCTCCAACTCCCAGCGCGAGCGACACAGAAGACCGGTGATTTCTGCATTTTCAACTGAGGAGCGCAGCTCATCGCCAGCAACGGATCAAAGCTGGACGGAGAATGACTTTGATGAGATGAGAGAAGAAGGCTTCAGTCCATCAAATTTCTCAGAGCTAAAGGAGGAATTACGTACCCAGCGCAAAGAAACTAAAAATCTTGAAGAAATAATCAAATAATTACACACACATACATATATAATCTTGCTCTATCTATATATGTATATATAAACACATATATATGCATATATGTACCATATACACATATGCATACATATACAAATATACACATATACACATAAACACATCATGTTCATATATACATACATATATGCATATATATGTATACATATGCATATATACATGTGTATATATGTGTATAGGCATATATATGTGTGTATATATACATATATATGGATAGAGCAAGATTATATATGTGTGTGTGTGTGTGTGTAATTATTTGATCATTTCTTTAGAGACCTTTTTAGGGTTGAGGAAGTTTAGAGTTTTATGAGAGTTTTTCATCATGAACAGGTGCTGCATGTGGTCTAAAGCTTTTTCTGAATCTATTCAGATGGTCGTATGTGTTTTGTTTTTCAGTGTGCTGATACGGTAAATTACACTGGCTGATGTTAAAATTTTGAGCTACCCTGCTGCAACAGGACTTTTCTTCTTGTCTCTTCCCCAGAGCCTTTAATGTATTGTTCCTTACATAGACGTTCTGGGGACATGCACAGTCTTGCATTCCTGCTCCCTATCACAGCTGCTGTTACCTCCTGCACACCTCTGTGACCAAGAAGAGTCTCAGGCCTTCAGACCTGCCCCCATCTTGCTTGCAAGAAACCAGTGGAGGCCCAGGGAAGAGAGTCTGCAGGTGATGTAGTAGATTAATAGACTGAGGTATTTTCCTCTCAGATAGGTTAGATGTCACATTCTTTGCAGCATTCGTAAGGAAAAGGGACTTTATTTCTGAGCGTTTGAAGTGGTAAAACTCAGAAATACCTTTTAATTGATTTTTCTCTTTAGGAAAAATGCTTTAAAACCTGTAATATTTTATCTGCGAATATTATCTTTGCTAAGGATCTTGGCTAAACTAGATCCTTATCTTTTCAATATACATTTTAGAATTAGCTTCCTAATGTCTACTAAGAATGTAAAGTAGTTTTGATCAAGATTGCACTGAATATATAGATAAATCTGGGTAGAAGAGATAGTTTACTAATGGCCTCTTATCATGACTGCTCTTCTGGCTTTAAAAAAGCTTTTTATATAATTGCCTTGCCCACTCTCCAGACCTTTTTACTTTTTAAATGCTGATATGGCTTGGTTGTGCCCCCACCCAAATCTCATCTTGAATTGTAATAATCCCCATGTGTCAAGGGCCAAGGCCAGGTGGAGATAATTGAATCTTGGGGGCGGTTTTCTCCATACTGTTCTCATGGAAGTAAATGGGTCTCAGGAGATCTGATGGTTCCCCTGCACAGGCTTTCTTGCCTGCTGCCATGTAAACATGACGCTGCTCCTCTTCTGTCTTCCACCATGGTTGTGGGGCCTCCCCAGCCACATGGAACTGGGAGCCAATTAAACCTCTTTTCTTTATAGATTGCCCAGTCTCGGGTATGTCTTTATTAGCTGCATGAGAACAGACTAATACAAAAGCTCTGTTTATTAATATTATTAAATATTCCTGAAAGTCTAGTCTATACAATCCGTGTTGAGATAATTTGGACAGGGATGCTTCTCTGTAGACCTTGTGTGTGTGTAATATTCTATTTCACACTATAATGGACTTTGTTTCCTTGACGAGTGTCTATTTTGGCTAAGATTAGAATTGCATGCAGCTTATTGAAGTTTCTTTTTTGCTTGTCTCTCTTAACAGCTTTATTGAGATATGATTGATGTATAAAATTATATATTATGGCATACAGTTGGATATTTTGATACATGTATCGTCAAAAGACAAAACTACAACAAATTTAGCTTAAAGACCTATAGGTTTTATTTGTAGGTCTAGATCACGAATAAATGAATATAGCTTAGGTGGGCAAAACCTTAATCTACAAAATAAAATTAGTATTTTGATGACTTAAACAAAGAAACCTGGCTTTTTAAGCTGAAGGAAGCAGAAATAAGGAATAAAAAGATTAGTGGTTTCAAAGCTATTTTGCTATGGGATAAAACAGAAAGAACTTTCATATGCGGCACAGGGAAACTGGGGTCCCTCCTAAGTCGTCGCTCTAAATCTTGTTTGTTTGTTTGTTTGTTTTGAAAACTGGCCTGGTTCAAAGTTCAGAAAATTTACTTGTCTGATAATGCAAGAGACTCTACTGTGCTCTGTCTGGTTTGGTCTGGTCTGTTGGGGCCTCATGCAGGAGTTCAGTCCCGAATAATGGTCTCCCATAATTTTTGTTTAACAGTGTATACTGTGAAATAATCATCACATGCCAGATAATTAAAAATACCTATCACCTTTAATTACCATTTGTATGTGTGCAGGCATGTGTGTGTATATGTGTAGTGAGAAGATTGAAGATTTTGCTCTGAGAAAATTTCCAGTGCATGATAGAGTAATGTTAACTGTTGTTCCCATGCTGTACATTAGATCTCTGGAACTTATTCATCCTGCATAACTGAAACTGGATACTCTGATCAGCCTCTCCTCCCAGCCTCTGGTAATTCCCATTCTACTCTACTCCCACGAGTTTGACTGTTTTAGATTCCACATGTATGTGAGATCATACAGCATTTGTTTTTCTGTGTCTGGCTGGTTTCACTTAGTGTAATGTCTTTTAGATTTATTCATGTTGTCATAAATGAGAGAATATTCTCTCTTATATGATTGAATAATATTACATTGTGTATATATACCGCATTTTATCCTTTCGCTTGCTGAGGGGTTGTTTGCTGTGCAGAAGCATTTCAGTTTGATGTAATCCCACGTGTCTATTTTGTTTCGGTGTCTTAGCTATTGTGAATCATGCTGAAATGAACATGGGAGTATAAATGTCTCTTTGACATGCTGACTTCATTTCCTTTGGATGTATACCCAGAAGTGGGATTGTGGATCATATGGTAGTTCTATTTTTAGTTTTGGGAAGACCCTCCATACCCTTTTCCGTAGTTTCTGCACCAATCAACATCCCTACCAATAGCTGACAAGGGTTCTCTTTTCTCCATGTCCTCACCAACACTTGCCATCCTCTGAATGTTTTACAAGACCCTTTCTATCAGGTCTGAGTGGGTATCTCAGCGTGGTTTTAATTTGTATTTTCCTGGTGATTAGAGATGTTGAGTACCATATGATTTACTTGTTGGTTATTTGAATATCTTGTTTTATGAAGTTTCTATTTAGGCTTTTTGCCCATCTTTTAATCATATTTATTTGGCTTTTTTCATATTGAGTTGTATAAATTTCTTATATATTTTGTATATTCTCTTATCAAGTATATGAAATACAAGTATTTTCTCCCATTATATAGGATGTATTTTCGATTGTTTCCTTTGCTACACAGAAGTATACCAGTTTGATGTAGTCCTACTTGCCTATTTTTGCTTTTTTGTGCTTTTGGTATCATATTCCCCCAAAAAATATTGCCAAGATCAATGTCAAGATTTTTCCCTGTCTTCTTCTAGGAGTTTTAAGCACTCAATTATTACATTTAAATCTCTAGTTAATTTTAAGTTGATTTTTGTCTATGGTGTGAGATAAGGGTTTGTTTCATTCTTCTGCACTTGGACCTCAAGTCTTCTCTACACCATTATTCAAGGAGATGATCCTGCCCCCATTGTGTGTTCTTGGCAACTTTGTCAAGGATCAGTTGTCTGTTAATGTGTGGGTTTATTTCTGGACTCTCTCATCTGTTCCAATGGTCTGTATGTCTGTTTTTGTGCCAGTACCATGCTGTTTGGATTATTACAGCTTTGCAATAACCTGAAGTCCAGTGGGGTAATTTGATACCTCCAGCTTTGCTGTTCTTGTGAAGGATTGCTTAGGCTCATTGTGGTCATTTGCGGTTCCATATAAGTTTTAGGCTGTTGGGGTCCACCTGTTGTGGTGTCCTCAGTTGCCATAAGAATGATTGATGTACTCAGAGGTAAACTGCTGGGGTTCTCTGAAGAGCAGGTCACTGGGGACCAGGGTGGTTTCCTCCTGGTTAATCCTGGTAGCTTCACCCTTCTTTGTTCCTAGCAAGCTCCAGACATCTTGGCTGTGCCCATCTTCCATACAATCTCAACAGGAAAAAACTAAAGCAGGTCCTTCACTGACAGCCCGACAGCCAGGGAAGTGGTGGCCCCTTCTGCTTTCCTGTGCCCCAAGAGGGGAGCTTGCAGGCCCAGTCAAGTCCATGGTGCTGAGCTGGGTGGCGTGGAGCATGAGATGAAGCAAGCAACATGAAGCTGTCATTCCCAGTCTCTGTGTGTCATTCTTAGATAATTTTGCCCCACTACACTGCTGCACCTTCTCAACTGGACTTCTGAGCTTGCCCAGAGCTGTTTTTCTTCATGGATAGCTGTCTAACTATAACTTTTTATCTGGGAGGAAGGCTGGGATCTTCTGCTCCACAACCTTGTTGATATGTCTCTCGGCTTCTTAAACAACACTTAATTCCTTTTGCCTGTTTTTGATGATAATTTTCTACATTATTTTTAAATCTTTTCAGTTAGAAATTATCCTTTTTTCACTGAGTGAGAAAAAATTGATATTTAAGACTTAAAATTTGTCTTTACCCAATACATGGCTGATATAATTGAGGACTTATATTTTGAGACTATTTAAAAAATTTAAAATGTTGATTCTTTGTGCTACACATTTTTACATTACTAACTTTACTTTTAATTTGCTTCATTTAAGTTTTTCTCATAAGTTGCATTTTTTATTGGTTGTTAGAAATGGGTGCTCCTGTCTTATTATTCTGTAGATATTGGTGTGCTCTAATAGTTCTATAATTTAATATGTCAACTTACAATCATTGTGGATCACATCTTTTTAACTATAATCAATTAGTAGCATTCCATTTCTATGTATGTAGGCAAAATATTTCTGAGGAGAAAAACATTTCCCTAACTATATTCCTAAAATAAATTATATTTTTAATGCACATGACTGTTTTAGCAATACTAGATAAACTTTCTATCTAAAGAACTTGAGTATTACTTTTATCCGAGATTTCTGTAGAAGAATGGCTGAAGAAGAAAATATAAGCATTCAAGAAACCAGGGTTTAAAACAGAAAATGTTTCAGAATTGTAAAATCTCTCTCCTTAAATCAAAACAATTTTAACATAGATATTTCATTTTCTCTTCTTTTGCATGAGTTAAGTTCTAACAAGAGAATAACAATGAAGTAGGAGAGCTGATGACCGAGGCAGATATTTCAGCAGTATATGCAATCAGAAACTTCGCTTAACAAGGCAACCAAAAATCAACGTAATACAAAACTGCAGAAACACCTCGAGACTGCTCCAATGACACCACCCAACATAGCTAAAAATATGTTCAATTTTCCACATTTTATCACCTAAATTTCTGCCAGTGAATACTCTATATGTACATACACACACACTCATGAGAGAGGCATTTTGTGCTAATATGTGAAAATACACACATGCAGAGATATTTTCTGCTAATATGTAGAAACACATACATAAACATACACCATAGATACTCTTTTTGTGCCTTTTAAATAAATTATTTATACCTTATTGAAAATAACCCTACCAGAAAGCAGTGAAGCAAGTTCTACAGGCAAAGTGGTAACGTGAAATCCGAGGCACTTTCATTGAAAGGTGACAATGTCCCATGCTCCCTCAGTAAATACTGCTCTCCTGAAGGATCTGAACTGTGAGATGCTATATAGACTTTACACTTAATCTAAATCCATAATACATTTCCACAGGCTAGTGGACACATTCCACTTCCGTAGGTCCATTGTACATAGGAAAAATGCCATTTCTAGCTATAGATTTAGTTATATCAATGCAGCTCATTAGTATATTTTCATTAAGCTATTTTTAAATTAAAAGCGTATTTTGTAATTTTACAAATGCTCCCACCTATAAAAAGCTGACATTAACTTAACCATTTTTGTTACTTTGGAGTAATTTAAGGAATAATTATTTCTAGAGGAAAAATATTGCTAAACCACTTATTTTATTATCACAACAATATCCTTTGTCCTCCACTCAATCTGTCTACATACAAACACATAAATATTCACTCATGGGTATCAGAAGGCATATACACCTCCTTCCCTGACTCATCAGTTCTTTGCAGGGTCGGTGTTCAGAGCCGTGGAGGTGGGACTGGAGTAGGCTGACGTGGTATCACTAGTTTGAACAAGGTGCGCTCCAGGGAGCATGGACAGAGTACAGCTGGGAACTGACCTTTACGTCCATGCAACAGCATCCTCATATCATTAGGCTCAGGGCATTAGTCTGTATTGAAGCGGTTAAGAAACCAAAGAAATCATACGAAGCCATGAGAACACACTCAGTATGTGGCTACAAAGGATACTAAACTTAAGTGGCTCACCATTACTAGGTGCTGCCTCCACACAGGAGTGGGGAGGACTGGATAAAAAGTGTAAAGCGGCAAGATGGCTATCTCTTTGAATGTGAAAACAAATAAGAAAATAGATACAAATTCTAATTTCTAATACACAGAGTTAATATTTATGTGTGGGTTTTTTTTTTTTTTTTTTGGTCAATATTCCCACGGAGTTCTCCTGACAACTGATAATACTACATATCACCTTAAAGAGTTGACTCCTTGGCTGAGCCTAGTGGCTTATGCCTGGAATCCCAGCATTTTGGGAGGCTGAGGTGGGAGAATCACTTGAACTCAGGAGTTTGAGACCAGCCTTGGCAACACGGCCAGCCCATATATATGTCCTTTCTTACTTCCTTCCTGTCCTTACTTCCTTGTATTTATGCTCCTGTATAATCCCCTCTCCTAGATTGTGGGTTAGAGCTGTGCTTCTTTAGAACAAATAAAATATACCAAAGGTGATGGGTTGTTACTTCCATAACTGCATTGCATAAGACTTTAAGTTCCATCTTGCTAGAGGACTATCCCTTGATGACTTTGATATGTACATATACATATACATATATAATATGTGTAATATATATAATATATAACTGCATTATAAATTATATATTATATAAAATAATACATATTTATAATTGTATATATTATAGTTATAATTATATATAAATAATATATACTTTCTTATAAAAATATACATAATTTTATAAGAAAAAAAGTTGATTCTGTGACAGGTACACACATAATGCACACACATATGATCTTTTTCTTTATCATGTGACCAATTATCTTATTTTTAGCAGCACTAAGAAGATGCTAGAAAAGTAGATGTAAAATATGTATAAGCCACTAACAAAAGACACTTTGAATACATTTTGTTTTTATAGGTCATAATAGAGGTCAGTTTGGGGATGTGGGAGAGTGTTGAGGAATAGTACAGGCTTATTTTTCTTTAGAAAGAGATAGATGAGTGAGAATTGCCAAAATACATGTAAGACACATGAAAGAAAAAATGAGCACTAAAGTAAATGATTTAAGAACATGGAAATACTAGAAAAAGGAAACAATTGCATAAATATTGAGAATACAAAGATTATTCAGGTGAGCAAAGTGAAAAAGTAATGAAAAAGGGTTTACAAAATGCTCTCAGATGATACATTTATATAAATGATATAGGTACATACGAGAAAAACAGCACCACTCTCTCCCCGTTTTCTCGATGTATTCTGTGGTATTTTTCCTTATTCTACTTTAAGTTGTTAGACTTGCACTGAAAAAGTCCATTGTGTGTTTAACCATTTAGTTCTTTCTTGCACAGTGGAGTTTGTATATCTGTGATGAGTGTTGTGTATATATGGTTGCATATTATATAGGCATAGATGAACAACTCTCAAATAATTGATAATAAAAAGTCAAAGCTTAAAGCCATATTAGTAGCAGTTGTTTCCTTAATTATTCAATAAGCACTTTGGAATAGAAGGGATAAAAATATCATTATCTTTACAATACACACATGTTACAGTTTTAATTGTGAATACCATTGATAGAAATGTAAAACTATATGATTATTCAATATACAACTTAACTTTGTATTTTACTATGATTTTTTTAAAGTGGGATTGTTTTTATTACCACTCTTTTATTAGCTAAACTTTACACTTAACCTGGAACACACTGTATCCTAGTATATCATCTTGATTCTTGGTTCTTGGAGGTCATTTTTACATTACTCAGCTTTTCATTTTGTGGAAAACAGGCTGCACAATGATCTCCACTGTCCTTGCTTGTATTTATGCTCCTGTATAATCCTCTCTTATAGATTATGGGTTAGAGCTGTGCTTCTTTAGAATGAAGAGAATACATCAAAGGTGATGGGTTGTTACTTCCATAATTGCATTATATGAGACTTTAAGTTCCATCTTGCTAGAGGACTATCCCTTCATGGCTTTGATAAGGCAAGTTGCTAGGCGGAGAAAGCCCATTTGATAAGGAATTCAGGGTACCCTCCAGCCAAGCCAGCTAGAAAATGCAGCCCTTGATCCAACCCTGAAAGAGGAAATGACTTCCTCTAACAACCACTAAGGGAACTTAGAAGCAGGGACTTCCTCAATCAGCCCACAGATAAAAGACCCCAGCACTGACTGACACCATAACTGCAGGTTCATGAGATCCTGGAGTGTGTGTGTGTGTGTGAGAGAGTGTGTGTGTGTGTGTGTGTGTGTGTGTCTTACCTGCAGTGTATGTGGAGGTATTTTATGTATAAGTGAATTTTGCTGTTGCTGGCAGGCACTCTCAATAATTAGCACACAATGTGAAGTTTCCCTGGAAATTGATAAGAACTGAAAATAGTTAAAGCTAAATTTATAAGCATAACGATCAGAGATGAGGCTGCCAGATTAAGAGAAATTATAAAGGTATTTTTAAGACAAAAAAGAAATAACTTGTGACTTTATCATTCTGAGAGTAAATTGAGAATGAATAATATTGTATGACATTCTTATAGCTCAGAGTAGCAAGAATCACGTCTGATCTTATATCTTCATGAACACAGCCAAACCAAAACATCATTTCTTTCAATGTTTTTATGCTTATTTAGAAAATAGGTTTGTGTAAAAAACATGTTACTTTATATCTCCTGGAAAAGTGTAATCAAGTAACTCTGTTGCTAGTTATTATGAAATAGCCAGATGGCAGGAAAAACATTTGTCTCAGTCAGAGCCTGCGTACCTAGGATCAACCACGCAAGTCAATACCGAGAATTGAACCAAGGTCAATTGAACAACTGAATCAGTGAAATGACAAGTTGAAACTTGTTGCTTAAGAGAATATAGTTTTATACTTTCCACTGGTGTCTTGCCTCTTTTTTAACACCTAACATACTTGCAATCTGCAATCTGCAATGGTATTTCTTTGTATTGCCTAATACAAAGGTAGTTGTCAGAGCAGAGAGCTGAGAACGTTAAGCTCAGTTGTCAATTAATAGCTCTTAGGCTCCCACCTATTGATTTTGTGCATTCGCTTAAACAGTTTTGTGAAGATTCCCATTCCTAGTTTATCACATGGAGAATTCAGTAAATTAATTAACCCAGCTTTCAAAAGTGATAGCAGGAAAATGTGTTCTTGTTACAGGAATAAGCCCAGGTGAGCACGCAGAGTGGACCGCTGTAGAGAGACATTCAGAAGTCTTTAGGTGGAGAAATTGGCATTAATTACGGTCTGTGGTTCCTTAGAAATTAATAAACTCCACCATCATTCATCTTCATTAAGAATGTCTTAAGAATGTGTTTGATATTCAGATCAGATATCTGCTTGACCCTCATAATCTTTCTAACAACTGTTCCAAGAACTGGGAGGTAAATATTTTTTTCAAATCAGTTCTCTATAACAGTCTAGCTTTCACTGGCAGATTATTTAAAAATTTGTTTATTTTTCTAAAACTATTTAAAAACTGGAACAGAGCAATTCCATCTTAAATAGGAGCTGGGTAAAATGAGGCTGAAACCAACTGGGCTGTATTCCCATACGGTTAAGACATGCTAAGTCACAGGAGGTCTAAGACAGGAGGCTAAGACAGGAGGTCGCCCAAAAACACAGGGCACAGAGACCTTGCTGATAAAACAGGTTGCAGTAAAGGAGCCGGCCAAAACCCACCAAAACCAAAATGGCTACAAGAGTGACCTCTGGTCGTCCTCACTGCTACATTCCCACCAGTGCCTTGACAGTTTGCAAATGCCATGGCAACATCAGGAAGTTATCCTATATGGTCTAAAAAGGGGAGGCATGAATAATCCACCCCTTGTTTAGCATATCATGAAGAAATAACCTTGAACATGGGCAACCAGCAGCCCATGGGGCTGTTCTGTCTAGGGAGTAGCCATTCTTTTATTCCTTTACTTTCTTAATAAACTTGCTTTTACTTTGCACTGTGAACTTGCCCTGAATTCTTTTTGCACAAGATCCAAGAACCCTCTCTTGGGATCTGGACTGGGACCCCTGTCGTGTAACAGAAGCATGAAGCTAAAACTACAAGTGAAGTAACTTTGAGTGAAGAGGAAAAAGACACTCATTTTAAATGACTGAACCAACAACACTGGCCATTATATAGAATCTGACTATACTTCTATTGTATTTTGAAGACTTATACTTCTTGCAAAGTGGAGAAGAAATTAGTAGTTGCAATCAAAATAGCTGGTAGAATTCCATTCTTTCTTGCTTGTGTGTGTGTGTGTGTGTCGGTAGATTTGAGTAAATGTCCACCAAAAGTTAGAGCAGTAAGTAAGGCTGCTGAGAAGAGAATAATGGAGCAATGAGACAGGGTCCTAGGTGGTGTCCCATCAGGAAGAGGAGGTTCCTCTGCTGGAAAGACAAGCTGCTGACAAAGCTACCGGAAGCATGTGACGCCCTTGCAACATAATAACAAAAAGCAGACTTGGCAACAAATAAGGAATCTGGCCGGGCGCGGTGGCTCAAGCCTGTAATCCCAGCACTTTGGGAGGCCGAGACGGGCGGATCACAAGGTCAGGAGATCGAGACCATCCTGGCTAACATGGTGAAACCCCGTCTCTACTAAAAAAATACAAAAAACTAGCCGGGCGAGGTGGTGGGCGCCTGTAGTCCCAGCTACTTGGGAGGCTGAGGCAGGAGAATGGCGTAAACCCAGGAGGCGGAGCTTGCAGTGAGCTGAGATCCAGCCACTGCACTCCAGCCTGGGCGACAGAGCGAGACTCCGTCTCAACAAAAAATAAATAAATAAATAAAGGAATCTCAAATAGGAAGAGGAGCAGACCTTCAACAATCACATAAGATGTGCAGAAATCCAAGACAATGAAGATGGGTTAAAATTAACAAATAGTAGACAAGATACATGTATTTTTTGTGCATTTCAAAACAGTGTTCTCAGAAGGAATTTGTAGGTTTCAACGCAAAGGGAGGATCTGTGGTCTAAAGAACACAAAATAGGCCGGGTGTGGTGGCTCATGCCTATAATCCCAGCACTTTGGGAGGCCAAGGCAGGTGAATCACTAGGTCAGGAGTTCAAGACCAGCCTGGCCAAGATGGTGAAACTCCATTCCTACTAAAAATACAAAAATTAGCCAGCTGTGGTGGCAGGTGCCTGTAATTCCAGCTACTTGGGAGTCTGAGGCAGAGAATTGCTTGAACCTGTGAGGCAGGTTCAAGAACACAAAATAATTTTGATAAAGAGATTTACAAAAATAGACAACCCAAAAAGTGGACTGTGAATGAAGAGGAAATATCACAGAAATAAAGCTTATTTGATAACTCTAACTTTTAAATGCTACAAATGGGACATTGTAACCATGGCTATAAATGAATTAAATTTGCCTAATAACACATTTACAGTTTGAATTTAAAATCTAGCTATATGCTATTTAGAAATGGCACAACTGTTTATAATGACATAGATTGGAAAGAAAATTCAATTCAGGGAAATGCAAATGAAAGCAAATATTAGTATCAACCAAAGGGGAATTTAAAGTGAAAACCATTTATATAGATTAAGAGGAATATTGCTGAGTATTAATAGAAAAATACATCAACATCATGGGATGATTGGAAACCATATGCCACACATATTGTAGAGGACAATCTAGCCTGATTTAGTCAAATTAAGTATGTACACATTCTATGACACACCAACTAATCTAAACTCACTCTTGACTGCAGAGCTCAGATCATTTCAAATGGGTTCAAATGTCAAGGTTTAAAAGGAGGTTTATCCACATGTCATTCATGCTAATGGAGAGTTAATTACTTTGTCTATCAGTGGGTGACTAGAAATTAAAAATGAGAGATGAAAAGTATGAATGTCTAGGCAATAGATACGATAAACATGTTATGTGTACGTAGTGAGATGTAACTAGATGCCACAACCATGAAGCATCATGGAAGGAAAGGGACTAGCCTGACAGCTATACTATCATGCCAGTTACAGAAATTGAAAATGGGTGAACACCACACAATGCATATTTTACAAGATCATATGTTTCAGTTGCATCACATACATATGCCACACTTTAGAGTTTTGCTTGACAGGACTGGGAAATGGGAGTAGGGAGTGGGCATTAATTAACTCATTCATCTACAGAGAAAGCTTCCACAGCTCCACTATTATAGCATTCAAAATTATTATAGCATCCATTATTATAGCATTAAAATGCATGATAGGCTCAGCATCCTGCACAAAAACACAAAAAGAAAGTAGAATGAAGGAGTCGCCTGAGTTCCACTTGTGCTATGGAGGAGTAACTTACAGTAAAACATTATAAAATCTATAAACAACCACAAAACAAACAAAAATTTCTGGAAGGTGCTAGAGAGTGAATAGGAGCAGGTAAATTTTACTCAGTGATTTAGTTATTAGAAAAGGGTGGACAATAGTACAGACTTGGAGGAATTGACCTACATGAAATGGATTTTCTGTTTTTTCCTCTTTCTTTGAGAGTATCCACAGTGATGGCATGGCCAGGAAACTGCAAATGCCAGCTAGAGGAACTGGGAGAAGACCCAGGACAAATTTGTGATACAATAAATAGCTCACAAAGGTCACATAAAAATAATTGTTATATCAAAAATAATCATTATAATTCTATCAGAATCATGAAAATGAAATACAAATGCATACCTAACAGGACAAGTGAAGTGCAAAAGTCTATGTGTTAAAAAAGATGGAATAAAACCATGTATTGCCATAAAAATATGTATAGTCAAGTATTTGTAATGATATGGGAAGGAGGCAGGGAAGTACTGGGTAGAGAAGGGTGAGGTCCATGGCAGGGGCTCCACCCTCAGACCTGTGCCCATCGACCTAAATGAGGATAGCAATTTCTATTTTCATGACCAAAATTTGCCATTTGGCCTGTCACGCTCCCCATCCTGTGCCCATAAAAATCCAAGACCTAGAGGGAACAGACACAAATGGCTGGATGTTGAGAGAAGAAGAACACACAGCAGGCCATCGACAGCAGAACGACGCAGATGCCAAGGGGAATTTGGCCAGGGGCAGTCAGAGGAGAGTCCAGCCACTGGATGGCCGACTCCAGGGGAAGTCCACTTCCCACTCCATCCCCTTCTATCTCCCCATCCATCTTGCTAGGAGCCACCTCCACCACACGATAAAACCTGGCACTCAGCCGGGCGCGGTAGTTCACACCTGTAATTCCAGCACTTTGGGAGGCTGAGGCGGGCAGATCATGAGGTCAGGAGATCGAGACCATCCTGGCCAACATGATGAAAACCCATCTCTACTAAAATATAAAAAATTAGCCAGGTGTGGTGGCACATGCCTGTAGTCCCAGCTACTCGCGAGGCTGAGGCAGAAGAATTGCTTGAACCCGGGAGGCAGAGGTTGCAGTAAGCCAAGATTGTGCCACTGCATTCCAGTCTGGAGAAAGAGCAAGATTCTGTCTCCAAAAAAAAAAAAAAAAAAAAAAAATGCACCCATTGTCAAGCCCACATTTGATCCAATTATGTCTCTGGTACACAAAGGCCATTACCTGGGATACAGAAAGCCCTCTGTCCTTGTGATAAGGCAGAGGGTCTAATTGAGCCACCTGCAGATGGTGAAGCTGAAAGAGCACACTGTAACATAGGCCAACTAGGGCTTCAGGAACTGTAAACACTGAACCCTAGACGCTGCCACTACCTGCCCATCTGCACGCTCCCCATAGGGGTTTGAGCAGCAGGGCACCGAAGAAGTGAACCACATCCCTATTGCACACCCTGTGAGGGGAATAAGGGAACTTCTCCTGTTTCAGCAATACCTTTATTTACAATAGCCTCAACTTGGTAACTGCCTAAACCTCCAGCAGCAGGTGAATTCATTAGCAAAATAGAGTATCACCACAAAATACAAAGGAGCTATGGATACATGCAAAGACATGAATGAATGTCAGAATTATTAGGAAGAATTGAATAAGTAAAAAAGAGTACATACTATGTGGTTCCATTAATATGAAACCCTGGAAATCATCTATGGTGACAAGTAAATCATTTGTCGAGGATTCAGAGGATAGGATCAACTTCTACGTGGAAGGAACAATCTTTTGGTGATTTAGAAAGGTTCTGATTTTTCATTGTAGTGGTGGTTTCATGGTATCTACATTTGTCAAAATGCATTGTCTTGTGCACTTCAACTAGATTCAGTTTATTGTTCATAAAGATGATTTTAAAAAGTAATCTGAACATATGTAAGACAGACTTGAAAGACATCCAAGGTTATAGAGAACTTCATGGTGAAAGATCTCAGCAAACTTCCTTCAGAAATGAATGATGCATATCAAAAATAAGATGCGTAGAACAGGAATTATAAATTTAACAAGATATAATCACTTCTATGTATACTTGTAAATAAAATATACTAGGTCACAAAGCCTCATTAAATTAGAATGAATCCATGAAACAAACGTGTTTTCTAACACAAAGTCACACAATTAGAAATGATTTAAATAGCACAAATCACATGTCTTGAAACTTAAATGAAGTGACTTCTAATTAAATATTTAAAAAGGTTAATGAAAATAGTGTATGTTTTGGAATTGAATGATAATGAAAGTGTAAGTGTCAAACTATGGGATGCAGTTAAAATATGCCCCAGAAAATTAACAGATTAAAAAGCAGGAAAAAAAGGAGTGAACATTAATGGCAAAAATATTAAGGAATTTAAAAATAACACCTGTTTCAAAACAGATTGAGGGAAAGTAATAATAAGAGACATTGATCAGATAGAAAATAAGGAAATAATAGCAAAGACCAGTAATTGCAAAAGTCCCTTAGTTCAAAAACTAAGAAAGTAGATACATACAAATATCTACAAAAACTGAAAAAGGAAAAAGGAGAGGAAAAAAAAAAAGGGGACATAAATTCAAAGAAAGTGGAGATGTAAAAAATTAATTTCAAAACATTTTGTATATTTTAAAATGGAGAATTTTATATAAAATTACCATAATTGAAATGGAATTGGGTTATATTAACATATAATACATTTTGAAATGGTAATTACATTAAACTTTATTCCTCCAATCTCAGCTATAAACAATATCAGGTACAGAGGGTTTTATATAAACATTTCACTGAAACTTCAAGGAAAACCCAACCTTTATTATTTACAAATTGTTAATGGATACCAAAATAATATACTTTAATATAACAGGTATATATAAAATGCATTATGAAAAGTAAAATTTCCTCTAATTTAACACAGATGTAATTCAAAAGATAACATTTCCAAGGTGTAAATCATATTTTTCCACATAGGGTAAATTCCTTGGTAATATTAATCAGGAATTTACATGTATATGTACATATATATATCTCCATATATATGTCTCCACATATGTATACATATGCATTATATATATGTACATATATTTAAGTAGTTGCTTTTCTAATTTGCTTACTAAAAACCACAGGAAGCATTATATTTAATAGTGAATTTTTTGAGGTATTTTTATTAAAGACAAAAATAATGCAGGGCACATGATGTCACTATCCCTCATCAACACTGTGTGAGAGAACTGAGCCAAAAAAATAATACGTACACACACACACACACACACACACTCACACACACCTGTATAATGTTTGGAATGACAGATTTGGAACCCTATTCTCAGTTTGATTCTCTACATATTAAATTGAAAATCTTTATAACCTATAAAAGCATTTGGTAGGATGTTTAGATAAAATTCAAGATTATGAAATTTGGTAACTTTTTTATATATCATATATGACCACATAAGTAAAATAGATGGAACTAAACACTTTCATTTATAGTTGCCGGGTCCATCCCACAGACCCTGGCCAAGCGATGGATGAAAGGAGTACTCAGACACAGGTATGCAGTGTTAGAGCAGCTAGGGGACTGCCCAGCACTAGTGGCCAAAGAGTGAGCAGTCTTGAACACCTAGAGCTGCTTGCTTTCATTCAGTACAGATAAATGCCAAAAGTCTGGAGCAAACACAATCTGTGGGTCATTAACATTGTCTCCCCTTTCAGGGAGCAGTCTCATGCATGGATGATCAAAGGTTGGTTTTTGGACAATATAAGTAAACAATCCTATTTAAGATAAACTCCCCTATACCTCCTTGTACCTCGTCCTTGCCCTTTGCTTCAGGGTCAGAGAACAGGTGCCTTCAGCTTATTCTTCCCCGAAACTATGCAGAGCCTTCCAACCTTTCAGAAGGCCTGCTCCTTTCCCTATAGCTTCTCCCACCACTCTGACCGATCTCCTACATCTACCCCTTTTTTGTTTTTTTGCATCAGGTTTTGTTGATTTAAGAGTACAGATGTGTTCAGCAACAGGTTTGACAGGTGCAGCAGTTAAAGCTCATGTTCTGGCTTTGCATCCTAGAATTAGTAAATAACATACAAACATGAGTATAATCAGTATTATTCTTTTCCAATCAAGGAGTAATATGTAATGTTACTTGGCACCTCCGTCCAATGTGTGTCATTACTGAGGGGCCCAACCAGGGGTATGTCAATCCCCCCTAGTCAAGCAGTCACATTGTTACAAGCTGGGAAGTGGGTGTCTGCCCAAGTAATAAGGCAGAAGTAATGTAGATCTAGAAGATGGGCCCTGTAGCAGGTACAGGTAGCAGGAAAAGTAACAGAATAAAAAAGGTTAATACCCTATGAGAGTTGCAATGTACAACAGAAAGCATAGCAAGGAACAAATTATCTGGCGTGAATGGTGTCTGTGTCTGGAGTAGGATTTGCTCAGTCTCCTGAGTGGTCGTCTTCAGCATCTCCCAAGTAATGTCTGGAGCCTGTGTCATCTGAGGAAGCCACGTCATCCAGGGTTGCAGGTCCTACAGGGTCATTTTCTTCATTTCTGGTACCAAGTTGGGTCCTAGCCACAACATGGTAAGGTTTGATGCCTCGTGCTGGAATCCAAAGAGGACCTGAGGGGATGTGAAAACAAGCATATCCTCTTCCCCATGTTAGCAAATCATTTGGATTATACAATACATTACTATTTACATCTTCCCATAAAACTGAAGGTGTTATATCTTGAGTGATTTTTGCAAAGTGGTTTTCTATAACTGATTGAAATTTACCATCTAAATTTTTAAAATTAAGGGTAAATAAGGCTTGTGCCAGTAGTGTTGCAGAGTCCTTACACATATTCCCCCTTTTTTTGTTTTCTGAGCATATTTTTAAGGGTAGAGTGGGCATGTTCTATGGCCTGTCCCTGGGGGTTGTACAGGATACTCTTGGAATGTTGGACATTCCATATGTGACAAAAATGTTGAAACTGTGAGCTGGCATAAGCCAGACCATTATCACTTTTAATTTTTGTAGGCCACCCCATAAACACAGAAGATGTTTAATGACATATCGAGTGGACTCTCCACAAAAAGCATGAGCACTAATTAAGTAGGAATTGGTATCAATGGATACATGTACATATCAGTTTTCCAAACTCAGGGACATGTGTAACATCTGCATGCCATAACTGATTAGGTTCTAGTCCTCTGGGGCTAACACCTGTTGAAGAAGGAGATGTGCCTGTGAGCTGGCAATCTGGGCATTGCACAATAATTTATTTAGCCTTTGGGTTAACTGAAATTGTTTAGATAAGTTTCTCCAATTTTGGTGGAAAAATTGATGTGATTGGGTGGCTTGGTCAAGCAGTGATGTCATAACCTGCAGGTTTGCTTGACCATTGCCATAGGCTAGTGGGCCAGGCAGCGAGTTGTGGGCCCAAATTTGTGTGACTAAAAACAGGATGTGTTCATAGATCCAGCAACTGCTGAAGTCAAAGAAAAAGTGCACACAGAGTGGGCTCAAGAATGCTCTTAATGAGGGCTGTCTCAAGGTTCTGCAATAAATAAGCAGCATAAGTAGAGTCACTAACAATATTGATGGGCTGAGCAGAAAAGGTTTCCAGGACCAATATTGGGGCTCCAACCTCAGTTCTCTGAGTGCTAGTGAATCCAGATCAAGTGAGGGAGTTATGCGGTTCCCACCAGCTAGCTGCTTTTGCATTTTTACAGAGCCATCAGTGAAAAGCGTTAAAGCATTAGGTATGGGGGAGTGAACTACCTTTGTAGGCATAACTACAGGAGTAAGAGATAAGAACTGAAGTAGTTTGTCAGCGGGAAGGGCATGTTCTATATGGCCTGTATAATCAGAGAGTGCTATCTGAAGATGCAGAGATAGGGGCAATCTGCTTCGAATTGCTTTTTACTCAAGGGTATTCTTATGACATCAGGGTATTAACCTAGCAACTGATTGCCTTGTCTGTGGCCTGTATAGATGACTTTACTAACTAGCTGGACATAGGGAGATAGTGTTTTAATCCTGATATGTGAGTAAACCCATTTTAGAAAGTGCAGCCCTGCGGCCATCTGTCCTATTAATCCTGTTAGGGGATGTTTAGTAGGAAATACAAATAACTGGACTGAGACATCATGGGTCTATGTGATCTAGTTGCCTCTGAGAAATAGCTTGCTCTATTTCTTCAATTTCACTTTTGTCAGTGGGGGTTAAATACCTGGGGGAGTCCAGGGCTGCATTGCCCTTTAGGATAGGAAACAGGTTGTGTAATTTATCAGTAGTTAAGCCCAAGGTGTGGTGAAGCCAGTTAAAATCAACCAGTAATTTTTGATAATTATTTAAGGTGTGAAAGTTGTCAGTGTTTAACCTTTTGAGGTCTTGTTGATTGGGAAGTTAGTATGTATCCAAGATACTTCCAAGGAGAGGACATCTGTACTTTTTCAGGTGCTATGATTAAACTTCATAACTGTGTATTCCTTTTGACAGAAGCATATAAATTCAAAAATATCAGCTCCATTGGGGCCACAAGTAAGATGTCATCCATATAATGGATCATCTTTTAATTAGGAAATTCTTTTCTACTGGTGATCAAAGCTTGATTTACATGATACTGACACATAGTAGGACTGTTCAGCATTCCTTGAGAAAGTACTTTCCAATGAAATTGGCAAGGTGGCCTTTCATTATTAATAGCTGGTATTGTAAATGAAAATTTTTCTCTGTCCTGTTTTGCAAGGGGAATATTATAAAAACAGTCTTTTAAGTCAATAATGACTATTGGTCAATCTCGAGGAATTGCTGCAGGGGAAGGGAGTCCCTGTTGAAGGGGCCCCATAGGTTACAAATTAGCATTGATAGCATGTACGTTATGCAAAAGTCTCCATTTACCAGACTTTTTGGGAATGACGAAAATGGGCGAATTCCAAGGGTATTTGATGGTTCTATACAGCCAGCTTTTAATAGCTCCTCAACTAATTCATGGGCTTATTGTAATTTCTCTCCCTTTATAGGCTACCATTCTACCCAAATTGGATCTTGAGAGAGCCATGTCAGGGGTAGGGGAGGAATCACAACAGTGGTCATTATTAGGAAGGGGTCTGGAGGCTGACCCCCCATTGGGCTAATAGGTCCCATCTGCAAAGATTAACAGGGATGGGCATGATTAGAGATTGTGTATTAACATAGGGACCCCTCCCCTGGAGCATTGCAGCCATTACGTTTTGCCCAGCCAATTGATTCTGGTTGGCCTATTGTTCACACAATTCATCAAATTCTGCCCTCCAGAGAAGATTTTGACTGACCTCTAAAGTTGTTTCAGCTAATACTGACCAGTCCCACAGGGTCATATGGAAATTGCTATGGCCTCAATTAATACTTTTATAAATGGGCTAGTGGCTCCGTTTTCTCTAATGCTCTTTCTTATTTCTCTATAAGTGTTGAAAGTAATGCGTTCATGTACCTGATTGCCTTGTTGATCTTACATTGCAGGGCAGGCCAAGAACTCCTCTTCTAATGCTGCTTGCCTATGACAGGGTCCTATAATTGTAGTGTATCCCCTGTCTTTTTTCCAATTTATTGGGGTAAGGGACTCAGGAAAAACCTCCATCTCCTCATTGGTATCTTTACTCAGTAATGGTGGGGCTGCGGGAGGAGGAGGAGGTGATGGTAAGGTAGGTGATGGTTCTTCCTCTTCTCCTTTTTTAGGCTCTTCTGTGTAGAGTGGGGCCAAAGCAGCTCTAACTAGGGCCCACAAGGTTAAAGATGTTACTGGGACCCATTGCCCTTGTGTATGATGTCATTTAAGATTTCTCCCCACTTGTTCCCAGAGCTCTAGGTCTAGCGTGCCTTCTTCTGGGATCCATGGGTTATGAAAAACAACAGTTTGCATTAGGTGCCTTAATTGGGCCTCGAAACCAAGGTGCCACTAGCTTTAAGCAACTGTTTCAATACTTTTATATACTGTTGCTGTTGAGCTGATAACTGTTTTCCCATGATGAAACCCTAGCTTGAAAATTCCCTTGAACTTGGAAATCCTGAGGGGGCACCAATTACTTACTGCACAGTCACTTCACCTTTGTTTTCGAGTGTTCTGTCACAATCTGTTGTGGTATTCCTTACACGGAGCACCAGCTGCCAGGTCTGGCCCCCAGACCCTGGCCGAGCAATGGATGAAAGGAGTACTCAGACACAGGTATGCAGTGTAAGGGCAGCTAGGGGACTGCCTGGCAGTAGTGGCCAAAGAGTGAGCAGTCTCAAACACCCAGAATTGCTTGCTTTCATTCAGTACAGACATAATGCCAAAAGCTTGCAGCAAAAACAATCTGTGGGTAATTAACATTGTTCACCCTTTCAGGGAGTAGAGCGTGTGGATGATAAAAGGTCAGTTTTTGGACAACATGAGTAAACAAGCCTATTTAAGATAAATTCCCCTATACTTCCTTGTACCTAGTCCTTGCCCTCTGCCTCAGGGTCAGAGAACAGCTGCCTTTAGCTTATTCTCCCCTGAAGCTATGCAGAGCCTTCTGACCTTTCAGAAGGCCTGTTCCTCTCCCTATAGTTTCTCCCACCACTCTGACTGATCTCCTACAACAGTATTGGTCAAAATAGGGTAACATTCATGGTACTTGTTCTAAAACAATTATATTAGTCTTCATGAATAAAAGTGATAGAAGATTATAAGGAGAATAATCTAATACTTGCATGATACACCAAAGACTTTACCATAAAGAAAGCTATCCCCCAAATAATCTTTAACTTCAATACAGTTCCAAGAGAAATTATGACAAGAATTTTTCTAGAATTTGAAAAAACTCATTTCAAAATTTATACAAAACAGTAACGGCCAACAAACAGAAGTCAAAGATAAAGAAGTCAGGAGGGGAATTTACCTAAAACATCTACTGAAATTAAATAGTGTGCAACAATGAGTTGAATAATTCAATGAAGGATATATGTAAATCCAGAATATATAGAGATTCTTTTTTACTAATGTGAATATGAACAAGGATGTATAGAAACAGGAATCCACATATAAAGCTGATAGGTTAAAACACTCCAAAAAAGATATGGAAATACCTATTTTAAAAAGATGTTTCTATTTTGTGACATTAAAATGCTTCATAATATATTCACATGTGAATAGAAATCATGTATAAGGATCTACTTTTAGCTTTGCTTGTAAGGAAATTGTTGATATAATCTAACACTCCATCAAGGAAATAAATATACAAATTATGAAATAGTCTCATGGCAAAATATTATACAACAGGTAAAATCAGTACTGTCTACCTGCATCAGTATGGATAGGTATCTAAATATAAAATTATGTCTAAAGTGATATAATGTAAAGGCTCTTGCATAATTATATATTTATGAAATACATGTATTTTATATAATGCTACTTTATATAATTTAATAAACATATACAAAAATTATATAATATAACCATACAACAATAATATTTTAAAAAGGAAGAAAATATTACCAAATACATGATAATGAAAGATAATATGATCAAAAAGGATTAGCAAAATATTCTGTTGTATTGTTATTAAATGTGTTCCAAATAATAAATATAATACTGAAATGTATTACCTTCTTAATACTGCCACCATCTCTTTTAAATGATTTACATGTATCATTTTACTTAATTTTCCAAATTACCACATGTGTATTACTATCCTTATGACCATTTTACAAATGAAAAAACCCAGTGAGTAGAGTTAAATAAGTTGCCCAAAATCATACAACAGGAAAGTAAAATATGAATCAAAACACTCTGATTCCACGGATCATGTTCTAAGTTGTACATAAATCTGAAAATTATAAAAGGTATTTGAATTGAAACACTAACAAAAATGCTACAAAGAGAAACTTATGGATTTAAGCTAAACAGTATTTATCAGGCTTTACATCACTTTTTAAGTACTTTAGGAAAATAAAAAGGAAAATTAAAAATTAATGATTTCTAGCTTCAACTTGGAATTATAGAGAGTCATTTTTGTCATTATAACAAGAAAAATCTAGACAGTCACAAATTAATGTATTGTCCTGAACCCATCAATGAATCGAGGTCACATGGCAAATCATTAATTCAAAACCTGGAAAGAGGTACCTACAGGGATAAACAGGGCTTCAGCAGGCACTTCCTTGGACAGACAGACCCTGCTGCATGCCAAAAGACCCAGTAGGAAGGTCAGTAATTCAGTAATTCAACAACTGTAACAAATTGCTAAAGGGTGAATATGGGTTAGGAGAAAGTGAAGCCCTGGGGACCACAGAGCTAGGGGTTTCTGAACTTCCTGCCGACTTTCCTCATTGGACCTCACCAGGCTGTCACAGGGAAGATTGGAGCAAACACGGAGAAAGCCGACCCAAAGTATTGATAGGTGGAGGAGAGGCTCCTCACATCCGGAGGTCTGGAGGAGAAATGGGAGCAGATGTGAAGTCCCCACCCTCAAAACTGGGTTCATAGTGCCTGGCTAAGATAAGGCTCAATCATGGTTACAAGTGTAATGATTTTCAGGCAAAGCGGATGAACTCTAGTGAGTTCATCCAGAGCCTGGGGTAGGTTCACATCCCGGCCACTGGGCATATGTCACAGGACACTCTTCTAAGCATCATACATGTGTTAATTCACTAAATTTCTAACACAATGTCAAATAGAATCACTCGCATTTTCAGAGGATCACACTGAATTTCAGAAACAGTAAGTTTCTTGCCCAAAATTATATTACCAATAAGTGGAAGAACTGTACATCAAACATATAGAGCATAACTTAAGACCTGAGATATTGGTGTCTTTACTACCAAGATGCTGCAGTCCACAAAACCCTGGAAGCTGGGGATAAACTGGCCATGGGGATAGTCAGATGACAAAGCCCAGATTCTCTGGGATGATTTGCATTGGCCAACTCTTCTCAAATGCCCTCCTGGTAGACAGGTGTGCCAGCATAAATTCAGCTTAAATAGTCACCTATTGCCTTAACTCTCATCTTAGAAACCATGTATTTTATCAGGAAGAGAAACTGAGACTGGTAATGAATAATTCACATGCCTGCTTCCTCTTCATCTACCTCCAGGGATGGACAGGGCTCATTCTGGAAAGCTCCCTTCTAGGGGGAGGTATTGTGGCTTCTAAAAAACTGACAGATGTCACAGATGCTGAAGACCAAAACAGCTACCACAATGCGCAGGCCCTCCATATTCAGAATCTCAGGTCATCTCAGACAGGCAGGACGTGGTATCTCAATCAAAAATCTGAATCTTCATGCTGGTAAATTGTTTGTTTTCTGAGTCATGTGTGTCTCAAATGTTTTCGATTTAGTTTTTGAGATGTTTGTTCTGAATACATTTACATGAAGATGCTTACAAAGCTATACAGAATAAGTTTCCATATGAAAAATTATTTGTACTTCAGACAAAAATAATTTCCGATAACGAAATTCAAAATAGTGGCTGCATCTGTGGGATATTGACTAGGGATAGGCACAAAGGAGCCTGTTGAACTGTAGGAAATAATGCACATCTTGCTGTCGGTGGTGTGAAAATCCCCTGAACTGCAGGTGCATTTAGGAGTTTTGCACATTATAACTTTTCTATATGTATGCTATAATTTGATGAAGTAAAAACAAATTTTGGATAAAATTACTGTTACTTGTTTTATTTTTCTTAAGGTTATAGAAAAGGATCTTATTACAAGGATAATATCCATTAAAGGATCTTATTACAAGGATCTATTTCTTTCAGTTATAGAAAAGGATCTTATTACAAGCAATAATCTGATTCTGCTTCATGTCTGCTAAATATCCATTTATGTATTAAAAAGAACAGTAAAACTCAATTTCTAATATTTAGTGAAAAGGAGTTTTTATTTCCCCTTAAATACATTGTTTAGAACAACACTAACTGCCAGCCTTTCATTCAGAAATGCATTTTCCTTCTCTACTTAGATGTGCCAATATCATAAATTACCATCAACTAGTGAGTTCATCCAGAGCCTGGGCAAGTTCACATCCCTGCCACTGGCATTGCTTGAGATGCAGCTCTTAGCAATTGATCATTGAGTCTTAGAAAGGAGTACAGAGAGGTAAAGAAGAGGAAAAGTGAAATGTGTTTAAGGTGTGGGAATGAGGGGGGTCAAAGAAGAGAATGAAGTGCAGGGATTGAGCTCAAATTTGGATGGAGAGAGAGAGGAAAGGGGAATTACTGAATCTCTATTTTTTATAATGGTAAATATTTCTCATTAATGTAATATCCTATAATTATTGAAGAGAAAATATTACGTTCTCTTCTGAGCCTTTCACTTCCTGTTTATTTGCATCATTTCTCTATCAAGGTAAATAACTAACACAATCCAGAAGAAATGCATTTGGGTCAAACCATATCAACTTGCTGTCATTCAACCTACTTTGTCCTACAAAAATGAAAATTTAATATGATTCAGCCAAATACAAAACCCTTGTTTTTTTGTCTTCTTTTGTTGTTGTTACTTACAAATACTTCCAAGCATTTCAAAGCCACCTTCCCCTTTACATGATGAATGCCTCCACTACCCTGATCTATTTGGTATCCTGAGCCTTTACTCAAATCGTTACTGTTGGCAAATTCAAACTGACTGCTTTGACCCTAACTCCAACTCTACACTCCTCAAATTTCCCATTGGCTTTTATTCTACCATTTGTTTTCCTGCTTACCAGCCATAAACTGCAAAGGAGACCTATTCCCCTAACCTCACATCTTAACTATAGTGAATACACATCCAATCTCTGTGAAGGGAAACTGAATACCAGCAAATGCTTTTGTCTGTTTTTTCCTTCAGTTTTCTTTGGAATTCTGTGATACTCAAGCAATATGCTTCTCTTTGCCATATTGCAACTTCACTCGACTTGCCTGCCTTAAGCCCTTGTCTGCTAATGGTACTTCAGCTCTTCAGAATTAATAAATACCATATCACTTGCTCTCTTTTACAGTTTGAGAACCACTTCTTGATAATATGTCTGCTAGAATAGAACTTTTCTAAACCACAGACGAGAGAGTGAATCGCTACCGTGGCCTGTCCCTTTCTTCTAATTGTTGCTTCTCTCTTACGCATCCACATAACTTTTTATTAAATGTAGAGTCATTTAATTAATAGGGACTGTTCAATAATTTTTCTGCATAGATGATCATCTTGCTGGATGGAATAAGCTTCTGTTAATTCCAACTATGAAATCCTATGAGCTGGGCGCGGTGGGTCATGCCTGTAATCCCAGCACTTTGGGAAACTCAGGTGGGCAGATCACTTGAGGCCAGGAGTTTGAGACCAGCCTGGCCAACATGGCAAAACCCTGTTTCTACTAAAAATGCAAAAATTAGCTGGGCATGGTCATGCATATCTGTAATCCCAACTACTTGGGAGGCTGAGGCAGGAGAATTGCTTAAGCCCAGAAGGCAGAGGTTGCAGTGAGCTGAGGTCATTCCACTGCACTCCAGACTGGGCGACAGAGCGAGACTTCATCCCAGAAAAATAAATAAAAAGTAAAAAAAGAAATCCTATGGATTTAATTGGTGAAGTTTATTTCATTCATGAGCAACTCTAAAAATCTCAAGAAAAGTTTATAAAAATTCTGCTCAAATCTGTATCCTATCTGAGCCTCAGTCTCCTCATCTGTTGTATGACAGTACAAATATTTTTATTCCTGCCTGAACCTCAAGGTGATTGTGAAGGTCAAATTAAATAATGCAGGTAACAGTACTTTGAAAACCATGAGTTATGTACAAATGTAATGTATTATTACAGTCCAATGGTGGCTTTTGTGTTCAAAATATATAATTTATTTATAAGCTATAATCTTATGTCCAGTTCTTCTACTTAGCTTAAAAACTAGCAGATTAGACCTTACCAAAGTTACAGTAATTACATTCACAAGTGAAAGGACTTTTCCCTGATATTCAATTTCTCCTACTGGGCCCATTTACCCATCACTCATGCTAAACCTCTTCTGGATTTTAGAATCATTTTTAAAAGCCATAAAAAGCTCTTGTACAAATCATGCAAAACTGTTGTTCTGACAACATAAATGTCCCATGCATCAAAAACCACATTAAAATTATCCAAGTGGCTATGAAAATGCATCCAACAGAGGAAGTTTCATTTGTTTGATAAGGACCCCTACAGAAGGCAAAAGTATGGTGTCAACCCACCCTCCCAGAGGTGAGCACCTCCCAGCACATCAACGCTAATGAGGCTGGAAACTTTTCATAACGACAAGAAGCAAGAAGCCAAGGTCCAGCCTACAACCAGGGCACTGCAGAGAGGGGGAGAGCAGAGGTAATGTTTGTAAACTCATCAACTTGTATCTATGCCATTATATGTAGATTTTAATTTTAAGAAAATAGTCACCTTTTGGGCTATACTTTTATTATTTCATGACAGTTTTGTGTATTCTTAATTTCAAAATAAAAGCACTTCAATTTTGGCCTAGTCTAATGTTTTACAGGTTTTTCCCCCCACCTGAAGCCACCATGACAAAATGGTCATTATACAAACCTCTTAATTTGTTATGCATATCTAATCCTACCCACAATAGGGTTTTTCACATATATGCTTGATACCTTTCCATATGTAAGTCTACTCATATAGCTAAATGAGAAAGTATTTAATTTCACCACAAAATCCAGATCAAGAAAAATGTGGCTTCAACATCACTCTGCTTTTCCTACTTGTCTCAATTGAAAATTAGAAAATAACTTTTTAAAAAATAAGTAGCATAATTTATTAAATAATTTGAAGAACTTTAAACACTTTATATTGTATTTGCACTGATGAGCAATGTGTACAAACATATCAGCAATAGAAAATATTGGAAACATTTCTGTACATAGTATCAATTTGCTGATTAAAATTCTATTTGGTCTCATTGAGCACGGTACCTCCCCTAGCATAACTTTTGCTATACTCTAATCAAATTGTCCAAGCATAGTAATCCCTATAGCACCTAATACAAAGTATAAGAGAAAATCACTAACATATGAAGACCTTGGAGTGTTAGATATGTATTAAATATTTAATGATTTATTAAACATACGAAGAAGTCACACCCAATATGAGTCTCTTCTGTCAGTTTCCTAAGTCTCTTTTCTCTTGATGGTTACTAGAAAGATTTTGCTAGCATGTTTTCAAAATTCTTTCTCATAACCTGGTGTAGCTGACATGGTCGTTGCAATGTTATAACTGAAACTTGTAGAAAATGTTTCAGGAAAATCATGACTGCAACTGTTCTGTTGCTATTTCCTTTCCTCCAGTGTAACTGAAGTGCCTGGCATGCCTTGTATGAAACATCAATTCTAATACACTGGCATTTTACCTTGGGAAAGTCCTTGAGTGTATGGGTTCAAGAAAGTGAGAAGGTGGGGAGAAAGAAGAATGTTTCAAAAGCCTCAAGAGCTTCCACTGTCATATACATGACTTTGAGATGATGGTGCCTATATGAGGGACTTTTGAAAAAGTCCTGCAGTGATGGTTTGGAGACCCACCTCCACCATCACCTGCACTGTATCAGAATTTTATCCCAGCCCATGACCACTCCAAGAATACACAAGTGATCTCTTATCCTTCCAGTGGAAAGAAAGAAGAGTATCTTCTGATTTGACCATGTTACAAGGAAAGAAACACATCAGGCACACACTGGCATGAAGGACGCAGATACTCAGAAGAGCCAAGGGCTCTGCATCGGCACTCATGGGTCAGTCACTGCCGATGGAAACAGAGCACAGCCTCTGCTCGGGCAGCAGCCGCCTCCTGGCTTGCAACTGCACATCCCATAAATGATAAAGGTGACACCAATATGCCCTTATCAAGGAAGAACAAAAGAAAGGTGGGCACTTTCAAGAGACTTGTTCGATTTAAGGAACTTTTTTTGGAGGTATTTTTTGCAAGACACTATAAGCTATTGCCAATAACACACCCATATTCCTTTTTTCTTGGATATTGGCTCTGGGTTCCACATTATAGGAAATATATTGAAAAGCGTGCTCTATACTTTTGACTAGTATTTTACTCTGAATGTAGGGTGACTGCCATACCTGGTTTTTCCAGTGCTGTCCTGGTTTTAGCACAAAAAAAAAAAAAAAATGTTCTGGAAAACCATTCCCTGGGATAAAGATAAATATTATACATTCTCATTTTATATGTTGGAACTAAAGAAAAATGAGGTACTGAGGTCATAGGAGCAGACAATAGAACTATGGTCTTTAGAAGTTGGGAAGAGTAGGGGGCTGGGGAGAAAAGGGAGATGCTGGTGAACAGATACAAAGTTACAGCTAGATAGGATAAATAAGCCCCAGTCTTCTGTAGCACTGTATGATAAATATGGTTAATCATAAAGATGTATTTTCAAAAAGAAAAACAGATTTTGAATGTTTACAACACAAATGATAAGTATTCAATGTGAAGGATATGCCAATTACCCTTATTTGATCATTCTACATTGTATACATGAATCAAAATATCACTCTGTATCCCAGAAATTTGTACATTTACCATGTACCAACTCAAAAGGAAACAATTATATAGTTTCAAATGATCTTCTTGGTATCCATGAAGACGGTAAACCTGTAGATAGTTGGTATCTTGTTCACCTAGAAACTAAACTTCGCTTATCTATGTGCATCTTCAGCAGAAAATGCAAGGGTAAAATTTGGCCAATTCCATTTAGTCTATAAACTTCTTACCCATAAAAATAAAATGGTGCTACCTGCTCCATAGCCTGCATGCATTTTTGTGTAAAATGATTTGCTTACCTGTGGTGGTGTTTTATAAGGAAAAATTCTGGTCACATTTCAGTTTGCCCAAAATACATAGTAAGACTCAACATTTTTTTAGCTTAAAGAAATGAAAGAAGATAACTCTGCTATACCTGTGCCTAGAAGCGTGTTATCAATGTTGCTGGCCATAGAGAAGATGTTAAAGATACCTGCCATGAAATCATATATTCAAAATTCAGGGAAAAAAGAATATTCTTCTCTAATTTAATAATACATTGAAGATGATGATGGAAAAAGAAATGAAGGAAAATCAGAAATGTATATGCTGTTTTTCCAAAACTGTTTAATGATCTTGGAAAATACCATAAGTTGTCTAGGAAAGGATGAACTCACTCCCCTAGGGTTGTTCAATGCCATCTGTAGGTTGCAACAAAAACTCATCCAATGAAAAAGTGATTTACTTTTGGCATAAATAAGACTGCATCAGAACTCAAAAATACACGTAAAGGGCAGCCAAATTAAACAGGAAATTCTAGTTTATTAAACAAAATATTTGGAAACCAACTTCAATTTCATTAATACAGATTAAATCTTGCTTTAAAACCATTTTCCCAGAGAAAGAGGGGTTTCATTTTGATGACATCCAATATGTTTTGAAGTGTTTACAAACAATGGATGTTTTAAATTTGGATAGTCTTTATGATGGATTTATAGATGCTGATTGTGAATGACAAACAGCTGTTCCACCAAAACAAGCCTGTAGATACAAAGTGAATGAACATTTTTGTAAAGGAAAATAATTCCTCCAAGTCAAAAATCTGCTTTTCCTACAAATAAATTCCTACATGTTCCAAAAGTTAAAATGGTTTTGCTGGGAAGATATTTAGCTTGATTTTTCTGTATTGGACCAACACCAAGAATCAGTATAATGTGAACTTGGTAAGAGAAAAGCTGCAAGTCAGGCTTTCATTTAGCTTTGTCTGTATTTAATTTGACTTTTACATAAAGGAAAAGGAGGATACCCTAAGTTATGGCAAAAGGAAACCAAAACAGTAAACTTTCTACCACATTATGGAACAGAAATCAATGTCATTGTTACTTTGTTATTAATTGTAGAAATATTCAATTCTATTTATACTCTCCACTTAAAAATACATACATTTATGATGTGATTCATCACATAAACAGAACTAAAAACAAACACATAATTTTCTCAATAGACGCAGAAAAGGCTTTCAATAAAATTCAAAATCGCTTCATGTTAAAAACCTTCAATAAACTAGGCATTGAAGGAACATACTTCAGAATAAAAGCCATCTATGACAAACCCACAGCCAACATCATACTGAATGGGCAAAAGCTGGAACATTTCCCCTTGAAAATTGGCACAAGACAAAGATGCCCTCTCTTACCATTCTTAGTCAACACAGTATTGGAAGTCCTGGCCAATGCAATTAGACAAGATAAATAACAGGCATCCAAACAGGAAGAGAAAATCAAACTAGCCCTTTTTGCAGACGACATAATTCTATATCTAGAAAACCTCATAGTCTGGCCCAAAAACTCCTTCAGCTGATAAACAACTTCAGGAAAGTTTCTGAATGAAAAATCAATGTATAAAAAATCAGTAGCATTCCTATAAACCAACAACATCCAAGACAGGAGCCAAATAAGGGTCACAATCTCATTCAAATTGACACAAAAAGAATCAAATACCAGGAATACGCAAACCAGGGAGGTGAAAGATCTCCGCAATGAGAACTAAAAAACACAGTTCAAGGAAATCAGAGATGACACAAACAAAAGGAAAAGCATTCGATGCTCATGGATAGGAAGAGTCAATATTGTTAAAATGACCACACTGCCCAAAGCAATTTACAGATTCAATGTTACTCCTATCAAACTGCCAATGACATTTTTCACAGAAATAGAAAAAATCTATTTAAAATTCACCTTGAACCAAAAAATGAGCCCAGAGTCAAAGCCATCCTAAGCAAAAAGAACAAAGCTGGAGGCATCACATGACCAGATTCCAAACTACACTTACTACAGGGCTTCTAGCACAAAAACAAACACATAGATCAATGGAACAGAATAGAGAGCTCATAAATAAGGCCAAACACCTACAACTATATGATCTTTGACAAAGCTGACAAAAACATTAATGGGGAAAGAACCTTCTGTTCAATAAATGGTGCTGGGATAAATGCGCTAGCCATATGCAGAAGATTGAAACTGAACCCCTTCCTTTCACCACATAGAAAAATCAATGCAAGATGGATTTAAAGACTTAAATGTAAAACCCCAAGCTATACAAACTCTGGGAGACAATTCAGGTAAAATATCATTCTGGACATATAAATATTTCAGGATGAAGATGCCAAAAGCAATTGCAGCAAAAGCAGAAATTGACAACTGTTATCTAATTGAACTAAAGAGTTTCTGCACAGCAAAAGAAACTCTCAATAGAGTAAACAGACAGCCTACAGAATGGGAGAATATTTTGGCAAACTATACATCTAACAAAAGTCTAATATCTAGAATATATAAGGAACTTAAATTTACAAACACAAAACAACCCCATTAAAAACTGAGTAAAGAACATGACCAGATACGTTCTGGGTTTTTGTTTGTTTGTTTGTTTTCCTGAGATGGAGTCTTGCTCTTGTCACCCAGGCTGGAGTTCAATAATGCAATCTAGGCTCACTGCAACCTCTGTCTCCTGGGTCCAAGCAATTCTCCTGCCTCAGCCTCTCGAGTAGCTGGGATTACAGGTGCCCATCACCATGCCCAGCTAATTTTTGTACATTTAGTAAAGACAGGGTTTTGCCAGGTTGGCCAGGCTGGTCTCGAACCCTTGACATCAGGTGATCTCCCCACCTTGGCCTCTCAAAATGCTGGGATTACAGGCATGAGCCACTGTGGAACAGAAACTTTTGAAAAGAAAACATGCATGCAGCCAACAACCACATAAAAAAAAGTCAACACCACTAATGATCACTAAGGTGATTTCTAATGCAAATTAAAACCACAGGAAGATACCATATTACACCAGTCGGAAGGACCATTAAAAAGTCAAAAAATAAGAAACACTGGTACGGATGCATATAAAAGGGAATCCTTAAACACGACTGGTGGGAGTATAAATTAGTTCAACCACTATGGAAGGCAGTGTGGCAATTCCTCAAAGAAATTAAAGCAGAACTACCATTTGACCCAATAATCTCATTACTGGGTATATACCCAAAGCAACAGAAATCATGCCACCATAGAGACACATGCATACATATGTTCACTGCAGCACTCTTCACAATAGCAGAGATATGGAATCAACCTAAATGCCCATCAATGGTAGACCGGATAAAGAAAATGTGATACATATATACCGTGGAATACTACACAGCCATAATGAAGAATGAGATCATATCCTTTGCAACAACATGGTTGGAGCTGGAGGCCATTAGCTTAAGCAAAATAACATAGGAACAGAAAACCAAATACTTCATGATCTCACTCATAAGTGGGAGCTAAACAAGAACATATGAACCCAAAGAGGAGAACAACAGACACTAGGGTCTGCATGAGGGTGGAGGGTGGGAAGAGGGAGAGGACAAGAAAAAATATCTATCAGGTACTATGCTTATTACCTGGGTGAGGAAATGATCTGCACACCAAACTCCATGACACCCGGTTTACCCATCTAACAAACCTGCACATGTACCCCTGAACCTAAAATGAAAGTTTTAAAAATGCATTTATTAATTTTAAGAATATACAATAGTATGGCTTACAGATTTTAAATATTAAAGAGTTTAAAGTTAAAGCATTGCTTTTTTAGAGGACAGAAATATAAAATACTGCTATATTTTCTCAAACATAATTAAATTATCCTATTAGTAATTATTACTAATTACCACCACCATACCACTTTGTTTAAATATCATTTATGTAAAAAAGTCAATAATATAGGATAATTTCAATTTTTTATTTATAGCAAATGTGTATAATTATATAATTATATATTTTTCATATATTGTGAGTTTATTATTTATGCATTTATTTGCTTATTTCTTGTTATCTATCAGATTGAGTGTTGAATTGGTGTAATTTTCCTCTGAAGACTTCTCTTCTGGGTGCGTGGTATAACTCCTTAAAAAGGGCAAATTGTGTGTCTGGCCTTGCTAAATCATCTCTTTAGAATCAAAGCATTCACCAAACCACACAAGGATCAAGTTGTGTTTGTAGGTTCTCAAAAGATATTCTTATTTCTCTGTGCCCAGATCCAAGGTGAAGACAGGCACACTGCCATCATGCCTCTTTTCTTCATTCTTCCCTGGCAAAGTTTTCAACCCTGACTGCAGAGAAATTTCAACATTTCAATGCCAGGATTCTCCACCAAGGGAATTAAATCTAAACCTGTGATGAGTTCTGTTTGTTTCAATTTTTGAAGTGTTCCTCAATGTATTCTAATATTTTTATCAAGTTGCAAACTATTGGACATTACAAAGTCAAGCTGTTCCATAAGAGTTTAAAACAGCAATATGTAGAATTGCTTGCTGGTGATGAATTTTGGATAGTGCAACCTTTGTATAATTCAGATTTTGTTTTATAACTTTTTATAGTAGTCATGGGTGGTAGTATGTAAGTATTTGTAAAAGGGGGTGGTATGTTTTACTGTTGTGCTTTTCCCAATGAAGGAGAGAACAGCTTTCTAAAGCTTAATTTTACTAAATATATTTTTTAAAAACCTGAGCCAGAAAGAAGCTAAATTCCATTTCAAACTTTGTCTTATCAAGATTTTTGTATGCTTGGATTTAGACCACGTAAATTCATATTCTCTCTTTATGCTCACGGTATAAGTGCTGATTTGGCAGAGCGCTCATTAATTTGCAAAGTATGTTATTTATACAATAGCATTTTATCCTCATACTAAGCACCTTCTCAGCAGGACAATCTTTTGATTTTACAAGAAACTAAGATTCAGTGCAGTGTTGTGATATGAGTGGCATGGTCATGGTTTGTATTTACAATTCAAATGTGCAAATGTGGCTTTGTTCATTGAAAACTAGTTTCACCTTACCCTGTATAGATTGGTGGTGGTGTTTAAAATGTTCCTTATCAGATTAACTCAGCTTCTCTTGATAAATGCACATTCTGTCAATGTGCTCTTTCATTGTCTGCCTGAACAAGTTCATGTCTAAATGTAGATGGTGGCATGCGACAGGGTAAAAGTAAACTCATGGGCACTCCCCAGATGGGTGAGTAGGGGTTTCTGAGTCTAACAGCTCTCAGTCTGCTCACATCTCATATTGGGCATCCTGAAACAATTTAATTTATCTGTACCTTCTTGAGTCACACTTACAGTACCTGCAGTTTCTCTTGGTGTCTTCAGGCTCCCTCCCCTCTGCTCCGCTCCTTGCCAGGGCCAGAAGGGCATCCGTGCTCCATCTTTGCTTAGGGACCCATCGCTTCCCTTTATCGTTTTTGGGGTATTATTTGAAAACTACTCTTCAATCTTTGATATTTTGACATGACATGTAAAGAAAACCATTTAGGATCCAGAAAATCATTTGAGGTCAACCAACTCGGGCTTTAGATTTCTCCTTAGAGATACGGGCAGCTGAGTTTAGACATTTTTATTTTTTGTAATTTTTTGGTAGTATGCATGTCTGAGTCAAAGCACACCATGGATCCTTTGGTGGGAGCCCATGTTGGCTTCTGATTTAAAATGAAAATTTTTAAAGATTTAATTGTAAAATCTTTAAAATATCATAGCATTCTTTTTCGAAAGATAATTAACTAGCAAATGGCAAAAACCTTAAATATATCTACCCTGCATCTAAAACTTCTGACATTTTCCCTTATATCACACATTTTGTTTCCTTTTATATATTACATCAGTGTATGAAAAGCATCACAGATCATCACAAATCATTTCTTTCTACACTACGTACACACACAAACGGAAAAGGGGTGTTGAAAGCATACCGCTCAGAGGGATAAGAAATTTCCCTTTATGGTCGGAGCCGAGTCCAGCCAAGAAACGCGAGATCCAGGCCCCGCAGCAGCAGGCGGACGAGGCGGGAGACAGCACAGGGCCTGCAGCCGGGGCTGGACGGCGAGCGCGAGCCACGCGAGCAAGCTGAAGGTGATGTGGCCGCCCTCAACCGACGCATCCAGCTCATTGAGGAGGAGTTGGACAGGGCTCAGGAACGACTGGCCACGGCCCTGCAGAAGCTGGAGGAGGCGGAAAAGGCTGCAGATGAGAGTGAGAGGAATGAAGGTGATAGAAACCGGGCCATGAAGGATGAGGAGAAGATGGAAATTCAGGAGATGCAGCTCAAAGAGGCCAAGCACACTGCAGAAGAGGCTGACCGCAGACACGAGGTGGTAGCTCGTAAGCTGGTCATCCTGGAGGGTGAGCTGGAGAGGGCAGAGGAGCGTGCGGAGGTGTCTGAACTAAAATGTGGCGAACTGGAAGAAGCACTCAAGAATGTTACTAACAATCCGAAATCTCTGGAGGCTGCTTCTGAAGAGTATTCTGAAAAGGAGGACAAATATGAAGAAGAAATTAAACTTCTGTCTGACAAACTGAAAGAGGCTGAGACCCGTGCTGAGTCTGCAGAGAGAACGGTTGCAAAACTGGAAAAGACAATTGATGACCTGAAAGAGAAACTTGCCCAGGCCAAAGAAGAGAACGTGGGCTTACATCAGACACTGGATCAGACACTAAACGAACTTAACTGTATATAAGCAAAACAGAGGAGTCTTGTTCCAACAGAAACTGCGGAGCTCCGTGGGTCTTTCTTTTCTCTTGTGTGAAGTTCCTTTTGTTATTGCCATCTTCGCTTTGCTGGAAATGTCAAGCAAATTATGAATACATGACCAAATATTTTGTATCGGAGAAGCTTTGAGCACCAGTTAAATCTCATTCCTTCCCTTTTTTTTCCAAATGGCACCAGCTTTTTCAGCTCTTATTTCTTCCTTGAGTTGCATTTATTCCTAAGGTAGGCAGGGTATTTCCTCATAAGCATATTTTCTTAAGACAGAAGCCACTTGGTTCCTGGGAGAATAGGCAGCCCCACACTTTGAAGAACACAGACCCCAATATCTAGTCGTGGATATAATTAAAATGCTAAAGACCATAACCTTTTGGGTCAACTGTTGGTCAAACTATAGGGACCATCACATGGGTAGGGATTTTCTATCTGAAGCCAATAAAAGGGCTGGTGGGGGCCAGGGTGGCTACTGTGGGAAGTCATAACCCACAGATAGATTAACCTAAGAATCCTGGCCCTTCTCCACACTCCACCATGCAGAACAAACATCCTTTCAAGCAGTCAATGTAGAATGCTTCGGTAATAGTCATAATTACCCACATATAGTAATTAATAGACGGTAATTAATAGATCCATGATGTGATGTTCTTTTGCGTATTTCCTTCATTCTAAAGTTGTTCTCTGGCCGGGCGCGGTGGCTTTCGCCTGTAATTCCAACACTTTGGGAGGCCAGATCACTTGAGGTCAGGAGTTCGAGACCAGCACAGCCAACATGGCGAAACCCTGTCTCTACTAAAAATACAAAAATTATGGTGACGCCTGCCTGTAGTCTCATCTACTCGGGAGGCTGAGGCAGGAGGATCACTTGAACTCAGGAAGTGGAGGTTGCAGTGAGCCAAGATTGCACCGCTGCACTCCAGTCTGGTCAACAGAGTGAGAATCCATCTCAAGAAAAAAAATAAAATAAAAATAAAGTTCTCTGAAGAGCAAATGTCTCATTCCAGTAATGACCCACTCAGCCGGAATATGGTAGAGTTCAGTCCAATTCAGGTCAACCATATCCGAAAGACGACGAGTCATTAATAAGTTGAGCAAAAGAGTTTCTATCTATTAGCAGAAAGGGCCTATCTGGCAGCAGAGATTAAAAACGGGCCCAACTTCATTTCCATACTTCAGGGAATAGCAAATTGAAGATTTACTTATCTAGGACTTGAATTTTCTTCTTTGGGACCACGTTAATAAAACACCAAGAAACTCCTGATTAAACTGGATAATGGAGGATTCTGTAGACAGGGCTGCACGTATCGGCTTTGTTTGACTTCTCTTTTCTCAGTTAACGTCTCAGAGCTGGAACATTCCACATTCCCCAGCAGCGTGTGGGGGCATCTGGCTTATCTGAATCCCTTACCCACCCCACCACCCCACTCCTATTTATTCAGCACCACACTACCCAGGAAATACACTAGCAAATTGTGCAATGGAATCACATCCACACTTTTCTTTAGATTCTTGCAACTGTGTCATATGTAATAGTATCACTTTTTCTACATTTTGGTCAAATAAATTTTTACATAAACTAAAAAAAAAAAAAAAGAAATTTCCCTTTATTTTTCTTCTTTAACTGTAAAAAGCTAGACATAAATTGTGATCATTACATGTTAGGTGAATCTGATGTAGATAAAAACTCTTGTTTCTTATAATGTGATTTAAAGTATTCCTAAATTATGTCTGTAATTAATTGTTCCACCTGTAGAATCCATCTGGCAGCATCCCTGGATGATGGGTTAGAGGGTGCTCACCTGTCACCTGCTTCTCCTGCAGAATCATGAGCTGATTGTTTCCACTGCATGTGCAATGTCATGAATACCTATACGTCAACTTCAAATGCCAGGTGTTTCTCTGATATAAAATTTTTGTTAGCAGCCAGTTTAGCCATCATCCATATTGATTCCAGGGAAAGAAAAATGCAATTAACCACTCTGCTAAGAAAATTTTACTTTGATTTTATTTAGTTTCTTTTTTTCGTTTTAGGTATGAATAACAACAAAAAATATATACCTTTTGGGAAGGACGAGTTTAAATAATAGCATCTTCCTAACATGTTTCCGAATTGCCATTAGATAACATTGAGGCTAATAGATTGAACACAGAGAGAAAAATGCATGGTTTCTTTTTGAGGAACGAATTGTGCTATTTAGGAGATGGCACCTTTCCCTGATGAATTAATTATGCATTTGCTAGTCAAAGATTGATGCTTGTGTTGGTCACTTCAATAACATGCCTGAAAAATAACACACATTTTTGGTATTCCTAGAATGAAATCCATGATCTTTTTTTTTTTTTTTTTTGAGACATAGTTTCACTCTTGTTGCCCAGGCTAGAGTGCAATGGCATGCTCTCGGCTCACTTCAACCTCCACTTCCCAAGTACAAGTGATTCTCTTGCCTTGGTCTCCCAAGTAGCTAGGATTACATGCATGCACCACCACACCCAGCTAATTTTGTATTTTTAGTAGAGATAGGGTTTCGTCATGTTGGCCAGGCTGGTTTCAAACTCCTGACCGCAGTTGATCCACCCGCCTCGGCCTCCCAAAGTGCTGGAATTAAAGGTGTGAGCCACCATGCCTGGCTCCATGATAATATTTTGTATGCACTGCTTTAGACTGATGGGGATGGTTGGAAACTTGAAAGAATGTATTCATTTAGATACGTTATTATTTATAATGTGCGGGGGTCTGTTCTGCAGACCCCAGTTGCACGACGGATGACACACGTACTCAGACACCAATACTGAGTGAAAGAGTGGCCAGGGGGCCGCTGGCACTAGGGGCCAAAGAGAGTTTGCTGTCCCTCCAAGCTGGCAATGGTCACATTTATTTAGTACAGATTTAATTAACAAAGTCTTTGAGTCAACACACCTGTGGATAATTAACCTGGTCGCCCTGCCACAGATAGAGCCATCCTGCCCACAAATGATCAAAGGTTGATTTTAGGACCACATGAGTTAAACAAGCTATTTAGATAAACTACTCTACAATCCTTTGTATCCGCACCCTAAGATCTTTGGCTTCTGAAAAGAGACTCTGGTTGCCTTCAGACAAACTATCTGACGCTATGCAAACCCCCACCCCTGGCCTTCCAGGAAGGTTTGCTCCTTTCTAGTCCTATAATTTCTTCTGCCACTCTGACTGATCGTCCACAATAATCCCTTTTGCGTTTTTTTCTGAAATGTTTAAGGCACTAGATGACATGTAAAGAACAAAGGCTTATGTGTGAAAAACATGTAAATTAGATTTTTGTTTTAAATTTTATTTACTTTTTTGAATTAATACTTTCACATGGTTCAAGACTTCTAAGACTAAAAGTCTTCCTTCCAGTATTAGTTCCCATCTACAAAATTCCTTTCCTGAAGGCTACTAACAATCAGATGTCTTATGCATGCAGTAACAAGTTTACATATATAATTCATATTATATGGTATATAATTACACATATACTTAATATATATATGTAATTTTCCCTTGTTGATGTTATGCCCAGACCGTTTGTTCCCCAAAGAAGACCACCAGAGTCCAGAGTCAAAGCCAAGCGGCAAGGATCTTTACTACAAGTTCGAACTTGGTCCCTCCATTCCACAGCATACAAGAGGGCCTCGAACAATGCGAGTGCTTGCTTTTTATAGCCTGATGTAAACAGGATATGTAAAGTTACAGGGAACAAGGTAATTCTCTCGGTTACAGCATTACAATTGGTTAACATTATACATTTAGCATTCCTTATCGGAGATCTCCCAGGTGATGTTTTTCTGAAGTTTGAAAGAAATATGGAGGAATGTGTTTGTGCTGGGCTCAGGAAGTTGGGAGATATATGGGGGATGTGCCTCATTCCTTTCATTTACAAAAATCATAACACTCATCTGGATTCTATTTTCACTGAGTAATTTTGGAGATGGTTTCATTGAAGTGTGGACACCTTCCTCATTCTTCTCTAGAGGAGCATAATACCTCCTTGGATGGGTGTCCTCTGTGTATGCAGATCTTGATTTTCAATCTTCTGCTTTTGGAAATAATGCTGCAAAAAAAAAAAAAAAAACAACCATGCACCCATGTGTTTTCTTCACACATTTTCAATGATTGTTGCCTAATTGGACACTTTCACACTGTCATCTATAAAATGAGTGTATGAATACCCACTTTGCAAGTTTTTTTGTGAACCTAAAATATAAAATGTCTAGGAAGTTTATGGTTATGAAATAATAAATAGTACCCGTTATATACTCTGGAGAATATTTTAACAAATTTATTTTTATTTCCTGATGTCTGAACATACCTAAGTCTTTATGATAATAATTAAAGCAGAAGTTGAGATGTTTAAGAACTTGAGTCTGCTCTGGACTCCGTGCTGCTGAGCACTGCCCTGCAGAAAGGAAACTTTATCCACGGGATGTTTAAGGTGTGATCTTGTGTCCAGGAAAGCTCACTTTCATTTTGCTTATATGGCATCATTAACTTCCAAGTTAACTTGATTCCTGACTTTTTTTTTTTTTCCTGTTTTTGAGTCAATTAAAGGTTTCCCTACTGCACATATGATTCTCAATATTTTGGAAATCAGTGTTTCTAAAGTTAGTCTTTGCTCTTCTGAAAATGAAGATAGCTAGATAGGAAATAGCAATTGGAGCTTTTAAAATTAGAAATACCTTAGAGAAGTTGGTAATCATCCACACGAGATCATAGATATCAAATGACGTATTAAACTTCTGTTTTATTTTCAATTTGAGTTAAGATGGTATAAAGTTAGTATCACATCAAGAGATAACTTGCAGAGATAAATTAATTGGGAAAGATTGCTAATACAAACCAATATTTTTCAGACCTTCCTTAGTGCTAATAACCAGCTAGTGTAAAAATAAATACAAATTTAAAAAATTAAATTCCCCAGTACAAACAGTGAAATAGTCCTCCACTGCCTCTTAGAATATTTTCTTCAGAAAGCTGTAACTGCAAGTTCTTTCTCTGCCCATTTGAATTGTAAATTTGTAGAACAGCCTCTTTCCTGTTTTACACCCCAGGAATGCCTCGTCAAGGACCTGAATGCTTTTTCTTTAAGAATAATTATCAAGAAAGACACAGTCCCTGTTTCCCAGTTTCTGTAGGAGACTAACTTCTATGGGCACCTGAATCCAAGTTACAAAGCTACCTTCTGTTTTAAAAATGTAGGAAGTTTATTTTTTCTTTTGATAAAGCCAATTTTAGCTTCCACAGAAAGGTGACTACTCCAGTTACCTGGGGAATCTAGGATGAACTTTGTGTGACAAAATGTGCTGTTAAATCCAGCATTTACATGAGAATATGTATGTAATATAATGAGTTTTGTTTAGCTGTGTAAAAGGTTGATATTTCTTCCTGTCTTTACACTCTCTTTTTGAACTACCTATGATGCAAATCAAATTCTGGTTTAATATTTATTTAATAAGACAATTTTTTTTTATCTGTGCAGTGAGTATTTTTGGGGTGGAAGATTTTGTTTTTAATTATATTCCTTCCTAGTTTAGTAATTAGAAGTATTAAGGATTAATAGAAATGTAGCAGGATGAGTGGCAGACAAAACCTCTCAGACCCGGAGTTGCAGAAGGAAGGGCTTTATTCGGCTGGGAGCATCGGAAAGCTACTGCCTTAAGATCCGAGCTCCCCGAGTGCACAATTTCTGTCCCTTTTAAGGGCTCACAACACTAAAGATTTCACATGAAAACGTGGTGATTGATTTGAGCAAGCAGGGGTACGTGACAGGGGCTGCATGCACCAGTGGTCAGAGAGAAACAACAGGGCGGGGAGTTTCACAGTGTTCTTCTGTACAATGTCTGGAATCTGTGAATAACATCGGTTTCTGAGTTATGAGTTGATTTTTAACTACTGGGTTTAGGCCAGGCAGGCCCAGGCCTGGCTTTGGGCCTGGCACCATGCTGCCTGTCTTTGGTTTTACTTCCTTGTTTTTTTCTTAAAACAGGTACTGAGTATAAAAACAATATAAAACAATATGAGAGGGTCTCTCTCTTTCCTCATTAGGATTTTACCATTACTATTACATTTAAAATTTTGTGGGTTTTTTTTTTTCAATCCAAAAGTCAGTTCTTCAAGTTCATGTTTTTCTAGTTTATTAATGCAAGAAAATCAACTTAATCCTAAAAATCACTGGGAGACAGTATATAATCATTCCTTTTATTGTGAGTTAAAACTGAAAGCCATAAAATGGTTTCATGGTGTTTGATATTCCCTTAATCAATGAAGAGATTGAAGAGGTTGGAGCTTAAGAAGTTCTACTTTATGTGTAAAAGTTACATAATTTTCCTCATGAAAAATGAAAAGCACTAGATATGTAAGATAAATTACATGCACATTTTAAAACCTTTATTGGTAAATATTTCCCCATTACTCTCCAAATATTTACACCAATTACAAGCTTGATACTTATTTGTGAGACTCTCTTTTCCTAAAATTTCACCAAAGCTACATATTAATTTTTTAAAATATATAATTTTATTTATATATTTTATTACCTGTTTAACTCTTGGTGTTTTCTTGGATTGGGATATTTGTACTTGTGATACAATATTCTACTCTATATTAATGATTTTGATTTGTTAATATTTTATATGAAGAATTTGCACCTATGTTCTAGGACAATTTGGACTTCAGGTTTTTTTTCATCCTTATGAATTTCTGATATCAAGGTTATGCTGTCCTCGATAATAAGTCCTCTTTTATGATATTTGGAAGCAAAATCAAACTTTGTGTCATTTTTCTTATGTGCATGGGAGAATTCACCCTTGACCTAGATTCTACCAGTAACAGTTTACTATGGTCTTTCTATGATGTGACTATCTATAGAGCTATTTTTACCTTCTGACTGCCCATTGTTAGAAATGCTTGTTCCTCAGTGCCGCAAAGAAATAGCACTTGAACATAAATTTAATTTTCTCAGCAAGGCAATTTTTACTTCTATAGAAGGGTGTGAGTCATCAATGGAGTAATGGCAAGAGCACACCTGGATGGGGGAGGGGAAGGAGCTCTTATTCCTGACACAGGTAGCTGCTACTTCTGTGTCATTCCCCTGTTGGCAAGGGTTGGACTGCACAGTCTAAGCTAATTCTGACTGGCTATTTTAAAGAGAGCAAGGGTATGAGCCGGAGTGGCGGGGTGAGTAGTTTGGCAGGAAGGAAGGTTAGGGACAGGTAACCGAAGGTGACTTAGGTCAGAGCAGGTGACCAGGGGTGACTCAGGTCAAAGCAGGTGACTGGGATGAGTCAGGATGGAGCAGGTGACCAGGGAACAGATGTGAACTACTGATTAGGACTGGTGGAAAAGTTGTTTAGTGAAACTAGAAGCAAGGGGTGTGAAGAGAACCAGGAAGTTAAAGTTTAAAATGGAGAATCAAAGAATAGGAGAGCGGAACATGCTGACGTACTGATTCTTTGAAGAGAAACTTGGGGTTCACTATATTTAACAATCCTCCAACTTGAATTTTTATAGTTCTTTCTCTTCAAACTTCCTTACCATGTCTTGGCTTAGTTGTTCTGCTTGATTCCCTAAAAGAAAAAGCTTCTCTGAATAAGTTGGAGGAGAATGAAGGTAGGTTTTAGTAAGTGCTGCCTCTATGAGTCTGTACACCAGCCCTCGGATGCGTGGTATGACACAACACCCGACAAGAATAAGTATACCCACTACGGTTGCAAGAGAAGGAAGACTTGAGGCTATGATTCCATTTACCGAACCATTTTTCTAGCCACCTTGTAAAGGGATCATTTACCCCTGAGTTTTTGGCTACCTCATTAGACAGAGCAGTTAGACCTTGCAATGCCTTTGTTATTACTTCTATCAGGGTGTAATGGTTTGAGATGAAGGTACAACATTGAGTTTTAATCATGACCCAAACTCTTCCTCTTTCTACTAATATCATGTCTAAGGCTATTCTATCTTTCCAAGCCATCTGGCTAGTAGCCCCTAATTGCTCAGCTATTCCTTTAACAGCATCTCTAGTGTAGTTAATAAACTGCTGTTGGTTATAATAGTTGTAATTTATCCAATTTACATTTTTATTAACTGTCACTCACCAAAATATCTACCCATATCCTGCAACTTTTTGATCTCCACATTTAAATTTATCTGGTACTCTTCGTGGGACTACAATTGCATCTAAATAGATGTGTGCATCGAAAGACCCATAAGGGGCTTCTCTTGCTTTATGATGTTGTATTTTTCCTTCCTCTTGTTGATGAAATGCAAGGGTGGAAGGGATAGCCAATTGGACTAGAGCACAAAAGCCAATCCAGTTACTTGGCACAGTGTCCAGTAAAGGTCCACCACAATACCACCACACATCTGCTCAGGATGAACAAGGGCTGACTGGTAAGCTCTTGAAAAGCCTTAAGTTCACTGCATCCCTTCAGATCTCCAAGGAATGCTACAATTTCCTCCTTGTCGTGAGAGACATGAAGTGAACTTAGTGTCAGGAGACAGAGATTGGATGGCCCTCAGGGGCTGACCTGCAGGGTGTTGAATTTGGGGATATAGCAGACAGAGAGCTTGGCATGACTTGTTACCTCAGGCTGTGGAATCCTGGAAAAGAGTTACCATACAGCCCATGCATGGTCAACTGGAGGACTATCCTAGTGGAAAGGAGACAATCTGGGCCTCTGGCCTGCCATGCACACAAGCATAACAATTGCTCTTTTTTTTCAAATGTGCAGATGGAATATTTAATCCATGCCAACCAGGCATTTGCATCTTGATATCCTGTTTCTATTGCTAAACTTTCTGTTAAATCATTTACTTCTACAGTGTCTACTTTGGTCCTATCATTGGATGTGGGAGGGATGACAGTTTGATCAGAAGAAGGTCCAAACAGACAAGAGGGGGAAGGGGATGAAGAGGGTGAGGGATTAATAAAACACATTTCGAAAGACCCTATGAGGTATGTGCCAGCCAAGTTAGCTCCTCTGCGATAGAAGCAACCTAAAGTGGAGTCAGGATCGGTAGAGGTAGAGGTAAGAATAGAGAGCCGCACCGGATTGCATTGGTACTGTTGATAATTAGAGGGAACACTTTGTTTGGTGAAACAGAGGTATGGTTTCAGAGAGGTGCAGCCCTATGAGGAAGTCTGCCCTTGTTCCTCAGTGATCCAAAGGACATTGTCCCAGGAGGGACAGTGTCATCCTGGAAACTTGTCCTTGTTTAGTTTCCAAAATGTGAGAAATGTGGGGGACTCGGTTTCCATTAAGCAAGGGTTACAGATGTCAGAAATGACTTTGGAAGGACAGAGATGTTTTTCTAAGGAGGTCAGTTGCCTTTGGTTTTGGAGCTCCCTGCAAGGTATGGCGAGACAGGCATCAAATGTGATTGAGGAAAAGGTGACCTGGTTACATGAAGAATGAGGTGGTCAGCAGTAGAGCAAGGAAAGAAGAAAGAGTAATAAAATAAATGAAGGAGGGTTAAACTTTTCTTAGCTTTAGTTTGATAGGGTTTTCCCCTGAGACTATGGCCCCTGACTCTGGAGGGACCAGCACTTTCTTGACTTGAGTATGATGGGTCCATCCTTTCTCTGTTGTCCAGACTGCAGTTTCAGTAGTTAGGAGCACTAAGTAAGGTCCTTCCCAGGCTGGTTCAAGCTTTTCCTCTTTCCAGCTTTTGATGAGGACGTGATCCCTAGGTTGATGGTGATGCACTGGCAACTCCTGTGCTAAGAGGCCTCTAGTTTTCAGAGAAGAGAAAGTAGAAGATAGACCAAGTATATAATTTTTAAGAAACTGATCTTTTGTTTTGAAGGCAGGAATGTCAGCAGTAGAGTGTAAGTAAAGCAACCCATAGAGCATCTCGTAAGGGGAAAGACCAATATCTTTCCATGGGGCAGTTCGGATTCTCAACAGGCCAATAGGAAGGCATTTGGTCCATGGTAACCGAGTCTCTAGAACTAATTTGATTAAGTGGTTCTTAACAGTCTGATTCATTCTTTCTACTCTCCCTGATTAAGGTGGGTGCCAGGGAGTATGGTATTCCCATCTAATGTCTAATGTTTGGGATAGCTTTTGAATGATGTGGGCAGTGAAATGAGTTCCATTGTCAGAGTCAATATTTTCTATTAGTCCAGACCTGGGTACTCTATTTTCAATTAGGGCCTTGACTACATTATTGGCTGTTGCATTTGAAAAGGGTTAGCTTCAACCCAGTGAGTGAGGTTATGTATTATCACTACTAAGTATTTTAGCTGACCTATTGGAAGCATTTCTGTGTTGTCAACTCGGATACTTTGGAATGGCCTTAAGCCTGGATTCCTTCCCCCAGGGGGTAATCTTTTCATAGTTTGTTAGTTTTCTTACATACTAAGCAACTATCTGGAACTTGTTTGGCCAGGGTATAAATTCCTATGTACCCATAAACTCTGAGAACTGCATCACACATGGCCTGGGGCCCCCAATGGGTCCCTTGACATAGCTGGAATAAGATTTCCCTCATAAGGGGTTTAGACAACATTTCTTTCTGGTCTGGCAATATCCATTTTCCTTCTGAATTCTCTTTAGCACATATTTTTATTAGTTTTCATTTTTCAGTGGAAGAGAAAATGGGGATTATGGTAGGAGGAGGAAGGTAGGAAGTTAAGTGGAAAAATAGGCATTTTCTAGGATGCAGCAACCTGTTTGACTATCTGATCTGCTAGGTAATTTCTTGGACTTTCAAAAGAAAGGCTTTTCTGGTGTCCGGGAACATGGACAATAGCTGTTTCTTCGGGCAACTGAAGATTATTCAATACTTGGGTGATTAGCTCCTTGTGAACAAGGTCTTGACCTTTACTATTAATGAGACCTTGTTCAGTCCAAATTTTTCCAAATGTATGAGCCACTCCAAAGGTGTACTTAAAATTGGTATAGATATTTCCTTCCTGATTCTACAAGTACTTTAAGGTTTGGCTGAGTGCAAACAGCTCAAAAGTTGGGGCAGACCAATTATTAGGCAATTTTCTTGACCCTTTCTTTAAGAGTTTCTCCATCAGTTACTGAATTCCCATTGTGTCTTTTCCCCTCAGTCACCCAGAAAGAACCATCTATAAATAAGTGTCGTCCCATCCTAAAGGGAGTTCCTCCTACATCTGGTTGGGCCTTTGTATGACAATCAATTAAGTCTAAACATGTGTGTTCCCTCTTTACATTGGGATCCCCCCTTAGGAAACCTGCTTGATTAAGCTCATTATCAGTGGTTAATGTTAAATCATCTTTTTCTAACAAAATAGCCTCATATTTTAAGATTCTTGCGTCTGTGAGCCACCTCCTTGCTTACTGGTTTAAGATAGTTCTAACTTGGTGAAGCGTGCTTACTGTCAATTTTCCTCCAAAGGTTAACTTTCTATTTTCTTTGACCAATACTGTCGTAACTGAAATATTGAGGCCATCCACAAGTAACTGGGTCTAAGACTTTTGAAAGGAAGGCCACCTCCTGTCGATGACCCCCGTATTCTTGAGTAAGCATTCCCAAAGTTATTCCATTGTTCACATTCACAAAAAGGTGGAATGGCTTCCCAAAGGAAGATAAGGCTAAAATGGGCAGTTATGAGTCTTTCTTTCAGCTCTTCAACCTGATCAACTTCCTCAGAAGTCCACAGGAGGTGGTCAGGCTTCTCCTGGGCAAGTTTTTGATATAACAGTTTACTGTGTAGTGCATATGAGTCAATCCATAAGCGGTAATATCCAACTAACCCTCAATATTTCCTGAGTTCTTGTTTGAGGCAAGGGTGGGGACAGGATTCCCTCAACTTGTTCCAGCCCTGTTCTTTGCTTGCCTGCACTTATTAAGTGGCCTAAATATCTAACTTCGGGCTCTACACACTGAAGCTTTCCTTTTGAGACTTGTAGCCCTTCAGATTGCAGATGGTTAAGAATATGTATAGAGAAATCAGTTACCTTCTTTATATCTTCACCAGATACAAGAAGATCATCCCATACTGGAGCAAGCATATTTGTTTTGGGATGACAACTTTTTCTAATACTTGTTCAAAAATTTGGCCAAAAAGATTAGGGGAGTCTGTGAACCCTTGGGGCAAGACTGTCCATTGATATTGTTGTTTCTGCCCTGAATGGGGATCCTCCCACTCAAAAGCGAATATATCTGGGCTATCTTCAGCCAGGGGACATGCCCAAAAAGCATCCTTTAAATCTATTGCAGTAAACCATTGATGATCATATGGAATCTTACTGAGAATGGAGTAAGAATTGGGGATGATGTGGTGGGTAGTCTCTCGGTTGAGAGCTCTAAGGTCCTGTACCAGCTGGTTGACCTGTCTGATTTGTTGACTGGCAGTATTGGGGTGTTATAAGGGGACATACAGGACTCAAGAAGCCCATCTTTAATAAGACCCCCAATTATAGGTTTCAACCCTATCCTACCCTCTAGGAGAATGGGGTATTGCTTGCTTCTTACTACTTCTTCAGGGGTTTTTAGCTTGATGTGGATTGGAGGGACTCAGAGTTTCCCTCGGTTCCCTTCTTTGAACCAGATGTTAGGATTAATATATCTTTCGTCTGCGTGGTGAGTTGGTTTAATGAGGTGAGGAATCCTCTTGGGCTGACCTGTAGGCCTATGCCTAATTTTAACATGAGATCTCTCCCCAATAAGTTAGTTCCTGCTTCAGGGATTAACAAAAACTGAATATGAGCTCATTGATCCTGGTATCTAACTTCTGTATTCTCTAAAATTCTTGCTTTAAATCCTTCTCCTTTTACCCCAGAGACTAACAGTTCTTCTGAAGAACAGGCAATATTAGAAGGAGTGAAGCAAACAGAGGAACAGACCACCCTGGAGTCCATTGAAAAGGTGACAGGCTCATGTTTAGGTCCCACTTCTAAATTTATCAAGGGCTCCTGGTGGGACTCAAGATAAAAGAGACAGAGCCCCTGACCCCCCTATTCTTCTTTAAAAGTCATGAGTGGAAGGGTTTCTCTCTCCTTTTTAAATTTGGGACATTGTCTCTTGAAGTGACCTGTTCTTCCACATTTGTAGCACGTATCTTGCCCTTCCTACCTCTTAGTTCTGGGATTATTTAAATTTGCTCCCCCATACCCTTTGGAGGGCCTGGTAAACGAGGGTCTTGGTCCTCTAGATGGAGATTTAGGTCCTCTAAAGGAGGATTTGTACCCTTTATGGTCTCTGGCCCCCTGGAAACTCTGCTTAGGAGTACGTGAGTGTGGAGCCTTCTGCTGGAAGGTGGTTAACATAAGTTCTGTCTTTTGTTTCTGTTTTTCTTCATCCCTCCTTACATATACCTGCTGAACTTCTTTGAGAAGTTCACTTAGGGGATGGTCTTCCCAATTCTCTATTTTTTTATAGTTTCCTTCTGGCCAACTTTTAGTGACAAATTGGAGTTTTAACATCCCTTGCCCAAGAGGGTCTCCTAAATTGAGGCCTGCATATTGCCTAATTTGCTCCTTCAGCCTGTCCAGGAATCTCGTGGATCCTTCATGTTTTTCCTGTTGTATATCAAATGCCTTAGAGAGATTTTGGGTTTGGGGTGCTGACTTCTGAATTCATTTTACTATCATTTCTCTCCAGTCCTGCAGGTTTTCCCAGTGAGTCAGGTTGTTGTCCCACAGGGGATCTTGGACAGGAAATTTTTGGTCTGCAGTAGGAAAGTTTGGACCGGCAGGATGCTCGTGTTCTCAAGCTACCATAGCAGCCCTGTGAATCATACTCCTTTCCTCCTCTGAAAAGAGGATGCCCAAGATGGACATTAACTCCACCGAAATGTATAACTGAGGTCCTAAAAATTGTGCAATTTGATCTGCCACTCTGTAAGGGTCATCTGATAGTGGCTTAAGCTCCTTTTTAAACTTCTGAATTGGTTAAGGGAGAATTTACAAGCCCCTTACAATGGCTCCCCTGCCTTGAGGCACCTCTTAAGGGGAAGAGGGTCAGAGCTGGCTCTTTAGGTGCAGAGGGAAATGGGAAATTCTGAATATCTTTTTTACATTATTCTACCTCACGCCGGAGAGCATTATTTTGGAAAGAGGTATTTAGGCTGGGAGGGAGCAGGCTTATGGGATGGCAATTCCCAAGAGTTAGGGCTATAAGAAGGATGGATAACATGAGCAGAGGAAGGATTTGGAATGGGATCTGAGGTGACAGTGGCTGCCTGAGGGGAAAGACTGGGGACACTGAGCAGAGGGAGGTGGTGTAGGGGATCCCATGTCTTGAAGTCTTTAGGCATGGGAACTGGCTCCCCTGACTTTTCATTTTGAGGTGCCATATTGGGTTCTTCCCTAGTTGTTTTTAAGGGAAAGAGGAGGACAGGTCCCTGCCTCTCTCCAACAAAGAGCATAGTCCAGTTCTTCTTGAGAAACTGGACTTTTATCGTTAATATGTTGAATTAGAAGCTGACACATTGCATCCTCATTCGACCCAAACTTTAGCCAGAAGATTGAGGGTTTGAGGGATGGGTTCCAAATAAAACAGCAATATTTTGTCATTTGTTGCTCTTTATGTTTAGTCCTTTCATTATCCTTCCAGTATTTTAACATGAGACCAAGCAGACTCTCTAGGGGAATATCTTTGTTACCATCTTTGTCCTTCTTGCTCCCTGTCTTGCTTGGGGTATTTCCCATCTTTGGGGTGAGGCTCAATTTCCCTTACCGGAAATGTCTCACCTTTTGGGGCAAGGCTCAATTTGCCTTACCAGAAAAGTCTCACTTTTGGGGGTGAGGCTCAATTTCCCTGATACTTTCAACCTCCAAGATATCTTAACCAAGGAATGCTTCACCGCCCCCATACCCACCATGGTTTTCTTACCTTGGTCCCGACCACCAAAGAAGTACTTTGCCAGCTCCTGTGGCTTTTCCTTCCTTGGTTTGTGTGCAGAGTCACCTGATCACTGCACTATGTGAGGATCCTTTTCCCCAGGTCACTGGCCGGTTTCTTTCCACATTGCTGAGACTCCGGGTTTATTCATCACACCAGGTGGGTCTTAGTTCCTCACCCCTGAGGCTGCTACAGTGAGGCAGTGGGGTGCCTCCTCATGAGAGAGGATCGGAGACCATGCCCAGAGGAGAATGGGCTCCCCATATGGGCCACCAAACTGTTAGAAATGCTTGTTCCTCAGTGTCACAAAGAAATAGCCCTCAAACATAAATTTAATTTTCTCAGCAAGGCAATTTTTACTTCTATAGAAGGGTGCAACTCACAAATGGAGTAATGGTGAGAGCACACATGGACAGGGGAGGGGAAGGAGTTCTTATTCCTGATACAGGTAGCCCCTACTGCTGTGTCATTCCTCTATTTGCTAGGGTTGGACTGCACAGTCTAATTCTGACTGGCTGTTTTAAAGAGAGCAGGGGTATGAGCCAGAGTGGCAGAGTGAGCAGTTTGGTGGGAAGGACAGTTAGGAACAGGTAACCAAAGATGACTTAGGTCAGAGCAGGTGACCAGGATGAGTCAGGATGGAGCAGGTGACCAGGGAACAGATGTGAACTACTGATTAGGACTGGTGGAAAAATTGTTTACTCAAACTAAAACAAGGGGCTGAAGAGAACCAGGAAATTAGACTTTAAAATGGAGAATCCAAGAATAAGAGAACTGAACATACTGACATAGTGATTCTTTGAAGAGAAACTTGGGGTTCACTATATTTAACACCATCTTTTTAATAATTTCTAGGTAAATTACAAATATTAGTACACTCTGCTCTCAAGTTTTCAGCATTCATTTTATTAAAGTTCTTTTTTTTCTGTGTAAAAACATGCATACAAACAAATGCTGTTATCTTAAGTGTACATTTGCCAAGTATTTGCAAACACGTTTACCTCTAAAAATCCAAACTCCTATCAAGACATACATCATAACCATAACTTCAGAAAGTTTCCTCATGTCTCTTCTGTGTAAATATCTACTATCGCTCTCCAAAGGCAACTGCTCTTCTGATGAGTTTTCTGCCACAAATTAGTTTTGCTGTTGGAAAATCATATAAATTAGCTTTGCTGTTGGAAAATCATATAAATTAGCTTTGCTGTTAGAAAATCACATAAATAAAATCATGCAGAGGGCAGTCTTTTGTGCAAGGATCCTTCAGCTCAGCATGATGTTTTTGAGCTTCTTCCGTGGTGGCTTTGTTACTGTTGCTGTTTTGAGTTGTTTCCATTGCATGCATATATCAGTTTGTCATGTATTCTCATACGGACATCTGCAGTGTTACCACTATTCTTCTATAATGAATAAAGCTACTGTGAAGATTGTTGTGTAAGTCTCTGTGTGGACTTATGTATTTTATTCAAATAATTATGTTTTGGATCTCCCCAATTATTCCAAGCTTTTGCATGGATTTGAATACTTGCTCCATATACAGTGATTTAACTCCGGTAATTAGTGGGGGAAGGGAAGGAATGTGGTTCCAGGGGAGGTGTTACCTGTTTTCTGTGTGTGTGAAATAAGCTTTCTTTTTGGAAGTTAGTTGCTAATTGGAGCACTCACCTACCTGTTAATCCTTCCTGGCTGTACCTGGTGCTTAAACTTAGCATAAATGGGCCAGACACCCACTGCCTGGCTTACACAAAGGAGAAATAACCAAACCAGCTATTCTAAATTTCTTCCCAGTTAATCACGTGGGGAAGAGCCTGGGTACCCTCTCTCCCTTCCACATCCATGAAAATTACTTAGCTGGAAGTTTTCTAGAACCTCTCTTCTTCCCATAGATTTCTGCTGCCTATCTTTTGAGCAGTGATTAGTTCCCAGTAGGTCTTTCTTTGTGATTCCATCCATTTTAAAAAAAATCTAAGACCTTGTTTTTACTTTGAAGAAATACATTTGGGGACATAATTGCTTATGTTTTGCTTCAGTAAGGGAGGTTACAGAAACATAGATGAATATGAATGAACAAGAAATAAATTCCTTATTCTATATTTGTGGAAACTTTTTAAAAAGTTTTAGTAGGTCCTCCAATTGTTAAGCTGAGAGTTGGGCATCCTCCAATCATATTTTTTAAACTGTTCACCTAAAATATACTAAAGTATTACAAAAAGTTTATTTTATTGTTTTACTTTTTAGATAATTCTTTGCTTATTTTTGTTTGTTTCTTTTGCTTTGACGTTGTTGTTTATAAATGTTGCTTAGTTTTAGTGTCATATAACTATGGGCAGGCATTTTTGAGAGCAGTTAGCAATTTTAAACTATCTACCACTCTATTTCCTCAGATATAGTCAGTTTCACATAGAACTCCAAATATGTAAATTCGACTTTCAGAAAGCAATAGACTCCTGTATTCCCTTATCATTATAAACGTGTTAAATTTTTAGACAATTTTTGTGAGAAGCAAAAATATCACAAGCAAAAAATATCACGACTGCTACAGAGATGACCCACATATGCTTATAAATACAAGACATATGGGGGCAGAATCAGCCTTTTAAGAATCTGTGTGTGCCAGAGGGAAACCTTTCACTTCAGGCACACACAGGATAAAAGCGTGAATCTTTAAACAAAATGATGGTGAAGCTGTGCTTTACATGCTATATTACTGCCTTATAAGAAAAATGCACATTCTAAAAACAATGGAATTTCAGAGGGAATTGATGCAGGGCAGGTAGACCCCCGAACTGGGCTCTTCCTGGGACAATTCTCAGCTTCACCCAGGAAGGGATTCCAGGGCAAGCTGGTGGTGTCAAACAGCTACTTGTATTGAAGCAGCAGTGCACAGAAGCAGCAGAGGGACTTCTCCTTGCAGAGCAGGGCTACCCCACAGGCAGTGTCCCAGAGTAACAGCTCAGAGGCTATTCTGCACTCATTTTTACCCGCTTTTAATCATATGCAAATTAAGGGGCAGATTATGCAGAAGTGTCTAGAAACAGGGTGGTAACTTCCAGGTCATTAGGTCAGTGCCATGGAAATGGGCGGTAACCTCTGGCTGTTGCCATGGCAATGGTAAACACATGGCACATTGGTGAGTGTGTCTTATGGAGAGCTGCTTTAACCTCTTCCCTGTTTTAGCTAGTCCTCAATCTGGTCCAGTGTCAAGCCTCACCTCCAGAGTCAAAGTCACCTCCTATCTCAATCAAGGGAAAAATTTATTAACACGTGCACCATTTATATCTATAAGAGCTCTCAGAGATGAGTAACTCTAAAGGCGTAGTTAGGACTTGGGTTGATATAACATCTTAACAAAAGAACAGGGCATTTTTGGGAAACAGATAAGACAAAGTGAAAAGACACTGAGTTTCTAGTGTGGCAAGTTGTGGGAAGGCACATATATGGGGAAACAAATGGCAGATGAGGGCTGATCAGTAAAGCCTGTTATGTGGATTCCTGTGATGCCATCTCCAGGCTGAGTCTAGAGTGATCTCCAGGAACTAACTTCTATCCTTCCCGGCAGGACACTGATACTTTATAAATTTATGTGCTTATTTTAGGCAAATAGAGGGAAAGCAGAGAATTTTTTGTTTATCTGCTCATTCTCAGCCGTCTTCAGTTCAAAATAATCTTTATGCCAAAGTAACATATTTTGGGGTGACATATTCTTCAATCCTTTACTTGACCCTAAAGGCCTCCTAAGGAGTCTCATCAAGTTTGTCTCTTGCCTCTTCTTGCCTAAGAAAGTGGGGAGTACAACCATTGGCTCTTATGCTCCATTAATTAATGAGGGCTCCGCTGGGCATAACAGCCCTGCATATTTAGGCTGAGCATGTCTAAAGGTAGTTCCTATGGGTACCCCAGTGGGAGAAAGTGAGAGCTTCACTACATGGGACCATGGCCTGCCCCTGTCAGTTCCACCAGTGCAAAGCTCAGCGAAACCTGCTGCAGTTGGTCAGTGGAGCAGTGGCCAGCACAAGGAGAGGCCAAGGGGATGTGAAGTGCTACACAGAAGATATTAGATGCACTTTTATTCATAGATCTGAAGAGAAAAATCAGTTACCACCTCCATGGGTGCTGAAAAGGCATTTGAAAAGTTTCAAGTTATGCTTCTCTTGTTAAAAAAAAAAAAAAACTCAATAAAATATCTTAAATACACATGCATATGCATGCACCCTTGAGAGCAAAGATTTATCATAGATTTAACAAAAAAAAATCCACCAGCAAATTGGTGGATTTATAACTACTAAAGCCATGAAATAGATAAACCTCCCCCGATACCAATAAGATTTTTAACTCTAATGAAAATATCATCAAATATATTATCTAAGAGAAATAACATAGAGGCATAATAATTAGGAAGAAATAGATAAAACTATTATTATTTTTTATAACATGGCTATACTCTGAGAGACACAAAAATAACCAATAACCTAGAAACAAGACAATACAAAGGATAGTAAAATATGAATACACATATATCAACATATAAATGTATCAATAGAAATTATACTTAACACTTTGGAATACATAATGAAAGAAAAACAGCAATAAAATAAAAACAAATAGAAATGGCCGGGCGCTGTGGCTCACGCCTGTAATCCCAGCACTTTGGGAGGCTGAGGCGGGCAGATCACAAGGTCAGGAGATCGAGACCATGGTGAAACCCCATCTCTACTAAAAATACAAAAAATGAGCCGGGCGCAGTGGCGGGCGCCTGTAGTCCCAGCTACTCGGGAGGCTGGGGCAGGAGAATGGCGTGAACCCAGGAGGCGGAGCTTGCAGTGAGCCAGGATCGCGCCACTGCACTCCAGCTTGGGCAACAGAGCAAGACTCCGTCTCAAAAAAAAAAAACAAAACAAATAGAAATATACTTAATAAAAATGTGCACAACTATATGAAAAAAACGTTTGCCACTCTTGGAACCTAAAAGTTGACCTACACACAGGGAAACACATATCTGTTGTTGAATAGGCATTCTCAGTATTTTATTAAATGATAATTCTTAATTATGTTTATAAATATAAATCATTATAAGTTGAAATATCAACAGTTTTATCACTTGGAACTAGACAAGTAGAATCTAAAAGTCATACGAAATGAAATTTCATACGAAATGAAAGCAACATAAAAGTGAACAAAGTGAAAAATAGTGAATGAAGTTACTATCCTCCTATCTCCTATGACAGTACAATGTATCATGAAGTCTCTAACAGTTTAGCCCTCTTCCATGAATACACAGATGAAGCTATGAAACCAAATATACTGATAACTATTAAAGTAAACTTGAATAAATACAGTATTTTAGAATGTGGTAAAAGTGCTTTCTCAACAAAGGAGGAGAAGGAGAAAGTGGATTTAGTTCGAGTGTCTGTATACCCCTCACCAGTTTCTGTTTCTCTTAATGCCATCATCCCACATTACTGTGGTACAGTCATCAAAACCGATAAATCAACATTGGTATATTTCTATTAACGGAACTCCAGACTTTATTTAGATTTCACCAATTTTTCCACTAATATCCTTTCTGTTCAAAAATACATTTCTGGCTACCACATTGCATTGAGTCATCCTGTCTGCTTAGTCTTACCTGATTTGTTATAGTGTCAGTCTTCTTGTTTTTCTGTCCTTTTTTTTTTTTTTAAAACAATTTGGAGGGATATTGGCTAGGTCTACAGAATTTTCCTCCATTCACGTGTGCCTGATGCCTTTCTCATAATGAGACAGGAGTTTTGCAGCAGGAGACCTCAGAGCTGAACTCCCTCTGATCACGTGGTATCAAGTTTACAATTTCTCTATTGTAAAGTCAGTGTTTCCCTTGCCATACTGCATTCTTTAAAAGTAAGTCACCAAGTATGAGCCACATTCAAAGAAGGGGATTTGAACTCCACCTCCTTGAGGGAGTTGTTTAACAATATGATTTAGAATTCTTTTGTAAGGAAGGGGTTGTGTTTTTCCTCCAGTTATTTATTGATCTTTTATTTATATCAGCAGGAACTTCATTTCATGCAATGGGATATCCATCTGACATAGAAAAATAAGACCAGATCAAAATGTATACTCTAACTCATATGAAGGTTTAAATGTAAAAATGAAAATTTACTGTAAGTTAATATGGGCTAATTCTTGTATAATGGCAAAGTGGCAAAGGCTTTTTGAAGTATAAAAATGTAAATGGTGTTAAAAAAATGTATAATTTTGGCTGGGCACAGTGGCTTACACCTATAATCCCAGCACTTTGGGAGGCCAAGGCGGGCTGATTGCCTGAGCTCAGGAGTTCACAACCAGCCTGGACAACATGGTGAAACCCTGTCTCTATTAAAATACAAAAAATTAGCTGGGCATGGTGGTAGGCATCTGCAGTCCCAGCTACTTGGGAGGCTGAGGCAGGAGAATTGCTTGAGCCCAGGAGGCAGAGGTTGCAGTGAGCCGAGATTGTGCCATTGCACTCCAGCCGCCTGGGTGACAGATTGAGACTCTATCTCAAAAAAAAAAAAAAAAAAGTATAATTTCACAACATACAAAAAAGATTAAGAAGCTAGGATTGACAAAAATACCATATGCAAAGTCTAAAACCATAGTACAAACTAGGGACATATATGCAGCAGCTTTATACATAAATGTCTCATCTTCTTAATGTATATTAATGCCTTTTAGATACAAAGAAGTGAAAGAAAAATATTATAGAAAAAATGGCAATAAGCCTAAGCAAATATTTTACAGAGAAAATGTTGCTTAAATGTATGAAAATTTGCTTGTATTCTGGATGTCAGAAATCCCTGTTGAAACTACAGTGAGCTCCTATTTTCCAACTATTGAATTAACTAAAATTGAAAATTTGACAATGGACACTGTTATCAAGGGTCCAGAGAAGTAAGCACTCTCCTGCATTTGCGTTAGGAGTGCAAATTTTTCTACAGCATATATATGAAGAAATTCATTAATATGAATGGAAATAGGCTGGGCAATATTGCTTCACACCTGAAATCCCAGCACTTTGGAAACAAGGCAGGTGGATCAACTGAGGTCAGGAGTTCAGGACTAGTCTGGCCTACATGTTGAAACCCCGTCTCTACTAAAAATACAAAAATTAGCTAGGTGTGGTGGTGCATGCCTATAATCCCAGCTACTTGGGAGGCTGAGGCAGGAGAATTGCTTGAACCCGGGAGGCAGAGGTTGCAGCGAGCCAGGCTTGCACCACTATACTCCAGCCTGGGTAACAGAGTGAGACACTGTCTCAAAGGAAAAACTAAAAAATGAAATAAAGAATGTGTTTATCTTTCAGCACAATGATCCCTCTTGTAGGAATTTATTCTACAGACATATATTTACAAATACAAAGGCAACTACTAAACAAGTTTGACTAATGCAGCATTTCTGTTATTAAAAAATAAAGGATTTATGGTAACACAATTCTGATATATTTTATAATTCATACCAAAAATATAGTTCATAAACTATAATACAAAGTAGGTTTTATGTCAAGCTTGTTAATATTTCATTTTAGTTTCTATAATTTCACTGACTTTTTTTGCCAGCCTTATCTATTGAGAACTGAGACAGCTTTGTGTAAATCTCTTGCTAAACTAATGGTTTATGCTTCTAGGGGATGGAAATGCAATAGATTTTTTAAATACTTCAATGACTACTAAATTATCTTATTAGTTTAAAAACCTGTGAGATATTTTGAATTTCTATATACTAACATGCAATGTGTTTTCTATCTTTCTTACTGATTTTCATCATTTTATGAGAAGAGGCTTTTGTGATGGTTATGTGAAAACTTGGCAAGGCCACATGCCCAGTTGTTTGGTCAAGCACTAGTCCAGATGTTGCCATGAAGGTATTTTAAAAATGTGATTAACACTTAAAATGAGTTGACTTTAAACAAAGCAGACTCTCTTCCGTAACACAGATAAGCCTTTAGTTTAAGTCCTTAGCAGACTGACATTTCCCGCAAAAGAAGGAATTCAACCTCCAGACCGCAACATAGAAATCCCACCTGAGTTTCCATTCTTGGGACTTGAGAGCACATCATTTCTTACCTGAATTTCCAATCTGCTGGTTTGCCCTGGGGATTTCAGATTTGCCACCTCACATTCACATGAGCTTATACATCTCTCTCTGTGTGTGTGTGTGTGTGTGTGTGTGTGTGTGTGTGTGTGTGTGTGTGTGTAAGAGACTAATACTAATACAGCCCTCTTGACCTTTCTAATTTAAAGGAAATGGTTGAAACCTTTTATTAAAAATTAATTTGCAATCATAATCTTACACTGTTTTCTATTTTGAAACGTTCAATTAGTCCCTTCCTAAGGTGACATTTTGTTTCAATATCATCTTTGAAAGATTAAATGGAGGTGTTTTAGTTTAGAAAAGCACGAGATTCTTAGTATCATAACTTTCTTTGCAGAATCCAGTAAGATATTAATGAATCTGAAGATATATATTTTACTCCTATTTTTCTTTGGTTTTTCATATTATTTTTCTTATAATTTTGTATAAGGTGAGGGGTTTTGCCTGGGTTAGAACAAAATGATTTCCAGCTAACACTGAATGTGGTAAAATTCAACTGTGTCAAGAAGACTTAGCCATAACTTCCCTTCAAACTAAATACATAATAAAATAAAAAACACCTGATTCATAAATTCTGATTGCTGACAATATTGAAATGATTTCTGGAATACATTTATTATATCCTTCTAGACTTTATTTTTTTAAGTGAGAACATTATAGAAATATAATTTAAATGGCCTATTTGTGATGTCTATCAAAATAGAAACTTAAATGGTTTGTGTGTTTCATATAGTATATTTCCATTATACAGAGGCCCATTAAATATATTTCAAAGACTACTTAATGTTATTTATAAATGTTAATATTTTTCCATCCCTCGTGATGCTAAGTGTCATAAAGGTGGCAAAGAAGGAATTTTATAAAAATATTTTAAAACTTTGTCCTTCCCCACTTACAACGCAGTTGACTTCTTTAATTACTCTTATTTACATAGTTTGATCCTATGTTATCTTCTGTACTTTGCATTCTACTGAAATTACCTGAATGTGTAATTACTTATTTAAAAAATGTTGTAAGAATGGTTTTCTGAAAGTAACTAGTGGAGAAATTTTCTTTGTCACATTTGAAGTTGCTTTTGCAAATGTGTTTATAATTCACATGTCTACTAAAATCTTTTTAAATGGTTTAATTTTTAATTTGATATTATACAAAATCATTCTCCTTCTTGTAATCATCATCATCAACATTATATCTCATCTCTAATGAGTATTTGTATACTAAGGAGTGTTTCCACTCCTTTATTGCCAGTTCACTTTTAATTTACAAAACGATTTTCTGTAAATTAGGCACTGCTGTCATTCCAGTTATCAGAGGAAAAAACTGAAGCCCAGGGACTAGGCAAATTGTTTACTATCGAGGGTTTGTAAGTGGTGAGAGAGATCTGAGTCCAGTTATCTGATTTATAGACCAAGCTCTTAGCCACGGCATTACACAGTCTGTCAAAATACCTGGTCGTTGCCAATATCAAATCCTCATTCAAATGTCTGTTGGTCAATCAAATTCTACAAGCATCAGTGTGTGGGTCTGTTAGTTTTGCTATAAACTGTCATCATGTTAACCTTACTCTTTTTCTTAGGAACAAAAAATGTTTATTTAAAAGATAGTGACTGATATATAATTTTTTTTTAATAAAAGAGCTCAAAATAATGAATAAGCTGAAATTTGGGGCCATGAAATTTTCAGTATCAAGGAAGTTTAGCCTTGAGATAGAAACCGAGACTGAAAGAGATGGAGAGAAGCTTAGAAGGGTGGCCAATCAGCCCATTAGGAAAGGAGGAATTGGCTGCAATAAGCAGTTTTCTGTAACCATAATCAGCATCCAGGATAAACTGATTCTTTGTTGTGAATGCCCGTGGTATTCCTTCATAGCCTTAGAAACACAGTTCATTTCAGCAGTCATATCACTATATTATTTTGCTAGCATTTATCATTTCACTTGTATCAAATATTTTACTATTGAAATCCATTGTAAAGTTCTATCACAGAGTGCCAAAAGCAAAGAATAAAGGATGAATGATAATAACACCATAGGAGCAAAATCTGTAGAACTGTTTTAAAAATACTTGTAAACAGGACTAGAAGACATACTTAGTGAACACATCTAGGAAGTTATGCCAATGTGTTAGGATAACGGTGTAGTGAGGTTTAATTCCCTGGATTCCATCACATCTGGTCTGCTATAGATACCTTGCTTCATTCACTCTTCCTATCCTATATTTTTAAGTTTTTATTTTCCTGACTCCTTTACACCAGCATTTAAATAAGGTCAACACTATTTGATCCTAAAATCAACAATAGCCAGAATTTTGAACCCTGAAATTACTTCTAACTTCTCCCTTAGCTCTCCAAACCCATTCATAGCAAATCTTTTGAGAAAGTTATTTGCACGTATTTCACTATTATTTTTTTTACCCCCCATTCATGTCTGTTCCCATTATAACCTAAATTTGCTCCAACACTGTACTGCTTTCTGCCATCATACACAATGATATCGAATGCCATTGAGAAATGTTTCAGCAATTATATTTCTTGATGTTGAATTATGTGTTTATCCTGCATTTATCCTTCTTAATCACTCTTTTCTTTAAAAAATATTATCTGGCATTGCTTTTCATGACATCACACTCTTACAGTTCTCATTCCTTCTCTCACTCTGTGCCTTAAACTGATTTATGTGTTTCTCTCCTAGATTATTGCAGCACACTGTCTTCATAAGTACAGTAATAATTCTCTTTAGATATGACCCAGGTATCCTTTCCAAGTATAAATATGAGTATGTATTTCTTATACATAAAACACTTTACTGAAAAGTCTGAATAAAAATATTGGATGACTTCTTTCTTGCTTAATTACATTGATTAAGAACCTTTAATTTATTTTTAAACATTTCTAAAATCTTAAGAAAATTCTTTTCACTTCATTTAGATTCAGTTCTCTCATGTGCAAGATGAGGAATGTAGATTAGATTCGGGGTTTTGAAGTCTGACTTCTCAAATGTAATGAATTAGGGAATGAAATTTAACTTCAGTATTTCAAAAAGCCAAATAGATATTGCATATCTATTTCCCAGTAATTGGTTCAAACTGGAACATATGTTTTTATTACTGTTTATATCATGTTAAACACAATAATATAACATGTTTAAAATGTTACATATATTAAATATGATATCTGATTAAAATGTTCAGGTATCTGATGAATATAAATTTTGAAACCTTGTAATTTGTTATTGTTAGGCTATTTTGGTATACATTCTATTTTCGAAAGAAAAAGTCAAAGTCAATGAAACAAAAAGCTGTATGATAGTTGAAAGTGAAAAATAAAATTATATCTGTTCTGTGAGGCTTTCTAGGTATAAATACTATAATTCTAAACTCGTAAATGAGTTAACATCATCAAAATTCAAGAAAATTAATAGAAGCCTTTCATGCCACTCAAATGACAGCAAAAATGTCCCCGCACTTTTCTTCATGTTTGTTAATGGGCACTACTTTGCTCACCAGAAGTAACTATGACAGAGCTAGGTATTTGGAGGAAGGCATACATGGATGAAGATAAATTAAAATCATTAGGTATTTATTTTAGTGATATGTTGACAGTCTGATAAAAATGATAAAATTAAGGATGTCCTCTAGGTAGTAAAGCCTTTGATGTCAGTTCCTGGAAGGGAAGTTCTAAACTCTGGGATTTCAAGAGTGATAGGAGTACCTTTGTACTCATGGAAGAATCCTGGACCACAGCTGACAGGTTATGCTAATAAGATGACTCATGACCGGGACTGAGACTGGCTACTGCAATGGTCTCAGGGTGGAGTCGGGCCACACCAGAAAGACCAATCATGTGACTGGAGGGTTGGGACTTTGATCCCTGTGAGGGGTATCAGCCTGGATTCTGGGGACGTGAAAGCACTGGAGTTTGAGTTCAACCACATGGGCAATGATCCAGTCAAACGCATCAACACAGTAAGACCTGATTATAAATGCTGTACACTGGAGCTCACATGAGTGTTCTGGCCTGGTGTACTCCATGTGAGCATTGCCATGCACCAATGCCAGGAGGGTAATGTATGACGGAGGACACAGAAGATCCATATTTAGAACCCTCCTAGTCTCAGGTTCTACCCTATGGGTTTCTTCCTTTGACTGCTTATGATTTATATCTTCCTGCTGATATAAAATTGTAAGTGTAAGTACAGTACTTTCTGAAGTTCTGTGAGTCATTTTATTAAACTACCAAAATTGAAGACGTTTATGAAGATCTTACTATTTGTAGCCAGCTGGCCTGAAGGGAAGGTGGGCCTGGAGACCCCTGAAATTGTAGCTGGGGTCAGAATCTTAGGTATATTTGGCAGTTTGGATGACTGTGAATTTTAAGTTCAAGATTGGCTAAATTCTGTTAGGGTCCTTGATCAGATATTAAGGTATTAACTCCTAGTGCACTCCTGGTGACTGAAATGATAGAGCTGATAAAAGTAAGCATAATAAAACCTGCATTTCTGAAAATTAGTAGGACTGTAACTTTTAAGCTAATTCAGTGTTATGGGAAAAGAGAAATATCTGGTTAATACAACCCAAAACAGAAAGCTTAAGCTAGGTCAGCTTTTACAATCTTTTCTTCTATTTAAAAAAAAAAAATCAAAGTGGAAAATTTTATACTAATTTCAGTAGTGGTGAAAAGTTAATTTAATAAAATTTAATGATCTTGAATTCGGGGTTAAAACAAAGATTTTCAAAAAAATAGAAAAAAATTTTTGTTGATAAGCTGCATGAATTAAATACCTACCAGTAATGTCAACCCTCTGGTTGAAATATTGAGCATTCTCTTCCCAAATCAAAACATTATACAGATGTTTACTTTCACTACGTTTGCTAAACATTGAACTGGTCATCACAGCTGATGTAGTAAGGCGGGGAAAAAGTAAAAGGCATAAACATGAGAAAAAGAAGAAGGCTGCAGAAGATATGATTTGGTAGTTGCAAAATCCATAGGAATGGTCAAACTCCCAGTGCAAATTACTACATGTAAATGTGATACAATGACAATATGAAAACATCGTTGGCCCTTTCGAGCCACAGTTGGGACTCAGGGTACCGTGTCCCAAGGCTGCACAGAGCAGGGGAGCCTGGGCCCAGCCCACCCAACCAGTCTTTCCTCCTAGAGCTCTGGGCCTGTGATGGGAGGATCTGCCTTGAAGGAGAGATTTTCTCCATTGCCTTGGCAATTACCATTTGGCTTTTGTTACTTATGCAAATTTCTGCAGCCTGGTTGAATTTCTTCTTTATTCTTTTTTATCACATCTCAGGTGGCAAATTTTCTAAATTTTTATGTTTTGTTTCCCTTTTAAATGTAAGTTTTAATTACAAACCGTGTCTTTATGAATACATAAAACTGAATGCTTTTAACAGCACTCAGGTTACCTCATGAATGCTTTGCTGCTTAGAAATTTCTTCCACCTGGTACCCTAAATCATCTCTCTCAAGTTTAAAGTTCCACAGATTTGTAGGGCAGGGGAAAAATGCCACCAGTCTCTTTGCTAAAACATGGCAACAAGTTAATAGGAAGCCCTCCAGCTTTTACTGCTCCCTGTGCTAGTTAGAATCCAGCTTCTCACCCACCTCCTGATGAAGCAGAGCAGCAGGCTACATTCCTGCTGGCATGCTCTGGAGACACTCTATCTGCATCTTTGCCTCCAGTGAACATGTATGAACTGTTTGAAGCTCTGCAGGTACACAGGGAAGTCATCCCTACACATACTGTCTATGCCCTTAACATTGAAAGGATCATCATGAAACTCTGGCATCCAAATCATGAAGAGCTGAAGAAAAAGATCACCGCCAGTGCTTGGCAGCCAAGGAGAGGCTTTTGCTGCGCTAAATTAGGATTTGAGGGTGTGGGACCCTCACCATATTCATTGATTACTGAAAATTGAATTTTGGGGGTCTATGTTTCAAGGCTGAAGTGTATAGTGTATATATAACCTTTCCATTGGAAATGTGACAGTGAGTACATTTTGTGTTGCTATTGTAAAGCCATTAATATAAATCTTTGGTAATGACCTATATCTCTCCATGTATGTGTTCCTCATTGTGGGAACAGGCACTAATGAAATCCTGTGCCTGGAATGGAAATATTTAGGTACCTTGAGGCTTAGTATCCTATGGTCTTCATGTAAGATAGATGACATCCTAGAACAAAGAAGGTATTCCAACTTAGTCCCCTGATCAGCAGGATATCTGTGTTCAGTGACATTGTACATTCTGTATCTAGAAGTCCAAAAGTTCTACCTTTCTCTTAAAGAATGTGCTCTTGCATTTTGGTTGAAATAACCTACACAGTGTTAAAAATCAGATACGTCCATTATTGATCAGTTTAATTTTTAATAGCTGTAGGTAGCCCTGAAAAATTTATCACTATAACTCCACAGGAAATATGATTTGGAAGTGCTCTGTGTCACTAAACAAAATAAATTCCCTCTGCATTTAAAACCAAAATCAAAACAAAACTCTTGGAATGCAATTAATTAACTCTATGTCTTCCCATGACTCAAGTTTTGTTAGAATTAATATGCCCAAAGATTTTGATTGGCAGATTTTTTGGTTAATTATTCATGTAGAATGTATTTTAAGAAATCTATACAAATTGGATATATGTTTGATAATTCCTCTATTTCTAGGAGGTACCTATTTCTACCCTTTCAAGTGATAAAGTGAAAATAATTTATATTTACAGTGTTACTGATAACAAACCTAAGGTTTTTTTAAAGAGATATGTTGCTTTTTACTTAAGGGATAGTATTGATAGATAAATTAGAATATATATACATATATATAGGTTTGTATAGGTCTAAATAATGGCTGTATAGATATGTATATATGATTCACATATCTGGATCTGTGTATTTGATTTTGTACTTTAAATGTGACAAAACTTTTGGGAGAAAAATAAGATTTAATTATCAGAGTAAATAGGCAACCTACAGAATGGGAGAAAATATTTGCAAATTATGCATCTAATAAAGGACCAATATGAAGAATCTACATGGAACTCAAACCAGCAAGGAAAAAAATCCCATCAAAAAGTGAGCAAATGACGAACAGACATTTCTAAAAGGAAGATATACAAATAGCCAACAAACACATTTTTTAAAATGCTCAATATTACTACAACTGAGTGAAATACAGTTGAAACTATGAGATATCATCTTACCCCAGCCACAATAAGGGTGCTTTTTATTAAAAAGTAAAAAGTAAAAACAAAACAATAGATATTAGTGTAGATATAGTAAAATCGGAACACTTACACACTGTTGGTGGGAATGTAAATTAGTATAACCTCTATTGAAAACAGTATGGAGATTTATCAAAGAACTAAAAATAGATCTACCATTCAATCCAGAGATCCCACTACTGGCTATCTACCCAAAGGAAAATAAGTCATTATATGGAAAAGAAACTTTTATGTGTGTGTTAATTGGATATATGCATGGTAATTCCTCTATTGCAGCACAATTCACAACTTCAAAGAGATGGAACCAACATAAGTGCCTATCAACTAATGAGCAAATAAAGAAAAGGTGGTATATATCCATATATATACTATGGAATACAACTAAAAGAACAAACAAAATGTCTATTGCACAACTTGGATGGGGCTAGAGGCTTTTATCCTAAGTGAAGTAACTCAGGAATTGAAAACCAAATATTACATGTTCTCACTTACAGGCAGAAATTAAACTGTGGGTATGCGAAGGCATACAGAGTAGTACATGGACACTGGAGGCTCAGAAAGGGGTTCGGTAGGAGGCAGTGAGGGATGAAAAACTATTTATTGGGTACAGTGTACACTCTTTGGGTGATAGGTGCACCAAAATCTCAGACTTCATGGCTAAACAATTCATCCATGTAACCCAAACTACCTGTAACCCTAAAGCTATTGAAATAAAAAATTTAAGCTAACTCTTTTAGTAATTAGTAATGTTAATACTAATTATTCATGTGTCATCGTACATGGCAAAATGTGAAAAATGTGTATTTATATTTTTAAGAACTGCAACACACAGTTACACTTCCATTTTTAACTGCAAAGACTTTACTTTGCAGTCTTCCTTTTGCCTACACACCAAGCAACCACTAATGTGTTGAACTAAGGGCATTGCCTGAAGCTTAGCTCTTCTTGGCCAGTGACAAAAAATAACACAAGTTTAGCAGCAGTAAATGGTAGCCAATAACAAAGCATAGCCAACTATGCTGAATTCTTGTCAGAGGGAATGCTAAGCAACCTCACCTCTTTAAAATATGTTATATCAGTGCCTGCTTATTAATCCTCTGAAGTCACCTCACACATATCTTTCTTTCTCGACCAAGATAGAAGTTAAATTGGTCTGTGAAGGATCCTCTATATCAGATCTGGATGAAGGCTACCAGTCCAATAAAAGACTGGTTAGCTACAGGGCAGATGAAAAGTTTGCACAGCCTATATTCAACTCCCCTTCTAAAGTTGCCTCAAGGAGCCATTCAATTCACTTCAGCACACAGATACACAGCACCTGCTGACTAAAGAGTGCATTTTAAGCTCAATGAACCGAGAAACAAATGAGGAAGTATGGAGATTTCTCAAATATTGAACTAAATACAATACAAATGTTGGAATGGCAAAGTGCCAGGTCCATCCCGCAGACCATGGCCAAGCAATGGGTGAAAGGAGTATACAGACACAGGTATTTTGCCTGAGAGCACAGCTTAGCACTGCTGATGAGAGTACAGCCCCAGTAAGCCAGAGCCATTTGTATTTATTGAGTACAGATTTAATGACAAAGGCCTGGAGCAAACACAATTAGTGGGTAATTAACATTGTTGACTCCCTTTGTAGAAAGCAGTCCTACATGTGAATGATCAAAGGTTGACTTCCAGAGACATAAGTAAACCAATTATCTAGATAAGTTTCTTTACATTCCCGTGTTATCTACATGAAGCTATCTTTGCCTCTCCTTCAGGGTAAGAGAATTGGCCACCTTCAGCTTTTATTTTCTCCCAACACTTTGCAAAACCTCCCAGCCTTCCAAGAAAGTTTCCGTCTTTCCCTGTAATTTTTCCCACCACTCTGAGCAATCTCTTATATCTCCCCCTTTTTTCTTTTTTCTTTTTTTTTTGCATCAGCTTTTGTTGATTAAAGATTACAGATGTGTGCAGCAACAGATTTGTCTGGTGTAGTGGTTACTGCTTGTATTCTGGCTTTGCATTCTAGAATTAGTAAATTAACATGAGACAAGCATGAGTGTAATTAGTAACATTTACTTTCCAATCAAGGAGTGGTATGTAGTGTTGCTTGGCATCTCAGTCCAATGTGTGCCATTACTAAGGAGTCCCACTGGGGTTATGTCAATCCCTCCTAGCCAAACAGTTACGTTATTAGAGGCTGGGAAGGGGGTGTCTGCCTAGGTAACTGGACAGAAGAAAGGCAGATTTAGAAGATGGGCCTAATAGATTGTAGCAGGTACCAGTTGCAACCAGAGTGAGAAAATAAGAAAAACCCAATATCCTACAAGAGTTGTGACGTACAACAGAAAGCATAGCAAGGAACAGATTATCTGGAGTGAATGGCGTCTGTGTCTGGAGTAGGATTTGCTCAGTCTCCTGAGTTGTCTTCTTCAGCATCCCCCAGGTAATGTCTGGGGCTTGTGTCATCCAAGGAAGTTGCATCATCCGGGGCTGCAGGTCCTATAGGGTCATTCCCTTCATTTCTGGCACTGGGTTGGGTCCTAGCCACACCATGGTAAGGTTTGATGCATCGTGCTGGAATCCAAAGATGGCCTGAGGGGGTGTGAACACATGCATATCCTCTTCCCCATGGTAGCAAATCATTTGGACCATGCCATACATTACTATTTACATCTTTTCATAAAACCACAGGTTTTAAGTTTTGAGGGGCTTTGGTAAAATGCATTTATATGGCTGATTGAAATTTATCATCCACATTTGAAAAATTAAGGGTAAATAAGGCTTGTGCCAATAGTGTTGCAGGGTTCTTACTCATATTTCCCCTTTTTTGTTTTTTGAGCATGTCAAGCATATTAAGGGTAGAGCAGACACATTCTATGGCCTGTCCTTGGGGGTTATAAGGGATACCTGTGGAATGTTGGATGTTCCACGTGTAACACAATTGTTGAAATTGTGAGCTGGCATAAGCTGGGCATTACCAGATTTAATTTTTGTGGACCACCCCATAAATGCAAAAGTTAAGATGTTTAATGACATATTGGGTGGACTCTCCAGGCAAAGCATGGGCACTAATTAGGTGGGAATTGGTATCAGCGGATATATGTACTTATCTTAGTTTTCCAAATTCAGGGATGTGTGTAACATCTCTTTGCCATAACTGAGTAGGTTCTAGTCCTCTAGGATTAACACCTGCTGAAGGAGGGGATGTGCCTGTGAGCTGGCAATCTGGGCATTGTAAAATAATTTGTTTAGCTCGTCTTTGGGTAAGATGAAATTGTTTGGATAAATTTCTTCAATTTTGATGGAAAAATTGATGCAATTGGGTGGCTTGGTCAAGCAGTAACGTCATAACCTGCAGGTATGCTTGATTATTGCCATAAGCCAGTGTGCCAGGCAGTCAGCTGTGGGCTCGAATATGTGTGATAAAAATAGGATATGTACATCAGCAATTGCTGAAGTTCAAGAAAAAGTGCACATAGGGTGGGCTCAAGAGCAGACTTAATGGGGCTGTCTCAAGGTGCTGCAATAAATAGAGTAAGCAAAGTCAATAACAATATTGATGGGCTGAGTGGAAAATGTTTCTAGGGCCAATATTAAGGCTCCAACCTCAGTTCTCTGAGTGCTAGTAAATCCAGAATGAGGGAGCATATTGAGCATATTAAGGGTAGAGTGGACACATTCTATGGCCTGTCCTTGGGAGTTCCCACTGAAAGGAGCTGGGCACATTCCTCAGCCCCCGGGCTCGAAACTCCCTGAGCCCAGTACAAACACCACCTGGAAAGTCTCCGATAAGGAGACAGCCGTTCAAGGTTACTGAAAGCGCAGGAGCCAAAAGAATTTCTTTGTTCCCCTGCAACTTTCGGGCTATAAAAAGCAAACGCACGCATTGATCGGGGCCCTCTTGTATACTGTGTAAAGGAGGGACCAAGTTCGAACTTGTAGTAAAGATCCTTGCCGCTTGGCTTTGACTCTGGACTCTGGTGGTCTTCTTTGGGGAACAAACAGTCTGGGCATAACACCACCAATAGCTACTTTTCCATTTTTACCAGAGCCATCAGCAAAAAGCCTTAAAGTGTTAGATATGGGGAAGTGAACTACCTTTGTATGCATAACTACAAGAGTATGAGGTAAGAACTGAAGTAATTTGTCAGTAGGAAGGACATGTTCTATATGGCCTGCATAATCAGAGAGGGCTATCTGCAGGTCTAGAGATAAGGGCAAAACAGCTTGGATATTTTTTTTTTTTTTACTCAAGGGAATTCTTATGACATCAGGGTCTAGCAACTAATTGCATTGTCTGTGTCCTGTATAGATTACTTTACTAACTAGCTGGATATGGGGAGAATAGTGTTTTAGTCCCAGTATGTGAGCAAAAAACCCATTCTAGAAAGTGTAGCCCTAGGGCCATCTGTCCTATTAATCCTGTTGGGGAATGTTTAGTAGGAAAAACAAACAATTGGACTGAATATCATGGGTCCATGTGATCTAGTTGCCTCTGAGAAATAGCAATTTCCCTTTTAGGTGCATGAGTTAAATACTTGGGAGAGTCTAGGGCTGTGTCGCCCTATAGGATAAAAAACAGATTTTGTAACTTATCAGTAGTTATGTCTAAGGTGGGGCAAAGCCAGTTAATATTGCCTAGTAATTTTTGATAAATATTTAAGGTATGTAAGTTGTTAGTATTTAATTTAATCTTCTGGGGTATAACTGACTGAGAAGCTAGTATGTATCCATGATACAAGGAGAGAACATTTGTAATTTTTCAGGTGCTATGATTAAACCTCTTAACTGTGTATTCCTTTTGACAGAAGCATATAAATTTAAAAGTACTAGCTCTATTGGGGCTGCTAGTAAAATATCCATAAAATTAATAATTTGCAATTAGGAAATTCTTTTCTACTGGGGATCAAAGCTTGATTTACATGATGCTGACACATGGTAGGACTCTTCAGCATCCCTTGAGGAAGTATTTTCTGATGAGATCAGTGAGCTGGGCTTTCATTATTGATAGCTGGTATTGTAAGCACAAATTTTATCTGTCCTGTTTTGCAAGGGAAATAGTATAAAAGCAGTCCTTTAAGTCAATGATGACTATAGGGCAATCTCAAGGAATCACTGTGAGGGAAGCGAGCCCCTGTTGAAGGGGACCCATATGTTGCAAATTAGCATTGATAGCCTGTAAGTTATGCAAAAGTCTCCACTTACCAGACTTTTTGGGAAGGACGAAAATGGATAAATTCCAAGGGCTGTTTGATAGTTCTATATGGGTGGTTTTTAATTGCTCCTCAACTAATTCATGGGCTCTTTGTAATTTCTTTAACTTTAAAGGCTACTGTTCTACCCAAATTGGATTTTGAGAGAGCCATGTCAGGGGTAATGGAGGGATAATACAGTGACCATTAATAGAAAAAGGTTTGCTGTTCACATAATTCATCAAATTCTGTCCTCCAGAGGAGGTATTGGCTGACCTTTAAAGTTGTTTTAGCTAGCACTGACCAGTCCCATGAGGTCATATGGAGGTTTTCTGCTATGGTCTCAATCCTTTCGCAAATGGGCTAGTGACTCCGTTTTCTCTAAAGCTTTTCCCTATCTCTTTATAAGCATCAAAAGAAATGGGTTCATACACCTGATTGCCTTGTTGATTTTGAATTACCAGGCAGGCTAAGAGCCCCCTTTTAATGCTGCTTGCCTAAGACAGGGTCCTATAGCTGTAGTGTATCCCTTGTCTTTCTTCCAATTTATTGTGGGAGGGGGCTTAGGCAAAACCTCCATTTCCTCTTTGTTATTTTTGCCCAGTGAGAGCAGGGCTGAGGGAGGAGGAGGCGGTAAGGTAGGTGATGGTTCCTCCTCCCTTCCCTTTTTAGGTTCTTCTGTGTAGAGCAGGGCCAAAGCAGCCCTAAGGTCCACAACTTTAAAAATGTTACTGGGACCCCGAGCCCTTGCATATGATGTTGTTTAAGATTTCTCCCCACTTGTTCCCAGAGCTCTAGATCTATTATCCCTTCTTCAAGTAACCATGGCTTATGAGAAACAACAGTTTGCATTAGGTCCTTTAATTGAGCCTGCAAAACCAAGGCTCCACTAGCTTTAAATAGCTTTTTCAATACTTTTACATACTGTTTCTGTTGAGCTGATAACTGTTGTCCCATGATGAAATCCTAGCCTGAACAATTCCCTTGAACTTGGAAATCCCAAGCAGGTGCCAAGGACTTACTGACTGCACAGTCTCTTCACCTTTGTTTTCAGGGGTTCCATCAAAATCTGTTGCAGCATTCCTCACACAACGCACCACCTGCCGGGTCCGTCCCACAGACCCCGGCTGAGCAATGGATAAAAAGAGTACACAGACACAGGTATTTTTCCTAAGAGCGTGGCTAGGGTACTGCATGGCTTAGCACCATTGACAAGAGTGCAGCCCCAATAAGCCAGAGCTGTTTGTATTTGTTGAATAGAGATTTAATGATAAAGGCCTGGAGCAAACAAAATTTGTGGGTAATTAACATTGTCAACCCCCAAGTAGAGAGCAGTCCTACACATGAATGATGAAAGGTGGGTTTCCAGAGACATAAGTAAACCAATTTATCTAGATAAGTTTCTTTACATTCCCTTGTTATCTACCCTTTGTCCTCTGCTTCAGGGTAAGATAATTTGCTGCCTTCAGCTTTTATTCTCTCTCAAAGCTTTGCAAAACCTCCCAGCCTTCCAAGAAGGTTTGTGTCTTTCCCTATAATTTTTCCCACCACCCTGACCAATCTCCTGCAGCAAAGAGGGCAAGATAATTGCATCCTAGGGAATCTGTGAAAGCTTTACAAAAGCAGCAGCATTGATCTGGAGAGAAATGGACTCATGAGGCTCCTAGACAAGAGTACCCTGCCCCTGACTTTGTGCTGCTCACCTGCCCACAGAAACTTAGCAATGTGCTGTTAGCTTGGAAATGTCCATTCATCCATGTGGCCATCACACATAGCAGGGTGTGTTTGAGGATTGTTGCATGAGGTGAAGCTGGAGAGGTAGTCTGTGACCTTGAATAGATTCTAAATACTAGTTTTGTGTGTGTACATATGAATAATAAATATTTTTAAAGTTTTTTAAGTTTTATCTAGTTTCATAATTAGCATCTAAGTGCCTAGCATACTCTCCCACTTGAACCTTGGATTTCATCTACGGAAAGAACACTATGGTTGTTACTTTCTCTTAGATTGACCTTTTGTGAAACCACACACATTATCTCTTCATTCTTCGAAGGCTGTTTCCTTCCCACCCATGCAGCCCTCTCTCAACCTTCTCCCCCTGCCCTGGGCCTCCTTGGAGCTTCTCCGTATCTAGCCTGACTGCCTCAGCAAGATCATATACCCACATTTTTCGGGTCTGTTTCTCTTTTTCTTCTTTAGAATGTACCTATCTTATGTCTATTCCTCATAAAACTCTGTATTCTGAAAACTAATCATGAAACAAATTAATCAGACATGAAGATCTTCAATAATTTAATTTGTCCTATCTCAATATTGGTCTTATTTTCTTTTCTTATTCTCAGGATCCCAGAACACTATAGTCACCAAAGCTTTGGTGAGGATGTGGTTGAAATTGTAGGGCTACCTGGGTAAATGACAACAAATGTTATTATGCATCTTGCCTCACATCATCCTTCACACTCATCACTAAAGCTGTTGTCCTTTCTATATGTAGAATGTTGCTCCAGCTATTTACCAAGGAAGGTCACTACCAATCCTATTATGATTTGGAATTATTTTTAGATATCCCATCTATTTTTGGTCTGGTGGTAGATTTCAATAAAATTAATCTTCTATATGAAACTGGGAATGTGTTATGTGCCATTTATTATTACAGTCAGGAACTCCAGATAGTTCGAATAGGTTGATTAACGACCACACTGGAACTCATGTCCTGGGCTCTGCTACTGACTTCATGTAGCAGAGACACATCATTCATCAAGAATGACCACACAGTCTGCCATATTTTATTTCTTAATTACATTTAAGCTTTTGCAAAGTTAGATTGTAAGTCAAGAGAAATTTGAAATTAGAAACTTTCAGAGCATATACAAACTACTTTGATTTGTATACAGAATCCATCAGGCCATCTTCTGAATCAATAAAATGCACTTTAAAACTCCAGAGACCACAGGACATATCTCTAGATTTTTCTGTGCCTTGAAAATATTACCACTCACAATGTAAAAATTATTTTACTTGCAATTAGGTCACTACTTTTTGATACTTGGATATGAAAGTCAATTAATTTGAATAATAATTTCAACAAAAAGCGGTATTAAACTTGAGTCATTGTATTGTAGGCACCATTATTAAGTTCTGAACTAATTCTCTTTGCAAACCTATTGAGTATGTGCATTACTTCAGATGTTAATTTTGGTTAACTGTTTAAACAACTACTGCCTTTGGGGCTATATCTAAAGTTGGATAGATGGAGTTCAGTTACTTTAATTAAAAATATTCAATTAACTGAAACCCAGATGACTGTGAGTCCAGACAACATTGGATTTCTGATTAATAATTACTAAGTAAATAAATATTAAATGCAGGATGATTGATTTTCCCCCTGGAAACCTGAAGTCAAATACAATTACTCTTTACATTTTCTTTTCAAGTAGTTAGTTAAGAAAATACAAAACTTATAAAGAAACTCACTTAAGAATTAAAATATAAACTTGAACAATGGAAGAGGACACTGATTCTTTGTTCAAATTTTGTTAAATTATAATGGAATGTTTTCTTCTTTAAACAAATTCATATTCTATTTTTAAAAGACTAAAACATGAGCAAGTTGGGTGCATATCAAATAAATAGTAACCAACAAAAATAAAGAATATTAATTGATATGAGAAAACCCTATTTTTGAATGCATTTCTATTACTTCAAGAAATATATGATCATAGAAAAAAAATCAATGATGTTGAATGGAAAATATAAAAAAGGTCATGGTTTAGGTGATGCCATTCAGTTATAAATATATTTTTGATAATTTTCAGACTCAGCAGAGTTTTGCAGTATTTCTGCATCTTCATAATCATGTTCAACCTTCACATCACAGAAACATTTCACGTGACTAAGAAGTCTGTAATTTCACATAAGCTTGTCTTAAATATTTGTATGGGTTGGAGAAGTTTTCATACCACTGAGATCTAATATCTGATAACACTCATAAGCATAAGCTTATATAATTGATACATGAATTTCTCCACCATTGAAACATTATTAAACATTATAAAAATGTGTCCTTTACCCTTAAAATAAATTAGCATGCTAAAATACACATTATTTTGGGGTACTAGTCTTGGTACAAATACGATTTTTTAAAAGGATAGGAATAGGGTAGCTTGAAGAGGATATCATGATTAAATATAATTTTTATTACATGATTTGTAATGGCAAAAGTCACTCTAATATAGAAATAACATAGATGAATGATTTAATTTGCAAATTCTTCATTCTAAAAGGGATAAAAATATATTTTTTCAACCCTAATAAGTTCAGATCTGGGACACCTCTGTGACAAAAGACAGATTAAGAAGAGAAAAATAACATTTTTATTTTTAACATGTGCTGTGCACGTTACCTGGAATAAACCTCAGTTCAAAAATCTCTCTTGAGATGGTGGCTTACAGTCCTGGCTTCTATAACAGTCTAACAGAATAAATTCAGAAGTAGCAAAACAAAAGAAAACACAGTTTCAGGGCTTCCAAAAGGTGGACAAATTAAGGAAGAGTAGTACAGTTTGCTCCCAGATTCTCCTAGCCTTCAGGCGGGAAGTGGGGGAAACAGGCCTCCATGCACCTTTTCCAGAGGGAATTTTTTGGGCTCCCATAGGAAAGAAAGGTCGTTCAGACAGCTCTTTCCTGTAACCACTGTTTCCACTGTGTCTCTATCTTAATAATATGTCTTTCAAAGAGCCATATTTGGGGGTTAAATATGGTGGGTTCTTTCAAGTTATGCCATTCTCTGTCCCTAGATGTCCAGTAATTCTTCCCCTATGTGTGAAGACCAAAAAATGCTTTTAGACCTCATCAAATGTCTTGTGCGTGTGTGAATCACCACACCCCTCTTTCCTAGTTGAGACCCACAGCTTCAGATAACTGTATGTGTAAACACAGTCAGACTAGAATTTCTGTGGTCCTGGATGGTCATGTATAACTTTTCAATTCGTTTCAACAAATCTCTTTGTTGAAGACTGATTATTTTACCTGAGAGTTTTGATTAAATCTTTGGGCCTCTAAAAGTAAGGACATTTCTTTTAAACTAAAAATATGTTAGATACAAGTAACCAAATTGTATGTACTTTGAGATATCATGGGAAGAAAATTAGGAAGGTGTTTTTTTTTTTCTGTACTGCTTTATTTTCAAATGTAATATTTCCTATGAAATATAATTACATATTTCATATATTTTAGGTAGGCTACAGACCTTTGAAACATGAAAAGTTTATCTAATAAAAATAATTCATATTTACGATGACCTTGAAATTTCTCCCTTAAATTGTCCTGTTTTTATTTCTATGTGCTTTTCCTAGGTCAAATTAAGTGGGACTAGTATAATAACTTTTGAATGCAATAATGTAACTTTAACTCACCATTTGGTATTAGGATCTAAGAATTTTTGTTGGTATATTATAGTAATGTAGACCATCAAATGTAATTTTAAAAGTGCTCAGAATTTCTATTTAGATTTAAAACTAGATCACAAAGCCGGCGATTTGTGCACATGGGAGAAATGAGACCTAGAATTAATCCCTTACCACAAATAAGTAAAACACAGCACAAAATGGAGGGAACATCACAGGCTTGTTGTGCCTGGGAATAATCTCTGAATTATTTTCAGATGTGTATAACCTAACAAGCCTGTGATCCCTGAGAGAAAGGAAGGAAAAAGGTGAATCTGGCCCTCCGCTAAGCTCTCTGAAAATAGGCAAGTTCAGTAACATGTTGCAAAGAAAAGGAATCCAAGATTAGAACTGTTATGTGTTGAAGAGAGAAGGTCCGAGTTCGGGGAGGTTGAAGTAACTTAATTTGCAGACTACAGAACCCGAGAAGGAAACCTCTCAGTAAGCCTCCTAGCATATATGGAAATTACGTTTACATTTTACTGTGATATCTTAGGTGTGCAATATCCTTATGTCTAAAAACAGTGTATGTACTTTAATTGAAAAATGCTGATGATCATCTGAGCCTTCAGAGAGCCATCTTTTGGATGGGGTAGGATTTTGCCTAGATGTTGATGGCTGCTGACTGATCAGAGTAGTTGCGAAGATTGGGGTGGCTTTGGCAATTTCTTAAAAATAAGACAACAGCTACGTTTGCTGTGTGAATTGACTCTTCTTTCATGACAGATTTCTCTGTAGCATGCATTGCTGTTTACTAGCATTTTTCCCACCTCAGAACTTCTTTCAACATTGGAGTCAACCCTTTCAAACACTGATGCTGCTTTATCAACTAAGTTGATGTAATTTTTCAACTTATTGGTTTTAATTTCAATTATGATTACAATATCTTCACCAGGAGTAGATTCCATCTCAAGAAATCACTATCTTTGCTCATCCTTAAGAAGCAACTCCTCTGGCCGGGCGCGGTGGCTCACGCCTGTAATCCCTGCACTTTGGGAGGCCGAGGCGGGTGGATCACGAGGTCAGTAGATCGAGACCATCCTGGCTAACACGGTGAAACCCCGTCTCTACTAAAATACAAAAAATTAGCCGGGCGCGGTGGCGGCGCCTGTAGTCCCAGCTACTCGGGAGGCTGAGGCAGGAGAATGGCGCGAACCCGGGAGGCGGAGCTTGCAGTGAGCCGAGATGGTGCCACTCACTCCGGCCTGGGCGACAGAGTGAAGACTCCGCCTCAAAAAAAAAAAAAAAAAAAAAAAAAAGAAGCAACTCCTCATTCATTCATGTTTGATTATGACATTGTAGCAATTCATGGCATTTTCAGGCTCCTCTTCTGATTCTCTTCTTATTTCCATCACATCTGCAGTTATGTCCTCCATTGAAGTCTTGAACTCTTCAAAGTCATTCGTGAGGGTTTGAATCAACTTCTTCCAAACTTCTGTTAATGCTGATATCTTTCTCTCCTCCCATGAGTCTCAAATGTTCTTAATGGCATCTAGGATGAGGAATCCTTTCCAAAAGGTTTTCAATGTACTTTGCCAAATTCCAGCAGAGGAATCATTATCTATGGCAGCTATAGCCTTATGAAATGTATTTCTTAAATAATAAGACCTGAAACTCATACTTACTTCTTGATCCATGGGCTGCAAAATGGATTTGTGCAAGCAGGCATGGAAATAACATTAATCTTTTTGTGCATTTCTGTCAGAGCTCTTGGGTGACCAGGTACATTGTCAATGAGAAATAATATTTTTTTAAAAAACTTTTTTTTTTTTAATGAACAGTAGGTCTCTATACTGGGCTTAAAATATTCATTAAACCATGCTGTAAACAGATGTGCTGTCATCCCAGCTTTGTTATTTCATTTATAGAACACAGGCAGAGTTAGATTTAGCATATAGAATCAGAATTAGATTTATCATTTTCTTCTTAAGGTCCCTGAGATTTTTGAAATGGTAAATTAGTGTTGACTTCAGCTTATAGTCACCAGCTGCATTTGCCCCTAAGAGAGTCAGTTTACCCTTTGAGGCATTGAGGCTAGGCATTTACTTCTCTCTCGCTGTGGAAGTCCTAGATGGCATCCTCTTCCAACGGAAAACTGTTTCATCTGTACTGAAAAGCTGCTGTTTAGTGTAGCCACCTTCATCAATATTATAGCTAGATCTTCCAGATAACTTGCTGCAGTTACCAGTACCTGCTGCTTCAGCTTGCACTGTTACGTCATGAAGATGGCTCTTTTTTTTAAACCTTGTGAATAACATCTACTAGCTTCAACCATCTCTTCTCCAGCTTCTTCACCCTTCTCAGCCTTCATAGAATTAAAGAGAGTTAGGACCTTGCTCTGAATTAGCTTAAGGGAATATCGTGGCTGGTTTGATCTTCTATCCTGACCATTCACACTTTCTCCACATCAGCAACAAAGCTGTTTCCCTCACCCTATCTCAGCTTCTGACGTGCCTTCTCACTAAGATTAATTATGTCTAGCTTTTGAACTGGGAGATGCGGGAATTTTTTTGTTGCTTGAACACTTAGATGCTATCGTAGGGTTATTAATTAGCCTAATTTCAATACCATTGTGTCTCTGGAACTAGGGAGGCCTGAGGACAGGGGACAGGAGAATGGCCGACCAGTAGAGCCGTCAGAACACACACCACATTCATTGGTTAACTTCACTGTCTTAGACACCACACATTGCTTATTGGCAAGATGGTGAAAATGAGTTTTGCTGCTGATGTGCTTTGACTCTGGTTGGGGGATGTAGTAGGAGAACCAGATTTTAGTGTTAGTCATGAAAATATTTAACCAGAATGAGACATAATGATCAGAACACGAATACTTGATGAGACAGCATAGAAGAGTCTTTACAAGAATCCATTCAACAGAACCTGATTATATTTTAACATTTTAAAGAGAGTTCACATTTTGAGAAAGTTTAAGTTCATAGTATGGGACAGCTTTATTGCTGTAGGAAGAAATATTACTCTTATGTACACAAAGTATTTATAAATTACAAAATTTGGTTGGTCTTTGTGCTGGATTCAGAAATGCCATAAATTCCCTTGGTCATTTCATATTCTTCCTATCCTCAGTGGTTTCAATATGGTTAGAAACATCTGCATATTTTATAAACACTCCAAACATACTCCTGCCTTTGTACTTATATTACTATCTGCCTACAACGCTCTTTCCCCAAGGCTTACTCCCTCATCAAATTCACGCTCCTGCTTAAACAGCTTGTCATTAAAGAAGGTGTTTATGATTATTACATTTAAAATCACATGTCCCCAACTAACTCTACTTTCCTTTATTATCTTAATTTTTTATAGCATTTATTACTGCATGGCATGTGATGTGTTACTTTATATATAAAGTCATGTATATGATAAATGTTATATGTCACATATTATATTGAAGTACTTGGTTATTTGTGCCTTCATCCATGTGGAATATGAAGTTTGTTTTGTTCACTGAGGTATGTTTACTGCCTGAAATGAGACCTGTGATATCAAATGTATTCAATGGAAATATGTTTTGCAAATTAATACAAAGAATACTCAACTTCATAAACATGTTTGATAGTTTCCCTTGCATCACACAAAACTCTGCCAATTATTAGTCCTCCTTAACTCAGAATTTCTATACAGATAGATAAGTTTGAAAAACAATGTTTAGCCTAGTAAGACTCCTTGTGACTTTATTTCTATGTCATCACTGATTAAAACAATTATGCTAATTATCCTTAGTACTGCATCTTATACTAAACTTCAAATATCACCTAAAATAAATTATGTATTGAGCACTAAAATCATATTTTCACTATGCTAATCTTAAATGTTATTATTCCCTAAGTTTTTGTACTTGTTACTCACCTTTTTGGTAGACTCTCATCTTTGTGTGTGTGTGTATTGCGGGGGGTGGCTTTAACCTCCATATGCTTAATTCTTTCTTTCTTGTCTAGAATTGTCTCATAAACTTCAGATGCCTGAGGCAATAATAAACTTAGGCTGAGGTTATCTCTTACCTTGAGTTTATAAGTAGCAAGCTGCAATGTAACTTAGTTTATAAACCAAAACCTAATAGCAAATTTCAGCCAATCATGAGTAGCCATGTTTCAGCCAATCAAAGACAGCCAACTCACATCATGCCCAAATAAGACACATCTAGCTCTAGTCAGTCAGGTGATTTCTCTACTTAGCTTCTGTTTCCAGCCTATAAAAACTGGCTATGGGTGGAGCTCTCTGAACCTCCACTGATTCTGGGAGCTACTGATTTATGCATTGTTCTCTGCTCACATAAGTTCCACTAAATTTAATTTGTGAAATTTTTTTTTTTTTTTTTTGAGACGGAGTCTTGCTCTGTCGCCCAGGCTGGAGTGCAGTGGCGCAATCTCGGCTCACTGCAAGCTCCGCCTCCCGGGTTCACGCCATTCTCCTGCCTCAGCCTCCCGAGTAGCTGGGACTACAGGCGCCCGCCACTGCGCCCGGCTAATTTTTTTTCTATTTTTAGTAGAGACGGGGTTTCACCGTGGTCTCGATCTCCTGACCTTGTGATCCGCCCGCCTCGGCCTCCCAAAGTGCTGGGATTACAGGCGTGAGCCACCGCGCCCGGCCAAAATTTTTTTTTTTAACAAAAGATAATTTCTTTGATTTTATAATTACTTCAAGTCTTCTATGATCCTTACTTCATGCAACAACTACCTATCTAGTTTTTCAAGAAACTCAGAAGAAACCCTAATATTGGCAAATATTTCTCATAGATACATATAATCTCAGTCTTATTAACTCCTTCCTAGTCTCATCAATCCACTGCTTTATTTTTATGTATATGCTTTTAAATCAGCCTTTTATCATCTTCAAATATATTCAGTCAAACTCCTCTAGTCAAAAGTTTTTATTACCTTTCCCTAAGCTTTCAAAGTTCTATCAAGGCAAACACAGCTCTTTAAAATCTTGGCCCCTGTTTTCCAGCATAATTTGACATCTGTGAGCTTCTTCTTGGCAGACACTTGGGCTTATTCATCTCTGTCACCCTAGCACCTAGGATAGGGTCTGATAAATAATAGCTGTTAGGAAAGAGAACAGTGAATGAATAATATATAAACAAATGAATGGATTTTAATAGGACAGTCCACACATATCTGATTCTTTTCTGGCAGTGTTTATTGGCACCTATTTGGGAAAGAATCAACAAGCCCTCAAGTAAACAAATAATAAGCTTCACCTAATTCATATTTTAATAAGAATTTACTGTATAAACAGATTATCATAGATAATTCTGTGACAGTCTATAAACCTTATTATCATATTATATTAGATCAAATTAGCACATTTTCTGCAATAGAAAAACTTATGGAAGTATCTTCTATGCATAAACTTAGAAAATTGCTTGAATTTAATACCTTAGCTGCTTTATATGTCTGACCACTCATTTGTAACCATCAAATAAACACTTCTGAAATCCAACCTCCTATTTAACTTCATGGTCTCTGCATCCCAAAAGATTATGAAAGTGATTATTTTATTTGGAAGAAAAGAATTACATCCTTTTGGATGACTGTCATCGGTCTCTTGAAGTCATTTAATATGGTGACTCAAAGGCATGTAACATGTAGTCATTCTACTTTATGGGGCAATATAGATGTGATTCATTCATTTATTCATCTGAATTTAGTGAGTGCTTACTAGATATTAAGAATTTGATGAAATCTGAGGATTTAGAGATGAGTAAGAAACAATTGCTTTGTTAAACACTTGGCTTCAGAGCAGGATGAGAGTCTTGCAAATCCTATTGACCAAAAGGTAACTGTGGTCATAGATGTTATGGGAACATTGTATACAACAGGCTCCTTTTAGAAATTCATGGTCTTCATGTCAATGACACATTAAAGTTCTGATAAGTTGTAGTATTAAGAGACCAGTTTGGCTTAGTTTGACTCAGTCCTTCTGATATTTATTTAATAATATATATTTTATAAGGAATTTTAAAATTATTTTCTTAAGTGTTTACATTCTATAGTGTTAGCACTGTATTAGTAACATGAGATGATATACTTTAAGTTATAATAACAAACTGTATGAATTTGTTGGTTGCAAATGAAAAGTAACAAATGTGCAATGGTCAAAAATAATTTATCTCTGAATCCACTGGAATATCTGCTGTTTTCCCATAAAACCATAAGTGAACAAGATCAATATGTACACTACATATTTTAGCAGAAACAAGCAAAAAACCCAGTCTTTGTGTTATGATTTTTATTAGGATTAATACATTAGATTTATTTTAACATTCCAAGATTTATTTTAACATTCGAATGGATTTGATATTAGAAGAGTAGAAAAGCCTCAGTAAGAGATGCAAAATGCAGACAGGGACGGATGTCTCTAGCTCTGAAGCTACAGCCATGATTTACATGCCATTTTCTGAATATTAAGAAGTAAAATCCTAGTTTTACTTTTTGTTAGAAGTTTATGCCTTCTATAGTTAATACTCTTTTCGTCCTGTTCATTTGAGAAAGGAGCAATTGTTATGAATGTCACAAATTTACATTTTCAAATGCATAGTGTACATGAGATAAATGGGTTACACTAGAATATAGAATATTGATTTTCATTATAACACATTTTTTTCAGTTGCTTATAACGTTCTAAAAAAAAACCACCCAAAGAAATCTGTCTTTGACTTCAGTATATTCTTCTGTAAAAGAAATGTATGACTTGTATAATTCAAAGTCAATGGTAAGTTTTAACTTTAAAGTACTAGGAAGATACCATACACATTTCATTTGTATTATGGAAATTGTATTTTATTCAGAACTGTACTACCTCTCAACAATATACATTACCTTAAAAAATGTGATATCTTCATCAAATAAGATTTAGGCATATCGATTTTTTATGTATCTGTATATCCTTAGAAATGTCTTTAAATGTCCTCAGAATAGTATTTATATGTATATATTTTTCAAACCAGTTGACTGAAGTTGAACTTAGTTCAGAGAGGCTAAACATGAGCATCATTTTCCTTTTTAAAATTTTATAAGAAAAGAATTTTTAGAATGCTTATTCAGTTATGGTTATTGAGCTATCTGGTTTCTCTTATAATGTTCACAAGTTTTGTTCCATTTATTATTAAAAGGAAAAAATTGAGATAAGTGAAAAGTGCAGATAAGTGAAAAAAAAATCCTATGTAATTCACTAATATAGAAATGACAACACTGTTATTTTGTACATCGTAAGTTGTTTGAATATCAATGTCTATGTAACGATTTACCTATGTGTGTGTAGCTCCAAATAATTATAAAAAGGGATAATATCATTCACAATACTTTTAATAGAGTATGTGTAGCTGTCTCTGGATGATGGTATGTTATTCTAGGAGTCATTGGAGGTGGAGTCTTTCACTGCATAAATATTACAAAATGTATTTTGATGTCTTGCTTATCTTTAACTGTTACCTTCTCTCTTCTTCCCCTTTCTTTCAATATTCCCACCTCCCTGTCTTATTTCAATTACAAATGAAAAAGGCTCAACTGCACAAAGAAATTAATTAGAAAATTTTCAAGAGAATCCAATGTTATCTTTGTCAGCTTGGGATAAAATGTGATGAGTATCATAAGCATACAAACTGACATTTTTCTCTTGTAAGATGGATCTACATTGTTTATTCAAATCATCTCCCCTCTCAGCCCAAAGAAGTATACTACTTACTTAAAAAATATTTTTTAAAAACCCAACAATTTAACGTAAGTGACGACCAGAAGTATAAAGGCTTTGGAACTCAAAGACACTATAAATAGACCCCATTGGTGGCCATAGGTCACTCATCTATGTGACTGTGTAACACACTGGCTCTGTGCTCTCTCAACTGCTCCAACAAAAGATGACCCCTGAGTTAAACAGAGGTTTACCAATAAAGCACATTCTTTTCAAATCATGGAAATATTTTACCTTAACTATTAGAAACTGAAATAAAATGTCCTAGAATCAATAGAGGGGGTTTTTCTGAGTCCCTGATCTTTCTTGACTTTCCTGACAGAGACCACTCTCACTAAATTATATATGTAGAATTCTGTATGTGTGTGTGTGTATATATATATACACACACATACAGAATACACACACACACATATATACAGAGAGAGAATTCTTGTTCTTTTGTCAAAAAATGTGTGAACATTGTAAGAAAGGCCAGACAGCTCAATACGCTTAACCAAATAAGCATTTAAAAATTATTTTCATGTAAAATTTTTAAAAGGAAAAATCAAAAATTATCTCTATAATGTTTATATATATAAATTCTCAATATAAAGTATATATATAAATTAGATATTTATAGAATTCTATATATATAAATACATAAAATCATACAGAAAATTATAAAATTATCTAGAGAATTATGTAAATTAGAGAATTATATAAATTATATATATTAAATATAGAATTCTATTATATATAATATGTAGAGACAATTCTCTATTATAATTAGAGATAATTCTCTATATAACATTTTATAGAGAATTACATAACATGTATAATTATACATATAATTTAGTGAGTGTTTTTTACTGAGTCAGAATTTTCTATCTTCTTTTAGATTCTCAAACAGTTCTAGCACAGAATAAGTATTAGGATCCACAACAATAAAAGAAAACCCCATCCAGCCTGCTGGGCAAATCACATGCTATAGCTTCAAGTGGAGACGGAGTAAAAGTCAACACTGATAAAATGCAAGGAAGAAGTCTAAGACTAACTTTGAGCTAGCTCTGTATTTTCCTACATGAATTGTGTGTTATTTGCAGTCATTTATAATAAGTGTTTCATGAATCTAATTGCTTTTTGTTTTCCAAGAACAACTCTTATTGATCATGTTACTTCATAAGTTTGACCTGCCTTATGTTACTTGAAGAATGTTCATGGAAGATTCATATTTCCTACTTTTGCAAGATTTTTTACATGTTCTACGTCTTGTCTTCTCTTATCTATAGATACTACATTTGTCATCGGAAACTTTCTCTTCTAAAACTCTTGCTAATCACAGAAACCTTTTGTTTTTCTGACATCCTTAGAAAAATTACTCTGAAGATTTATATTGGAAACATTAACTTTAAAATGTCAATCTTTTTTAAACATTGTTGTGCTGTCTCCTATCTTCCTCGAGTATATGGAACTTCACTCATTTTTATTATTAGTGAAACTATTGTCATTATGGACATCAAATAACTCTTGGCACTAACTCAGATCCTACTGAGGCACTTAGAGCTATTTGCCTATCCATTAAATGACTCCAGAAAGCAGATTTTTCATGCCTTTGTTGGGTATTTCAGTTGTATTATTTCTTGCAGTTGGTTTGTTACTGCTTCCTGTTATCAAAACTCTCCTGGCAGCTAAGCTGCTCTGAGCTTGGGCCATGATGTCAGCAAGAAATTTGTATTGCATAACAAATATCAATAGATATAAAATAAAAACAGGTGGGTCTCACTGTAAGTAAAATGCATGAAATTTATTAAATATCAACTATGTGGTAAAATCACAGTTTAACTTTGGTGCAAAACTTTTGAATATGATTTCAAATTCTGTCATATGCTAACATCTTTCAGAAGGTTTTTCTTTCACATTTGAAGCAGTGTGTCACGTTTATGTAAAAATATAAAACCTACAAAATACCTAACTTTATACATGAACAGAATATACATTAAAATATAAAATTATAGAAGGTAAGGAGCATACCACCCTTCTGATAATAATCACCTTTGAATGGAGAGGAGAGATGGGCCTCAAATTTATCTGTAAAATTTTATTAAAACAAATAGATAAGCATAGAGAAAATTCTTGATGAAAATGTTGACTCTCCAACTCTGAGTATGAATTTCTTGTAGTACTCCTCCAAATTCATTTTTTCAAGATTTTAATTTTCATCAAACATAAAAATAAGTGTAAATATGAGTCAAATACTTACAAAAATCATATAAACTTACAAAATCAATAAAAATTTTCTCAGTAGTCCCCACCTCAATTTGAAAGGCATCCCCTTTTAACTATGTCAGTTGGTATGTATACCATGTATATATTTATATTTTTAGAACACGATTATACTGTGATTGATGTTTCAATAATACCTAGTGTACGGGTATCATTAATTGACTTTCCACAGTGGGAACAATGGGTTCATCTTCCTTAGAACTTTTCCCCTCAGCCACACACATTTCTCTTAATCCCATCCTTTTAATATTTACCAATAATTTTTGTGCAAACAATTCACTAGTTTTACTATTTTGATTATGTAAACATTCGCAGCCAAATCATACAATATGCCATAATTTATTTCATTTATTTTACAAGTTTTATTGTTTGAGTAGTATATAATTCTCTTCTTCCCTCTGTGGCTGTGCATGCATTTTTGTGTTTTTTCTATGTATCTAATTTATCTTAACATGTTTGCTTGAAAAGTAACTGTCCTTGATTTTTTTCAAATGCTTGTATTTTCTCAGTTTAATGTTCTGAAGTCATTCTATTCCTAGAATCCTGTATAATTCTATTTCAATTTGGACCAGCTGTGCTCTAGGTCTGCTGAACTTTTGTCATCCTTAAATTTTCTTTCACCAAATCTTGTGGATTCCTTCTACTAGTATTCTGCCACAGAACCCTTAGGTCCTCAAGCCTATAACTTACTCCTTTCCAGCTTTCTGATATGCTTGGAGAAGCACCCCTCTCAATAATTTCCCCAAAGAGGAAAATAATTAAAACTCCTTATTGATACCAAACTTCTGCATAATAAACAAAAGACAGATTATAACTTTTGTTATTGTCCTGATGCTCTACCAGTTAAAAATCGTGAAACATGTTTTTTAACCTCTTTCTATGTTAGCATGCACATGCTTTAAATTTTCATAATGAACAGAACCCACTTTGCCAGGGAATTGTTTAGATTAAAATAGTTATTACATGCAAAATCTTAGAATAGTGCCTGCCACAGAAGCGCTCAGGTAGTATTAGCAATTATGGTTACTTTTATTAGGTAGACCAATTGAACAGATTCTAATAAAGTTAGTGATAATATCTATTGAAATGAATTTGTGAGATCCTCATTTTATATTATAGTAAATATTGAAATTTGATATTGGACTTTTAAAATTTTCTGAATTCAGATTTTTAACAGCTTTATTAAGGTAATATTCACACACCATACAACTCACTCATTTAAAATATACAATGTAGTTGTAGTCACAGCTATTTGCATCCATCTCCACAGTCAATTTTAGAACATTTTATCACCTCAGCAAGGAACCCAGTGCCTTTTAGCTATTTCCCCAATCCCTGGTCCTCCCAGCCCTACACAACTACAAACCTATTTTTCTCTCTCTAGACCTTTTGTGTGTACAGAATCATTCAAATATGTGGGTTTTTTTTGTGTGTATATGACTAGCTTCTTTCACCTAACATATGTTTTTAAGGTTCTTCCACATTGTAGCATGTATCAGTATTTCATTCCTTTTTATGGTGGAATTAATGTTCCATCATTTGGATATAATACATTTTCTTTATCCATTTGACAGCTAATGAGAAGGTAAGGTGTTTCTACCTTTTGGCTAGTATAATGTTGCTGTGCACATTGGCATATAAGTTTTGTGTAGACTTATGTTTTTATTGGTCTTGGTTATAGACATAGAATTAGCCTTGCTGGGTCACATGGTAGCTCAACGTTTAACCTTTGAGGAACTGGTAGACTGTGTTCCCACCAGCAATGTGTGTGTGGGTTCTGTCTCCATATCTGTGGCAACACTTATTATCTGACTTCTGCTTCTAGCCATGCTAGTCCATGTTAAGGGCTATCTCTATTTTGCATTTGTCTAATGACTATGATATACGGCTTTTCATGTGCTTATTGGCAACTTGTATATGTTTTTGAAGAAATGTCTATTCATCCCAGAGGTTTTGATAGGTTGTGTCACTATCATCATTGAGTTCGAAGAATTTTAATTTCCACCTTGATTTCATTTTTGACCCAATGATCATTCAGCAGCAGGTTAATTTTCATATATTTGCATGACTTTGAAGGTTCCTTTTGATTTCCAGTTTTATTTCACTGTGGTCTGAGAGAGTACTTGATAATAAATTTAAGAAAATTTAAATTGTGAGGCTCATTTTGTGGCCTACCATTTGATCTATCTCGGAAAAAATTCCACGTGCTGTTGAATAGAATGTAAATTCTGCAGTTGTTGCATAGAATGTTCTGTATATATCTGTTAGGTCATCAAGACAAAGTCAATAAAGAAACAGTGGATTTAAACTATACCTTGGTACAAATAGACTTGTCTAGTCCTGTCAGTGGAATATTGAAGTCCCCCACTATTATATTGCTGTCCATCTGATTTGTTAGGACTATTAGTAATTGGTTTATAAATTTGGGAGCTCCAGGGTTAGGTGGATATATGTTTAGGATTGTGTTATTTTCCTGTTGGATATGGCCTTTTATTATTATAGAATGTCCTGTCTTTTTTAACTGCTGTGCTTTAAAGTTTGTTTTGTCTGACATAAGAACACCCACTCCTGCTCGCTTTTGGTGTCCATTTGCATGAAATGGTTTTTTCCACCCTTTTACTTTGAGTTTATGTGAGTCCTTATGTGTTAGGTGAGTCTCTTGAAGGCAGCAGATAGTTGATTGGTGAATTCATATCCATTCTGAAATTCTCTTTTAAGTGGAGCATCTAGGCCATTTACATTCAATGTTAGTATTGAGATGAGAGGTACCATTACATTCATTGGGCTATTTGTTGCCTGTATACCTTTTTTGTTTGTTCGTTTTTTAAATTGTATTTCTGTATTATAGGTCCTGTGAGATTTATGCTTTAAAGGGGTTATGTTTTGATGTGTTTCTGGGATTTGCTTCAAGATACAGAGCTCTAAGAGGAAAGTTCATAGCCCTAAACACCTACATTAAAAGTCTGAAAGAGCAGACAGACAGACAATCTAAGGTCACACTTCAAGGAACTAGAGAAACAAGAACAAACCAAACCCAGCAGAAGAAAGGAAATAACCAAGATCAGAGTGCAACCAAATAAAACAATCAGAATAACACGAGGTAAATGAAACAAAAAATTGGTTCTTTCAAAAGATAAATTTATAGACCATTATCAAGACTAACCAAGAAGAGAGGAAAGAAAATCCAAATAAGCTCAATAATACATGAAATGGGAGATGTACAGAAATCAGTAGCTCTTCTACACGCCAACAGTGACCAAGCTGAGAATAAAAGCAAGAACTCAACCCCTTTAAAATAGCTGGGAAACAAAAATTCGGAATATACCTAACCAAGGAGGTGAAAGACCTTTAAAAGGAGAACTACAAAACACTGCAGGGATCTGTCCCACAGACCCTGACCAACAATGGATGAAAAATATACACTGACACAGATATTCTGTCTGTCAGTCTGGGTAAGGGTCTAGGCCCCCATAGACACTAAGGAAGGTGCTGTAAAGAGTAGCACGTGTGGCCCTGATCAGCCAGTGAAACTCACATTTATTCAGTACAGATTAAAGGTCTTCAGTAACCACCACTAGAGGGTAATTGACCTAGTTGCCAATTACCCCCCAACTCCCAGTAGAAAGCAATTATGCAACCGCGATTGATCAAAGCTTGGTCTTAGGACCACATGAGTAAACTGCTCTACATTCCTTTGTACCTACAACTCCATCTTAAAATTTTTCCCACCAGGCTGACTGTACTCCCACATCTGCCCCTTTTCTGGTTTTTTGGCTTGGGTTCTGTTGACGGAAGCATACAGATGTGTGCAGCGACAGGTCCATTAGGTAGCATGGTCATTGCTCTTACTCCAACTTGGCATCCTAGAATTAGCAAATAACATAAGACAATCGTGTATAATTAGCAACATTCTTTTCCAGTCAAAGAGTGACACCCAGGAACGGAGGTATAACCAGGAAAGATGATCTTGCACACCCTTCCATATGGCTGTTTGTTGGGTGTATAGATCTATAGTGGGAAGAGATTCTGAAATTTTAGTTTTAAGTTGCTTTACATCTGCTGTTGAATTGTCATGAAAGGTTCCCCAGAGGTGCCACCTCATCCCAATTATGTATTGATTCCATGGAAGAGAAGTGACACAGATATGTTTATGCTCCCCATCGCTGTTTAATTGCTATTGGAATGCCAGTGCATCCTGTCACTCCCCCACATATTCCAAGCCAGCCTCGAGGGCTTACAGACATATAAGAATCTTTTGATCTATACCCCGCTGTAAGAGAAGTTCATTAGACACATTTCTGGCTAAATTATCTATTAAAAAGCAGCTGTTTGTACTGATTCAGCAATAGATGGTATAGTCACACTAGTAGTTGCTAGGATGACTACAGCTAAGATTATAAAGGCTATAAGTGCACCTATGAATCTTTTGGGTCTGACCTCGGATACGGCATGTTCCAAGAAGGCAAAGGCAGAGGAACCTTGCCAATCACATGTCAAATTGACTGGCAAGAATGCCTCAGATTGGCCGGGCGCGGTGCCTCAAGCCTGTAATCCCAGCACTTTGGGAGGCCGAGATGGGCGGATCACGAGGTCACAAGATCAAGACCATCCTGGCTAACACGGTGAAACCCCGTCTCTACTAAAAAAATACAAAAAACTAAACGGGCGAGGTGGCGGGCGCCTGTAGTCCCAGCTGCTCGGGAGGCTGAGGCAGGAGAATTGCGCGAACCCGGGAGGCGGAGCTTGCAGTGAGCGGAGATCTGGCCACTGCACTCCAGCCTGGGTGACAGAGTGAGACTCTGTCTCAAAAAAAAGAATGCCTCAGATTGTCTCCTTAATACTATGACACTAGCTGTAATTAGTGATACATGAGGGAAACCAAGCCTGTCCCTGCACCCGGGTCACAAACGCAGAGTTTTGAGGTGTAATGGAAATACCAGTTCCCATAAGGAAAACATATTGATGGGTAGTGCGAATTAGGCACTGAACAGTGTGATTATGAATAAAGGTTATAGTAAAGTTGCGACTGGAATTATGTCCTGTGCTAAGATGTCCCAGGTACCATGAAGTGTCTTGGGCTGGCATGGACTTTACTTGCAGCCTAGAGTGTCTCATCGCCCCTTCAGCCCAAATCATAGGGGAATATGATGAGGCTATGAAACTGGGATTGCTGACATGATGGATGAGGACATCAGTAAGTTTGCCCTGCAAACGGCTGCAGGGGATCGTCTAAGATATTATAATTGCCTAACTGGAGGCTACGGGCTTGTTCCCGCTACAGACCTCCCAGCTAAAGTGCAATCCATTACTTTCCCAGCTTTGTTCTTTAGCACAGGAAGGAATGTTTGGGAAAGCAGCATTGATTGCATTACCTGGTTTGAGGCGACCTGCAGCTAAGACTTTTAAGGCTTTTTTTTTTGTTTTTTTTTTTTTGCTATAATAGCTATAATATAGCCTTAATTGTGTTTGGGCAGGTACACAATAAGGATTAGAACCTTTATAGCTTACACAGTGGGATGATAATGTAGTATTATCTGGCAACTTAATGTGTGCCATGACTGAGGGACCCCACTGCGGGCAAATCTATCCCTTCTAGCCAAGGAGTCACATTATTAAAGGCTGGGCAGGGGGTGTCTGCCCAGGTGACAGGGTGAAAGAAAAGCAGATCTAAGACATGAGCCCAATAGAGTATAGCAGGTACAGGTTGCAGACAAAGCAAAAGCATAAAAAGGATCGATATCCTACATGAGTTGCAACGAACAACAGAAAGCATAGCAAGGAGCAAATTATCTGGAGTGAATGGTGTCTGTGTCTGGAGCAGCATTCGTTCAGCCTCCTGAGTTTTCTTCAGCATCTCCTAGGTAACATCCAGAGCTTATGTCGTCCGTGGAAGCCACATCGTCTGGGGCGGCGGATCCTGTAGGGTCAGTGCCTTCATTTCTGGTACTGGGTTGGGTCCCAGCCAGGCCATGGTATAGGTTGATGCGTCGTGCTGGAATCCAAAGAGGACCTGAGGGGGTGTGGACACAAGCATGCCCTCTTCCCCATGTTAATTCATTTGGACCACACCATACATGATTGTTTACATTTTTCCATAAAACTGCAGGTTTTACGTTTTGAGAGGTTTTAAAAGTGCTTTTCTACAGCTGATTGAAATTCATCTAAATTTAGAAAATTAGGGTTAAATAAGGCTTGTGCCAGTAATGTTGCAGGGTCTTTACCCATACTCCCCCTTTTTTGAGCATTTTTTAATTATTATACTTTAAGTTCTAGGGTACATGTGCATAACGTACAGGTTTGTTACATATGTATACTTGTGCCATGTTGGCATGCTGCACCCATCAACTCGTCATTTACATCAGGTATAACTCCCAATGCCATCCCTCCTCTCTCCCCCCTCCCCATAATAGGCCCTGGTGTGTGATGTTCCCCTTCCCGAGTCCAAGTGATCTCATTGTTCAATTCCCACCTATGAGTGAGAACATGCAGTGTTTGGTTTTCTGTTCTTGCGATAGTTAGCTCAGAATAATCGTTTCCAGCTTCATCCATGTCCCTACAAAGGACAGGAACTCATCCTTTTATATGGCTGCATAGTATTCCATGGTGTATATGTGCCACATTTTCTTAATCCAGTCTGTCACTGATGGACATTTGGGTTGATTCCAAGTCTTTGCTATTGTGAATAGCATTTCTTTAACGGTGGAGTGGACACATTTTACTATGACTTGTCCTTGGGGGTTATATGGGATGCCAGTGGAATGTTAGATGTTTCATGTACGACAGAATTGTTGAAATTGTGAGCTGGCATAAGCTGGACCATTGTCAGTTTTAATTTTTGTGGGACATCCCATAAATGCAAAAGTTAAAAGATGTTTAATGACGTATCGAGTGGACCTCCAGGAAGGGTGTGTGCACTAATTAGATGAATGTTGATATCAATGGATATACATATCTTAGTTTTCTAAATTCAGGAATGTGTGTAACATCTATTTACCATGATTGTTTAGATTCTAATCCTCTAGGGTTAACACCTGTTGAAGGAGGGGGACGTGCCTGTGAGCTGGCAATCTGGGCATTGCAGGATAATTTGTTTAGCTAGTCTCTGGGGAAGTTGAAATTGTTTAGATAAGTTTCTCCAGTTTTTGGTGGAAGAATTGATATGATTCAGTGGCTTGGTCAAGCAGTGATGTCATAACCTGCAGGTCTGCTTGATTATTGCCATAAGCCAATGGGCCAGGCAGTGAACTGTGGGCTCAAATGTGTGTAATAAAAATAGGATGTGTATGTTGATCTAGCAATTGCTGAAGTCAGAGAAAAAGAGCACACAGGGTAGGCTCCGGAGTGGACTTAATTAGGGCTGTCTCAGATTCTGCAACAAACAGAGTAAGCAGAGTCACTCACAATACTGATGGACTGGAACGTTTCCAATGCCAATATCAGGGCCCCAATCTCAGCTCTCTGAGTGCTAGTAAACCCAGATCAAGTGATCAGACTGCCACTTTTCCATGTTTACCCAAACCATCAGTAAACAGTGTTAAAGCATTAGGTATGGGGGAGTGAACTATTTTTGTAGGCAAGATTACAGGAGTACAAGATAAGAAAAGGAGTTTATCAGCAGGAAGGACATGTTCTATTTGTCCCATGTAATCGGAGAGTACTATTTGCAAATCGACAGATACTAGCAATACTGCTTCAAATTGCTTTTTACTTAAAGGAATCCTAATAATATTAGGATATAACCTAGCAACAGACTGCATCATTTGTGACCTGAATGGATGACTTTCCTAAGTAACTGGATGTAGGCAGAGAGTGTTTTAGTCCCAGTAAGTGCACAAAAAAACCATTCTGGTAAGTGTAGGCCTGAGGTCATCTGTCCTATTAACACTGTAGGGGAGTGTTTTGGGGAAAAATAAACAGTTGAATTGAATAACCTGGATCTATGCAATCTTGTTGCCTTAGAGAGACAGCCTGTTCTATTTCCTCAATTTCTCTTTTTGCTGCAGGGGTTAAATGTCTGGGAGAATCTAGGGCTGTATTGCCCTTTAAGATAGAAAACAGATTTTGCAGCTTATTAGTAGAATTTGTAATTTCTCTCCCTTTAAAGGTTACTGCTTTATTTAAAATTGGATTTTGAGAGAGCCACATCAAGAGTAGGAGACAGGTCTTTCAGATTTTTAAATTTTACTTAAATCTTAGCAAAGAATTATAATCTGAGATGTTGCTTGTATACAAGGAACACATGAAATTTTGCCATGGGCCGCCTGCAGAGATGGGGAGGTCCGGGGGCAGCAGCCATGTTGTGCTTGCTTAAGCCTTAAGCGCTGCCGCTTTTTGTCTGCACTGCTTTTCTTTTCACCCGTGCTGCTCCCTTCCCCATTCCTCCAGGCGTCTGCTGCAGGCCAGGCAGACCCTCCTGCATGTGCCTCCTGCCGCTCCCCAGAAGGCTACCTCCAGTATGCTGGGCCTGGCTTCCCATCACCACCGCCACTGCACAGCTCAAGTTCCCGGGGACCACTCACTGGCCTCAGGTTTGTAAGCTTTCCGGCTACCGAGCATTCCTTTTTGCCTACTGCTCACTTGGTGGCATGGCTCCTGCCTCTAATGTTTTGTTTTTTCATCTTTTTATAAGCGTTAAAAGACTGGGTCTATATGCCCAATTGCCTTGTTGATCTTGCATTACTGGGCAGGCTAAGAGCTCCCCTTTTAATGCTGCTTGCTTAAGACAGGGTCTTATAACTGGAGTGTATCTTTTGTCTTTTTTCCTATTTAGTGGAGGAGGGGACTCAGGCAAAAATTCTGTTTCCTCTTCGTTATTGACTTGGTGATAGCAGGGCTGAGGGAAAGGGTGTGGTATAGTTGGTGACAGTTCTTCCTCCTCCCCCTTCTTAGGATCTTCTGTGTATAGTGGAGCCAGGGCCACACTAAATAAGGCCCATAGTGTTAGGGCTGTTATTGGGACCCGTTGCCCTTGTGCATAATGTTGTTTAAGATTTCTCCCCACTTGTTCCCAGAGCTTTATGTTTAGCATACCTTCTTTTGGGGCCCATGGATTATGGGTTACAACAGTTTGCATTAGGTCCCTTATTTGAGCCTGCAAAACTGAAGCTCCAGGAGCCTTAAGCAGCTGTTTCAATACTTTTATACACTGTTTTGTTGTCCCATGAAAAAACTTTAGCCTAAACTATCCCCCCCAAAACTTGGAAATCCCAAGTGGGCATCAATGACTCACTGACCACGCTGTCCTTTTCACCTACATCACCTACATTTTCGAAGGATCCACCCTGCTCCATTTGCAGTGTACCTCACATGGGGCACCAGCTGCAGGGTCCGTCCTGCAGACCCTGACCCAGTGACAGATGAACAGCATACACAACTATCCTGTCAGTCCGGCTAAGGATCTGGGCCCCTCACAGACACTGAGGAAGGTGCTGTAAAGAGGAGCACCTGCGGCCCTGATCAGCCAGGAAAAGCTTGCATTTATTCAGTACAGATTACTGACCTGGTTTCCAACCCCCTGAGTAGAAAGCAATTATGCACCCATGGTTGATCAAAGTTTGGTCTTAGGCCCACATAAGTAAACAAGCTATTTAGATAAACTACTCTACATTCCTTTGTACCCACTTTATTTACTCAAGGTAAGGATTAGACTGCTTTCACCCATTACCCTATCCTGAGACTTTTGCAAAACCTTCCCGCCTTCCAAGATTTGTGTCTATATAATTCCATCTTAAAATTTTTCCCACCAGCCTGACTGAACTTCTACAAAACACTGCTGAAGGGAAAGACAGATGACACAAATGAAAACATATCCCATGCTCATGGAGAGGTAGAATCAATATTCACAGAATAAGAAGAAGAAAAGTTGAAAAGTTATAAAATTCACATGGGACCAAAAAGAGCACACAGAGCCAAAGTGATACTAAGCAAAAAGAAGATATCTGGAGGCATCACATTACCTGATTTGAAACTATACAATAAGGGTATAGTCACCAAAACAGCATGGTACTGGTATAAAAATAGGCACATACACCAATGGAACAGACTAGATAACCCAGAAGTAAGCCCAAATACTTAGTCAACTGATCTTCGACAAAGCAAATAAAAACAATATATGTATTGTCAGGCGTCTGAGCCTAAGCCAAGCCATTGCATCCCCTGTGACTTGCATATATATATGCCCAGATGGCCTGAAGTAACTGAAGAATCACAAAAGAAGTGAAAATGCCCTGCCCCTGCCTTAACTGATGACATTCCACCACAAAAGAAGTGAAAATGGCTGGTCTTTGCCTTAAGTGATGACATTACCTTGTGAAATTCCTTTTCTTGGCTCAAAAAGCTCCCCCACTGAGCACCTTGTGACCCCTACACTCCTGCCCGCCAGAGAACAACCCCCCTTTGACTGTAATTTTCCTTTACCTACCCAAATCCTATAAAACAGCCCCACCCTTGACTCTCTTCGCTGACTCTCTTTTCAGACTCAGCCCGCCCGCACCCAGGTGATTAAAAAGCTTTATTGCTCACACAAAGCCTGTTTGGTGGTCTCTCCACACGGATGCACATGACATGTATATATATGAATGATGGAGTACTACTCAGCCATAAAAAGGAATGAATCAATGGCATTCACAGTGACCTAGATGAAATCAGAAACTATTATTCTAAGTGAAGTAACTCAGGAATGGAAACACAAACATTGTATGTTCTCACTCATAAGTGACAGCTAACCTATGACGATGCAAAGGTATAAGAATGACACAGTGGACTTTGGGTACTCAGAGGGAAGGAGGTGAGGGATAAAAGACTACAAATAGGGTGCAGTGTATATTATTAATAGGGTGATGTGTACACCACAATCTCACAAATCACCATTAAAGAACTTACTAATATAACCAAACACTACCTGTTCCCCAGTAACCTAGGGAAATTTAAAAAAAAAAAAAAATTGTCTATTCAAATTCTCCACCCATGTTTAAATTGGGTTATTTGCCTTTTTATTGAGTTGCAAGTGTTCTTTACATGTTCTAGATACAGTCCCTTTTAGTTACATGCAATAACTTGTAAATGATGTCCCCTATCCTGTAGGTTTTTAAAAAAACCTTGATATGTCTTTTGAAGAACAAAAGTTTTTTTAAATTTTTACGACATACAATTTTTCTTTTGTAAATTTACAGGATTTAAAAGTCCACTGTGGCTCTTGCGAAATCACTTAATTAATGCACATGAACGTTTAAAAGTTAATTTATAGTCTACATAGACAATCTCATCAGGCTCCATATTTCTCTAAGAAATAATTATCTGATATATAGTAGTGTTAAGAAATCCTTAAGTATGGACAATTGCTAGAATTGGACAGCTGCATTTTACAGCATAATTGTCTTTCAAACACATTTTACATGTCAATTTTATATTTGCTTATATGTTATTTAGGCAACACTACTCCATATACAATATTAGCAAATTGCTTATTTTGTTTTCCATGTGGAACACACAGTTGTTCTTTGGATATATATTTTCCACTCTTTAGAAAAACTTCATCCTCTTCCTATGTTTGTTAAATATTAACAAATAAATACTTGCACTTTAAATTCCATTTTAAAGGTATTTGTACCTGAATTTCATTTTCCTGTAACATAGCCATGGCCACCTGTTCTTATTATCAAATGATCTTTATCTTCATCTCCAATGATATTACTGAACTTTGCCTGAAAACACTACTCAATCATATTGCAATAAACAGTTACCAGATAAACAGTTACCAGAGCTGAAATGAAAAGCTAAAAACAAAAGATAGTAAGATACAGAAAACATGCAGGTAAGGACCACGGCTTTGGGGACTTTAAAAGGAAAGAAAAGAAAAGCTGAGAGATAATGGAGAATCAGTCCTCAGATTTAGGGAGATCTTGGAAGCAGTAACAGCATCAGTAAAAGACGAAGGTGCTGATGAGAGAGGGCTCAACCCAGACAGAAGAGAGCAAGCCACATGTGGGGAAAAGGTGGAGGGAGGAGAATCAGACTGGTATCATTTTCTGGTCATTACTGGGGAAAAAAGAAGTTTCACAGAAAATAATACATCTACACTCACTGCATTTATTTCAGCATCATGGTGCAATTCTATCTTGCTTAAAGACAGAAAATATATGCAACACACCTAAGAATGGATCCTGAGAGAAGATGCAATTTATGATCTGGGGAAGAAATAAAAATAAGCTGGAAAAAAAGATTCTGTGGTGCAGTGAAAGGAGAACTGGGTTTGTTTTCAAAATTGGGTCTATTTACTCAATTGCATGTTAGCCATATGACTTCAGTAATTACCTCATTCTCTGAACCTTAGTTTCCTCAGCAATAAAAACATGAAGAAAATACCTTTCTCCCAAGACTCATTAGAGATTGAACTAGATGATAATGCCACAATCACCAGCAGTGTAGGTGGTAGTTTATTAAACATTTGTTTACTGTGAATCACCAACCCAGTGTACAAGGACCTCAATCCTCCATCATCAAATGCAGCAGATACAGTTCGCATAAAAACCTTAAAGGTTTCTAGGATTAGAGTTAGAATTCTTATTCAAATTATACCTACAACTACTCTAAGATAGCAACCCTAAAAATAGGACAACAGACTGACACTAAGAAAAAGTGTTTCTTGGGTGTATAAAGTGTACCTTACAGAAAAGATAATTTAGACACCACACTGTGTCAATACTTGATATTGACTGTAAGTATTCATTGGCACTATTTGCTTATATGAATATGCATTTGTAGAGTGACTGTCTACACAAACTAGAATAATTGACAAATCCCAACGAAACATTAGATAGCTCTCTGTATACCCAAAATACATTTAAAGGTGCTACTTTATGCTCTAAATATTTTCTACTTTTATATTAATGTCTGATATTTACCCTTCTAATAGAGTATGATTTGTATTCTGAATTGAAGAGCCAGAATTCATAATCATTGATGTAAAATGTTAATTATACCAAACTTTCAACTATTTTTCACATGGTGATTTTTCCACCAGGGTCTTGTGCACACTTTTGTTCATGAATTGTCTAATTTAAATGGCTATTTAGAAAAGTAAAGGTTGCAAGAAACAAGTAAAGACTGAGGAGTTGTCTTACATTGAGGAGACTAAGACAAAATGGCTAAATGGAACATGGTCTGCTGGATTCAGTACTGAAACTCAAAAAGGTACAATGGTAAAAATGTTGGTGAAATCCAGATAAAACCTATAGAATTAGTCATAAGTATTTTACTATATGCTAATTTCTTTTCTCTCCGTCTCTGTCTCACGAGTACAGTGGCTAGGTCTCAGTTAATACAGTCTCTGCCTCCTGGGCTCAAGTGATACTCTGACCTCAGCCTCCTGAGTAGCTGGGACTACACGCACATGCCACCAAGCTTTGTCTAATTCTAATTTCATAGTATGCATAAAATCACTATGATAAGATGTTCGCACTAAGAAGCTGGGTGGGGGTTATTTTCTTAAATGAACATATTTACACAATAAGATAACTGAGTTTTAAATATAGTGTTAAACAATACTTAGGATTCAGAGTCACTTAATATAATTTGATTGTTATCAGGGAAAAAAGCCTTTTCAAATACATTACTCTAGAGTATGGCCATTTATTTTCCACATTAGTTGCTAGCATTGATTTGTCAGGCATTCTTTGCTCTTGATGAAACTCAGTATCTTAAAGGTTCTCATACATATAATTTAAGAAATGTTCACTCATGATTTGGCTCTGTTATTGGTGTATAGGAATGCTTGTGATTTTTGCACATTGATTTTGTATCCTGAGACTTTGCTCCAATTCACAATTGCTACAAAGAGAATACCTAGGAACAAAACTTACAAGGGATGTGAATGACCTCTTCAACGAGAACTACAAACCACTGCTAAAGGAAATAACAGAGGACACAAACAAATGGAAAATCAGTCCATGCTCATGGAGAGTAAGAATCAATATCGTAAAAATGGCCATACTGCCCAAAGTAATTTATAGATTCAAGGCTATCCCCATCAAGCTACCACTGACTTTCTTCACAGAATTAGAAAAAACTACTTTAAATTTCATATGGAACCAAAAAAGAGCCTGCAGAGCCAAGACAATCCTAAGCAAAAATAACAGCTGGAGGCATCACACTATCTGACTTCAAACTAGACTACAAGGCTACAGTAACCAAAACAGCACAGTACTGGTACCAAAACAGATATATAGACCAAAGGAACAGAACAGAGGCCTCAGAAATAACACCACACATCTGCAACCATCTGATCTTTGACAAACCTGACAAAAACAAATGATGGGAAAAGGATTCCCTATTTAATAAATGGTGTTGGGAAAAGTGGCCAGCCATATGCAGAAAGCTGAAATTGGATCCCTTCTTTATACCTTATGCAAAAATTAACTCAAGATGGATTAAAGACTTAAATGTAAGACCCAAAACCATAAAAACCCTAGAAGAAAACCTAAGCAATACCATTCAGGACCTAAGCATGGGCAAAGACTTCATGACTAAAACACCAAAAGCAATGGCAACAAAAGCTAAAATTGACAAATGAGTTCTAATTAAACTAAAGAGCTTCTGCACAGCAAAAGGAACTATCATCAGAGTAAACAGGCAACCTAAAGAATGGGAGAAAACTTTTACAATTTATCCATCTGACAAAGGGCTAATATCCAGAATCTACAAAGAACGTAAGCAAATTTACAAGAAATAAACAACCTCATCAGAAAGTGGGTGAAGGATATGTACAGACACTTCTCAAAAGACATATATGCAGCCAACAAACATATGAAAAAAACTCATCATCACTGGTCATTAGAGAAATGCAAATCAAAACCACAATGAGACACTGTCTCATGCCAGTTAGAATGGTGATCATTAAAATGTCAGGAAACAGCAGATGCTGGAGAGAATGTGGAGAAATAGGAACACTTTCACACTGTTGGTGGGGGTGTAAATTAATTCAACCATTGTGGAAGACAGTGTGGCGATTCCTCAAGGATCTAGAACTAGAAATATCATTTGTCCCAGCAATCCCATTATTGGGTATATACCCAAAAGATTATAAATCATTCTATAAAGACACATGCACATTTATGTTTACTGCAATACTGTTCACAATAGCAAAGACTTAGAACCAACCCAAATGCCCATCAATGATAGATTAAAGAAAATGTGGCACATATACACCATGGAATACTATGCAGCCATAAAAAGGATGAGTTCATGTCCTTTGCAGGGACATGAATGAAGCTGGAAACCATAATTCCCAGCAAATTAACACAAGAACAGAAAACCAAACACTGCACGTTCTCATAAGTGGGAGTTGAACAATGAGAACTCATGGACACAGTGGGTGCATTACACACTGGGACCTGTTGAGTGGTGGGGGTCTGGAGGAGGAATAGCATTAGGAGAAATACCTAATGTAGATGACAGGTTTATGGGTGCAGCAAACCACCATGGCACATGTATACCTATGGAACAAACTGCACATTTTGCACGTGTACCCCAGAACTTAAAGCATGATAAAAAAATGTTTACACAGACATTAGGCATTTTATTTATATTTAATACTTAATATTTTGAATGATAGTTTAAAAAAATAAAAATATTTTATGAATTGATATTTAATTCATCAGATCAGTGTCTTCTTCCCTTTTCTTATATTGCCAGAAAGAAAATGAATTCATTAATAAAATATTAACATAAACCTAAGTTTTTATGAACCTTCAACTTATTTTTCTAACATATTTGGGAAAATATGTCTTGGTGAAAATAACATAAACAAACAATAAACCATCCTGCCAATGAAATCCAAAATGAAACAAAAACCCTATTGTATTTTTACAACCAGTCATAGCAATACCGTCATGTCAATGTTCCTACCATTAGTCTCAGGTAGTGACTAACATATTTGCTGTCTCTATTGATTGGCATTTTGAAGATGTTTCATATATGTGAGTCATATGATATGTGGTCTTTTATACCTGGCTTCCTTTACATATGACAATTTTTATGCTTCCTCCATGTTGATACATATTGCAGTAATTTGTTCCTTTTTATTTCTGAATGATATTCCACTGTATGAATGCACCATATTCTGTTTATTTTTTCAGTTGATGGACATTTGAATTTTCATTATTTTGGCTACCATAACTAGTGTTGGTATGAATCTTTGTGTACAAGTGCATGTGTGGATATAATAGACTTTTTCTTGGATACCACCTAGTGACTAATTTTTCTTAATTTGTAAAGACCCTAAAAGAGATTACATGGCTTCTATAGTTCTTTAATATTTTTCAACTCTTAGCTTCTATTCCCTAATAAAAAATGTGCCCATCAACTTCAAAACAGTTGACATTGCAAGTCAAGATAAAATTGTTCTTAAGAATTCAACTCACATATCAATTTTTTTAAATCTTAGGTTTCCTAATTGATTTTTAATGAGAAGAAATTTTATCAGTAAACAAGACACTTCTGAGAAACAAACATTTTCAGAAAGATCACAGTCATTTCAGGCTTAAAGTTTTTAGAAAGTATAATTATCTGAAAGTAGTTACAAATAGAGGTTTATTTGTGTGCAAGGAAAATTGCCACTTTCTATTTGTAAATTATGACAAATTTGCATTCTTTTAGAATAAACAATTAGAGAGAGGATGTGTATTTGTCTACTGAGTTGAGGGTTGCAAGTTGAAAATTTAATAAAATTATTTCCCTTCATTGCTTGCAGGGTAAATACCTTATTTTAATGTATATTACATATATTTGCAAAGAAGTGGCACTTTGTAAAACCTTAGTCATATGTTCTTTTTGCTTTAAAAATCATGTCTGCCAGGCAGTGATGATAGTAGTGCTAATAATTTGTAAAAAAAAAAAAAAAAATCATCATCATCCTGATGTGTAAAAACTATAAGAAGAATTTCCCAGTAAGTATTTAGCAAAGAACATTGATTTTTCTCATTATTTACTGCCTTATCTATTTCTCTAGTTAGGTGCCATTATGAAAAACAATCATATCTGAATTCTTCACATGTTCAGGAAGGTATAATTATCAGGAAGTTGACACCCAGTGGTCCTGCTCTGTAAAGTTTTTATGCTGTTTGTAGACTTCCTGTTCTTCAGGAAGTCCTGTTCTTCAGACTTCCAGTTCTTCTTCCTGTTCTTTTTCCCCCCCCCCCCACAAAAAGAAGAAAGGGGACTTATTTTTAGTAAATACTCTCCATGTCTCAGGATTATCAAAACAATGCCACCAGTTAGGAAAATGTCCAAGTCAGTCTGGGCTGCTATTACAAAATACCATAGACTGGATGGCTTATAAAAAACACACCTGTCACAGTTTTGGAAGCTGGAAGTCCAAGGTCCAGGTGGTGGCAGATTTGGTGTCTGGTGAGGGCCCACTCCCATGTTCATAGATGGCCATCTTCTCCCTGTGTCATCACAGGCAAGGGGCAAGGGATCTTTTGGGAGTCTCTTTTGTAAGGACACTTATCTATTAGAGCCCTACTACTGTGATCTAATTCCCTCCCAAAGCACCCACCTCCTAATACCATCACATTAGGGATAAGGTTTCAACATATAAATGTAGAAAGAGAGAGAGAAACATTTAGTCTACAGCAACATATACATTTTTTTAAATCTCAGTTCAGAACATTGAAATTAAAAGCTCAAGAATATACATACATAAGAAGGGAAAAAAATATTTGAGTACATTTCTGCCTAACTCCACAGGCCATGGTTAGATTATATTCATATAGTGGTTTGTAGTGAATACTTAATATTTTGGCATTTTTAAGTTAAAATTATTTTTTATATAACAAAATGAAATTTCATATTACATCACAATAGATTACTCACTGATGTATCAAATATTTAGTTATAATTCAGAAAATAATTTTAGAATCGATTTAAGCTATAGTTAATTACTTATATTATCTGATATTTAAGTCAGACAAGTTCACAAAAATCATTAGCCTAGACAACATAAAATATTGTTACTTTTTTAACGTCTAATTTTATTAAATATCTCCTTTATGTTAGGTTTTGGTAAATATACATAGAAATGAATTTCTGCTGCTGATGTGTTTTAAAGAAAACAAGAAATACCTTTTTTTCTGACATATGGGCTGCTTTTGATTCAAGTAAGAAGAAAATGAGTGAAGATTTCTTAAAAGCCATGGGTATTTTAAAGTTATATGACGATATCTTTCTTTCCACAACTTGTATCTCTCTCTTTAGTGGAAGAGAAATTACAGTGTAATTTAGTGGTGTAAGGCATATCTCAAAAGCTAGACACACCTGGGAAAAAGATATTTTGCCCAACATTATTGTTTGTGACCTCTGGCAAGCTGCTTAATAAAATCCTCAATTTCTCTCTCTGTTAAAAATGGAGATAATAATTCTTATCTGATGGAGTTTTAAAGAGAATTAACTATCATGGAATGATTTCCAATCTCTGTGTGTTTACTGTACTTAGCAGACTACTTATTTTTGTTTCCATTTCTCTTTTAGCTTTGACATTTTTTTCACCATGGAAGCAAAAATGCTCATTCTGGTTTTGGTTTCATTTTGTTTTACTTTAGTTTTTTTCTTTTTTTGATAAACAGCAGCATTTTTCTAGGCACATTTTCCTTAATTTTCAAATAAGTTATTTTATCCCTCAAACACATATAACTCTAATCTTCTCATTAAACTGAAGAATGGATTTAATTTTGTTATAGAATAGTTGCTAGTATCTCCATTGTTGCAGAAAGGCAAAAGCCTAGATTGGTGGACAAACGTCTTAGCTATCCCTCTTGTCGGAATGACTCAAGTTTAACTCATTATCATCATCATCTTCATCACCATCCTCATCCTTTCAATGTATAATGAGTTACTATTGAGTAGTGGTCTCACAACATCATTCATTTGATCTGCCAAAAATTCTGGAGTGAAGCAAGGCATCTATTACTGTTCTTATTTCACAGATAAATAAATTCATGCAGAGAGCACTTAAAGTCACTTATAAGTGTAGATGTGGAAAGTTACTACACGCAAATTTTTGTATTTCAAGTTTAGTACTTGGTTTCAATCAAAAACAACATTTAGGAACAAGAAATAGTGTACAGATTTAACAAATGAAATGTGAACACAAAATATCAAATAATCGTTTTCAAACACTGCATATCACACCATAACAAACAGTGATTACCAAGCCAAGAAAACTAAGGTGAACTCTGTGATTTTCTCAATTAACTTATTTGAGTTTCCAGACTGCAATTCAGGTAGGGGAAACTGAAGCTGAGTCTGGCAGTCTCTGAGTTGAGGAGATGTTGCTGAGTTTCAAGGAAGTGAATAGAATTTGCAGGAAGAATACCTAAGAGGAGAGGCAGAGGGCAATAACTCCGGATCTTGTGGGAAGGTCCACCCTGAGTAGGCAGCAGAGTAGTAATCAGCACATGAACTTTAGGAAACCGCACCAACCAGGGGAAAGTACTACCCAAAAGCATTAAAAGTAACATTGCCAATCAGAGTACTCACTACTCTAAGATGTTCACATTTTCCTACTTGATCTAAAGAATAAACACAGTCAAAATCCCAACCACCAAATTAAAAAAAAAAAAAAAACTTAAAATAGCTAAAACACCTGTGGAAAATAAAGACAAATTTGAAGGACAAAAATTACCTACAATAAAAGATTATTATAAACTAAAGTAATAAAAAGTATAATATGAGCATAAATAGAGACAAACTGATGAAAGGAATAGAATAGGGAGTAGAGAAAAAGAGACCTGAGTTTTGACAAAGGTATGAAAGCAAATTAGAAAAGAAAGGATAGTGTTTTCAGTAAAGGATGCAGGAGTAATTGGCTATCCATACGCAAAATAATAAATTTTGATGAGAATGTCACACCATAAAAATAATTCAAAATTGGCCATAAGTCTTAGTGTAAAACCTTAAAATATTCAACTTTTAGAATAACATAGAGACAATCTTTGTGAACTTACATTAGACAAATAGTCATTTGGCCTTCATGAAAATTAAATGTTTAATAATCATAAGACATTGTTGTAAATACTAAATCTCAAACCACAGACTGGAAAAATATTTTCAAATTACATATCTGATAAAGTTTCTCTCTAGAGTATACGAAGAACTCTCAAAGCACAATAAAGAAACACCCAATTTTGGAAAGGGCCAAAAATATGAACAGATCTGTCATCAAGGAACACGTATGGGTGGCAAAAACATGTTGATAGTGTTCAGGTTTGAGAACACATGAAAATGGAGAGATGGGTTGCTTTGCATTGGAGAGTATAACTGAAAAGAGCCCTTAGCTTTTCCCTTAAGATCATGAACAAGATAAGGATGCCCAGTCTCACCACTTCTGCTCAACACAATACCAGAAATCACAGCTAGAGAAATCAGGCAAGAAAAAGGAAAAGATAAGTACATAGGAAGGGAAGATGTGAAATTATGTTTACTGATTACATGACTTCATATATAAAATTCCTGAAAACTCCACCAAAAATGGTTAGAATAAATCAAAACAATTGAGTTTAGCCACAGGTTACAAAATCAACATATAAAATCAATAGTGTTTCTATACATGATGAACTATCCAAAAAGGAAATTAAGAAAACTGTCCCATTTACAAAAGCATCAAAAAGAAAATAGGAATATATCTTACCAAGGATATAAAAGACCTGTACAGTGAACACAATAAAACATTAGTTTAAAAAAATGAAGAAGGCATAAGTAAATGGAAAGATATCCTATCTACATGGATTGGAAGAATTAACATTGCTACAATGTCTCTGCTACCCAAATCAATCTACAGATTCAATATAATTTATACGAAAATTACAATGTCCTGTTTCACAGAAATAGAAAAAAAAAAATCCTAAAATTCATCTGGAACCAGAAAAAACCCCAAATCATCAAAGCAACCTTGAGCTAAAATAACAAAACTGAAGACATCACACTCCCTAATCTCAAAATATATTCTAAAGTTATTATAAAGAAAACAGCATGATACTGTCATAAAAACATAAAAGAAAATTAGCACAATTTAGCACAAAAATAAAAGAAAATCAATTGAAGAAATTGAATCAATTATAAAAAATTTACCCATAAAGAAAATGTCAATCCCTGGTGGTTCCACTGGTGAATTCTATTAAACATTCAAGGAAGAAATAACTTTTTTGTATATACTCTTTCACAAAATTTTCTATTTTGTTGGAATATTCCCCGACTTGTTTTGTGAGGCTACCAGTATCCTGATATCAAAAACACAAAGACATTAGAAAGATGGGGGAAATAATGTTACATATCAGTGTCCCTTGGGTTTACAGAAGTAAAAACCTGTCATAAGTAAATATAATACAATATATAAAGTGGATGATACAAACAATAGGATTTTTTTTTCTAGCAATCTGAGCTTGCTTGGCATTAAACCATTATTCAAGCTGACTTCCACATTTAGCCGAGACAAAACAACAGGAACTGTATTTATCCACCAGCTATAGTAAACTAGGAAATTATACAGAATATGGCAGATATTGACAAAAGAAGGGACTCTAATCATAGAGGGAAGGAAACTAGACAAGGTGAATCACATTTATACCGATTTACTGTCTGGGAGGCAGTTTCCAGGTTACAGTGAACACAGGAAAACACAAACACAGTCAAGTGGTTTCCATGAGTTGAGGAAGCATTTACTGAAGTTTGGGAAGAGGGGAAAGAGCAAGGATTTGCAGGAAAAAAAGCACTGAAGAGCAGAGAATTCTCAGAGAAAACTCTGGATATGCACAGATGGTTCTCTTGAGTCTTTGGCTGAGTACTGATGTGCCCACATAAGGAGAAAATATCTTAAATGTGGAAAGAACAATAAAAAAGGATTAAGTTGAACAAGCTCTAGAACTCACATGGGACTCCAACCATAGTGGAGGACTTGGTAACGTACTGGGTAAAGTCTTTAGAATACATGAGAGGAGTCCCTCAGAGGGATATTTATTGCCTTTCCAAAGACATAAATTCACCCTAGACTGAAGGCTTCCCTGTACCTACCCTATGAAAGCTTAAAAACAAGTCTTGAAAGGATTCTAAGTATATTAAATGCATGCCAAAACAAACTCCAGCAGTATATAAGTAAAACATAAATATAACAACGTAAAATTCTCCAGACCTAGCATTCTATCAAAATTTACAAGACATTCAAAGATGCAGAATCACATAACTCATAGAAAATAGTAAAGTCAGTCCATACAGAGAGACCCATAAATGGCAGGGATGATAGATCAGCAGTGGACAAAAATAAGCAATTAGAAATAGGCTCCATATGTTCAAGAAGCTTGAGGAAAATACAAGTATGATGAGGAAGCAAATAAAACAAAAGAACTGAATAGAACTTTTAGATAAGAAAAAATACAGTAGCAGAAGTGAAAAAACATACTGAGTGGCACGGACAGCAGATCAGATCCTCCTGAAGAAATAACCCGCAAACTAGAAGACGTAGCAATAGAAACTATTCAAAGTAAAGCACAAGAAAAAAAGATAAAAAATAAATAATAAACAGGTCATCAGTTACTTGTGGGTCAATAGCATATAGTCAAATATACACAGAATTGAAAGAGAAAAGGAAAATTTTGAAAACTAATACCATTTTTTCCCAATTTGACTAAAACTATCAATCCAAAACTCCAGAAGCTCACCAAATCCCAAGCAGAATAAGCATAAGAAAAAAAGAATCCAAGGCAATCATAATTATATTGCAGAAAACCCGTGATAAAGAGAAAAACTCTACAAGCTTCCATCAAAGACTGGTGGATGATGGTTGTATTACATATTAAATAGAAAAAACAAAATTAAGTGTGAGCAATCACTCATCAGAAACCACAAGCCTTGCAGTCAAGGGTAAAACAGTGTAAAAGAAAAGTAACTGCTAAGTTAGAGTTCTTTGCAAATTAACTATCTTTCAAAATGAAAGCAAAATAATGTTTTCAGACCCCCAGAAACCTGCAATAATTCATCAACATATCTGCACTGAAATAGGAGTAAAATAAAGTTCTTTGGACAAGAAGAAAATCATATATACACACAGGCACACATATATCACAGAATGTTTAATATATATATAAATTTATATCTGTATCTACATATACATATAACATTCTTTTCATTTTCTATGTCTTTAGAGGATAAATAAGATTTCGAGCTATTATAGCATCAAGAGATTGGTAAGTATCCTCCACCCATACACACACACACACACACACACACACACACACACACACACACACACACACTTTATAGCATTTTCAGAAACACCACATTTCAGATTCTGGAAACTGATAAAAGGCAAACTGAGAAGTTTTTATTCAAGAGCTGGTAGAGCTTTGGTTAAAAAAAGCGGAAGTCTGGGGGCTTCTTGCCTGGGGAGTCTCTCATTTCCCCAAATTTAGTTGAAGAGAATGGTATTTTATCAGGCAGAGCTGGTGACAAAGACCAGAGGAAGCAAAGTTTACTTGAGGTGGTCAGTGAAGACCCACAGCAGCATCAGTAAAATTATCAAATTCTGTGAGCAATGCATGGGGAAAACTTGTAGCTCTGCTAGCCTGATTTCCATTTTAGTGAAGGACAGCCAGAAATTTAACAGGAAGAGCTTGGACATCAGAGAGCCATCAAAGCTCTCCACAAACCCCTAGCTGCCTGGGAAACAATTTGCATATTGGAGGAGAGAACTGAGAATTTCCAGTGGAAAGTAAAAGCTGAGAAAACTTTGAAAACACGTAATGTGTTCCCCCCACACACACCCACTTGTCTCTCACACATACACATCCATCTGCAGAGACTGGAAATGTATGGCCTTGTGATGTTCAAGCACAAACTCTGCCTGAATCATTAGCTCACCACTAAGTTAACACTGACACCGGATCAAACCCTAGAAAGATAGACTGAAAACTGAAAACAAGAATTCAAAAACAACATAGACTTTAGCAACTGTAAACAACATGGAAGACAGAGTCTTAAGTCCAAGTACATTTTTATAAAAAAAAAGTAAAGGGAAAATTTCTGAGCTCAGAAGTGCTGCAATATAATAACTAAGATAACCAGTTCTCAAAGAGAATTACAAAGTGTGCACAGAAACAGAAGGCAAAACCAAGGATGCAAAATTAAGAAAAAAAAAAGTCAATAGAAATTAACTCAGAATGGACCCAGATGTTGGATTGAGCAGATAATGGTTTAGGGCAACTATACAAATATGTTCAAATAATGAATGAAAAGTATGTTTACATAATTACATGAAAATATGCAATGACTCAACAAAAAGATTAAAAAAAATAAGAACCTATCAAATCTATGGAAATACTAGCGTTGAATAGTTTTTAAAAAGTGAAAATTTTACTTGATGAACTCAATAGATTTGAGATGACAGAAGGAAAGATAAATGAACTTGAAGGTAGATCAGGATAAATTATTCAATTTAAAAATCAAAAAGAAAAAAATGAAAAAATGAATATAGCCTCACAGTCGCATAGTTAAACACCAAGCACATCAAGGAATATCAAGCATACATGTGATAAAGACAGGTGGGAAAAGGGGTAGAAAAAAATTTGAAGAAATAATGGCTGAAAACTTCCCAAGTTAGATGGTAGACATTAATGTACATGTCTAAAAACATTACATTCCAAGTAGCATAAACAGAGATTCACACACATGCACTTCATAGTCAAACTGCCAAAAGCCAATGACATGATAAAATATTGAAAGCATCAAGACAAAAACTACTTACCGCATAAAAGGGAACAAAAATATGACTAATGGCTGACTTTTCATTAGGAATATGATAGGCAGAAATGCTATGGAAAGACATAATCAAAGCACTGAGAGAAAAAATCTGTGCACCAAAAAGTTTATATCCAGCAAGACCATCCTTCAAAGCGAAAGTGAAACCTGCCTGCTGGCCACGATGAAGTAATAACAGAATGGATTTACAATCTAGTCTAAACAATCAATTTCAAAGGGATCTAATGTATGAAGTAATATTTTCAAGACATTGAGCATCAGGGAACAGAGGACGAGGATTCTGCAGAGATTGCAAATGATGCAGACATGCCCTATGATTGCCCCAGCTTAATGTCTGGAGTTAGATTCCAGGCTGTGGCACAGAGAAGAGAACCCCAGGCAGAACCTGGTGGTATCTCTGGGAGTTCAGGGAGGGTAAGGAATCTGGAGTGTTGAGGGAAAACCAACAGAGAGGAGCAAGACACGGGAGAGATACCCAGAGATCTGAAGAGAGTAGTCTTGAGGCTTAAAGTGAGTTCTTATTAGCCCAGGCATCTAAAGAAACTATAGGAAGCCAAGAAAATAATCTCCCAGAAGGATCAAAGGAAACACTCCCCTTAGCTCATGTAGAGTCAGGAATAATTCCTGCTTCCACAGTCACAGCAGAAAACATAATTCACAGGACATCAGGAACAGTAATCAGAACGGTTTTTTTCTCAGTAATCAGGCAAAATTAGTCATAAAGCAAATGCTGCTCTGCTGACTCCCAGCAAAGCTTAAAGCAACACTCAAAAGTATAAAGAGCTTTCCAAGTAATTTAACTGTATCCTAAGAATAAAGCTAAGCACATTTATAGGAATACTTAAGTATTCAGCACCTCAAAAGGTAAAATGCACAACTGGCATACAAGTTAAAAACTACTAGGCACACACAGAAGCCAAAAAACATAACTGATAATGAAAAGTCAATAAATTAAAATCAGCTGAGACATGACACATTAATACATTTTTACAAGTGTATTCCATGTGTTCAAGAAGCTACAGGGATGGCTGAACAGGATAGAGACAAGAGATAGTAAACAATCAATCAATCTTCTAGAGATGAAAACTGTAACATTGAGTAGAAAAACACACAGAATGGAATTACAGTTTAGATTGCAGAATGAAAGATTAAGGAATTTGTAAACAGTGTAATAAAAGCTTTTTAGTGAAACAGAGAAAAGAGACTAAAGAATAAAAGCATTCGTGAGAAATGAGATAACTTAAAGAGCTTAATATACATTTAATTGGAGTTTCTGAAGGAAAAGAGATAAAAGCAATGGCATAAATCATATCTGAAGAATTATTAGCTAAATTTTTTCAAATTAGATGAAAACTAGAAACTTTCAGACCCAAGGAGGCCAAGGAACTCCAAGCACAAAAAATATGAATAAAACACAATTAAAATCAAATTGCTTTATGACAGTGATGAAAGAAACTCTTAAAAATCCACCAAGGAAATAAGGCATAGGAGAAAAAGCAAAGATGATGTCATATTTCTCCTTAGAAACCACGTAAACAACAAAGGAATATTTTTAATGTGTTGAAAGTAAAAAAAAAAAAAAAATTCATAGAATTGTATATTCAGAATAAAAATTAAAATAATGAGTGTAACAAAAATTATAAAGTAAAAATAAATCTAGAAAATTATGAGAAAATAAGTGAAATAAAAGCTGGTTCTTTAGTAGAAGCAGTAAAATCAGTAAACCTCCATATAAAACTTATCAAAGAGAAAACAAGAACTTCTAATTTTAGGAAAGAGAACATTACTATATGTGTTGCAGATATTTAAAGAACAGTAATAAAATATTACAAAAAACGTTATGACAATAAAATTGAAAACATGAATGGAATGGACTAAATCCTTGAAAGACACAAACTTTCAAAACTCACACGAGAAGAAAAATATGTAAATTGTTCTATCTCTAATAAAGTGAATTGTTAAAAACCTGTTCAGAAAGAAGACTCCATGTCTGTAAATTTCACCAAGCATTCAAAAAGAAATACTAACTTTACAAAAAAAATTACCAGAGCTAATAAATAGATGGGTTCCTCAAAGTTGCAGGATAAAAGATCAACATATAAAATCAATTTAGTTTTATGTGCTAACAACAAGGAATTAGAAATTAAAATGTAAAAATCAATACAATTTACAATAACATTAAATATTAAATACTGAGGATAAATCTGACAAAAGATTTATATGCTGAAGTCTATAAGACACTGCTGACAGGAATTAAATAATATCTAAATAAATGGAGATACACATCATATTCATGGCTCAAAAACCTCAATGTTGCTAAGACATTGCCTTAGTAAGTTCTGGTTACCATAATAAAATACCACAGACCTGATGTCTTAAACAGAAGAGATGTATTACTTCACAGTTTTGGAGGCTTGAAGTGTGACATCAAGGTGACAGCACTCGTTCCTAGTGAGGGCTTTTTGCCCTGCCTTACAGACAGCCTTCTTCATGCTGGGTCCGCACATGTAAAGAGAGAAACCATAAGCTATTTGGTGTCTTTTGTCCTAAGAAAACTAATCCCATCATGTGGACCTCACCCTCACGAACTTCTCTGTACCTAAGTACCTCCCAAAGGCCCTATCTCCAAATAGCATCACACTGGGAATTAGGGCTTCAACATATAAATTTTGGAGGAACACTGAATATGTCTAGGTCCATAACTGACATGAACTTTTATCAGATATGTAAGTTCAATACAATTGAAATCAAAATCTCAATGGGTTTTGTGTAAAAATTGACTATTGTATAATGAAAGTCACAGTGAAATGCAAATATGGAAGAACCAATATATTATTTTAAAGAAGTAGGACAAAGTTGGAAAATGTACATTTCTGACTTCAAGCATTATAAAACTACAGTAATAAGACTGGACACTATTCAACTGGTCAATTGAATAGATCAATGAAAGAGAATAGAGGGTCCAAATTTGACTGACATATACTCAGCTGCTTTTCAACAAAGGTGCAAAGGCAATAGTCCTTTCAACAAATGATCCTGGAATTATTGAGTATTCATATGACAAAAAAGAGCTTAGATCTATATAACATGCAAATAAAAAACTTAAAGGCAAGGCATGGTGGCTGACGCCTGTAATCCCAGCACTTTGAGAGGCCAAGCCGAGAGGATCACTTGAGCTCAGGAGTTCGAGACCAGGCTGGCCAACATGGTGAAATTCCGTCTGTAACAAAATAAAAATTAGCCCGGCATGGTGGCAGGTGCCCAGCTACTTGGGAGGCTGAGGCAGTAGAATCACTTGAACCCAGGAGGTGGAGGTTGCTGTGAGCTGAAATCACACCACTGCACTCCAGCCTGGGTGACAGTGAGACTGTCTCAAAAAAAAAAAAAAAAAAAAAAAAAAAGAAAGAAAGAAAAAAAACCTCAAAATGAATTACAAACTCAGGTGAAACCTAAAAGTATAACATTCCTTAGAAGAAAGCATGGAAGAATACTTGTGACTTAGGGGTAAGAATAAATTTCTTACATGGTTTATAGAAAGCATAAATCATAAAATAAAATATGGGCAACTTTACCAAATTTAAAAAATTTTTCTCCTTAAATGATCCCATTTTGAAGATGAAAGAGCAAGCTACAGAATGGGAAAAAGTACTCTTACAACTCAATGAAACATTGCAGACGACACCGTAAAAACGAGGCAATATTTGAACCAGTACATAAGACATAAGCCATATGAATGATCAATGAGAATGAGCACATAAAAATGCTCTCCCATTGTGATTTGTTGGTATACACTAACAAATCTCAAATTCAAAAATGAATAGTTTTTTGTTATCTCAATGAAGTTGATTTGGAGATAAATTATATATCAAAATTTGACCTAGATTTTTATAGAACAAAATCGAAGATGTCTATCCATAGAGAGAAAGAATCTACAGAAACAAAGACTACAGATTCAGACCCCCTAGCACCCCTACTGAGGTTGTAATAGAATTAAAAGATATGAAATATAAGATAATGTTTATATGTATTAAAAAATAGCTTCAAAAGTAAATTAAGTAACAAGATAACCAAAATAGTAAAGATCTTAAAAGATACAAGTATAAATACAGTTAGAAGCACAATGGAGAGGTGGAAGAATAGACAAGGTGACAGTGGAATTAGTAGCTAATCAGGAGCAACACAGAATGCAGCACAGAGAGAAAATGAGATATTAAGAATTTAGATGAGAAGTAAAGAGAATGAAACGGCACAGGAAAGAGGCCAAACTAAGCTGGATGGGTTATGAAAGTGCCAATGACATGGGAAGAAGCAAAATTCAAGGAAATAATGACCAAGAAGACAAAAGGAAATACAAAGGAAAATACGGTCTCAAACTGTGCTAAGTTACAGAACACCAAACACAAAGCGAAAACATTAAAAGGATTACCTACAAAGGAAGAGCAAAATTACCTACCAGGGAAGGACAATTACCTATGAGGGAAAGGAACCAAAGGGTAGACTGTTCAAGACAAACCCTAGAAACCAGAAAAAAAGTAAAATGATATAGTAAAAGCGTGGAAAGAATTTACTAAGAAGAATCCTAATAATCTTCGCATAGCAGATAAGGGCATCTTTAGGCCAAAAGAAAATTGAGAAAACGTCACTAAAGGAAATTCTAAAGAATGTACATGAGAAAGAAGCAAAGTGCTCCCATAGGAAGATCTAGACTACAAAGAGAAAAGTCAAGGTAAGAAAATGTGAGGCTGGTGGGATGTTATGACTTTATCTTAATATTTCCCAATTGCTCCCTGTATCGTCTTTATGTTAGTAATTTTTAGAAGCAGAGTTATCTGGAGCCATTTATTATAGGAGCAAATAGGACTGAGCCCACAGTAAGCCCATGGAGCATGGCAGTATCACAGTCCTGCTGCAGGATGGATGGTATAATCATCATCTAATTGTAAAACGTTGAAAGCACAGGGGCCTTAGAGAACACCCTGAACAGCCTTCTCACGTTTTAGTGAGGAAAGAAAAGGTCATATTATAATGTGTGTTTTTTTTTTAAGGTAGAAACATTTGTAATATATTTTAGGAAAATTTCCATCCAAAATGGTTGAGCACCTTCAAAAGGTTGAACACATTAAGGGTAAACTGTAGCAATATGAAAAGTTAACTTGAGTGAAACAGTTCACTATTTCCATATATGTACAGACATTAATTGCCTCTAATTGTTTAATAGAAAAGTTTGATTTATTGAAAACACTACTTCATGCCTATGTCCTGAATGGTACTACCTAGGTTTTCCTCTAGGATTTTTATGGTATTAGGTCTAACATTTAAGTCTCTAATCATATAAGGAGTAAGGAAAGGATCCAGTTTCAGCTTTCTACTTACGGCTAGCCAATTTTCCCAGCACCATTTATTAAATAGGGAATCCTTTCCCCATTTCTTGTTTCTCTCAGGTTTGTCAAAGATCAGATGGCTGTAGATGTGTGGTATTATTTCTGAGGACTCTGTTCTGTTCCATTGGTCTATATCTCTGTTTTGGTACCAGTACCATGCTGTTTTGGTTACTGTAGCCTTGTAGTATAGTTTGAAGTCAGGTAGCGTGATGCCTCCAGCTTTGTTCTTTTGACTTAGGATTGTCTTGGAGATGCGGGCTCTTTTTTGGTTCCATATGAACTTTAAAGCAGTTTTTTCCAATTCTGTGAAGAAACTCATTGGTAGCTTGATGGGGATGGCATTGAATCTATAAATTACCTTGGGCAGTATGGCCATTTTCATGATATTGATTCTTCCTATCCATGAGCATGGTATGTTCTTCCATTTGTTTGTGTCCTCTTTGATTTCACTGAGCAGTGGTTTGTAGTTCTCCTTGAAGAGGCCCTTTACATCCCTTGTAAGTTGGATTCATGTCTAAAACACCAAAAGCAACGGCAGCAAAAGCCAAAATTGACAAATGGGATCTCATTAAACTAAAGAGCTTCTGCACAGCAAAAGAAACTACCATCAGAGTGAACAGGCAACCTACAGAATGGGAGAAAATTTTTGCAATCTACTCATCTGACAAAGGGCTAATATCCAGAACCTACAAAGAACTCAAACAAATTTACAAGAAAAAAACAAACAGCCCCATCAAAAAGTGGGCAAAGGATATGAACAGACATTTCTCAAAAGAAGACATTCATACAGCCAACAGACACATGAAAAAATGCTCATCATCACTGGCCATCAGAGAAATGCAAATCAAAACCACAATGAGATACCATCTCACACCAGTTAGAATGGCGATCATTAAAAAGTCAGGAAACAACAGGTGCTGGAGAGGATGTGGAGAAATAGGAACACTTTTACACTGTTGGTGGGATTGTAAACTAGTTCAACCATTATGGAAAAGAGTATGGCGATTCCTCAAGGATCTAGAACTAGATGTACCATATGACCCAGCCATCCCATTACTGGGTATATACCCAAAGGATTATAAATTATGCTGCTATAAAGACACATGCACACGTATGTTTATTGCGGCACTATTCACAAGAGCAAAGACTTGGAATCAACCCAAATGTCCATCAGTGACAGATTGGATTAAGAAAATGTGGCACATATACACCATGGAATACTATGCAGCCATCAAAAAGGATGAGTTTGTGTCCTTTGTAGGGACATGGATGCAGCTGGAAACCATCATTCTTAGCAAACTATCACAAGAACAGAAAACCAAACACCGCATGTTCTCACTCATAGGTGGGAACTGAACAATGAGATCACTTGGACTCAGGAAGGGGAACATCACACACCAGGGCCTATTATGGGGAGGGGGGAGGGGGGAGGGATTGCATTGGGAGTTATACCTGATGTAAATGATGAGTTGATGGGTGCAGCACACCAACAAGGCACAAGTATACATATGTAACAAACCTGCACGTTATGCACATGTACCCTACAACTTAACGTATAATAATAAATAAATAAATTTAAAAAAAAAAAGAAAGAAAACACTACTTCAAATATATAACATAGGGAAAGAAAGTCTTCCATTCTGAAGATGAGCTTACGAAAAACAAGAAATGGTTTCTTATTGTCTTTTCACCCTGTGTCTACTGGGTCTCCTACCCAATACATTGTATATAATAAAAGTTTAATAAATGAACTGAAAGATAATTCACTAAAACTATTTAAAGTTTGCAGACAGGCTCAATAGAATGCAGAAAAATTCAATTCTTTATTATTAAATTTTCTTATTATTGATGAGTTGGGAAGAGGAAGTGACCAATAATGAAGATCCAGCAGGTATCCAGGGGAATAAGAATCCTCTAATTCCCATCACCCTGGGTACAGGTTGGAGCTATAGGGATCAGTGCAATAAAAGAGGAAAAGAGGGGAGAGACAGAGAGGCGGAGAGGGGAAGACAGAGAGACACAGTGAAAGACTCCATGTTCAAAAAGAATAAAGACAATGAGTTTTATGTCATATGCTCTCAAAAAGTGTAAATATTTAGAATATTTTAGGCTGTGATCTATTGTGTCACTGGAGTTTGCCAAACAAGATGAAAAAAGAGAAGAGAAATAGGATGGAGAGAGAAGAGGAAAAAAAATTTATAAAGTATTTCTTGTTCAAAGTTCCCAGTTAGAAAACAGTCACCCTCATACACTGAATGTGTGTGTTTGTTATGCACAACAGTGCTGTACATAATAACAAAAGATTGGCTGCAACCCCTCAATAGAGGACTAGCTAAATAAACCATAGAGATACTGTACAGTTAGAAAGAATCAGGAAAGCCTTTGTGTCCCGATAAGGAAACTGAACAAAGCAAGGGGTAGAATAGTACATATATCATGCTGTCATGTATGTACGAAATGGAGAAAAGAGACCATGCCTTGTTTAATCATTCTGACTTTTAAACATATGAATGCACCATGTATTTAAAACAACAGGTCTCTCTCTGTCACACACACACGCGTTCCCAAAAGTATACTTCCCTGATTATTGCATTTGCTTTGTGTATGTTCCATTCTTCATATTTCAATGAGAGTTAGCCCACAGATACAAGAAATCATTACAGTTTTAAGGCCATAGATCTAGCAAGTATCAAACAGAGAACAGTAGGAAAGAAGTAATAACATGGTGAACATTTCCTGCTTCCATTTGTGTGAGGTGCAGTGGTGTATATGAGTCTATACATACATAAAACAGAATTAACATTGTCTCCGGCTCTCCTCCTCTCCAGCCCACCACAGAGAGACTGTCTTTGCTGCCTGGTGTGAAAAATATATAGAGGAAATACCAAAGACAGACTCGGTTGATTTACTTTGCAAAGAGCACAGAGTTGCTGGAGGAAGGTGTATAATTCATGCTGAAGTTGAAGAGACCAATGAGAAAGAAAGGAACAAACACAGCTTGTTGATTGCATGCAGAGAAATATTTGAAGGATTGCTACCATGAATGCTGTTTTTCTTTTCTTTCTTTTTTGGTTGACAAATCGGTGGTTTAGTATTTTACAATTTTTTTCTTTTTAAAATGTGTTATTGCATAGAAACAAACTCAAAGTATATGTATAGATACATGTACACACATTCACAAAGCACTTTCACATATTTTCTATTTTTATCATTGTAACTAACTTTTTAAAAGCACCCACTTTCAAGAAAACAGGATCAAAGTAGTTAACCGACTTTTTCATTAACCACAGATAATATTGGGAAAAGACAGAATTTAGTCATTTAATAAATATATATATTAATATACTTATATATTTGTTATACTAACATATAAACAAATATATATTACTAATATTGTTTATTGTATTAATGTATATATTTAGTAATATATGCATTTATTACTAATATAACATTTTTATTAAATATTAAATATATTTGGTGTATTAGTAAAATAGTATACCAAATTGGCCATGCTAAGCAAGCTTTCTCTCGTCATGGTGAGAGGTGACAATTGTGCTAGCAGCCCTCACTCTGGGCACCTCCTCAGCCTCTAGTATCCACTCTGGCAACATGTGAGGAGCCCTTCAGCCCGCCATTGCACTGTGGGAGCCCCTCTCTGGGCTGGCCTACACAGGAGCTGGCTCCCTCCGCTTGCCGGGAGGTGTGAGGGGGAGGCAGCGGGAGGCGTGGGCAGGAACTGGGGCTGCATGCGGCCCTCCTGGGCCAGCGCTAAGTTCCGGCAGGCGGGAGCTCCATACTGGGAGCGCCGACTGGTGCCCACAGCCCAGGGCAGTGAGAGGCTTAGCACCCGGGCCAGCATCTGTGGTGGGTACACCAGGTGCCCCAGCAGTGCCAGCCCCCCGGTGCTACACTAGAGTTCTTGTTAGGCCTCAGCTGCCTTCCCATGGGGCACGGCTTGGGACCTGCAGCCCGCGATGCCGGAACTCCCAACCCCACGGTGGGCTCCTGCTTGACCTGAGCCTCCCTGAGGAGCGCAGCCCCCTGCTCAGCAGTGCTGGGTCCCATCAACCGCTCAGAGGCTGAGGAGTGTGGGTGCATGGCGCGGGACTAGCAGGCAGCTCCGCCTGTGGCCCTGGTGTAGGATCCACTGGGTGAAGCCGGCTAGGCTCCTGAGTTGGAGAGCTTTCATGTCTAGCTAAGGGATCATAAATGCACCAGTCAGCACTCTGTGTCTAGCTCAGGGTTTGTAAATACACCAATCAGCACTCTGTGTCTAGCTCAGGCTTTATAAATACACCAATCAGTGCTCTGTATCTAGCTAAACTAGTGGGGACTTGGAGAACTTTTACGTCTAGCAAGAGGATTGTAAATGCCCCAATCAGCACCCTGTCAAAACGGTCCAATCAGTTCTCTGTAAAGTGGACCAATCAGCTCTCTGTAAAATGGACCAATCAGAAGGATGTGGGTGGGACCAGATAAGGGAATAAAAGCAGGCTGCCTAAGTCAGCCAGTGGCAACCCTTTGAGATCCCTTTCCTGACTGGTGGAAGGTTTGTTCTTTTGCTTGGTGCTGCTCACTCTTTGGGTCCATCCTGCATTTATGAGCTGTAACACTCACCCCAAAGGTTTGCAGCTTCACTCCTGAAGCCAGAGAGACCACGAACCCACCGGGAAGAATGAACAACTCCAGACGCGCTGCCTTTAAGAGGTGTAACACTCACTGCAAAGGTCTGCAGCTTCACTCCTGTCAGCGAGACCAGGAACCCACCAGAAGGAAGAAGGTCCAGACACATCTGAACCTCTGAAGGAACAAACTCCGTACATACCATCTTTAAGAACTGTAGCACTCACCACGAGGGTTTGTGACTTCATTCTTGAAGTCAGTGAGACCAAGAACCCACCAATTCCGGACACAACGGAAGAGAGAGCTCACTGTGGGCCAAGTACTTTAGTTTGGTCTGAGAGACAAAGATAAATAGGAATGGTCCCTGCCTTAAAGGAGCTCACATTCTAGCAGAGAAAGACGAGAGTCCAGCCCATCTGTGCTGTGAAGAAGCATGGGTGGCAGAGGAAGGCGCAGGTTGCTCAGTGCTGCCTGATGGCTCTGGCATGACTTTATGGACAAGGTCACCTGGAGCTGGCTTGGAAATCATGTAGGCACCCCCCCACCCCCAGGTAGATGAGACAGATCTGAAGAGTGTCTCTGCCAGAGGAGCTTTCCAAGTATAAAACACCTGGATGCTTTAAATTGGTTGTATGTACCTGGTTAAAAATGAGAAGCGAAAAGAGGACGCTGTTAGGGCAGTGAGGAGGCAGTGCAGACTCTCAAAAACACGTTTATCTTTCTCCAAATCCCATCTCTGACCACGATGACAGCATTCAAAATTGTGTGGCTAATGTCACTTGGGGCGCTCTTCTCAGGGACCACACTTAACACAGTGTCTGGGCTGAGGGTGGATGCTCTGTGGCCCATGAGAACAAAAGGGAATGGAGGTAAGTCGGCTAGCCCTGGCTCCGCCACCATCCAGCCCCTTTACATCTGTAGACCTCCATTCCTTTTCAACATTTCCAACGTGAGGGTGTTGCACCTAGCAAATTGCTTCCAAACCTTGGTTTTTCTATTTCTGTGTTTGTTTTTTGTATTTGCAGTGGAATTGTTAGTGTTGTTCAGAAACTTCGTGCGACAGGAATATATGAATAGCTAATGGTTGAATTATTCTGAAGGGGGTAGGAGAGGGAATTCTAGAACTTCTCACAGCCTCCACGTCCTCCTGAAGCCCTCAGGAAGGTCCCTGAGCTCTTTTGTGTGGATCTGATGCCCACCCACACCTAATAGAACCAACGTAGTGCTGTGGAGGAAACGTGGAGCACTGTGGATTTTTCGGCAGCGGGGAAGAGAATGGGTTTAAGAATATGGCAACAGTATATAAAGCTCATTGAAATGAGGGTGGTTAGACATTTCTCCATAAACCTTGATGGGATACTATTCAGGCAAAGTTGATGGTGTTCAAAAATGTAAATGCAAAAATTTTCCCCACAGGACAACGCAGCTAGCCCTATAACTGAAATGAGGTAATTCTGCCAGACAGAGTTCTCCATGAGGTCAGGCACTGTGGGTGTTTTGCTCAGCACTGCAGCCGTATTACATAGTACAGCGCTTGGCATTTTGTAGTTGCTTAATGGCTATCTTTTGAATGAGAAGATGTGATAAAATTAAAACCAAATATATTCAACTAAAATACACAAAAGATAAACAAAAAGTAGAAAGTCTAAGTTCCTTATATCATACAACCACCCTTCCCAGGTGGGAAGAAATGAGTCCGGGAAGATAATAAACAGTAAGCAAATAAAGCCAGTATACTTCCTACCCAAGAGTCTGTCAGGCTGTTCAAGAGCCTAGGGTGAAAGTCGATTAGATGGTGCCTCCAGAAGTTATCTGAACATATTCCAGGTAAATGCCACAAGAAAAAAGCGCATCGCATGTCCACATCTCAAATTCACATGCATCTCTAAGTGACAGTGCTGATAAACGATTAAGTATCTGACCTGTTTCATACTTCCTCATTGAAAACGATGAATGAGGAAATGAAAGCAGTTGAGACATAGTTGGAATTACTTGGTACCTAAGCCGCATAGTTTAGGATTGGTATTTACTTTGACCTATAAGGGCAGCCTTAGTATACATATTCATTAACACATCTTCAGGGGCTCAGATACAGATCCTAATTTTTTGGAGGTAGTAGGTAAAATTTCATTTGGCTGTTCCTAAAAAAATGTAGAGACCCTGTGCAAAGGAGAACATGACTTACAACACCCACAACAGGGAGACTTGAGATCGTAAAGGGGCTAGGAGATGTGTTCATGAGAAATAGTATTGAAATGCAAGGCAAGCTCCCCTAGCAGCTGATGTGATTCATCGCCTGCCATGGGTATGATTTAGGAAACAGCTACAGGTGGCAAAAGAGCATTGATTTGCACCGGCAGATGACAAGGCATTGATGCCTAAAAGTTGGGATAAAGCTCACAAATCAATACATTGTAATTCCTTCTCAAATGTGTAATTCTCAAAGGAGAAGAGTTTATGTTGATGATAAAGTAACTATTAAAACAGTGAATTGTGAGCCATCCATTTCTGACATGCTCATGTTATACTGGCCATGGTTACCACGCAGCCAGCACAGTTGGTGCTCAATAGACATGGATGATTAAGTGAATAAAAACGAATGACTTAAACTGAAGAGAAATTGAAGTGCAATAGGAAGAAATAGTGGAATTTTGAGAGAAATACTAAGACAGCTGCCATCTATTAACAATTAATAGCTATGTTAATGTAAATATCGATTCACTTTTTGTCAACTTTGGAGTTTTAAGACAATTATAATTTAAAACGCTTTCTACCTGTAATCCCATGTCCTTCAAACGAATTAAGTCACCGGTTGTTTTAAAATCTTACCTGCCTGGCTATCATTCATTAATTTCTCCATCCATTCACTCATCTGTTCCTCCATCCATGCATGCATTCATTCACAAATACATGCAACTTTATGCTTCTTTGTCTTTCCCTCCCTCCATCTCTCTATTCCTCCATCTCCTCTCCCTGACTCCCCTGGAATGCTGGAAAGCTGACTGCTGCTTTCTCTTTACTTTTCATTCAAAGTAGAAAGTCCTTCACCTTGGCAGACATACACAGCCATTTTCCTCTCAAACCAGGACTTTACCTGGGAGACCACATGGCAAGGTTTGCACCGTGGAGAAACTCAGAACTGCCCCTTTGCTTTACATTTTCTTAATCTTCAGAAAAGCCTTTTAGACTCTGATACGAGGAACCATTTGAAATATCATGCTACTATTGTAACATATTGTAATTATAATAATTGTGACATAAATAAATCCATAGCCATAGAGAAAAGGAGCCCATACCAAATTGGGGAAGGGAAGGAGAAGGAGAAGAAGGAGAAGAAGGAGAAGAAGGAGAAGAAGAGGGAGAGAGGGAGAGAGGGAGGCAGGGAGGGAAGGAGGGAGGAAGGTTGATTCAAATAAATATGTCAGAATTGTTAGCAAGCAACATGGAAAATGAATGCAATTTTCCTTCTCTCACATGCATATGATACTGAGAGGAAGAAAACAATTGGCCATAGTGCTAATAGGAAATGTCTAACACCCATGGCAATTTCCATCCTATGCTGTAATGATGATATAATTCAGTTGGTCTCTCTCCTAAGAGGATTTTCTCCCTGTGCTGTTTTTCACTTTAACTATTAAACTAGTGAGTGTTTCATGTTTACCCTACTTTTCTGGGTTTTGGTATCTGCACACACACTGAGCTTGAAAAAAGTCATCATTTCCTGCAGAAAATCACTGCACTAGTCTCACATGCATTCTTAGAAACAAAATAATGCATGTCTAAAGCAACCATTCCCTGATCTAAGCGAAAATAACAAAAGTCTTCCTCTTCTTGGATAATTTTAATTCTTACATATTTTATCTTTGTTATTTGTGGGCTATCAAAATGCCATGTAAGAAAATGAAGATATGTGTTTTACTTCAAAGTGAAGGCTTCTCCCACTCTCAGAAGCAGGACCATTCCTTCGCCACACCATCAGACTTCCCCAGCCAGATGCTTCATTACACAATAAAGTCAATGGGCTTTCTGTATAGACTGGAGACATCAATTTGGCCTCAGTTGAAAAGCAATGACTGAGCCAGATTTTGTGGACTTTCTTATTCATTCAAATCGATTTATTAAAAGTTTCTTAGGCATCTTTCACAAAGAGAGCGCTAGGCTGAAGAAGAAACAGGGAGGATGAAAACGTGGCTCCTGTGTTTGAGTACCCTATGTTCTTGTGGGATAAGATCTATAAACCAATAACCTTCCTCCCAGAAAAATATAAGAAATGCTTAAGTATGAAGGGCTGCATGAGAAGCAGAGGTGAGTTAGAGATTAACTGTCCAAAATCCGGGAATTCTTCCCATAGGAGATATCTGAGGTATACCTTGGATTCGAGGTAAAATCATTACAGGTGGAGATAATGGGAGTTTGCTTTAAGACCAGTCGGAATAGAGGCTGGGAGAAGGAGAAGATGACAAGGTCAGAGGATGAGTTAGAGCCAGGAACAGAAGGAATTTCTGTTCAGAAAAATCTGTGTAGGCTTTAATAAGTAAGCATTGAAGATTTCTTAGCAAATGGAAGCAGAGGAGGTTTCTATAGATGTGGGATGAATTTAAATTACGTTTAAACCATTGATGTATCTGACGGGATAAAATTTCAATACTAGAGGACTATTGTAACTTAATACGTTATATTTGTAGAGTGATTCATAGTTAAAAATAAATGTTTATGTTGTCTCATATATTCACAATAACCTGTGAAGGAGGTAGCATTATTTCCATTTGTAGATAAAGAAGAAATTGAGTTTCAGTCATGTAGCAACTTTCGTATGTCATAATTAGAAGCAACGGGACCAGAATCCAGGAATTCTAAAACCAAGATCTCTTGTGAAATCAACAGCTATATAAATTAGATGTCAATAAATGAGGAAGGAAATAAGAGCCTGGAAATAATGGTAAAAGTATAATTTAAATAACATAGGTGCCATTTGAGAACAAATCAATGCTTTTATTTCTGCTCCATTTGAATGCATACTTTCACTTTGAGAAAAAAAGTAGGAGTTAACTTAGAAGAATATAAGAGAAAGATTAACAGGTGAGACCACCCCCAACACCTTGGCCAAATTCAGTGCCATCCTGTCTGAAACTTAACATGAAATCTAGCACATTTAGGTTTTCTAGTTTTATATTATCTATTTTATTATCAGACTATATTGGTGTCTGTCTGAAGACCTTGTTTGCACTACAGGTGCCTAAATCTTCAGGGGGATGAACTCAATGCTTTTCACAAAAGCCACTGTACTTACTTGACTAACAAACTTACAGAATTTAGAATCAGAGTGAGTTTTAAAAGAAAACCTCTTTGGAGGAAGCAGAATTTTAAGATGCACCTTCCAATATTCTGCTTCCTGGTGTACCCAAACTTTGCCCCAGTCACACTAATCTGGGTGCTGATGTAAAGGGAATATAAAGATGTAACTAAGTTCCCAAATCAGTGCTCCTTATAACAGGGAGATTATCTGGGTACTTCTGACCTAACCTCATGAGCCCTTTAAAAGCGGAGGGTTTGCTCCGGCTGGCTGCAGAACAAAACGTCAGAGAGAGAGACACTCTGGCTGGCCAGGAAGAAATCAAACATGTCATGAGCTATCTATAGGGGCCATGTGGCAAGGACTGCAGGCAGCCTCTCCAAGCCTGGTGTTCCTCAGACAGCAGCCACAAGGAAAATGGGACCCTCAGTCCAACAAGTACAAGGAAATAATTATGTAGACAACCTGTGAGCTTGGAAGAGGGCTCTAAGCACCAGATGAGAAGCACAGCACCCAGGACGCCTTGATTTCAGTTCAGCTCTTTGGAACAGAAAATCTAGTCATGTCTTCCCTCGATTTATAATGAGCAGAAACTGTGAGACAGTAAGTTTGCATCATTTTAAGTAGCTAAGTTTCTGGCAACTCATTATATAGCAATAAAGGAGGAATACCCTATTTTTTAAGTAACAAAACAGGCCAAGAAAGATGTCACGATTTGATTTGAGGTCATCCAGTCAGCTAGTGACAGTTCTGTAAAACTCCAGTTTCCTGACTCTTGGTACTGTGGTTCTGTTCTTCCCTGCTTTGGTGCACGCAGAGGTTTCCTGTGGTCTCACACCCCTTCAAGATAGTTCTTCCCAAACTCAATCTCTGGTGGTGCATATTTTACCTATCCTGCTTCTCCAACCGTGGCCAGAAGTTCTTACCACACCTCTCTTATTGGACAATGCCCAGGCTCAGAGCTCTCTTCCCTACCCTATTGTCAAATCCTAACACACCACACAAGGCAGTTTCAGAATTGTGATGTGTCCCTGTCCCAGTTGGGAGCACTATTAAGAACCGAAGGCAATGGAGATGGCAAAGTGTTTCAGAGTCAGACGATGGTCCCAGACCCATTCCATCATCAGTTTCCTCTCTCAAACTCCAAAATCAGGTATCTGACATGCCCCTCCACACCTCTACAATAACTATTGTTGTAACCTTCTTTTTTCTCTAGTGTTCTCCCTTGAGTTTCAGTTTCTACATGGGCACTCCTGGTATCTGGCATTTTGCTGATAGATTCATTTCCAGGATTGCCAAACATAACCTCTATGGCTTTAATTATCCAGCAGCAGTTCATCCTAAGGACACTGTATTAACTGAGAAGGGTACGTATCTATACGTATTAACGGTTATTGTTCTTGAGAGCTTCTTTGGAGGTTCTAGCAGGGGACCACAGCTACTCATATACCCTTGATGAAAGACCGGTCACCCTCTATCGGGGATGGTCATCCTCTTCGACCAAGCATGCAGCTCAGGAGGACGCACATGGAGTGGTGAGGGAGGAAGGGGTCACCCACCTAGCCAGCCAGATCAGCCAAATCAACCCTGGTGATCAACAGGGTGACAGATGTCACAGCCAGATCACCCTCACATCCTGTGCTTATAAGTGGCTGTTAGCATGCCAACATAATATTGGTTGAATCAAGAGTTACAACGTATAAAAATTGTTTTGATTATAATGCATTTTTACATTTGCCCAGGACAAGTAAAAATATGTATCATTAGATTCAAGATTAAAATCACGTCTTTGAAAGTGGTAAGGCTAACAGCTATCAGCTACATAAAATATATCCCATATCCCATGCTGAGAGCCCAAAACGAGTGCTGAAATATAAGTGCAAGTTCCAATGACATTTTGAGACTCCATTAATGTTATTTATGGTTAAAGGTGTCAAAACCAAAAGGTGTCCCATTCCAAGGAATTTTCAATGCCTAAAATTGAGATGTTAGGACCTCACATATATCCTTAAATTATCTTAAGAAAGTTGGAACTTTAGTTACATTATCAATCTAAAAACATCTGCCAGTTGACCTTTAGATGAATTATGAGTCACAGTCACATTTGTAAATATGTACACATAGTTTAATTTTCTTTTAAAGTTGGTAACATGCAAATTAGCCAATAGAAAGCTAACTAATTTGCTTTTATCAGCACATTTTAAAGAAACAGCTAATCAAAGGGTAGACATTTTCTCTGAACAAAAATACTTGCTTCAATTAAGCAATATGTTGATGGCTGATACGATAAATTCAAATAACAAATACAAATTTTACAAGCACTGATAACAAAAGATGTAAAAGAGCATATTGTGAAAAGGGTGATTGCCTCATATAATTTTTGTCACAGTTACTTGAAATATACATGAAAGAGCACTGATGTTGAATAAATTATAATAGTAATCAAACTTTAATTTCTAATATAATACTATGTATAAATAGGTTTGTCAAAAGACGTAAAAAATACGAGTAGCAAAGTGGAAAGACTAGATAAAATAATTCACTAAATGAGTGAGCAAAGTATTCAAATAACATTTTAATCCTTAAGAAACGTTTCTGTTAAAATAAGATAGGAATAAGAGACATATATTAACTCCCCATTTGAAATGTATATAACCGACTTTGAAGGTATCTTTCTCCATTGTATCTACTGCTGCTGGAATAAATTCTGCCTTTTTAGCAAGATATAATAAGCACTTTTCCTCCTGATTTCAGTGAGTATTGTGCAAAAGTTTTGCATCTTACAACAGGAAAAAGTTTAGTGTTAGAAACAGCATTAAGCTGATAAATAAATGAGGAAATTCCAAGCCAAACTTTTAACTTATAGTGTCCTGTTGCCTTTCTTCTTAGTCTTTAATGTCACTGCTGGAACTTAGCTAGCATCCATTATTCCATTTGGTTTCTCAGTTCTGATGTCCCCCAAATCAGTTAGCAGACAATTTGTGGTTAAATTCTTTTAGATTATCTTATTTCTATCATAAAGCACAAAATCTATTTTTGCAAATCTTTCCCAACATCAACAGGGCAATTATTTGCAGTCTCTAAAGAGTCCCTAGCCGCAAAGCACTTTCTTCATCCAATGCCTCTTATCAAGTCGTGTCAAATTGCATTATGGTGCTTAAGAAGGATGCTAAGTTGGCCAGGTCTAGTGACTCATGCCTGTAATCCTAGCACTTTGGGAGGCTGAGGTGGGTGGATCACTTGAGATCAGGAGTTCAAGACCAGCCTGGCCAACATGGTAAAACCCCATCTCTACCAAATAAATGCAAAAAATTAGGCGGGTGTGGTGGTGGGTGCCTGTAGTCCCAGCTACTCAGGAGGCTGAGGCAGGAGAATCACTTGAACTCAGGAGTTGGAGGCTGCAGTGAGCCAAGATTGCACCACTGCACTCCAGCCTGGGTGTCAGCAAGATCCTGTTTAAAAAAAAGAAAAAAATGATGCTGAGTCTCAGTCACCTGAACAAAAAAAAATACTTCTGTACTTCTATGTTCTTCCAAAGACTTTCAAATCGACTGTGACCTCGGTAGGATAGGAGGTCCCTGATAATAACTAACACCCATAGAGCAGCAGTGCCTTGTGGGGGGAAATGAGTGAGACCCATTGAGGACATCAGATTCAGTGCCTCAGATGGTCTTATGAGGAGCCTCTGCTTAGGCTGGTTTCTAATTTTAGGAGTAAATCTGCATCACTAGCAACGCTGTATAACAGGAAATCTATCAGTACTGGGGGCCAGTGTGTTAGACTTTACTACTCAGCGCTACAAATAGCTTCTCCAACAGGAGGCCTCTTCTGTGTCAACCATGGAGCTATGCTTTCTTTCCTTTAATTACTCAGAGCATGTTTTCTTCAGTTCTAGTACAATACTAGAAATAAATCTTGATTATGCAAGAGCATCCTGAATCTCCTATTTGAGAACTGTAAGTACAAGATGATTGCTTTAGGAGATGATTTTCCTTTTTCTATTTTTTTTCTTTGTATTCTACAGAATGCTTAACACTATGCATTACATGCAATTAGGTGCTCAGTCATTATTTGTTGAATAAGCAAATACAAGACTCTCACAATTTCTTAAATATTTAGAGTTCAAATGTAGCCATTTGTTATTGCACCTTTAAGTCAGCTTATTCGGGTACTAAGGTATTTTAATCTGTCATAAATAGTTCCCATTTAGGGTATTTTGTTATAACAGTGCCATTATTGGCATGGCCTTTTGATAAACCTATTAAATATTGCACATTCTCTGAGATTCCTGTTGTCTACTCAAGGCAATGGAACTGAAATATTGGTAGTTTTTACATATTAGAAAAAATACAATTATTCAAAAAGAAAAAAAATAACATTATAAAGAATATGTTTTAAAATGGTGCCTATAAAAAACACCATATAGGAAAAAAAAAATGCTATCCATGAAGTGGAAACCATATAACCTGATAGTGCATTTATAAACTGCTTTCTTCCATTTTCTTTTGTAGTCATGGAGAAGGCATGCTTGGGTGAGAGTTTGTTTACCCACTTCCTCTAAGTTTGTTCTTATAATTTTGAATTTCCTACTTCATAGTCTATCCAATGAAATCTACCCAACACCAAGGATGGTACCTTGAGAGATAAATGCTCTAACCAAATATTTACTGATAGGTATGTATGTATATACGTAGGTATGTATGTATATACGTATGTATGTATTTGAGATGGAGTCTTGCTCTGTCACCCAGGCTGGAGTGCAGTGGCATGATCTCGACTCACTGCAACCTCAGCCTCCAAAGTTCAAGCATTCTCTGCTTCAGCCTCCCAAGTAGCTGGGATTATAGGCACCCACCACCACACCTGGCTAAGTTTTGTATTTTTAGTAGAGATGGGATTTCACCATCTTGGCCAGACTGGTCTTGAACTCCTGACGTCATGATCCACCCGCCTTGGCCTCCCAAAGTGTTGGGATTACAGGTGTGAGCCACCGTGCCCAGCCTTTATTTCAATTTTTATTTTAAGTTCTGGAATACATGTCCAGGATGTGTGGGTTTGTTACAAAGGTAAACATGTGCCATTGTGGTTTGCTGCACCTATCAAACCCATCACCCAGGTATTAAGCCCACATGCACCAGCTATTTTTCCTAATGTTATACCTCCCCCCACCCCACCACTGACAGGCCCCAGTGTGTGTTATTACTGTGTCCATGTGTTCTCATTGTTCAGCCCCCACTTATAAATGAGAACATGCGGTATTTGACTTTCTGTTCCTGTATTAGTTTGCTGAGGATAACGGCTTCCAGCTCCATCCTGATTTGAATAGACATCCCTAAGCCAGTCAAGATAAACAGAGGTAAAACTGATTGTAAAATGGATAGAACAATGTCCTTGAAATAGAAAAGAGTTAATAGATTTTCCTTCCCATGAAGTCTGATTTAAGAATCATATTAGTTAGAGGGGGAAAAACAAAACCAACTAGCTTCTAAAATAGATAAATCCATAAAATCTGATAGTCTTAAAACAACAGAATTCTTTCTTTCCCACAGAAAGTTGAAAAGAGATACTCCTGGTTGTCAGGTAGACTGAGAAACTCCTAGGCTCCCTCCACATCATGGCACTGCCCCCTGCTGGGGTTCAGAGTCCTTGTGTTTTGCCAGTGGGTAAAGAGAGCACACTCATCATGTCCCTTTCCCTCCCTAATGTTTTACAATTTTTTTATAGAGATGGGGTTTCACCATGTTGGCCACCATGCTGGTCTTGAACTCCTGATCTCAAGTGATCCACCCACCTCAACCTCCCTAAGTCCTAGGATTGCAGGCATGAGCCACTAGGCCTGGCCAACTTTGCATCCTGGCTAGAAATCAGTCATGTGCTGACCACACTGAAAAAGGGAGGCTGAGATAGGTAGAATAATCATACACCTAGAGAGGAAAGTAAGTAAATGATGTGCATGCTCTTCCTTGTTACGTATCTTAGTATCTCTGCCACTGAAAAGGTCTAACACGCCTTTTCCAAAGATCTCCAGGAATATGTGAGGATTCATGTGTGAATACAGCACAGAAATGATACAGACTCTGTATGAGATAAATATTTCATTTTTAAATTGTCCAACAATTCTTTTCTGCAGACTTATTTTCTTGAAAAATTGATTTTTTGGTAATATTCACAATCGCCTCATGAGAAAAAGTTGCTGTTGCTGTCACTAATCCAGATTTCTCAAAAATGTAATTTTCTAAAGAAATAGGTCAAAGAAATTTTTTCTGTGTACTTCTTTGCTTAAATATATGTTTGTTCCAGCCCCTATGTCAACTTGCCCTTGTCTTGATGAGCCAGACCTGCTCCAAGCCCTATGCGTCCACCTCTCTTTTTGCCCAACACTTTGATACAAGTTCTCTTTGTTTTTCTCAAGTTAAGTCAGAATGACTTCAACTCTGGTTAGATTCTAACTTGCTGCATCATAAAGCTGTCCCCAGCATAATTTAGGAAGCATGGGATCGCTGTATTTGTAACCCAACAGATGTCTAGGAAGTTAAACTTCCCCTGGGGTATGGTGCCATGTAATTTGGAACTCTTGGAAAGTGGTCCAGTATTTATCATTTCTGCTATCACTTCATCCCAGGGGATTAGAGCAGATGCAGCCAATGCCCACTGGGTTTTCTCCTCTTCTGTTCATTCTTTATAGCCTTCCTTAACACTCAATAATTTTTACTAACAAACTACAGTCCCTTGGCAATACAAGTCAAAATAGCACCTTGAATATAACTAATTCTTCCTAAAAAGGTCAAAAGGAGTCATGCGTGACATATTTCCAATATGCTGCACAAGACACAGAAGATGATCTTGCCTTCACTATAGTCAGAATGTTGACAATCCAGAAGTAACACTGCTATTATCTGCTAATAATATATTAAATGTGTGTATGCCATCTCACTGCTCAAAATGAGAATTCACAGGAAAGAAAGGAATATGGATTTTTAACAGGGGTAATTAAATTTTGCCATTCTTCTAAATAGTAACTATCCTCTAATGTGCTGTTATTTAAATTGATTTGCATTGTACCAAGTGAATTGTCCACCATCCACCTGGAATGCAGCATCTTCTTTATTCTTAAAATCCTCTCACCTTGCTCTTTGCTTAAATACACACACACACACACCCTCCACAACCCTCTGCAATCCAAACTATACAGAACTGACATAAAATTGAGACAAAGGTACAGAAGCCAAAACTCCATACCATACTTTGTGAGACATAATGCTATAACCAACAATGATTTGTGATGTGATTTGTGCTTGTTGATTTGCCAAGGCGAAACAGACTCAATTCAGAAATTAGAATCTGAGTGTAATGAGAACCTGACAAGCTTTTAACTAGAACAGAAGGAAAAATTATTATTATAGGATCATAAAATCAACTCTACCAGTATGAACCCTACAGAGGGGCCAAAAATTCTTGGCAATGTTCTTCAGTCACAAAACACACAAGATTCATTAGAACAAGAAAAGATATATTTCCTCTTCCTGAGCAGTTGTGAGACCAGCTTTGTTTTGAAGATCTTATGATCACATACACATAAAAAGATTTCCATATTCCTGGGTCATGGTTCTATATAAATAATCATCTGATTCACCTATTAACTGCATAAGCTATTCAAAATTAAAATGTATAGTGTATATTAAACAATATATTTGTTTTGGAACTTTAATGTTTACTACATAGATTTTGAATTTGGAGGTAGTTTTAGGAAAGCTTCCCTTCCTAGAGAATTACTTTCCATAGCACTAAAATGAAGCTGCGAAAGGAAAGGACCTTGTTGTCCAGGTTGTGTATCACGGTCATTCATGTATCACCAGGAGCTAGTATAAGACCAGGCACATGGCAGGTGCACAAAAATTTTGTGCCTTTCAATAATTAATTATAAGTTTATTGTGGAGGGTGCATTGTTCTTTATTTTCACAAATGTTTCACTTGTATGCCAGAGAAGATCAACAAGTCAAGCATTGGAGATTGGTTTAACTCTTTTATATTCTGGTAATAATGTGGCATACCAGTTCCAAGGGGAACAAATTGATTCATCAAAAATTGGCATATCAAATTCTTTCCCTCTAGTTCAGCCAAAGGCCAGAAAATGAACTTCATGTTGGTTCCTCACATTTCTAAACATCTTTCTTTACATACTTCTGTATGGTCTGAAAACACAATTCACTAGGAAACATTTTTTAAAATGGATGGTTACGATAGCATCCTAGGCTCAACTGTACTATGATTCCTATCAGGAGGTGTCTTCTCTAATTTCTCCTGCATGGTTTCTAAACATTAAGTCCTGTCTTCAGTCATGTGAATCTGTACAATAAAATGAGTTCAATCATATCAGATCCCTATTTTGATCATATCACTATACAAGGAGTTGCTTTTTCTAAGCTGTGCTAAGGAAGTGTAAGTGGCCACCTGCTGTTCAGAGTTTTCTGTCTTTGTCCTCAAAGCTATTCAGAGTGCTTGTGTTTCATTTTAAGCATCCTTAGGAATAATACAGCAGAAAGATAATTTCACAAAATATCATTTTCTCTATGACTGTCCAAATATTGAATCAATGGGCATTTATCTGCCATACACTTTCCTAGGTTTTTGCCCATGTCTCACTCTATCAGGTACTGAGACCTGCAGTGTGGAAAAAGGAGAGATTTGGATGTTGAACTTCCAGAGAACTTCAAGCACCCTCGCCGTCTTCTGGGGAAAGTGATACTAATGAGATGCCATTTTCTTATAACCTAGTTTTAGGTATCTATGTAGATAAACCAAGACCAAGAGGCTCCCTATGCTGCCCAGCATCCTACCTAGAATTCCCACTTCCCGAAAATTCCACATGCCCACTCTGAATCCAAAGCCTTTCCCTATTCCCTACCCTGCCTTTCCTTGTCTACCTGAAAATGCCTACTCATCTTCCCAGGCTCCAGCTGAAGCTTAGGAAACTCTGTTGGCCCTTCGTGGCCCTCTCAGTCACCAGTACAATCACTCTTGTCTTCATACCGACGCTATGTACCCTGCATAGATATTGAAATTTGATTATTCTCTATTAGATTCTGAAATTCTTAATGAAAGAGCCATTTGTGTACATACAAAGCAGAGTGTTCTGTCAGTATATGACAGAGGCTCAGTAAATATATGTTGAGTAAATGAACAAATGAATCATGAATGTCAAATGAGGCATTAACTCATTCAGTTCCCCTAAGAACCTCCTGAATAGTTTACACTTAGTTGTGAAAATGTAGTTGACCTTTTTTAATCTGTTAATATCTGTTGAGATACTTAACAGTAGAAATAAACAAATATATATTATTTGGTAGGATAGTCATAGTGAAGGGAACCAAAAGGAAGGCTAAAAACCTTAAGATTCAACAAAAGTCAAAGTCAGAGGAGCTCTTGAGATTTAGATAATTGATAGATGCCACTGTCAGGATGAATAAGCTTCTGTTGATTTCAGACTTTGTGTCACTACAATTCCAGGAGGGCACCTGATTGGATCACGTGCCAACCTTCTACAATGAGACCAAGTCAATTTCCTTTTTATTTTTCAGGATATCCAATTATTCCAATTTGCCCAGAACACTTCAACTTGTTTTTACACTACTTTATTGAGGTATGATAGATATACAAAGTGTATGTATATTCAGTGTATGCAACTTGACAAGTTTAGAGATAAGTATATACTCATCAATGTATCACCATAATCCATGCCATAAACCTATCCATCACCTCCAAGTTTCTTCCCACCCTATTTATTTTTTTAAATAAGAACAGTTAACGTTATATCTACCCTCTTAGCAAAGGTCTAAGTATCCAACACGGTATCATTAACTATGGGCACCATGCTGCCCCATAGAGCCCTAGGATTTATTCATTTTGCAGGACAGACTTCGTACTCTAATACCTCCCGATTTGTCCCTCTGACAGCCACCATTATCCTCTCTGCACTTCTATGTGTTTGGTTATTTTAGATACTTCATATATGTGCTATCATGTAGTATTTATCCTTTTGTGCTTTCTTTTAGTTCACTTAACATAATGTTCTCCAGTTTCATCCATGTTGCTGAAAATGGCAGGATTTCCTTATTTTTTAAGGCTGAATAATAGTAGTTATCATAGTTTATCAATTCATGTATCAATGGGCATTTAGGTTGCTGCCATATCCTGACTATTGTGAATAACAATGCAGTGAGCTTGGCAGTGCAGCTATGTCTTCAAGACCCTGATTTCAATTTCTTTGAATATATGCTTAGAAGTAGTATTGTTGAATCCTATGGTGCTTCTGTTTAAAATATTCATAAACCACATATCTGATACAGGGTCAATATCCAAAATATATAAGGAGCTCTTACAACCCAAAAGTAAAAATACAAATAACCCAATTATAGAATGGGCTAAAGAATTGAAAAGACATTTGTTCAAAAAAGATGTACAAAGGGCAAACATGTATATGAAAATCTGCTCAGCATCAGTATTAGAGAATGCAAATCAAAACCATGAGCTATCACCTCACACCTGTTACAATGGCCATTATCAAAAAGACAAAAGACAACAAGTGTGGGATGATGAAATGGAGAAAAGGATGATGAAATCCCTGTTGCTGGGATTGTAAATTGGTGGAGCCACTATGAAAACAGTCTAGAGGGTCCTAAAAATATTATAAATGAATCAGCTTTCCTGACTCTGCCACATGCACTTTAGGATGGAGGAGGAATGTTTATTCAAAGACAAACTAGTCTGCTGTTATGAAAAAGAAGGTAAAATAGAAATTTGATTTTAAAAACACCCTAATCACCTGGGCACTAACCCAGGTCTACTTTTGCTTGAATCTTCTTTTATTCTTGTTCTGATAGTAGTTTATTATTTAATCTTTTATTCAATAAATATGTATTCAGAAACTACAATACTGGGAATCATTCAAGCCCTGAGAATACAGCAGTGAATGAATCTGACACTTTCCCTGCTTTTATAGATCTTCCATTTTAATGGAAGGACATAGACAATTAACAAATATATTACACAGGTTAAGCATCCAATTGAAAGGGTCCGAAATCCAAAATGTTCCAAAATCCAAAATGTTTTGACCACTGACATGACAACATAAGGAGAAAATTGCTACACCCGATCTCTTGTGATGGGATGCAGCCAAAACTGGTTTAATGCACAAAATCATTTAAACTATTGTATAAAGTTACCTTCAGGCTATGTGTATAAGGTATATATAAAACATAAGCTTCATATTTAAACCTGGGTTCCTTCCCCCAAGATATCTCATTATGTAAATGCAAATATTCCAAAATCCAAAACACCTCTAGTCTCAAGCATTTTGAATAACGGTCAACCTGTATGCCATGTAAAAATTAGCAAAATAGAGAAAAATCAATCAGAGAAAGGTAAAAAGTGCAAGGCTGAAGGATGCATGTAGTTGATGTTTCATAAAAGATAGGGAAGTTATCTCTGATATGGTGATATTTCAGCAAGAAGAGATGGAAAGTCATAAAGGTGGCTGGGGCAAAGGGTTGGGATTTAGGCAGATGAAGCCAGTGGTGAGAATATTGGAAATTTAAAGTAACAGTGAAGAGGTCAGTGTGTCTGGAATGGAGTGAGGAAGTGAAAACTTACAGGAGAAGGACAATAGGGTTAGCAACAAATCCAAATCATATAAGGTAGTAATTCCCAGTGACTTTGGCAAGTAATTTGACTTTTATTCTTAGTAAAATAGGAATTCGTGGAACTATTTGGAAGTAGAATGAAAGGAAGGAACAGATTAAACATATTGGGGGGTAGAATTAACAGGATTTGCTGACAGATTAGATTTGAATGTGAAGAAATGTTTAGCTTGATCAACTGTTAACGATGAGCTTGCATTTATTGAGAAGGAAAGGACATAGAATATAGAAAGAGGAATTTGGGAGGCAGAGTGTGGGGCAGGAATCATGATTTCAGCTATGAACACCCTGATTTTGAAATGTCTGTTGTATATCGAAGGGAAGATATCCAGTAGACAGAAGGGAGTGTCCATTCATGGGGAAAGGTCTGGCCTGAAGATACAAATACATAAAATTATCAGGGAAAAAGCTTTTAAAGTCCTGAGACTGGATGAAATCCCCTATGTAATTATAGATAAGAGAAGAAAGCTTATCTAAAAAATGAACTTTAAGATCCTTCCAATTTTAGATGTTGGGGCCTGAGAACAGCCCATCAAAGGCAGCCAAGAAATAGGGGCTGATGTCAGTGAACTAAGACAGGGAGATGACCCAGAAGCTCCACTCCCCCACCCCCCCAAAAAAGAGGGGAGGAGGCAAGTACTGGCTGGAATATCTAATGTTGTAGCCACTTTGGAAAATAGTTTTGCATATTCTGAAAAAGTTAATACAAATTACTACATGATCCTGCAATTACTCCCCTAGATAGCTACCTGATAAATTATTTATTTATCAATTTATTTTTATTTAATTTTATTTATTACTTTTTTTTTTTTTTTTTTTTTTGGAGACAGAGTCTTGCTCTGTCACCCAGGCTCAAGTGCAGTGGTGCTTGTCTCGGCTCACTGCAACCTACGCCTCCTAGTTTCAAGTGATTCTCATACCTTAGCTCCCAAGTAGCTGGAATTACAGGTGCAGACCGGCATGCCTGCCTAATATTTTGTACTTTTACTAGAGATGGGGTTTCACCAGGTTGGCATCAGGTTGACAAAGGGAAGGCACTAGTGTTTATAGCATAATTATTCATAAATGTCAAGAAGTAGAAACAATCCAAATGTCCATCAACTAATATGTGAATAAATAAACATGGTCTATGTATAACATTGAATACTATTTGGCAATAAAGAGGAACAAAGAACTGATACATGCTAAAACATACATAAACCTCAAAAACATTAGACTAAGTAAAAGGAGACAAAAATGCCACATATATCATATGATTCCATTTATATGAAATTCAAGAAAAGGCAAATCTATATAGACAGAAAGGAGTGTAATGGCTGTCTGGGGCTGGGAGTAGAAATGAGAGTAACTCGCTGATAGACACACTAGACATTTTGGGGGGGATAAACATTTTCTAAAATTGGATGGTGGTGATGTTTGCACAACTCAGTAAATTTTATAAAGTTTATTGAATTGTACACTTAAAATCGGTGCATTTTATTTTCTGAAATATATATACGCCATTACACATGTTAAAGAAACAAGAAGTAGTTGATCCTGCCAAAAATTTTTAGAGAGGACAAGTTAGATAAAAAATGATATTTGAGCTTAGAATTTCACAACATAGAGTTACTAGTATAGTTTTCAAGAGTTATCTGCATGGTCTCATTGGAACAAATATTTGCTATTACTGTTGAAAAGATAATGGGAGACTAAACATTGAAAGATTTCAACAATGCCTCAAATTAGTTTATTGGATTAAGATGAAGTATTCCATTACAGCTGCCTAGGAGAAATAGGCCATATCTATCTCCCTATCCATGTATCCCTCTAACCAACTAACCACTTACCCACCCAATCATTCATCCATTCAGCAATCCAACCATTCATGTATCCATCTGCCTATCCAACAATGTGATCATCCACTCACCAATCCCCTAACCCAACTATTGATCCAACCATCTATCCATCCATTCAAATACCATAGAGCCTAGGTGTGCAGGAAACTACAGCATCTGTGTTTATACAGATACACTGTATGATGTTCCCACAATGACAAAATCACCTAATGGTACATTTGTCAGAAGGTAACCCTGTCATTAAGTGATGTGTATTGGGCACATCACTGAATTGGAACCACAATTTTAAAACCTCTGAATCAAAATACACTATTAACACAGTGAAAAAGCAAGTCATTTGCCTCCTTCTCCCTCATCCTATTCAATGTGTGATACTAAGTCAGTGCAACACAGCAACTTCCAACAGCATGAGGTATATCTATCTCCCTATCTACGCATCTCTCTAACCAACTAACCACTTACCTACCCAATCATTCATCCATTCATTAATCCAATCATTCATCTATCCATCTACCTATCCAACCGTGTGATCATCTACTCACCAACCCAACCCAACCACTCATTCAACTATCCGTCCATCCATCCATTCAACCATCCATCTATCTATCCATCCAGCCCATTGACCTATCCATATCTGTTTGTCTATCCATACATTCTTCCATCTTTCCATTCGTGTGTAACTATGTATACAAACACACATGTGCACACGCACGCATACACAGTTGAAAAGCAAACAATAAAGCTACAAAAAGTGCATGACTTTTTGCCTTAAATTCCTTGATTAATGTTTGTAGGTCACTAAGTGGGTGTGACCTGCTGCAAGTCTGTAGAAGGTAGCTGTTAATAATAATACCATGTCACATAACTGACGTGAAGTACAAGCACCATGCACCCTGAAGCGTTACCTAGAAGTCACTGCATTTTCTTCTCATGATGTCCTTCGAAAGGGTGGAAGATCTTTAGGTCTGTGACTTAATTCAGTTAACTTTTCCCTCTGTCCATACTTGTCAGAAAATAAATTTTGACCTTTGGTCACCAATGAGTTTTTTTCATATACATGAATTATCTGGGATTATAATCATCTTGTGATCTAATTTAAAGACAAGAAATTCCTGCCCACACTTTTAAACGTGGAAACATATACTTCTCTGCCCTCAAGAGACACAGGGGCCAAATATAAGCCAGGTTCAGAGAATTATGTCCAGATAATTTGCTCACCCTAAGCAAGGATTGTTTTGTATCTGGTTACTTTATATGGAGGTTGACATGTTGTCCTACAGACACAGTTGTATGAAATTTGAGAATGGCTTTGGAGTAGCTGTTCTCTCCATGTTGTCTTACAGGCACAGTTGTATGAAATTTGAGAATGGCTTTGGAGTAGCTGTTCTCTCCATGTTGTCTTACAGGCACAGTTGTATGAAATTGGAAAATGGCTTTGGAGTAGCTGTTCTCTTCCTCTGCCTGGTCCTGGACATTCACGTGATGAAGAATACTATTAGGTGTCAACCTAAGTAGCAGGTTCTAAGCACATTTCAATGATATTATCATATTCTTCCCTTATCAGATAATTTGAATTTTTCTAAACTCCTCAAGCTTGGTAAATACTACTTTAGAAGTTCTATAAAAAGAAAAAAAAGAATAGAGAAATGGATTACCATTAAAACTTGCTTAATATTCACATCACAGGATTTTAAGCACATTGATACTTAGTAGTAGTCATAGTATGCTGACAAAGGCAGTCATAAAAGGGATAGTATGTTCCATTTTACTGAAAACAGTTTGTGGAGTTGCATTTCTGCAAGATTATAAAGTAACAGGACACTCAAAAAGACACTGCTTTTGAAGATATGTTGCCACAAGCTAGCATACTGCAAAATTCACCTGGAAAATTTTAATTCTTCTCTTAGATACAGAAAATGGAAAGGTGCTTCAGATAAAACACTTCTCAAGATGTTGGTGGAAAATGGGAACATCAGGTTTAAAAACCCTGGAGCCAAGATTTTAAAGAGGTAGTGCAAGAATGCAATAATCTCAAATTGTTACTCTCTTTCTACCCTTATCTTTTCATTTTCAGACCTGCTATTTAACATGGGTAACACAAACCCTAGCTTGCATACCACCCCACTCATTCCCTTCAGCCTAATTCTATGTTCCCTCTGTGTGGGGAGACAATTTTTCATGCGTCTCCTGTGTCTCCGTGTCGGTCTTGTGATGTATGGAAGTGACTTCTCCTTGTTCCAGACTATTGTTTCAGGAATGGTTCTATAGCAAACATCTTCAGAAGGCAGATTGTCTCTCTCTAAAGCAAAGGGCAGGCAGGCTTACTGCCCATTATAAAAGATTTGGTTTCCCAACCTCAGGCTTCCATTACACATGCAAGTGACACCTGGACTCCATGTATCATCCTGAGGGAATCAGGGCTCAGAGAACTTGCATAAAAATGATTCTCTGACTGCCACTCTTGCTGTGGGTACTAACCTGTCCTTCATTGTTGATCTCAGAGGCTCATGGCTTCTACCAGAACCTGGGAAACTATGGAAAGCTAATTTGTTAGTTTGCAAGCGGGGTAAAACCTCAGACCCTTAACAGTTCTTCACACAACACAAACTCCAAAATCATCCAGGTTTGAAAGCTTAGAGTTAAAAACCTCATACAAATTAATTGACAAGTATTGATTATGTTAAAGTCAAGTATTGATAATGGCATTTATTGTGATCTCACTAGTTATAAGTGCATTACATATATATATTACATACCTGTATGTATACATGCATATGTAGCCTTCATTATTATGTATGTATTGTCTCTCTACATACAGAACATTTGAGGTGCAGAGAAAGCAAGTAACTTTCCCCAGTTTACCCAACTAGTACCTAGTGGACCTGAGATTCCAACCCCCTATGCTTGTCCTCTCCACCTGAGCCCTTACCCACCCTGCTATATATGTCTTTAGTTGATTTCCTTCTTTTTCCCTTCATTCTTTGGGTACTATCATTTCTAGCCATCTAGAGAACCAAATATCTCATGGTCTAACTTCATAGTCCCATAGTGAACTAACTCCATAGTGCCTATTGCAAAATAGGCACAAAATTTACTGATGTAATATAAAATATTACTAATATAAGCACTCTGAGCTAATCACTCTAAAAATTCCTCTCTTCCCTAAAAAAGCCAAAATGGAAGCCAGGAGAAGAGATTCACTGTAGCTTGAAGGATCTAGGAAAGATTTCTAGAGAATAAAGCACAAATTTGAGTAAATTACTGCCACTGAATATTCACAGTGGTATTTGGTTTTCTGTTCCCGTTTCAGTTTGATAAAGATAATGGCCCCCAGCTCCATCCATGTCTCCGCAAAGGACATGATCTCATTCTTTTTTATAGCTGCATAGTATTCCATGGTGTATATGTACCACATTTCCTTTATCCAGTCTATCATTAATGGGCATTTAGTCTGCACATCTACAACCGTCTAATCTTTAACAAACCTGACAAAACAAGCAATGGGTAAAGAATTCCCTGTGTAATAAATGCTGGGAGAACTGGCTAGCAATAGGTAAAAAAGTCAAATGGGGCCCCTTTCCTATACCACATATCAATATAAAAATCAACTCAACATGGATTAAAAACTTACAAATAAAACCAAAACTATTAAAATCCCAGAAGAGAACCTAGGCAATACCACTCAGGACATAGGCAAAGGTAAGTATTTCATAATGAAGATGCCAAAAGCAATTGCAACAAAAGCAAAATTTGACAAATGGGATCTAATTAAACTAAAAGGCTTCTGCACCAACAAAAGAAACTCTCTACAGAGTAAACAGCCTACAGAATCAGAAGAATATAATTTTATATCTTTCTTGCACAACATATCTCATTGAGAATGCTGTTATACAAGATTATTGACTATTCATGACATCCTGCTTTAATCCAAAGGTCAGTGGGCTTTTCCATTAGAAATTCTATTTTCTTAATTCAAAATTAGATTTGGAAAGATAAGATTACATTCCAATTTCATAACTGGAATATACTTAAATATAAATTTATAAGCAGCATTTTGAATGATTTTTAAAACAATTCTAATATGGGATGCCATATTTAGCAAATAAAATATAGAATATACAGTTAAATTAAAATTTCAAATAAACTGTTTTATTAGGATAAATAATATGTCCTATGTGATATTTGGACATACTCATACTGAAAAAAGTTATCCATTGTCTATCTGAAATTTATATTCAAGTGGTGGTTCTATATTTTACCTGAAAACACTGTGTTACTAAAAGTTACAGAAAGTGGTGAGTTTAAAAGTCACACAAGTTCAGACTGATGTCAGCTTATCTTTTAGTACAGAAATAGATGTAGATGTATATGGAGATACTCTTACAGATATATAGATATGAATATAAATTCTATGTGAACTCTTCATTATCTCATAAAATTATAACATTCCCACATATCCTTTCTTTTTGATTAATAAAAAGGAATAGTGATGCTGAAATTTTATGCAGTTTAAACCATGACCACACTTTCTTGACCTGTAGTTATTATGGATTCTGAGAAGCTGTGCCATAGAACTCTAATTGTTTATCATAAAGGTTATTTCTTTATGTGAATATTCACACTGAATAGTGACCCCTGAATAATTTCAGAGTAATTTCTTGAAAATAAATTCTCCTTTTATACAGTCTGAACTTATGTATTTCTTTTTGGACCAAATAGTATATCCAAGTGTTTAATAAAATAACCCATGTATTTTTAACAATTAGATTTTAATTTGATAAGCAGATTATGCTTTACTTAAGGCCCTAATCACAAATAAAGTATACCAAACAGCTTATTGGCTTTAAGCCCTGCAGACGTCTCTGAACTCAGGAGGCATTTAAAGTCCCCTGGACTAGATTGAGTTCCTTCTCTTCCTAGGTTTAAGCACATTTTTGAAGTCAAAGATTAGGTCACTAAAGACATGCAGTAACAGATTCCACAAGAATTGATCCAGTAAAGTACCAGACGTGGATAAAATTTACATGATTTACAATGAGTAAACAGAAAAAGAAAGGCCTAATAAAGATTTTAAAACAAAAGAAAAAAGGGAAGGAAAACATAATACAAAATGAGAACACACGATTCACCGCAGAAAGACATTTCTGAAGTATCTACTTTCATAATCCCAATAGAAAGCATATCTTTCATAAAAACTGTATGAAATCTTGGATTATAAGGCTATAGACAGATACTAAAAATATATGACCAAGAGGCAAACAAAAATCTAAGGAGAGTCAAATTAAATTAGGAATAGTTTGTATTTAATAAAAGCAAAAGTTTAATTATAGAAATATAATGTACACTAGAATCAGTTGAACAGAACCAATACTGTAGAAAATTGAATCAATAGAGCAGATAAAAAGCTTAAGAAACCACCCCATGTTCATGAATAAGAAAGACAAAGAGTTAAACATAATCTGAGAGAAGATATAAAATAGGTATAATTAACATGAAATTGCATGTAATTTGTGTTCCTTGAAAAGACACACAGTGACAAAAAAGCAACACTAAATGCATAATAGGAAAAAAGAAATTCTGGGATGGAAGGTCTCAATCTGCTAGTTGAAGAGCATTCTGGATAGCAGCAAAATTTCCTTTACAAAAAATCGAACACGTAGACCCCATCTGATGAAAGTTTTACACTTGAAGGGAAAGGAAATAATCTTCAAGTATTAAAGTGGAAAAATTAGATCAATGACACAGAAAGAAAAATTATGCTGAATGCAGATTTCTTCTTCCTAACATCAGAATTTTTCAGAGTTAAAAATAGAAAAGCATATGACTTAAAATTCTATATTCAGTAATTTATTCGACAAATATTATTAAAGACCACTTTTGTACCAAACAGTGGACTAGGAGTGCTATACTTTTAGGTCTTCATTTATGTTTGGAGACAATAGAAGGGTGTATTAGTCTGTTCTCATGCTGCTAATAAAGACATACCTGAGACTGGGTCATTTATAAAGAAAAAGAGGTTTAATGGACTCACAGTTCCACATGGCTGAGGAGGCCTCACAATCATGGTAGAAGGCAAAGGAGAAGCAAAGTCACATCTTACATGGTGGTAGGGAAGAGAGAGCTTGTTCAGGGAAACTCCTTTTCATAAAACATCAGATCTCATGAGACTTATTCACAATTATGAGAACCGTACAGGAAAGACCCACCCCCATTATTCAATTACCTCCCACCGGGGTCCCTCCCACGATAAGTGGGAATTATGGGAGCTACAATTCAAGATGAGATTCGGGGTGGGGACACAACTAAACCATATCAAAAGGCTTAGAAAGTGGACTTCCTACAGCCCTTTATGGGGGAGTATCCACAGAATGCACCCTGATAAATCACACTGAGGAACTCCAAAGTAGAAAAGCTGCAAAAGTGATATAACTAGAAAATAATCAACCAGACATGCATCTGTTACAATCTGTCCTCTGAGTAGAGATTGTGGCCTTAGCGAGCTGACCCCCTTTCCCATGGCTAATACGAAAAGCTAGATGCATTAGTCCAGGATACTTTCCTAACACTGGAAATGGGAAGGTGTTGAAGAGAAATGATTCTGTTATCCTTAAATGGCAAGAGGCACTTTGCTAAGGAGTGGAAGGCAGATGCATTGGTGCTGCATTTCAATGGCTTACAATTGGATCCTGCCACAGGGTTCCAGAAAACAAAATTGGTCTCTCTGCTCTCAGAGGGTAGCACTCTTCTCCTAGATTATCCAATGTCCAGGGTCCCAAGGAGGGGCCCTGGCCTCCTGGAGCACAGTTTCCTTTTGTATTTTCCTGTCATGTTTCCTGTTTCTCCCCTTTCCCAGCCCCATCCTCCAAAAACTTCCCATGGATCAGTGACAGTGAGTGCCTCATAGTAAGAATGTGCTGCTGTAGGACTCAGTCTAGAGGGAGTTTTGCAGGTTCACCCTACAGAGAGGCCCTCTGCAGATCCTAGACACAGCCACACCTGCCTGTCATAGCCTCAGACCACATATACCACCTTCAGTGGCACTGGCTAAGTTTTGCCATTGGGCCAAAGGATAGAAGGACTGATGAGTAGCATACAATGCCATTTAAACTATTTTTATCTGAATAATTCTTATGGTTATAAACCAGAATGCAAACATAATTTTATATCTTGACATGTAAGATTTGTAACCTAAAATAAAAAATATTCATCTCAGTTTTCAGATCAATAACAGCCAGTACTGGTTTAAAATAAATAAGTGTGAAAATTGCCCTGAATTTCATGTGGATGTCAATACGGTTTATTGCTGATATTATTAGAAAAAAATTGCCTTGCTTTTAAATAGGTAAACTTTACATAATGTAAAACAGTGTACTATAATTTGTAGTCACAAAAATATGAAACCAACCTAAATGCCCATCAACCAATGAGTGGATAAACAAAATGTATATATATACCATGAAATACTACTCAGCCATAAAATGATATGAAATAATGGCCTTTGCAGCAACTTGCTCAGAGCTGGAGGCCATTATTCTTATTAGAATAACTCAGAAATGAAAAACTAAATACTGTATGTCCTCTCTTATACAAGAGAGCTAAGCTATGAGGATACAAAGACATGAGAAGGATATAACGGACCTTGGAGACTCAGGGGGAAGGGCAGGAGGGGGGTGAAGGATAAAATCCTACAGATTGGGTACAGTGTACACGGCTCGGGTGACAGGTACACCAAAATCTCAGAAATCACCGCTAAAGAACTTATCCATGTAACCCAAAACCACATGTTTGGTTCTGTACTCCCCAAAACGATTGAAAATAAAAATAATTAAGTAAAAACAGTGTATTCATCTGCTTGGGCTGCCATAACAAAATACCACAGACTGGGTGGCTTAAACCACAGAAATGTATTTTCTCACAGTTCTGAAGGCTGGAAGCACAAGATCGGAGTGCTGACTGGTTTGGTTTCTGATGAACGCTCTCATTTGGTTTCCAGATGGCTGCTTTCTTGCATTCTTGATACGTCATCATGACCTCTTTTGGAGCATCTGAGGGAGCTAAGAAGAGACGCAGGTAAAGCAGGAGAGGAGCAGGGAAGTGGGTGGAAACGGATATTGAGGTGGAGAGAGAGCATGCAAACAAGAGCTCTGGCTTCTCTTCCTATAAGGACATTAGTCCCATCAGACCAGAGCTCCATATTTATGGTCTCATTGAACCTTAATGACTTCCTTACTCCAAATACAGCCACACTGGGGTTAGGGCTTCAGGCTATGAATTTTGGAGTGACCCAAACTGTCAGTCCCTAACAAACAGCAATTATAATTTCTATATTACAGACAGAGGAAAGGAGTGGTGAGGAAGCTCATTCGTGATAAAAGGAATAAGGAAAGCCTAAGAAGGCATTAAAAGATGACAGAAGAGAGAGAGACTGTCAGTTAAGATTGTAGGAAAAATGGGAAAAGCTGCTCTTTCAAAAGCAAGACTCTCAGGCTGGATTATTTAATTTCCAAAATAAGCTAGCAACACCACCAAAACAAAGCAATTGACAAATGTTAAAATTAAGTATTCATAAGCTATGTCAAGCAATGATAACCAAAAGGCAAGGATTACAGTATAAAAAAAAAATGTAGAATTCAAAGTTAAAAAGACATTTATAACTGTTCATTATGAATATATAACAGAAAAACATCCCTTCAAAAATGCATAGCATAGAAATATACAATGCAAAAATTGATTTTTAAAAAAGAGAAATTGACAGGCATGAAAGGGAACCTTGTGTACTTTCACTCATTTGCATTTTAAACAAGCAAAATATAGAAAATCTATTAAAACGCGTTCAGCATAGGTTAGCTACCACATGAACAGAACGATATAATTTTTACTTGCAACATTCGAGAGAAACAAATGAAAATGTGTTTGAATTAATAAGAGACCTCACTAGGATATATGGATTACAAAATAATACACAAAAACCAACTGCTTCCCTTTATACCATAGATAATCATTAGGAAAACATGATAAATATCCTTTTCCCAAAAACTACTAAATGTTGACAAGAAAATAAACTTTAAAATAGATGTGATAACTACATGAAGAAAACTACAGATCCATATAGAATGTCCTAAGAAATGGCTTAAATAAATGGAAAATTCTTTAACAGCAAGAACTATGACAAAACTGTCAATTTACCCAAATTATAAATTATGTGTCATTCTTTTATGGAATGTCTTTAGTTTGCTAGAGCTGCCATAAGGAAGTGCCACAGGCTGGGAGGCTTAAACAGCCAACTATTTTCTCACAGTTCTGGGGGCTGGAAGTCCAAGACCAAGGCATCGGCAGGGTTGGTTCCTCCTGAGGCCTCTTTCTTTGGCTTGCAGGCGGCCACCTTCTCCCTACATCTTCATGTGGTGTTGCACCTCTGGTGTCTCTTTTTTGTGTGTCATCATATTTTTTAACAAGGATACCAGTCCAGTTGGGTTAGGGCCCACCCTCAAAGCCTCATTTTAACTTAATCTCTTATTTAAAAGCCCCATCTCCAAATTTTGTCACATTATGAAGTTAGGATTTCAACACATGAATTTTTCATGGGGGAACAGAGGACAAAAATCAGCCCATAACAAGAATGTATCAGGGACTTCCTAAATAATTACCAATTATGTTTCATCACCTGCCTTCTTCACAGCTGATTTGGATTCTGCTTCAGTGAGTTAGGGGCAGAAGTGATGTGCTCCACTTCAGGCCTGGCCATAAAACACACCTTTTTCCCCCCTTGAGACAGAGTTTCACTTTGTTGCCCAGGCTGGAGTGCAGCAGTGGTGCAATCTCAGCTCACTGCAACCTCCGCCTCCTGGGTTCAAGTGATCCTCCTGCTAAGTAGCTGGGATTACAGGCATGGACAGACCACCAACCCAGCTAGTTTTTGTATTTTTAGTAAAGTTGGGACTTCACCATGTTGGTCAGGCTGGTCTTGAATTCCTGACCTCAAGTGATCTGCCCACCTCAGCCTCCTAAAGTGCTGGGATTACAGGCATGAACCATGACACCTGGCTCCTAAAACTCACTCTCAACCATCCCAGTTCTTCCTACTTTCACAGAGACTTTGAAGAACTTGTATTTACATGGCAGCACATTTAAAAAAAAAAAAGGGTGCCTGGATTTCTGAGTTATCCTAGAAGGCCACACACATACATACACACACTTGCATTAGGTTGTAATAGAAGCAAGAAACAAGTAAAACAACTATTTTTGTTTGGTCATTAATTTTTTCTTTTGTACTGCAGCAAGCATATGTTAGACTAATAGAAAATATACAGAATACACACGATACCACATGTTCTGAAGCATTCCCCGTTCAAGAATTTAAAAACTCTTCATAATTGTTAGTTATATCTTCCATTAAGCATTTAAATATTTCATTAAGGAGAGATAATCATCTAATAGTAGTGGAAATATTAAACTCAATAAACATTTTCTTGTGGGAAAATCTACTTTACTTGATAATCAAAGTTATCACAGAAGAAATAGCCCCTTTGAGGAATTTTGAATATAGTATACTCTACAAAATCTCCAAAGATGAAAGAACAAGTCCATATATAGGGAACAAAGCCCTTGAATAAAGCCCAAGGAATGAAGTAATATGAAAATAAATTAGTGCCTGAGATGCAGCAGCTACATGTCCATGAACATAAAGATCTATTGACCAGAAAATCATGACCAGGTACAAAATCATCACCTTGTAAAACTCTAGGCCACCATAGTTAGGGAAGATGTTTAATAGTGTTACAATGGACAGATGGAAGAGTCAATTATTCTGCCAACTTCTGCTGTAATCCAACCTGAAATGATCCTCCAGCTGAGAGGTTAGGGGCTTTAAACTTTTATCACTAATTTCAAATGTAGACATCAAAGGGCAGAGTCATCAGAGCAGATACAGTCACGTAGCAAAGCCACTGCACCTTTCTCATCAGGAAGTTCTCTCCCAAAAATAACTGAGAGAATGTACAGGGCCCATTGATAAGAAGCTCTTCTTATAATTAGTTTTGATGACAATTTTAATTGAAATTTAGCTCTTGAATGCATGCATACAGAAGAATGGGACATCTTTGAAAGAAGTAATGAAACTTATAAAAAGCCCAAGACCCTTACAAAACAGATTGGAACAAGGAAAGAATAGTGCAGTAGACAAAGAAAGGGCCAAAAATATGGATTAAAAAATGAAAATGAAACTTTGACTATGATGTACTCTATAGAATCTTGCTAAAAATAGGAAGTATTTTAGCACAGCTAAAAATTTTTATGATTGCATTAAGAAGGCTGTAATAGGCCAGACTCAGTGGCTCACGCCTGTAATCCCAGAACTTTTGGAGGCCAAGACGGGTGGATCACCCGACATCAGGAGTTCGAGACCAGCCTGGCCAGCATGGTGAAACCCCATATCTACTAAAAATACAAAAAGTAGCCAGGCGTGGTGGCAGACACCTGTAATCTCAGCTGCTTGGGAGGCTGAGGCAGGAGAATCACTTGAAACTGAGAGGTGGAGCTTGCAGTGGGCTGAGATTGTGCCACTGCACCCCAGCCTGGATGACAGAGCAAGACTCTGTCTTGGGGCAGGGGGGCAGTCTGTAATAGATGTTCTACATACATGCATATACACACATGCACATATACCTACCACACAAGGTAACTAAACTCTAAAGGGGTGGGGTTTCATCCCATTAGTATAGGTTCAAATATTCCCAACATTTCTTTTCCAAATACGTCACACCTGAGGAATGTTTTAGCTCATGGCAGCACTGGCTGCTTTCATAACTCCACACATATTTGAAATCTTGGCAGCCAGAAAATATTAAAAAGACGCCATTCTCCCATTCTGTAGGTTGCCTGTTCACTCATCTGACAAAGGGCTAGTATCCAGAACCTACAAAGAACTCAAACAAATTTACAAGAAAAAAACAAACAACCCCATCAAAAAGTGGGCAAAGGATATGAACAGACATTTCTCAAAAGAAGACATTCATACAGCCAACAGACACATGAAAAAATGCTCGTCATCACTGGCCATCAGAGAAATGCAAATCAAAACCACAATGAGATACCATCTCACACCAGTTAGAATGGCGATCATTAAAAAGTCAGGAAACAACAGGTGCTGGAGAGGATGTGGAGAAATAGGAACACTTTTACACTGTTGGTGGGACGGTAAAGTAGTTCAACCATTATGGAAAACAGTATGGCGATTCCTCAAGGATCTAGAACTAGATGTACCATATGACCCAGCCATCCCATTACTGGGTATATACCCAAAGGATTATAAATCATGCTGCTATAAAGACACATGCACACGTATGTTTATTGCAGCACTATTCACAATAGCAAAGACTTGGAATCAACCCAAATGTCCATCAGTGACAGACTGGATTAAGAAAATGTGGCACATATATACCATGGAATACTATGCAGCCAAAAAAAAAGGATGAGTTTGTATCCTTTGTAGGGACATGGATGCAGCTGGAAACCGTCATTCTTAGCAAACTATCACGAGAACAGAAAACCAAACACCGCATGTTCTCACTCATAGGTGGGAACTGAACAATGAGATCACTTGGACTCGGGAAGGGGGACATCACACACCGGGGCCTATCATGGGGGGGGGGAGGGGGGAGGGATTGCATTGGGAGTTATACCTGATGTAAATGACGAGTTGATGGGTGCAGCACACCAACATGGCACAGGTGTACATATGTAACAAACCTGCACGTTATGCACATGTACCCTAGAACTTAAAGTATAATAATAATAATAAATAAATAAATAAAAAGATGCCATTCTAGCCCTGCCTATTGAAAAGATAAATATTGTGCTATCTGAAATTACCAGACAGATACAAGTTGCAGGTTGTTTCCACAATGTTTTGGCATTTGTGGGGAAAAGGTTTATGACCTCGTTTTCCTTTAAAAATTCATCATTTAACATGGGACAAAGATGCCTGAAATAAATAACATGAAACAGCCAATAGACTCCAGATCATTCATGCTAGCCAAAAATTTTAAAACTTTCAATAGTATTAAAATGTGCTTTTAATGATGAGGCATGACATTCTTACCTTGTTTTATGTAATTTCCATCATTCTGAACAAAAATTTAATTTCAATTTAATTTCAACTTATCAAAGTCAAGATTTAAAAAACAGCCTGGGCCAAGCACAGTGGCTCACATCTGTAATCCCAGCACTTTGGGAGGCTGAGGTGGGCAGATCACCTAAGGTCAGGAGTTTGAGGCCAGCCTGGCCAACATAGTGAAACCTTCTCACTACTAAAAATAAAAAAAAATTAGCCGGGCATGGTGGCAGGCCCCTGTAATCCTAGCTACTTGGGAGGCTGAGGCAGGAGAATCACTTGAACCTGGGAGGCGGAAGTTGTAGTGAGCTGAGATTGTGCCACTACACTCCAGCCCAGGTGACAGTGCAAGACTCCATCTCAAAAAGAAAAAAAAAAAAAAAACACCAGCCTGTGCATGCCAGGAGGCAGAAGGGTTTGGCATGGCTGAAGAATCAGCAGGCAGAGCCCTCAGGCCATGGGTAGAGAGGAGGCTTGACAGCTGGGGCAGGGCTCTGATGTTTGCTGTGACAAGGGCTGTCATTCTGAATGTCCCCAGGTCAAACCACGGCCTCATGCTGAAAAGCTATGCAGAGGAAACTGAAATGAAGAGTAATTAGGAAAGAAATCAAAACAATCACGTGTCTACACTCTCAGAAAAAAGCTGAAAGTGTAACACAGCATTGGTCCTATGAAGACAAGTAAAAAATAAAAGTTGCTGGAATCCCTAAAACACTTTAAGCCTTGGGAGAAATGTGACTGTGGTCTGAGTCGTGTAGCACATCATGGTAACTCCTGTACAGCAGAACTCATCCTCATCGTTCTTATTCTGTCCCGATAGCTGGTACCACAGGTGTACACTACCACGCCCAGCTAATTTTTGCATTTTTTGTAGAGACGGGGTCTCACTGTGTTGCCTAGACTCAAACTTGGCCTCAAGTGATCCTCCCACCTCAGTCTCCCAAAGTGCTGGTATTACAGTCATGCCCTACCACATCCAACCTCGAATCATGTTTTTAAAAGTTAATCCATATAAACAGGTATATTAGTCCGTTCTCACACTGCTATAAACAACTGCCAGAGACTGGGTAATTTATAAAGGCAAGAGGCTTAATTACCTTACAGTTCCCCATGGCAACGGTGGCCTCAGGAAACTTACAATCACAGCAGAAGAGGGAGTAAACACATCCTTCTTCACATGATGGCAGGAAGGAGAAGTGCCTAGCAAAACGGAGAAAAGCCCCTAATAAAACCACCAGATCTCATGAGAACTCACTATCACAAGAACAGCAAGGGAGAAACAGCCCCATGATTAAATTACCTCCCACCAGGTCCCTCCCACAACATGTGGGGATTATGAGAACTACAATTCAAGATGAGATTTGGGTGGGGACACAGCCAAACCATATCAACAGGTGAGAAGCAACTGCCAAATTCTTAAAAAGTTGTAAGAATGAACTACACTGTATTTGTAAGCAAATCTCAAATGGTATTTTCCCCATCCCTGTTCCCTGCTAAGATATGCCCTTTCTGTGACATAGCAAGGAGCCAGACAATGGCAGGACAGATGCCTCTATCAAGTGGGACTGGTCAGGGCGCCCCAGAACCACTCATGTTCATTGGCCAAAGCAAGTCACGTTGCTAATTCCAGTCAATGACAGCAGAAAATTCTATGTCCCTTAAATGAAAAAGAAGTGTAAAAACAATGAAACCTATCCCAATTATCACACAATCTATAAAATCTATACAATGCAGGTAATAATAAAACCTGTTGCTTACCAGACAATAAAGCACTGCCTAAAATAAACAATGTGACACTGTCAATCAATAGACAAACAGATCAATGAAACATGGTAGAAAAATGCAAAAATAGATGCATGTACATAGAGAATCTTAGTAAATAATAAAGATGACATTTTGAAAACATCGGAGAAAATTGTAGTATGATGTTAGGATAACTAGACAGACATGTTGGAAAAAATGAGGATCGATTGCACTACTGACATCTAAGAAATACCTGCTGGGACAAACATTTAAACTTGGAAAATGAGATTTAAAATATTAAAAGGGAGAAACTTTTTTAAAAAATAATCAAGAAGCAAGAAGTCATAAGCAAGATGACATTTCTGAGTAGGCTTAAAATCCAAATGTTATAAAAGTGAAGACTAACAAATTTGACTACAAAAATAAATACATAATTTCTACATAGCTAAAAAATAGAACTCAAGGTGAAAAGAAACAAATTGGGAGAAGTATTTGCAATATTGCCACATTGGAAAGGTTAGTCTTTTTAATATATAAAGATCTAAGAATCAAAAAGAAATAATTCAAACAAGATAAAAAGTTGGACATTTTACAGAGAAGGAAACATGAATTGTTCTCAAATAAAAGATAATTCTCAACAGTAATGCACAGTAATAATTTCAATGCGGCATGTTTCTTCTTTCACACTGAGGAATCTCAATTTTATGACAACATTTTGTATTGATAGAAGTGGGAGTTAATCAGTACCCTCATGTATTGCTGGGAGTTAATCAGTACCCTCATGTATTGCTGAAGGGAGTGTAAGTTCAATCTCTTTAGAGTTTTGGGCATTATCTACCAACATTTAAAATTCAAAACATTCTTTCACTAAAAATTCTTTCAGGTATAGTTTATAGATATACTTACACATATATGAAATAATGCATGCACAAAGATAGAAACTATATTCCCTCTGCCACCATTTGAACTCAAAGAACAGAATTAGATTCTAATTCTTGTTCACAGCATGATTTTATCATTCATCCATAAATGGGCATTTTATTAGTTCTCCCTCACAATGTGGTACTTTCAAATACACCACCTAAAATAAATGCTACAACAATGAAGATAACCAGCTACTTGCCATCTTCTCTCCTTCCCTCACCCAGTTTAACCACCATCATGAAGCCACGTCCATAATATTCTTTCTTACTGTTTTATGGAGGCTAATTGCATCTATATATATATTCCCCAAAAGTATATGTATATGTATCTTTTTGAACTTGGTTATTACTTTTTTAAAAATCTGTGTTTAATCTTATAGAATTTAGTTTTTCATTTAATGTTTTTAGCTAAAACCATCCACATTGCTCTGTGCCACTTGCAATTCAGTTGTTTGAGGCACCATTGTGAAATCTGCCAGTTTATTCATGCATTCTTCCATGAATGGGCAGTTGGGTTGTTTCCTGGTCTTTACTTTTGTGAATAGCATTCATACATGTGAACATTTTCATTCATGTCTCCTGTTGAACATGTACACTTTTTTTTAGATACATCCAGAACTGCAATTGCTAGGTCGTAAGATAAATATTAAGGTTTAAGAGATAGCCAATCTGCTTTCCAAAGATGTGCCATTTGAGATCGTCACCAGAAATATCTAAGAGATTCTGTGGGTCTATATCTACTAAAAACTTGATAGTATCTAATATGGTTTGGCTGTGTCCCCATACAAAATCTCATCTTGAATTGTAGTTCCCATAATCCCCATCTGTCATGAAAGGGACCCGGTGGGAGGTAATTGAATCATGGGGCAGTCACCTCCATGCTGTTATCGTAATTGTGAGTTCTCATGAGATATGATGGTTTTATAAGGGGCTTTTCCCCTTTTGCTTGGCACTACTTCCTGCCACCATGTGAAGAAGGACATGTTTGCTTCCCCTTCCGCCATGATTGTAAGTTTCCTGAGGCGTCGTCAGCCATGCTGAACTGTGAGTCAATTAAATCTCTTTCCTTTATAAATTACAGTTTCAGGTATGTATTAGCAGTGTGAGAATAGAGAAATACGATGTCAAATTTTTAATTGTTGCAAATCAAAGGCATGTAAAACTGTCTCACTGAGGTGTCCAAGTGCATTTTTCTTATCACTAATGATGTGAACAATCTCATTTTATGTTCTATTGGCAAAATATGTTTCCTGTTCTATCAAATGCCTCTTTGCTTTTGGCAACTATTTTCCAATGAGTTGCTTTTCTCATTGTTTTGTAAATGTTCTAGGTACACATTTTGTAAACGTACGTACACACTTGATGCTAAGTTGTGCGTCTGTGAAAGTTTAATGAATTGTTTCACTTCCTTTAATACAACTCTTGGTATACAAGGGATCTAAATTTTAATAGTCATATTTAGCTATTTTTTCATTCATAAACAAAGCTTCTTGCATCCTATTTAAGACAACTTTCCTTACTCAAATGTACAAGATAGTTATACTTTCTTTTAAAAAGTAGTTATATTTTGTTTTTCATGTAATTTTTTAATGCTGCTGCAGTTAAGTGGAATATATTGTATGAGGTCATGGTCCAATTCATTTTCTTCATAATGATAGCTGTTTTTCCAGTTCCATATATCCTGCCATCTCTTCTGACTGTTCTGATATATTACATGCATGGATCTTTTATGAACAACTCTGTCCCATTGATCAATTGCATAATCCTGAGCCAACATCACACTTTCATAATTAATTTTATAATAAAGTCTATTAGGGCAAGGTTCTTTTCTGCTTTTTTTCTTCAGAAGGGCCCTACCCATTCTTGGCCATTTTTCTTATAAGTTTAGAATTATATCGCTCAGTTCCATGAAAAAAAAAAATACCACAAAGATTTTAATTGGATTTGTATTGCCTTCATACATCAACTTGGGAAGAATTTGGAATCTTTATAATACTCAGGCTTATTACAGGGTCATGTGACAAGGAGTATCAACTATCTGTAAATAATTACTACAAATCAATTCATATATTACTTTAGATCTCTTTATAACATTTTACTGCTTTCCTTGTAGAGGTCTTACACATCAACTCTTTAGTTTTATTTCCATGTATAAAATATCCTTTGATGTTATAAACAGTTTCTCCTTGATTTGATCATCTAAATGTCTGCTACACTTATAACAAATTTTTCATTGATTTTGTGGGATTTTTCTATACAAATAACCAGAAGGGGGAACCTGTGAGGTGTGGCTGTAACGTTGTGAGAGGAAATTTCTTCAAAGAAGAAAATCCTAGAGAGGGCCTCAGCTGTTGGCCATCACCAAGTGACACTCCCTGAAGCTGGGGGTATAAGTACCTTGGTCCCAAAAGTGGGTGGGGACTTGGGTATCAACTACAACCTGGACCAGATAGTAGTCCAGGGTTACTATCCAGGTTACTAAATAAGCAATACCGCATTCCAGGAACAATTTCAGAGATTGACACCATCAAAGACTTAAAGGATGCAGGATTGGGATCTCTTCTCATATCCCCCATTCAATGTGCTGTTCTCACTCCTTCAAAAATCGGTTGGATTGTGGTGAATGATGGTTCACAGCCAAAAACATAACCAAGTATAGTTCAGGAGCTATTTGTATTTTGCCATTACTTTCAAGGGCAAAAACCAGTTACTTTTGCACCAACCTAATACTATTGTGCCAGATGTGGTATCACCACCAGAAGAGACCAACACGTGCTCTCTAGTGCTCATGTGCAACTTGAGGTAAGCACATTCTTCTCAATAGGAAGAAAAAAGCAGTTTCTCTTCACATAACCGATGACATATTCACTGTTTTGCACTCCATCTGTGCCAACTTTCTTTGTTATAATTAGGTCACAGATATCCTATTTAATGTAATACTTTTCTGAACATCTGTCTTGGTTCATTTTGCATCCCTATAAAGGAATAACTGAGGCTGGGTAATTTATAAAGAAAGGGGGTTTATTTGGCTCACAGCTCTGAAGGCTGTACAACCAGCACTACTTCTAGTGAGGCCTCAAGAAGCTTTGGTTCAGGGCAGAAATGGAAGGGGAACAGGCATCACATGGCCATTGCAAGAGGAAGGAAGGGAGACAGATGAAGGAGGAAGGTGCCAGCTCTTTTTAATAGTCAGATCCCACAGGAACCAACAGAGTGAGGACTCACTCATTACTGCCATGACAGCACCAAGCCATTCAGGAGAGATCTGCTCCCATGACCCAAACATCTGCCACCAGGCCCCAGCTTCGACACTGCAGATCACATTTCAACATGAGATTTGGAGGACACAAATGTACAAATGATATCAGTGTCACACTTGGATCCAATACTGATTAAACCATTATGTGAGTGGTAAGTATTCTCAAGCCAGAAGATGTCATTAAGATTCAGGTACTAAATTTATTGATAAGTTCTAAGAGTTCAGTGGCTCAGGGCATACCTGAATATCCTTTCTGAGATACCAGTTGTTCCACCCTCCCAAACCTTATCCTAAAAAAACAAATGGCATGTGGTAGACCTCTTTGGAGTTTTATTGTTTTGTTTTTAGTATACTTTACTTTTTAGATCAGTTTTAGATTTGGAGAAAAAGTATACAAAATATAAAGAGAGTTCCCATATATCCCCTCTCTCTGACATACCATTTTCTATTAGGGCCTTGCATTAGTGTTATACATTCATTACAACTGATGAACCAATATTGATATATTATCAATCACTAAGCTCAAAATTAACATTAAGATTCACTTTGTATTGCACATTCTGTGGGTTTTGACAAATGTGGAATAACATCTATTCACCATCACAGTATCACAGATTGGAGTTTCACTGCCCTAACAAACCTCTGTTCTGTTTAGTCCTTCCTTCCCGAGCTCCAAGCAAAAACTGATCTTCTGTCTCTATAGTTTCGCATTTTTTCAGAATGTCATATAGTTGAAGTCATACAATTTGTTGTCTTTTCAGAATGACTCTTTCACTTAGTAATAGTCATTTAAGGTTCTTCCATGTCTTTTCATGACTTGATAGCTCATTTATATTTCTTCTGAGTAATATTTTGTTATATGGATATATATTCAGAAGTGTCCTAGACATTCTTGATCATTTTTCATCCATCTAAATTGTAAAATTATCTTAAGTGCCATAGAAAAATCCTCAAAGATGTTTATGGATTTGCATTGCAGCTACAAATAAACTTGGAAAAAATTGAAGGACATCTTGGCTGTTTCCCATTTTGACATAATTATGAATAAAGCTGCTAAAACATTTTTGTAAAGGTTTTTGTGTAGATGTAAGTTGTCAGCTCACTGGGGTATGTACTTGGGAGCATGGTTGTCTCTTTGGGTCCTGCAGGCAGCATACATTGCACTTGGAAGTGCCACTCTGAGCCATTACCTGGGTAACTGGTAAATAAGAGATTTTCGGCAGCTCCAGACTTCAGGGCAAACCACGTGGCCACATAGCCCTGTGAGTCAGTGATCAGGATGAACTCAGAGTCTCTGGAAAATCCCTACAGGAAAGTAGTCACACAGACTCCGACACCCCCGACCAGCAGACTATGAGCTACCAGGTGACCATGTATTTGGGGCTGTCCATTAGAAGGTTGGTATTACCAGTGCCACTGGGTCGTTGGTTCTTGTGGGCCCATCAGCAATCCACTGTCAAAGATGGCACATTTTAGACAGAGTCTGTGCAGGTCCAGAAGGTATAAATAAATTAAATATGGATGGTCCACTCCCTCGTAATCCACCTTTACTTTACTGACACCTTCCTCAACTCCCAAGATCCAGGGGCTTTTTGTGACCAGTTGATGAAAGAGGAAAGAATGTGTGCCTAATTCAGAGAGGGGTCAGCACTGCGATTACCAGAAAATGAGAAGCTGTTGCAGGAGGGACAGATTGGGAAGAGGTCTAAATGGCAGCAGTGAAAGAAAATCCTCTCCGTGGGAGATCTGGGAGCAGTGCAGGTGGATCTCCCTTTCCCGCGGAGAGAGAACTCTCCATGTGGCATGCGCTCCGGGGCAGAGGTTATTGGCTTGACTTGTTGGTCAGGAGCAGGGCAGGAAAACTGTGGGAAGAATGAATACAAGAACATCTGGGAAGAGGTTACTGAACTCGGGATGGGCACACAGTGGGTGAATCAAATAGGAAGGGGAAAGACAAGGATATCTTGGAGTTTATTGAACCTGGGATGGACACAGTGGCTGGAAGGATCTACATCTCCTGTTCATGGTCAACCCCCCAGGCTTTCCGAACAGATTGAACAGCTACGTTGGAGGATGACTTCTCTCACAGGTGTTGGTCTCTCTTCTTAGCCCTCACTGTGCTGGGGCAACAAGCCCATGAACTTAGTCACTATTAGTGGAATACAGAGGCTATACATGAACCCAAGAAATGGGCTCCTTTTCACAAACGCTGATATAGCAACTAACACTGCCAACATTTCTAATCCAGCAGCAGCAAAGATAGACACTGAGTCTTAAAAGTGCCACCATCCTCTGCCTCCCATGTGACACAGGATGCTGGCAGGTAGATCATACTATACTTTCTTTGCCCTGGAGGAGGCAGTGAATTTACTCTAACTGGAATCAATCTGTGTAGTGTGATGGGTTCCCCACCAGGTTACTAAAGGGTGTATATCCACTGCCTGAACCTTAAAGGCCAGGCCAGGGACAAAGGCCATAAGACCCAGTCAAGGAGCAGGTGTCCCTGAGAACCCAAATATCCCAGAGTGTATCTGAAAACCTACCATAGATAACAGTCCCAACACACACACACACACACACACACACACACACACACACACACACACACACACAGCAAAGAGTCAGAAAATTAGCTTTAAAGCAGCTTAGGGGTGGGAGTCAGAGCAGATCTCTAAAGCTGTCCAGAAGGGCCTCATATGTAAGTCCTAATAAACTCATCTACTCGCCAAACTGGACTTGTCTAAGTCATTCTTTGATCTCTCAGCTCCCTCCCACTTCAGCAGAAGGTTTTTCTATATGATTCCAGGTTTTTCTCATTCCAATCTGTATCCCAGATATGTATTTGACCTTGATTCTCACATGCTGTAACTGGCACTGCCATCAAAGAACTACATAATGCTTACACCTTAGCACTGTATCCAAAATAATACTGTCTCAGACTAAGGAACTCATTTTATGGTAAAACGATAGAGGCATAACCATAACCTACTCTATGTTGGAGCCTAATAATTTGATTAAGTCTAGAATAAGATATCACCTTAGGAGACAATATCCTGTGCTCCCAGGAGCTAGAACAGATGAGCTCAAAAAGCAGTGGAAGCAAAATCAGCCCTTTTTGCCATCATCCCTAGGGAGCCACTTGCAGAATTCATGCTTCCTGCTCCTCGAACATAGGCTCTTCCAGATTTGAGCTCCTGGGAGGCAGCTGGGTACACAGGGAAATGTTCCACGGAATCTGAAACTCCAACTGCTACCTGGTCACTTTCGGGTTGTCATGCAAGTGGGCCCACAGGCAAAGAAGGGATGTGCTCTACTGGCAGAGGGAATCTGGCCTACACATGAAGGTAGGTAGGGTGGCTGCTACATAATAGAGGCCAGGGTGAGGACCTGTAGAACCAACAGAGGTTGCTTACTTGGTGTTTCTCTGCCCAAGGAGAGCATTAAAGGAGGATTTGCAGCACACCTGGCTTAACAAGGACACCAACTCCTCAGGGATAAAGGTCTGGGTCATGACTCCAACCAGTCTTCACAAGTCAAATATGGAGAGAGGGGGAACCCTACCACAGGTGTTGACTTTTCATCACACTCCTTCTTTCACTACTCACCACCTCGCCTTCATTGTCTTCTGAGATTGTCTTTGACAACATAGACTGTCAGGGAAATTCCATTCGTACCCCCCCATAGGGTTGAACCAAGGGCTTTCTGTTCTCATAAATTTGAGGCCCAATTTGTAGCATAAGAACTGAGCCAAGAAGATCTGGGACACATAGGGTGGACACCACAGGACACTAATTCTCTGTTTCAGGTTCTCTCTACTTCACCTGTCTTTTGTTCCAAACCAAATCTGCCTGGGTCCAGATCAGTTTCTTGCAGAGTACAACCTACACTCTCCCTCCAATGCCTCCGACCTCTTGCCAGGGGCAAGAGGGGCTCCCTGGGGCCTCCCTGTTGATGTTCTGGTAAGGAGTATAGCATGTGTCCAGTAGGGCCAGGGAGCTCATAACTCTGACTGGGAGACTGCAGCCTGCAGATCTGTTCTTCCCCATCTTCACCCACAGTTGGTGGTAGGGTCCCAAGACACAGGTGATAGATGAGGTTTCTCAGGTGATGGCCTGAAGATGAAGCAGGAAGTCTCGCTTAGGGGTGGTCAACTCAGCAATGCTCCAGGCTGCTGCCTCTCCCTCACACCCTGTATCACCTCCTCCTGCATCCCTCACACCTGCACTCTGGGATTATCCTTCCTGGTGAAGGAGGAGCAGGCATGCAAGCCCTTAGCCTCTGGCTCTGCTTTCTGGAGAGCCCAAGTAGAACAAAAAACACACCAACAAACACACATATACGCATGCATACAGTTCATAATTTGGACAATTACATACAATTAATCAAGCCTCTTTTCCGGGAACATAAACACTTATCCTAGGTGATGAATGAGGAACATTAGCCTAGGTTCCTCGGAGAACGAAGATTTAATGACTGTCCCCATAGCACACTTTTCCATGGCTTCCACAAAACAATTCTAATTCTTGTAATGAAATGAGTGAGAATAAATATGCATGATCCAGATTTCAGTAGGAGTTCACTCTGCCCTGCAGTCTAGGCTTAAGTTTTAGCAACAGACAGTCAATCCTCACTCAAGGACAAAACTCTGCCAAGGGCATCAGCTAGGGTAGAAACAGAAAGTGGCCTCAATTATCCAAACTTCAATTGGGGCATTAGCTTTTGCAGTCATGTTTGTGGATGAATGGAAGAGGAAGTAAAGTAATTAATACATGTCTCCAAGATGACAGTCTCTTGAGATGAGATTGAGCTTTGTCAATAAATCATTTTCTGAACATGGAAAGACAAAACAGTCCAAAATTTCAAGAACATAAGGAAGATTGGCTCTCTAGCTTCATTCAGCCTTCACCTCTGCAGGTATGTGGCCTTCAGATGATGCATCAGCAACATCAGCAGTGAATTCTCTTTCCATAGCACTAAATCTAAGGCTCACAGCCAGAAATAGATCTTCAAAGAGTGCATCCATAAAACCCTCATGAAATACCAAAATAATGAGTATCCAGGTGCACACGTACATGTGTACACACTCTACAAGGAAGAGAACAATTCGTTTAATGCTTAAAAAGGATGGACTATCTCCATTCAGGGAAAAGTAAGAATACAGACCAGAATATCAGATTTTAAAACAGAATTGTTTAATAACAGGCAATATGTAAGTTTCTGTCTGAATATATATTTGACTCACAGTTCATAACAGCCTTACCCAACTTTCCATTCATTAATCTAACAAATAGCTGTTCAGTCCCCACCAGGTGCTGGGCACAATTTAAGACATAAAGGATGCATTTGTTATATAACTCAGGCAAAAATCTCTGTCCTCCTGGAGCTTACATTCTAATAAGGAAGATACATAGCAAACCAAAGAAATAAGTACAGTGCATTAGAAGTTAAAAACACCTAAAGAAAAATAAAGCATGAAAGGGAGTTCAAAAATTCCAGGAAATTGCAATTTTAAACACAGTGGTTAGAGGCCTCACTGAGAAAGTGACATTTGAGCAAGGTTTTATAAAACCGGTGAGGAAACAGTATCCGGGAGAAGAGGGTTCTTGGCAGAAGGAAGAACCATTGCTGATGCAGAAATGCACTTGAAAATCATTACAGCGTGAGAGGGGTGAACCTCGCCTGACTAGCAGGGAAGAGAGCCAGAAGCAATAGAGGCCAGTCCATACAGGGCCTTGGGAGGCAGGTTAGGACTTTAGGTATCTTTCCAAGTGAAATGAAAAAGCACTGGGAGATTCTCAGCAGAGTTATAGCAACAATTGACTTAGGTTTGAATAGGATAACTTGGGGTACTATGTTGAAAATAGATTGCAAGTAAAGAGTGGAACCAAGACAGCAATGATTGTAGCAATCCAGACAGAGGTGATGTTAGCTTAGACCAGGGCACGGCTAGGGTGGGAAGTGAATAGGTGGGATCCTGGACACATAGGTGAAAGAAAAAAGACATTGCTGAAGGATTAGCAGTGGGTGAGTGAAAAAGGGAAGAGTCAGCCATGAGTAACTGAAGTATGGAGCTACTTCAAAGATACAGACCCCAGACCCAAACCCACAGCAACTGCAAACATTCTAGGAAATCTTACTTGCCCAGAAAGTGACCTGAGTATGTAGATCAAAAAATATCCCCCAAGTTCCAGGAAAAATGATTAAAAAGTGTATCACAACCAAATGCATCCTGGAAAAAAATGGGAATTTCAAGAACATAGAAAAAAAAAATGTTCTACAGATGTCCAGGCAGTAATCAAAAAAAGAGTTACCTAAAAAGGAAGGAAAAATCACACTTCCCTTCAGCTCTAAATGTCAGAAGACAACCAAGGCACATGTGAAGAGTTTCAAGGTAACAGATGTGATCCAAGAATGTTTTATAAAACCAAGTGATCTTTTTGACATGAAAACAATAAAAAAAATTCCCAAATATACAAAGAAGGGCCTCGAAATACTCCTCTTATGTAAATCTGCAAGAAATACTTGACTACATAAGTATAAATTAATAGAAAATTCAGAATATTAAGCAACTGATATTTTCATCTTCTTGGAATCTCTAACAAGAAAATATTCTTAAATATACATATCCGCAAATATATGTATTGCATTGTTATTGTTAGTAAAAATTAGCCAAAATCTCAATTTCACAATCTGAGTAATGTCTCTATTCTGATCTACTATCTAACCATTAAAACTCCAATCTGAAAAAGTTTTAATACTGTAGGAGAATAATTATAATGTGAGACTTAGGGGGAAAAGTATAAAAATCTACATATGGCATAATACTATGTAAAGAAAATTTTAAGAGTAAAAAAGATTAGAAAAATAAGGCAAAATATTAATAGCAGTTTCAAAATGGTGGGACTATTTGTGTTCTTTACCTCTTGTTTTATATTTCTGTATTTTTCTCATGTATCACTTTTATAATCAGGAAAAAAAAAAGAACAAAAAATGTTAACACATCATACGGAAGCTAAGAAAGACAGAATACCAAATAGGTAAATGATAGTAGCTCAAGAATGTGTAGACAACAAATAGAGCAGAAATGGTAATCCAGGGTATGACTGAAGATGTTCAGTCCATTTCTCGTTTGCCCCAAGAATCCTCACCAGCAGCGCTTGTGGCTGTAGGTTTTTACCCTGAGACAACTTTGCCACCAACTATCTTGCTTTTGTTATTTTTGCATCACTCTATTATATTGACTTTGGAAAAAAAAGACATCACTCTATGGAATTCTGTTTTTAGTAGTGGTATTTCCGTCTACAAAATATAGTGATTTTTGATCACCGAAAATGTCAAATCCTAGAAAACCTAACATTCCTACATGTAATGTTAACATTGTTCTTGAACAGTTTTTGGCCAAAATTTCATTTGCTGAATCTAATTTTTCTGAAATAGATAATTCTAATGATTCAGACAATTCTGATGTTACTTCTTTTCAGAAATAACTCCAAGAACAGTTTTTATGTTTAATTTTCACGTTGAAAATCAGTCAGATTTGCTTCAGCCTCAAAGAGCATGTTTATGTAAAATCAAATGAACACTGGCAGCGAGTGGTACTCTTTTTCCCAAACGGGTTAAGAACCTGAAACATCTAGAAGTTAAATGGGATAACCATGCTTCAGGTTAAAATTAACAAATATAAACCAATGTCAAGACAAACACTGATAAAATTCTTCATTCTAAGAGTAAAGAATTTCCACCCTTTGAAAAAAAACAACACAGAGAAAGAGATGAGAGAAAAGTGAGAGAGGCTGTTTTTAAGCAGGACTGCTATGGGTTTCTTTATTACCAAACTTTAACATGTGAAGCTCAGTAGTGGGCAGTGCACAGAGTGTGAGGTCGTGCGTGGGTGGAGAGTGTGTGCATGAGGGACCCTGCGCGGAATAAGAGCCCTGGGAGCCTTATTTACAGTGATGAATAAATCCAATTACACAACTCAGAAATGAATTGTCTATTCATTTCTATTAGTGGTGGTCTATTCCTGATAGAGACCAAAAGTAAATAAAAGCAAGCAGAGGAATGGTGCTAATTAATATAATTAACTGTGTTCATTGATGAAACAAATATAGGACTTTTTTGAAGGATGAAGAAAAGTCTCATATGAAAGGAATACAGAGAGGAAAGGAGAAATGCGATAGCAAAAGGTCTCAAAATCTCTCATTTTCACACACAGAAATGCAATACAACTGCATGAATGACGATCAGAGACAGAGAGGCAAACAGGCAGAGAGAAAGAGACAGGAAGAGAGGCAGAGAAAGACACACAGATAATACTCTTCAATAAATAGAGAGAAGGGTCTTGAAGTGCAACACTGTCTCTCCGAATGGAATATTTTGTATCACCCACGCCTCGGGGCGACCTTGCATAGAGCACCTGAGATGACACAGCCATCTCTTGAAGCCCCGTGTCAAGATGCCCAGATCTATGGGTACAAGTCAACCTGTTAAAAGCTGAAGTGTAAAAAATAGTGTCTGAAATAGATTTGAACAAAAGCTGTATTTAGAGAGGATCCAGATACTACTCAATATACTGTCGATTTTACAAAGGGCTTTAACATGTTTGACTTTAACAGCCTTGTATTAGTTCATTTTCACACGCTATAAATAACTACCGGAGACTGGGTAATTAATAAAGAAAATAGGTTTAATTGACTCGCAATTCCACATGGCTGGAAAGCCCTCAGGAAACTTACAATCATGGTGGAAGGTGAAGGGGAAGCAAGGCACATCTTACATGGTGGCAGGAGAAAGAGGGTGTGGGGGGAAATGTCCATGAGAACTCATTGTCAAGAGAACAGCATGGGGTAAACTGCCCCCATGATCTAATCACCCCCCAACAGGCCCCTCGCCTGACATGTGGGGATGACAATTTGAGATGAGATTTTGGTGGAGACACACAGCCAAACCATATCAAGCCTCCTGAAGCAATTACTACTCCTGCATTTCTCAAAAAAGCTGTAAGCAAGGTGCAGTGGCTCACACCTGTACTCCCAGTGCCTTGGGAGGTCAAGGCAGGAAGATTCCTTGAGCCCAAGAGTTCAAGACAAGTCTGGGCAACATAGTGATACTTCACCTCTACTAAAAATAAAAAATAAAAATAGCCAGGTGTGGTGGTACATGCCTGTAGTCCCAGCTCCTCAGGAGGTGGAGGCAGGAGAATCATTTGAGCTCAGGAGTTTGAGCCTGCAGTGAGCCATGATCAAACCACTGCACTCCAATCTGAGAAACAGAGTAAGATCTTGTCTCAAAAAAAAAAAAAGAAAAGAGAAAACTGTTTCAACAAGTATGCAGCAGAGCCTTTTGTCAGTTTCTGGACTCTGATACAAATCCATGGTGCTCCCCAATACTCGCTTGTCTCTACCTGGAAGGCAACAGTATTCACTTTTATTCATTTACTTGTGTTCATTCCCAAGACTGAGAAGCAATGTCCTAGATTTTCTACTAGGGTAGATATCTGTCATCTACCACTCTTTGATAATGAACCAAATGTACCCTAGTTTCACAAAACAGGAAGAGGTGCACATGGGGACTGGCTACCACAGACCTTCCTGTGCCATGAACTTCTGAGGCTGTCTGCCTCATTTGGCTGCTGGAGAGGTAACTGTGGACCTAGGCCCCAACCACTCGGATAAACAGATATTCATTCAATCCAATCCAGGTGATTCAAAGTCAAATATGTAACTGGGGCCCAGGTTACCCTAAAAGGCTATCATGTTCCCTAGATCACAGTCTGTTACCAGACACAATGGCCACCAGCCATGAGTGGCTCTTGAGAACTTGAAACCTGGCTGGTTTATATTGAAATGAGATGTGAGTGTAAAATGCACTGGATTTTGAAGACGTAATACCAAAAAGAAAAAAAAAAGTTAAATATTTATTAATATTTTATACTAGTTTCATGTTGAGGTAATATTTTGAGTATGTTTTAAAATATTACTAAAATTAATTTCAGCCATCATTTTCTTCCCTTTTTTTTTAACGGAGCTAGGAGAAAACGTTCAATTACATATGTGGCTCACATTGTATTCCTATGGGACAGTGAAGGTCTACAAAGTGACTGATAGGCTATAGATGAGAACAGTCAACTGTTTGACATATTTTCCACTGTCTAATAGGCAGCACTGTGGTTTTCAGACTTGAACATGCAAGAGTGTCACTGGAGAGCTGCTGAGAGGACAAATTCCTGGCCCCACCTGCAAAGTGTCCAACTCAGTGGGCCTGGAGTAATTGCACTTTTAACAAGTTCGCAGGCGACTACAATGCCATGAGCCAGGGACCACATGCTGTGTTACAGAACATGGCCAAACTTACACCACCATCTTCAGTGTCTTGAGAATTGCTTTGAGAAAAAGGTTTTCTTTAGATTGTAGAGTTCTTCTCTTTAGCCAATACAAAATTTATTTAAAAAAAAAAAAAAAAAAAAAAAAAAACTTCCCATGCAGACCATTCACAAAATTAGTTTGGTATCTCACAGCAAATGTGACTAAGGTCATAAGCTATTATCTAGTGTTCTGAGAGGTATTATTAGGTACACTGCTGCTCCCCCCTCTCCCTGCAAAAAGAATTCCCCATTAACCCAGAATAACAGACAATGCTTACGGCAAGAACATGCGAGATTTAGTGCTCAGATTGCAAAAATTAAATATAGAGGTGAAAGGAGGCAGTGTCTCCTTTTTATTCTGGAGGTCTTATTGAAACTTGATCTTCGAAACACACACTAAATGTACTTCTCTCAACTCATACCAAGTCTGGTGGCCTGGCATAGTGCTGAATACACAGCTTTTGTTTTTAGCATTGACTCACTCAGAATCTCACTCTCCTCTTCTTCATCTTATATTGATGGCCTAGAAAGTGATTGCCAAAAGAGTGACGGATCCAAGCACTGGGTCATCCTATTTTCTTAATGGGACATCAGGGCAATACTGGGGTTAAGTTGAACGTCAATCATTGAATTATATTAAGAGTGACTCATCCCAAATGGTGATTTAAGGTCAACTGTCAGGAAAGTACCGTGGTGGGCCCATGGGGGATGTCACGAAAGATCACCTCAACCAATTATTTCCTGGGACTTTACATTATCTTTATTTTGTATCGTGAAAAGTTGATATTTTAATGTCATTTTTGTGACTTTATGAATCTAAACTCGGCATCTTTGGAGGAAACAGGCTTGTCGTCCACATCTCTCACCAGGCTGCAGTTACATTCATTTAAGAGATGAGCTATAATTTCACCTTTTAATTTAGTTCACCTAATTCATTCTCAATGAAATTCTATGATCAAAAACTCCATGCTTAGCTCCCCAGAATTCAGTCCTCTAACCCTACCAACTTCATATTTACTAGCAGTGGACTTCTCTAAGTATCCAGTGTGTGGCCAGACACGTCCATTCCATGAGCTCAGCAGAGGTTCCCAGCAATCCCACTAAAAATCGCACTGGCTGTACTGACTAACACTTAGAATTTTAATTTTGTTAGGTTAATAGATGACCACAATTCCTGGGGTTTTAAACAAATATTCTTCAAAGAATATGCTGATCCTACTTCAAATGACTTATATAGAAACACACAAATGAAAACATAATCACCACCACCTCCCAGTCTAATTACATTAACCTCTGAAGAGGCAAATATTACCATTTTAACGTAAATTTTTCCAGAATACCTGCCTTGCATTTAGATGCATTATCTGTACATACAGAAATATTTTGTGTTGCTTTTATGGGATTATACTCTCCAGATTTTTAAAATTTTTTTGTTGTTTCTTAAGAATAATGTTTTAATGTTTGGGGTATTATTTCATATCTTTCTGAGACTAGAAGAATACACGTGTTTGTGTAGATATATACACTTGTGCACACACAGGCCCAGGGGTGTGCATCAGTCTTTTTACCACTAAAAAGTACTTTCGAGTATGGATGTGTCATACTATGGTGCAGACCGACACCCCACACCTCACACGGCGGGGTACACCCCTGAGAGGAAGCTTCCAAAGCAAGAATCAGACAGGTACACTCGCTGTTCAGCAATATTCTATCTTCTGCAGCCTCTGCTGCTGATACCCAGGCAAACAGGGTCTGGAGTGGACCCTCAAGCAATCTCCAACAGACCTACAGCTGAGGGTCCTGACTGTTAGAAGGAAAACTAACAAACAGGAAGGACACCCACACCAAAACCCCATCAGTACATCACCAAAGACCAAAGGCAGATAAAACCACAAAGATGGGGAAAAAGCAGGGCAGAAAAGCTGGAAATTCAAAAAATAAGAGCGCATCTCCCCCTGCAAAGGAACGCAGCTCATTGCGAGCAATGGATCAAAGCTGGATGGAGAACGACTTTGACGAGTTGAGAGAAGAAGGTTTCAGTCCATCAAACTTCTCAGAGCTAAAGGAGGAACTATGTACCCAGCACAAAGAAACTAAAAATCTTGAAAAAAGAATGGAAGAATGGATAACTAGAATAATCAATGCAGAGAAGGCCATAAACAAACTGACAGAGATAAAAACCATGACACGAGAAATACGTGACAAATGCACAACCTTCAGTAACCGACTCGATCAACTGAAAGAAAGAGTATCAGTGACTGAGGATCAAATGAATGAAGTGAGAAGTGTAAAGAAAAAAGCGGAAAAAGAAGTGAACAAAGCCTTCAAGAAGCATGGGATTATGTGAAAAGACCAAATCTACATCTGATTGGGGTGCCTGAAAGTGAAGGGGAAAATGGAACCAAAATGGAAAACACTCTTCAGGATATCATCCAGGAAAACTTCCCCAACCTAGTAAGGCAGGCCAACATTCAAATTCAGGAAATACAGAGAATGCCACAAAGATACTCCTCAAGAAGAGCAACTCCAAGACACATAATTGTCAGATTCACCAAAGTTGAAATGAAGGAAAAAATGTTAAGGGCAGCCAGAGAGAAAGGTCGGGTTACCCACAAAGGGAAGCCCATCAGACTAACAGCAGATCTCTTGGCAGAAACCCTACAAGCCAGAAGAGAGTAGGGGCCAATATTCAACATTATTAAAGAAAAGAATGTTCAACCCAGAATTTCATATCCAGCCAAACTAAGTTTCATAAGTGAAGGAGAAATAAAATCCTTTACAGACAAGCAAATGCTTAGAGATTTTGTCACCACCAGGCCTGCCCTACAAGAGACCCTGAAGGAAGCACTAAACATGGAAAGGAACAACCAGTACCAGCCATTGCAAAAACATGCCAAAATGTAAAGACCATCGAGGCTAGGAAGAAACTGCATCAACTAATGAGCAAAATAACCAGCTAATAACATAATAACAGGATTGAGTTCACACATAAAAATATTAACCTTAAATGTAAATGGACTAAATGGTCCAATTAAAAGACACAGACTGGCAAATTGGATAAAGAGTCAAGACCCATCAGTTTGCTGTATTCAGGAGACCCATCTCACATGCAGACACACACATAGGCTCAAAATAAAGGGATGGAGGAAGATCTACTAAGCAAATGGCAAACGAGAAAAAAGCAGGGGTTGCAATCCTAGTCTCTGATAAAACAGACTTTAAACCATCAAAGATCAAAAGAGACAAAGAAGACCATTTACATAATGGTAAAGGGATCAATTCAACAGGAAGAGCTAACTATCATAAATATATATGCACCCAATACAGAAGTACCCAGATTCATAAAGCAAGTCCTTAGAGACTTACAAAGAGACTTACACTCTCATACAATAATAATGGAAGACTTCAACACCCCACTGTCAACATTAGACAGATCAACAAGACAGAAAGTTAACAAGGATATCCAGGAATTGAACTCAACTCTGCACCAAGCAGACCTAATAGACATCTACAGAACTCTCCACCCCAAATCAACAGAATATACATTCTTCTCAGCACCACATCACACTTATTCCAAAATTGACCACATAATTGGAAGTAAAGCACTCCTCAGCAAATGTACAAGAACAGTAATTATTACAAACTGTCTCTCAGACCACAGTGCAATCAAACTAGAACTCAGGACTAAGAAACTCAATCAAAACTGCTCAACTACATGGAAACTGAACAATCTGCTCCTGAATGACTACTGGGTACATAACGAAATGAAGGCAGAAATAAGGATGTTCTTTGAAACCAATGAGAACAAAGATACAACATACCAGAATCTCTGGGACACATTTAAAGCAGGGTGTAGAGGGAAATTTATAGCACTAAATGTCCACAAGAGAAAGCTTGAAAGATCTAAAATTGACACTCTAACATCACAATTAAAAGAACTAGAGAAGCAAGAGCAAACACATTCAAAAGCTAGCAGAAGGCAAGAAATAACTAAGATCAGAGCAGAACTGAAGGAGATAGAGACACAAAAAACCCTCCAAAAAATCAATGAATCCAGGAGTTTGTTTTTTGAAAAGATCAACAAAATTGACAGACCGCTGGCAAGACTAATAAAGAAGAGAAGACTCAGATAGATGCAATAAAAAATGACAAAGGGGCTATCATCACCGACCCCACAGAAATACAAACTACCATCAGAGAATACTATAAACACCTCTATGCAAATAAAGTAGAAAATCTAGAAGAAATGGTTAATTTCCTGGACACTTACACTCTCCCAAGACTAAACCAGGAAGAAGTTGAATCCCTGAATAGACCAATAGCAGCCTCTGAAATTGAGGCAATAATTAATAGCCTACCAACCAAAAAAAATTCCAGGACCAGATGGATTCACAGCTGAATTCTACCAGAGGTATAAGGAGGAGCTGGTACCATTCCTTCTGAAACTATTCCAATCAATAGAAAAAGAGGGGATCCTAACTCATTTTATGAGGCCAACATCATCCTGATACCAAAGCCTGGCAGAGACACAACAAAAAAAGAGAATTTTAGACAAATATCCCTATGAACATTGATGCAAAAATCCTCAATAAAATACTCGCAAACCGAATCCAGCAGCACATCAAAGAGCTTATGGCTTCATCCCTGGGATGCAAGGCTGGTTCAACATATGCAAATCAATAAACGTAATCCAGCATATAAACAGAACCAAAGACAAAAATCACCTGATTATCTCAATAGATGCAGAAAAGGCCTTTGACAAAATTCAACAGCCCTTCATGCAAAAAACTCCCAATAAACTAGGTACTGATGGAACGTATCTCAAAATAAGAGCTATTTATGACAAACCCACAGCCAATATCATACTGAATGGGCAAAAACCGGAAGCATTCCCTTTGAAAACTGGCACAAGACAGGGATGACCTCTCTCACCACTCCTATTCAACATAGTGTTGGAAGTTCTGGCTAGGGAAATCAGGCAAGAGAAAGAAATCAAGGGTATTCAGTTAGGAAAAGAAGAAGTCAAATTGTCCCTGTTTGCAGATGACATGATTGCATATTTCGAAAACCCCATCATCTCAGCCCAAAATCTCCTTAAGCTGATAAGCAACTTCAGCAAAGTCTCAGGATACAAAATCGATGTGCAAAAATCAGAAGCATTCTTATATACCAGTAACAGACAGAGAGCCAAAGTATGAATGAACTTCCATTCACAATTGCTTCAAAGAGAATAAAATACCTAGGAATCCAACTTACAAGGGATGTAAAGGACCTCTTCAAGGAGAACTACAAACCACTGCTCAGTGAAATCAAAGAGGACACAAACAAATGGAAGAACATACCATGCTCATGGATAGGAAGAATCAATATTGTGAAAATGGCCATACTGCCCAAGGTAATTTATAGATTCAATGCCATCCCCATCAAGCTACCAATGACTTTCTTCACAGAATTGGAAAAAACTACTTTAAAGTTCATATGGAACCAAAAAACAGCCCGCACTGCGAAGACAATCCTAAGTCAAAAGAACAAAGCTGGAGGCATCACGCTACCTGACTTCAAACTATACTACAAGGCTACAGTAACCAAAACAGCATGGTACTGGTACCAAAACAGAGATATAGACCAATGGAACAGAACAGAGTCCTCAGAAATAATATCACACATCTACAGCCATCTGATCTTTGACAAACCTGAGAGAAACAAGAAATGGGGAAAGGATTCCCTATTTAATAAATGGTGCTGGGAAAATTGGCTAGCCATAAGTAGAAAACCAAAACTGGATCCTTTCCTTACTCCTTATACAAAAATTAATTCAAGATGGATTAGAGACTTAAATGTTAGACCTAATACCATAAAAACCCTAGAAGAAAAGCTAGGTAATACCATTCAGGACATAGGCATGGGCAAGGACTTCATGTCTAAAACACCAAAAGCAATGGCAACAAAAGCCAAAATTGACAAATGGGATCTCATTAAACTAAAGAGCTTCTGCACAGCAAAAGAAACTACCATCGGAGTGAACAGGCAACCTACAGAATGGGAGAAAATTTTGGCAATCTACTCATCTGACAAAAGGCTAATATCCAGAACCTACAAAGAACTCAAACAAATTTACAAGAATAAAACAAACAACCCCATCAAAAAGTGGGCAAAGATATGAACAGACACTTCTCAAAAGAAGACATTCATACAGCCAACAGACACATGAATAAATGCTCATCATCACTGGCCATCAGAGAAATGCAAATCAAAACCACAATGAGATACCATCTCACACCAGTTAGAATGGCAATCATTAAAAAGTCAGGAAACAACAGGTGCTGGAGAGGATGTGGAGAAATAGGAACACATTTATACCATTGATGGGACTGTAAACTAGTTCAACCATTGTGGAAAACAGTATGGCAATTCCTCAAGGATCTAGAACTAGAAATACCATATGACCCAGCCATCCCATTACTGGGTATATACCCAAAGGATTATAAATCATGCTGCTATAAAGACACATGCACACACATGTTTATTGCGGCACTATTCACAATAGCAAAGACTTGGAATCAACCCAAATATCCATCAGTGACAGACTGGATTAAGAAAATGTGGCCCATATACACCATGGAATACTATGCAGCCATAAAAAAAGGATGAGTTTATATCCTTTTTAGGGACATGGATGCAGCTGGAAACCATCATTCTCAGCAAACTATCACAAGAACAGAAAACCAAACACCGCATGTTCTCACTCATAGGTGGGAACTGAACAATGAGATCACTTGGATTCGGGAAGGAGAGCATCACACACCGGGGCCTATTATGGGGAGGGGGTAGGGGAGAGGGATTGCATTGGAAGTTATACCTGATGTAAATGACGAGTTGATGGGTGCTGATGAGTTGATGGGTGCAGCACACCAACATGGCACAAGTATACATATGTAACAAACCTGCACGTTGTGCAAATGTACCCTGAAACTTAAAGTATAATAAAAAGAAATCCTTTGAAATCATATTGGCATCATGTGGAACCTATAATTTGGAAAAAATTAAAGTTCGTAGAATATTCTACTTGTGAACATGATATACTATTATTTGTGTTTCTTTACATTATAATTTAGATGTATTCCAGCATATGAATATATGTCATCATTGGAGCAATGACAATGCTCTATGACCTTAAATAACATATATATGCTCTTTGCATATATGTATTTTCTATATCTTTATCCTGTTTGTATTAATACATTTTAGTCTTCTATAACATGGATATAATACTAACATAAAATGTGCATTTCTAAAAACTATTCCTATACTTCCAGACTCATTTTTAATGTTATTTATGCGATGTTACATGTTTTTTTAATAAATTTGAAGGTTTATCCATGTTTTGGGTCTTTTCAACATACCAGTTTTTTGTTTTATTTATCAAGAATGCCTTTTCATTGTATTTTTTTATTAACTTTTGCTTTTATCTTTGGTAGTTCCTTATCTTTACTTTCTTTAGGTTTCTTAGTCTCTATCATCTTGAACACTGAATTCTAACAGAGCTGTCTCATTTATAGGAGTGATTTGTTGTAATTTTTGGCTATTTGCACACATCTTATACATACCTATGTATAGATTGTAATGCATTCATGTAATACAACTAATCTATGTTGTGTATACCACTATTATCCCAATTTTAGCAATAACAAAACAGATTATGGAACTTATCCAAGGTCACACAATAAAATGTCAAGTAAATGGCAGACCTGGAATTCAAAAGCAGGTTGTTTGGTTTCAGGATCCATGTGCTCAGCCACTGCATTATTCTGCCTGTAAATACTGTCTTAGCTGCACCCTCCCCCCAACACACAAGTTTTTATATCAATTTAGGTCATTTTTACTAATGTCTAAAAAGTTGTTCACATTTTTCCTTTTTAATGCTAGATATATTTAAGGGTTTTCTTTTTGTTGTTGTTTATTAATTCCAAAGAGATCTGGCAGGGAGATATTTTATGTTTGTTTTTACCAATCTTTGTTGTAATTACTGAGTTTATTACATTGTTTTAAGTGAATGTCGAATATAAAATGTTTCCCTTTTGAAATATGAACTTACCTTTCTTGCCTGATATTCATAGCAAATTGTGTTTAAAATAACTACTCTGTTGAACACAAATGGATATCACCCTTGCTAATTGTTTCACTGAAGCATTCACGTTATTGTGTTGTTTGTATGTGAATTTTGAATCAAGTATGTTTTTCTTTTACTCCAATCATGAATGTCATTTTATTGTATTCTAATAGTATCTACTATACAGGCATATTTCATTTTATTGTGCTTCATTTTTTTGGGCTTTGAAGTTTTTATTTTTTTAAGGTTTGTGGCAACCCTGCATTACCAAGTCTATTGGCACCATTTTTCCAGCAGCATGTGCTTCCTTGCAGTTGCTGTGTCACACTTCAGTTACTCTCACAATATTTCAAACTTTTCCTTTATCATTATATCTGTTATGGTTATCTGTGATCACTGATTTTAATGTTATTGGAATTGTTTGATGCACCAAAATATGCACTCATACAAAACAGCAAACTTAGTGGATAAATGTTGCATGAGTTCTTAGACTGTTCTCCCATCTCCTTTTCCTTAGGCTTCATTATTCCCTGAGGCAAAATAATGTTGAAATTAGGCCAATTAATAGCCCTTCAATGGTTGCTAAGTGTTTGAATGAAAGAGGAGTCACATATTTCTCACTTTAAATCAAAGCTAGTAATGATTAACCTTAATGAGAAAGGCATGTTGAAAGCCAAGACTAGCCCAAAGCTAGACCTCTTAAGCCAAACAGCCAAGTTTTGAATGCAAAGAAAAAGTTCTTGAAGGAAATTTAAAATGCTATTCCAGTTAAAACAATCATAAGAAAGTGAAGCAACCTTATTTCTGATAAGAGAGAAAGTTTTAGTCATCTGGATAGAAGATCAAATCAGCCACAGCATCCCTTTAAGTCAAAGTCGAATTCAGAGCAAGTCCCCAAACTCTCTTCAATTCTATAAAGGCTGAGAGAGGTAAGGAAGCTGCAGAAGAAAAGTTTGAAGCTAGCAGAAGTTGGTTCATGAGGTTTGAAGAAAGAAGCCATCTCCACAATATAAAAGTGCAAGGTGAAGCAGCAAGTGATGTAGATTCTCCAGCAAGTTATCCAGAAAATCTAGTGAAGATAATTGATGAAGGTGGCTACATTAAGCAGATTTTCAATAGAGACAAAACAGCCTTATATTGGCATAGTATGTCAACTAGGACTTTTTAACTAGAGAGCAGTAGTCAATGACTAGCTTCGAAGATAAAAATTTCAGGCTAACTTTCTTGGTAGGGGCTAATACAGCCAATGGTCGTTTATTTTTTTCTTTTTGAAATGGAGTCTCACCCTGTTGCCCACGCTGGAGTGCAGTGGCACTATCTCGGCTCACTGCAACCTCTGCCTCCCGGGTTCAAGCGATTCTCCTGCCTCAGCCTCTAAAGTAGCTGGGATTACAGGCATTTGCCACAAAGCCCAGCTAATTTTTGTATTTTTAGTAGAGGCAAGGTTTTGCCATGTTGGCCAGGCTGGTCTGAAACTCCTGGGCTCAAGTGATCTGCCTGCCTCAGCCTCCCAAAGTGCTTAGACTACAGACGTGAGCCACCATGCCTGGCCCAATGGTCATTTATTATTCTGAAAATCTTAGGGCCTTTAAGAATTATGTTAGATCTATTCTGCATGTGCTCTGGAAATGAAATAACAAAGCCTGAATGACACCATATCTGTTTATAGCATGGTATACTGAAGATTTTATTAAGCCCTCTGTTGAGACCTACTGCTCAGAAAGATTTCCGTGAAAATATTACTGCTCATTGACAATGCCCTGGTCACTCAAGAGCTCTGACAGATGTACGAGAAGATGAATGTTATTTTTATGCCTGCTGACACAACATCCATGCTACAGCCCATGAAGGAGTAATTTCAACTTTCAAATCTTTACGAAATAAATTTCTTAAGCCTGTAGCTGTCATAGACAGTGATTCCACTGATGGACCTGGGCAAAGTAAATTAAAAACCTCTTGAAAATGATTTACCATTTTAGATGCTATTAAGACTTGAGTCATGGGAAGAGGTCAAAATATCAACATGAACAGGAGTTCATAGGAAGTTTATTTCAACGCTCTTTTGATGTTTTTGAAGGGTTTCAGACCTCAGTGAAGAAAATTCCAGATATGGTGGAAATAGCAAGGTAACAAGAAGTGAAGTCTGAAGATATGGCTGAATTGCTGCAATTTCATTATTACACTTGAGTGAATAAGGAGTTGCTTGTTATGGATAAGCAAAAAGGGTGATTTCTGTAATAGAATCTAGTCTTAGTGAAGATATGAACGTCTTTGAATGAAAAAAGAGACTTAGAAGAGTACATAAACTTAGTTCATAAAACAGCAGTACGGTTTGAGAGGGTTGACTCCAATCTTGAAAGAAGTTCTACTGTGGGTAAAATGCTATCAAACAGCATTGCATGCTACCAATAAATCTTTCATCATAGGAAGAACCAATGTGGCAAACTTCATTGTCATCTTAAACTGCCATAGCCACCACCTTCAGCTTACCACCACCCTAATCAATCAGCAGCCATCAACATCAAGATGAGACCCCCCAATTCAGCAAAATGATTATGACTCGCTGAAGACTCTGATGTTCATTAGCATTTTTTAGCAATGAAGTATTTTTAATAAAGGTATGTATAGTTTTTTTAAACATGTTATTCTTCGCTTAACAGACTACAATGCAGTATAAACAACTTTCACGTGCACTGGGAACCTGAACATTTGAATGACTGACTTAATTGCAATATTTGCTCTATTGCAGTCATCTGGAACTGAACTTGCACTATCTCTGATATATGCCTATATAGATTCAAAATCTACATAGTTTAATTAAAATTTATGACTCTTAGTTTTGAGGTACATTTAAGGTTTTTATCATGAAATATCTTTAACTACGTTAAAAGCTTTGAGTTTTGCTTTTCATCCCTGTATTATCACAATTGTTTTCCCATTTGCTTGCGTTTGTCTTAAGGAAAAAAATTTTTTCATTTATTTCCAAAAGTTCTCTAACATTTATTGTAAGTTTATTTCTTACACACTGTCACTGAAATTTTTTTACTGATTCTTTTTTTTTTTTTTTTGCTGTGGAATTTAATTCACTTATATTATTATGGTTACAAATATAAACTTGTTTCTTCCCTTAACTTCCATTTTCCCCACATGACATCCTAGTAGATAACATAATAGGACTTCAATATTCATCTTCATACCTTTAATCTTACATTTGTAACTTATATTTTCTTTTTGCTCTGCAGTCTGAGGCAATTCCTCAGTATCTTGTAGAATACTTTTTTGACCAATATATCAATTTTGTATCCCACATATTGATTTTTTAAAGAAATAACATGCTTAATTTCCAAGACTAACTCTTCTTGTTCTCTATTCCTTTTTAATGGCATCCTTTTCATTGTATGGAAGTATAATCCTGTCAAATGTCTTGAAAAGTATTAACTTGTCTTCTGATCCCTGAATTATCTCTTTTGTATCTGGAATCAGCCTATTTGTTTCATTTTTGGCTTACATTTAATGAACCTGGCTCTCTCCAACAACTTGGTCATCCTCCTTTTTTCGACTTTAAAGGCCTAGCATTCCTTATCTAGGAAGATGAATAAGCTGCCTCTGAGGTTATATAAGTTGGTTTTCTCAACTGGTATCTTCCTAGAGTTGGATTGCTTCCTCTTAGTGCACATGGGAGGGAAGTCAGCACCTAGATTCCGATTCCAGATGGCCCAAAGGATGAAATATTTATCCTAGACTTCAAGGTTTAGAGTGAATTTCATTGCTGGGTAGAATTGACAGTCAGGGCCTCCTTTAGTTTCTTCTTTTCCATATTTATTAAGAAGGTCTTGAATTATCTCAGTTTCTGGCCTGAATTCCCTCAAGCTCATATACTCAAAATCAAGCAGATGGTTCCCTTTTTCTCTGCAGTTGTCCTTCTGTGGGCTTATGTGACGTACATGCGTGTTGCCAGGGAGAGATGAAAGACTGACTTCTGATCCCACTCCTGCAAATTCAGTTACTTAATCAGTTATTCTGTAGACCACCTTGGGGGTAACTTCCCGCTCTTTCTGCTTTTCTCTCTGACTATGGGATTTCTCTGAATTTGCTCCTAGCTTACAGCAGTTCTTCAGCTTGTGTTGTGAACCGATGTGTCACTGCACCTATTCCGTTTGGTTTATGTTCCAAAAATTTCTCTTTATTTTGTTCCACAGTGGTAGACCTTCTTGTAAAGAGTCAGAAATTCTTTAAAATAAGATATTAACAAAAGACAAGGAGAAATAACCTTTGGGCATTTGGTAATATCAAACCACATGAGGCTCAGATCAGAGATACTGAAGCGTGAATCACAGCAGAGACAAAGTAATGAGAATAGTTGAGAAAGAGTAGAAAAAGAAAAATAGAAACAAGGATAGAGGCTTGGAAAAGTGCAAAAATAGAGAGGAAAGGGGTACTTATAAAATAGATGGGAAAAAATGTCCATAGCGGGAAGAAAGCCAAAACAGAAGAACATAAGTATTAATGTATTCCTTTACAGCAATAAAGAAATGTAAGCTTTAGAATATAAACAAGGCAGGAGAGATTTTTAGGGAATTCCTGTTCAATTATTGTAAATGCTTAGAGCTGTGGTTCTCAAACCTTCACATGCTGCCAAGTCATCGGGGAGGCTTGTTAAATCACAGGTTCATAAGAGCCAGGTGTCGCTGATGCTGCTGGTTCAAGGACCAGAATCACTACAATGTAGAGAGGATGAAGTTGTGGATTTTCCAAAGCACATTGGGTCCAGTAAGTTGAAAGACCTAGGTCACTGAGAGTGCAATATCCATAGAGCAGGTGGATGAGAGTCAGAATGAATGGAAGCATAGAGGGTCAGGACATACAGGGAGCCCAGAAGCAAAAGGCAAAAATGAGACTGTGCCATTGGAGAGGCTTAATTCAGCCCCAAGCTTAAATTCCTTTGGTATTCAAATGAATCCATTCTCTGCCTCTTTACAGAAGGATAAAAGGAGTAAAATTGAGTTAAGGGAACGTGGTTATATCCCAAATACAGTGATCTGGATGGAAACGTTGGATGAGGAGAAGGAAGGAAGTTTCTGTGGGTGGTGGTGGGGAAGAAAGGGAAATGGGATGAGGCCCAAGCTTCTAGTTCTGATTCCTGAGTGAGATGAACACAGGTCAATTAGGCCCATGTTTCTTGGAAAACTTAATGCAATAAAATTATTTTGAATAGTAAAGGTGAAGTCATATAGTCCAAGAAGATTAAGATAACCCAGTAACAACGATAACAAATACAACTGCAGTAAACCAAAAGAATATTGTGACTTATGAAGCCATAAACAATGAAATTATTTTAATAAGAGCATGCATCAATATTGTTTTACTATCAGACAGGAGACAATATATCTAGATTTGTAAATTCAGACCCTAACTGTGCGATCTACAGCAAGTTTTAAGCTTTTTGACTTTTCACCTTATTTGTAAAATGAGTGTTATCATAACTTATTTTCAGGTTTCTTGTAATGATTACAGATCCTATTAAAAAAAGATAGACTATGTCTGGTGTAATTTAGATGCTCACTGAGGAGTAGTTATTGCATTATTATTATAATTTTCATTATTGTTACTTTTATTATGTTATTATTAATAGCAATTTGTAGCCAAATTTCACTCCTCACCTCACCAACACTCTTGTTTAAGATAATGCCTCTGCTTATAAGGACAGACATGCCAGAGGGTGAGGAGACAGAAAAAGAGAGAAACCACTGACCAGTTTGAGTGAGCTCCTGTCAATGACCAGGTCCACACAGCCTACTTTTGGCCTTTCCAATCTTCAATCTCCAATTGGCTCTTCATGCAACATCTACCCTACTCTAAATAAAATGACATAGTCAGTCTGGAATTCAGTGTTCCCTGGATATCACGACACCTGCTTTCAGTCCCCTGTGCTCTCAGAGACACACCATTCATGCATGTGAAGTATGCCTTTCCCTAGAGAGGGCACAATCTGTTCGTTTCCGGATTGTGATGGCCATTAACCTTTGATGCCTACACATATTAACCCGTTGTTTGGAGCCAACTGTTTCATGCTAATACTTATGAATTTTCAAATAGCCAAGTGACACTTTTAAAGCACTCAGGAATTATCCAGGCCATGGTAGTGGGGGACACCTCTGCACTCTCCCCTCCCTCTGTTTGCTGCTTCTGATTTATATAGGAGCAGAAGGGTCTCCTGGGAAGATGCTTCAAATCTCCATGTGTCTATGAAGCTAACTCCTACAATAGCCTTGAGAGGCAACAGAGGTCAAATGTCGTGGAGTGACCACTGGGCTTCTGAAAGTAAATTCCTCCCAAGTGAAGAAGGCACAAGAAAGTGGGCTTGGCAATGGCCAGGGGAGAAACAGCAGACCATGGGGTGGCATGGCCACTCTTACTCATTCCATCCAGAGTGCCCCAGTGCAGTGCTTATGCCTTAAGTCAGGAGGGGCCGTGTAAAAGATAACCCATTTTACCTCATACACCAGCAGCCTTCATACAAAAGCCTCTAGAAATTAAGAGCCAGGAGAGACATAAGCTTATGTGCTTCAAAGAAGCTAACCATTCACTCTGGAGTACAGTATGGATTCAAATGGCAAAGCTTAAAGGCTGGAGCCTTGCATTTATTACTCAAATGCAGTGTTAGGAAAAAAGTAGTATCGGTGCAAAATATAAGTAAGCTGGAAAGTTGGGTATATTCATATAAGAATAGCATCAGAGGAAGTATCAGTATCAGCTTGTTTACGATACAGTGACAAACACCTTCAAATCTCAGCGACTTAAAGTTTCTCACTCAGATTGCATGCTTTTCTCGGGTTGGCTGGAGGCCCCATCCCAATTCTCCCTCACGACAGAAGCCAGGCCAACAGAGAGACCATTATAATAATCTAGAGCAGCAGTCCCCAACCATTTTGGCACCAGGGACCTGTTTTGTGGAAGACCATTTTTACACAGACCGGGGAAGGAGAGGATTTTCAGATAATCCAAGTGCATTACATTGATTGTGGACTTTATTTCTATTGTTGTTACATGTAACATATAATGAAATAATCATACGACTCACCATAATGTAGAATCAGTGGGAGCCCTGAGCTTGTTTTGCTGCAACTAGACAGTCCCATCTGGGGGTGATGGGAGACAGTGACAGATCATCAGGCATTAGATTCGCATAAGGAGTGCGCAACCTAGATTCCTCACACGCACAGTTCACAATAGGGTTCACGCTCCTATTAAAATCTAATGCCACTGCTGATCTGACAAAAGACAGAGAGCAGGCAGTAATGCGAGTGATGGGGAGCAGCTAAAAATACACGTGAAGCTTCACTTGCTTGCCCTCCACTCACCTCCTGCTGTGCCACCTGGTTCCTAACAGGTTACAAACTGGTAATGGTCTGCAGCCCACTGGGGACCCTGATCTAGAATGTTTCCTGTTAAAATATCTGAGAAAAACAATAGCATGAAGACGCTAAAACCACATGTGCAGCCCATGGAGACTCCTGGATGGCCCATAGGAACACGAGGGGCCAGGAGGAGTGAGATGTGGGTCATAATGGTTATATGACTCCATTAGCTCTAACACACCAGTTCTTACAGTTACTACATGAAATGCTTATATAGTAGTAGCTATATGGCAGGTCCACATAAACACTAGGGGGTCACAAGGCCTTAAAATAGGGCCAGCATTGACTGGGCACGATAGCTCACGCCTGTAATCCCAGCAATTTGGGAGGCCGAGGCGGGCGGATCACGCGATCAGGAGTTCGACCAGCCTGACCAACATGGTGAAACCCCATCTCTACTAAAAATACAAAAATTAGCCAGGCATGGTGGCGCATGCCTGTAATCCCAGCTGCTCAGGAGGCTGAGGCGGGAGAATCGCTTGAAACTGGGAGTCAGAGGTTGCAGGGTGCTGAGATCACGCCACTGCACTTGGGGACAGAGCAAGACTCTGTCTCAAAAAAAAAAAAAAAAAAAATAGGGCCTGCATTACAGCTGTGATGCCAAAAGACTACTACAGAACATTTACACGAGGGTGTGACCTACTGGTGCAGTCAGAGAGACAGGGAGAAATAACCACACCCAAACCTTTCCTGGGTGACTGAAATCAGTTCTCACAGGGCTGCAGTACAGCTCACAAAATCGACCATATAAAGTTGTTTCTGGCTGTCACTTTGACCGGAGTGGGATTCTCCACCACCCCACTCAGCTCCCGCAGGACCACACCCTTTAGGCCTCCTGAACTGCAGCATCAGCTGCCTGACTGAGCTCCCTGTAGACAGGCAGACTGCTTCAGGTCACCTCCTCTCATGTACCTTCCCAAGGCTGCTGCTCCCAAGTCACACAGCAGATATAATTTCAACCCTACCAAACACCTTACACGACACCTGTAATCCCAGCACTTTGGGAGGCCGAGGCAGGTGGATCACCTGAGGTCAGGAGTTCGAATCCAGCTTGACCAATATAATGAAACCCCATCTCTACTAAGACTACAAAAATTAGCCAGGCATGGTGGCACACACCTGTAATCGTAGCTACTTGGGAGGCTGAGGCAGGAGAATGACTTGAACCTGGGAGGTGGAGGTTGCAGTGAGCCAAGATTGTACCACTGCACTGCACTCCGGCCTGGGCAACAGAGCAAGATTCCATCTCAAAAAAAAAAAAAAAAGACCTTACATGGTGCCATAGTGCCTTCTGAACAGGATTTAACTTTCGATAAACTAGATCCTCAACTGCAAAATGGAAATAATTTTATCTGCTTCAGAGAGTTGCTGAAAGGCTTGCAGTTGCTGGGCATAGAGTCTGACAATGTGCAGTTGGTACCCAATAAATATTCATTCCCACACTTCACCAATCCCTGGCTTTCCAGTGCTCCCTCTCATTAAAGTTGAGGTGCTCTGATGTTGTCCTCTATTCTCAGAATTTTATAGAGCATCTTAAAATTAAATGCCTTTGCCCAGCACACTGGCTCTAGGAATTGAGAGCACCATCTCATTAGCGAGTAAACTTATCCGAAGCTTGGCGAGCAACAGGACTCTGCTCCCTCCATCCAGACAGACTCAAGACAGCAAGCCTGAGGTGGTTCCCAAATAATCCTTAGCCAAAGCTTCTACGCAATTCTAGAGATAGAGTTTTGCTTACTGATGACACTGAAAAATCATGTGAAAATAGAAAGGAACTCCTGAGCATTTCAGCATTTGTGTGCTGCTTTTTTAGATAAGGAAACGGGCAGAGCCATGTGACTGCTGTTGGCCCAAGGCCGGGGAACGTCAGAGAAACTTGAAATGGAGCCCAGAGAAGCTGAATCTGAAGGGGCACCCCTGCGCAAAGGACCAGCTTAGCAGCCTGCAGAGAAGCCAGGAGCCATCATTTTGGGAAACCTGAAAGGCCCACGGAATTGTAATCAGAAGCTTGTGTCTATGTGCATTTTCCCAGAGAGGATTTTATCTCTTTCATCATATTCTCAGAATGACCCAGGATTCAAAGCCAAGGAGGAAAACAAAGAGGAGAATTGGAATTCAAACCTTTGGAAGAATAGAACAAGTCTAAAACCCATTTCTGCATGCTCAAACTTGATTAAATTCATTATGTATTTTGGAATAATTAACTCTCTGGTTTGAAATGACTGTGGTCTTCAGCCATGCTCACCATTCTCCATCAAAATGCTGGCCCCAAAATTACTTGCCTACAGTGTTTTTAATTTTTAATGTTTATGAATGCATAACATTTGTGCATTGTATGGGTATATGTGATATTTTGTTACATGCATAGAATGTGAAATGATCAAGTCAGTGTATTTGGAGTGTCCATCACCCCGATGGTTTATCATTTCTATGTATTGGGAACATTTCAAGTCCTCTCTTCCAGCTGTTTTAAAATATATATTGTTGCTAACTAGTCTACTCTGCTCTCAAACCTTAGCACCTATTCCTTCTAACTGTATGTTTGTACCCATTAACCAACTTCTCTCCATCCTCTACACACACACAGGCTTCTCAACTTGCCTACAACTAACCTTCTGCCAAATCAAGCTATTTTTTCCCTCTTCTTCTTCTTTTGATATCGACCTGTGTTGTCACACACCAATCCTGGTGGAGTAAGACCTTTAGGTTTCGGTACTTGAGCCGCTTTTTGCCTTTTGCTAACGTCCTTCCAAGCTCTCTCCATTGCCCAATACTGAGGGGCGCTCTGGGTCTGGAAACTGAGTTGAAAGACTTCATCTCCCTGTTCCGCTGTACAGTTGCCCCTCCTGGCATTTCAAAAGAAAACCACACTGGTCACAGCCAAATTTTCAAATCATCAGCTACCTAATATTACCTGATTACGCATAAATTGTTTATTCTTCTACCTTGTTTTCTCTCCATGTGCACATCAACTAGGATTTAATTCATCCCTAACGGTTCCTTTCTTCCCACATTTCCAATCTTGACCTTGTCCTTGATAAGTGTGACACTCAACACACACATTAGCTTACGATGAGACATATTTATAGAGTGACTCTTGTATACCAGAGGGACATTCTACAACTAGACATTGTGTCATTCACATCCTGGAAAGACAAAATCCCAGCCCGTTAGGGTATTTTCATCTAAAAACACATGATGGCAGTTTCACGGACAAATACAAAGAAGAGTGTGAATGTATTATAAGAGCTATGCAGGTGAATGCTCTGAGGGTTGTAAGAAGTAGTAACGCCCAGTGTGATACTGTAAAATACACAGTCATGCACAGCATAACGACATCTGTCAACTACGGACCACATATACAAGAGTGGCACCATAAAACTATAATAGAGCCAAAACCTTCCTATCACCTAGTGACTCCATAACCGTCACATTATAGTGCAAAGTATTACCTTTTCTATGTGTAGATATGTTTAGATACATAAATACCATTGTGTTACAGTTGCCTACAGCATTCAGCACAGTCACATGCTATATGGGTTGGTAGCCTGAGAGCAATAGGCTATGCCATAGAGCCTAGGTATGCAGTAGGCTGTACCATCTAGATGTGTGTAAGTGCACTCTGTTTACATAAGGATGAGAGTACATAATAAGCCTGTCTTTTGTAGCCAATGAGATAACTGGTGGCTGGGCTTTCCAAGACAGCCTCAGGATGGAGGGTGGTCCCTGGAAAGACCAAGGCATGAGTAGATGGTTGGAATTTTCAGCCCTACCTTCCAGTCTTGGGGGAGGGGAGAGAGGCTGATGGTTGAGTTGATGACCAATGGCCAATTAATCAATTATGCCAACTTAATGAAGTTTCCATAAAAACCCCCAAAAAACAGGGGAGCTTCCAGACAGCTGAACATGGGGAATCCCAGAGAATGCATGGAAGCTCCGTGCCTCTTCTCACATGCCTCCTCTTAGCCATCTCCCCCATCTGGCTGTTCATCTGTGTCCTTTGTGATATCATTTGTAATGAATGGGTAAGAAGAGTAAGTCAAGTGTTTCCCTGAGTTCTGTGGTCTGCTCTAGCAAGTTAATGGAACCCAAGGAAGGGGTCGTGAGAATCTCCAATTTACAGCCGATTGATCAGAAGTATAGGTGACCATCTCCTTGCAATTGGCATCTGATATGGAGGGCAGTCTTGTGGGGCTGAGCCCTCAACTTGTGGGATGGGTGCTATCCCCAGGCAGACAGTGTCAGAACTAAATTGAAGTAGAGGATACCCAGCTGGCATCCCCTTGGTTGGTTTGTGGGAAAATATCCCCACACATCTGGTGTCAGAAGTGTTGTATTGAGGCGTGTGTGAGGGGCAAGTAAAGGAAAAACACACCTTTGGTTTTCCCAAATCCTTATTCCCAGTTAAACGCAATTAGAAAAGGCTTCCTGGAGGAGATATTATGGCCCAGCCTTGGAAAGTAGCCGGAAATGTTAGATAATAGGTCAGTAGTTGTGTGAGGCTGCAGCTTATGTTTTATTTAGGGAAATTATGAAAATCATACCATAAAGGTAGATAGGGGCCATCACATGAACTTCCTGGCATGAAAGTCTGATAAATTTACTCTGCTTGTTAGCGTGTGATTAATTTGATCTCTTAATATGCTCTTCAGCATTCTCCTTGCTTAATCCTTAATGAACCCATAGCTAACCAAGGGACATCGAAACGAGGTCTTCCACAAATGGGGTTTCCTGCCTCATGAACATGAGGCTTTTCAAGGGCTCCTGTTCGGCAGGGCTTGTAAATCTTTCTGAACTGCATCAAACACATGCACTGTGGTCATGATTCCTTCCATCCGTGACCTTATTTCTTTCCCATGTGGCTCTGTGTTGCCATTTGGCTCTGGATTTTGCCCCTGGGTTTACTCTGGGCGCTACCCTTTCCTTCCCATCCCTTAAAGGCAAGGGTAGCCCAGATTAGCTCTCCGGGGCCTTGCCAGGCTTCCCCATGTGGGCAGCCTGAGTCACCTCATTCCTTCTGGGTCATTAAATAGCATCTCTGTGCTGATCCACCTGCCCTACCCAGTATCTGCCTCACACTCTGCACTCCTATAGCCCTGCCTACAGGCTTTTCCACTTACATCTGGAGATGCAGCTCACACCCAGTATATTTAAGACCCAGATTTTCTTTTCTGCCAAAACTTACTTTTCCTACTCACACTGGAAGCTTTAGTTTCCTATAACACTGTCATACCCCTTAAGGGTTTCCCATCAAATCTGTCACTCAGTCCTGTCCACAACACCACGAGAGCATTTATGAATCCATTCTCAGCCTCACTGCCAGCGCCTGAGACAAAGTCCACGTCATTTCTCCCCGAGATTAATCTCACCAGGAGTCTCATGATGGATCCCCTGCCCCGGGTCAAATTCCCGTCCCATCCATCTCCACCTGACTGCCAGAAGAATCTTTCCAAACATGAGCCACCATGCCTGTTTCAGCTTAAAATCTGCCAATGAGCCCTCATTCCCACCAGTACTGAAATCAAGCTCCCCTAAAATGATTCACAAGGACATCACACCAGGTACCTCTTTACCCCTTCACCTCTAACCTCTTCCCTACCCACAGCCCAGGCCCAGCACCATGGAACGTGAGCCACCATCCGGTGACCTGGTCCAGCCAGGCTTCATTGCACTCCTTTGCCCCTCCCAGCTTGCGTATCCCATCCTAGGTGGAAGATCTTTCCCTGCCACCCCCCAGCCTGGTCAGGTGTCTCCCTGGTGCATTCTATCGGGCTGACATTCTGTGAAATCATGTCATATTTGTTTCCCCCTGTGCCCCCTCCCATTTCTCCTTCAAGTTCAAGCTCTGTAACCATAGAGACGGAGTCTTCCCATGGCGGTCCCTAGCACCTCGCAGGTGCCTCTCAGAACAGATGCTCAGCCGAGACGGTTGCATTGCAGACACCTGGGAAGAGAGTGACTGCATAGTTCCTCAACTCCCCGTGACAAAGGGGTGCAGACTCTGGGGCTGCCACTTCTCATGATCTCAGAGACTTCATGTGCATCCAGGTAGATCATTACATTCTATAAATGCGGAAGACGGAAATTTGACTTCGGAGTAACTGAAACGCCCTCTTATGTCTACTAGGGATTCTTAAGGCTTGTTCCCAATAAAGTAAGGAATGAACTCACTGGCTTAAAATTCCATCTTAGAATCTAGGGTATTGTTAATTTCGAAAATATTCAACATTTATTCCTGCCCAATCGATTCCTATCATTTTGGCATTTGTCAAATGGCATATATTAAACATTTGCATGTTTTATATATGCCAGGTACTGTTTTAAGTGCTTTTTTCTAATAACTTATTTAATTTTCACAACAACCCCATGAGAAAGGTAACGTAATGATCACCTCCATTTACAAATGGGAACAACCAGGCACAGAGAGGGCAAATAAATCCTCCACAACGGCACAGCAGCTAGAGAGGCAAGTTCATATTCAGGGGGTCAGGCTCCAACCCAGAAGATACTCCACTGCCTTGCCACCCTCTTGGTTCAGTTTAGTAGGTGAAACTTTTGTATTAATATCTAATATTTCACCCAACTTATCATGTGCCTGAAAACCATCAAGCAGTTTAATTCACCTTCCAAATAACATAGAATAATTAATGTTTTAAAAGCTCATTTATGTACTAACACTTGCTGGCCATTTATCATTTCAGACAATATGCTAAGCAATTTAATAAAATTGTCTCATCTTTCTCACAGCAAAGTAATGTTTAGTCCTCTCCTTTCCCATGTATTTCAAATGTCTTAAATCCTATTCTCTGTTATATACACTGTGATACAAAGTGACTGGATTCCTCTTTGTGAATGATAAAACGTTCCCTAAAAATATCAAAGTTAGCTTGCATAATTTGTTTAAATAAGCCCTAGATTTTATTCAATTATAGATAAAACATTATAGATATATTTTCAAAATGGAGAAAATCTATCTTAAAATATAGTAGGAAAAACCCACTTCACAAAGAAAAAAAGTTCATTTTAATAAAAGTAAACTACTAGTAAAGACATGAAAATGATTAAAATGCCTAAGATGTGTTATGGTTTTAGTAAGCATCTGATGGACTTGTAAGGGAGATTTGAGCAAAAGAGCCAGTTTTGAAAAATAAAGTTCTTGATGATTGCTAATCAAATGATCAAGGACTGGTGAAAATGCTGGCTGCTTCTAGATGGACTATGGTTCTTATCTAGCACCCTATGACCTGGTGGGTCTTCAAAAGCATCTTCTGATTGGGTTTGTTCTGCACCTGCCATACACTCTAAGTCGACACACAATTATTACCTTCAATGCTGGCGGCAGATGGTTGGCCCACTCTGCACTAAGACCCCACCTCCAAATCAACTTTTACAGTATACCAAATCCCAATGTGGGCGGGGGAAAAAACTCCAAGGAGGTAAGGCTTTGAGAATGTAAGAAATGGAGAAGATTTTAATGAAAACCTCCTCTAAAACCATCCGATTAGAGAGACTGGGACCTGGTGGGGAAATGAGCTACGGAAGCCCTTACGACAACCCAAGGGAACCCTTACCTCCTAACTTGGGATTCACCCAGGGAATTTCCAACCACTCCACAAAAGCAGGATGCAGATCTTACAGTCTAGAAGGCACCCAGAACTGAACCCTGTCCACCTGACCTCTCCCTCCTTGCTAGTGAGCTAAGACTTGGAGTCCATTTGATTTCAGGAAATAAGCCCCACACCCAGATTCAGAAATCAAGGAGGCAATTGAAACCACTTGGGCTTTGCATCTGCCGTCCATGGCCAGGCACCTGCAGAAGTGTCTCGCCTGATTTCAGAGAAGCCCCAGCTCACCTGCCACTGAGCCTCATCACTGTCTCCTAATAATTAGCTCCTGTGAGACCTGCATCCTATTAGGCAAACCCCTGCCTTAAGCCATCTCTTTAAAAGACTCTCCCCGCCTTCCGCTGCAGTTTTGTTCAACTTTTATTTAAAGTCTTCTTCCTCTGGCAGCTCATTTTTCCCTGGTCTCCTGAGTGGTCCCTACAGGCAGGCTTCCTCATCAATGAGAAGTGCACCATCAACAATTTTGTTCCAAGAACAAAACCTCAACACATCTGAAGTGCCGCGGACATGGAAGAGGCAGAGCAGCTTGAGAAAGGGCAGAATTTCCAGCAGCTGTGACAGAAATAGCACAGCCGATTAAGATTCCAGCTGCGGAGAGACAAAGATACAATCTGGAGCAATCGTAACTCTGTGCTGTGGATTTTTAGGAAAACAGATTTGCCTTTTACTCCCAGGTTTGGTGATACAGATCGAGAGCCGGCTGGCCAGCTGGCAGCCCTCGTAAGTGACTCCCTTGCTCATCCTAACTGAATTCCCGCCCCCTCCTCCCCCAACACACTCCAACACGTGGCTCAGGGGTCCAAAGTGCCTCCCTCCTCCCCCAACACACACTCCAACATGCGGCTCAGGGGTCCAAAGTGCCCCCCTCCTCCCCCAACACACACTCCAACATGCGGCTCAGGGGTCCAAAGTGCCCCCCTCCTCCCCCAACACACACTCCAACATGCGGCTCAGGGGTCCAAAGTGCCCCCCTCCTCCCCCAACACACACTCCAACATGCGGCTCAGGGGTCCAAAGTGCCTTTGGGTTTCCCTGCTGCTTCCTCTGGTCTTCTCCAGTGAGGTCAGGGAGCTCTCCCAAAATAGTGCTCAGGAGAGAAATTAGCTTTCATAAGGAGAGAAAATGGCAGAAACATCACATCCACGGAATTGCCTTGGCAGTGTGTGAATATGGAAAGTGTTTCAGTAAATAGAATAAATGAATCCCCCCCCCCACCCACCCCACGCTGAAGAAAACCAGGATCAATATTTCACTTTCTGCATGATTGTGGATAAAAGCAAGGCCACGTGGATGTCCAGGGATCTGCATTACCTTGGCAGGGAGCACATGAGTATGAGCATAAGGCCTTATTTCATTTTATTCTTTTATTTTGTGATATTGGTTTATCAAAATAAGATAGCTAATACTAAAATGACATTTCTTGAAAGCAAGTTATTAGGACAGAATTTTTAGTTCCATTGCCCTGTATCTAAAAACCACAAAGCACATTTCATGGCTTTCCTATATTTCTCTAATATTTATATTTGTTTCCGATTTGGGGGGAAAAATTAAAGATGCAAAAGGCCTATTCCTTTGAGTCCTGGGTGTATTAATCTGTTCTTACACTGTTACAATGAATACTACCTGAGACTGGATAATTATAAAGGGAAAAGGCTTCATTGACTCACAGTTCTGCAGGCTTAACAGGAAGCATGGCTAGGAGGCCTCAGGAAACTTACCATTATGGCAGACGGAGGAGGAGAAGCAGGCTACTTCTTCACAAGGTGGCAGACGAGAGTATGAGAAAAGCAAAGAGGAGAAGAGCCACTTATAAAACCAGCAGATCTCGTGAGAACTCCCTCACTACCACGAGAACAGCATGGGAGAACCCGCCCCCATGATCCAATTACCTCCCACCAGGCCTCTCCCTCAACACCTGGGGATTGTGATTCAAGATGTGATTTAGGTGGGGACACAAAGCCTAACCATGTCACAGGAGTAAAATTAAGAGAACAAAGCCACGGATTCTCACCTAGTTGAAAGTATCAGTTTGTCGTTGCTGTTGCTGAATTTTGCTTAGGTTTTCTTCTATTATAAATAACTTCAGGCCAGGTGCAGTGGCTCACACCTGTAATCCCTACGCTTTGGGAAGTCAAGGTGGGCAGATCACTTGAGGTCAGGGGTTCAAGACCAGCCTGGCCAACATGATGAAACCCCATCTCCACTAAAAATACACACACAAAAAATTATGCAGGCGTGGTGGCAGGTGCCTGTAATCCCGGGTACTCGGGAGGCTGAGGCAGGAGAATTGCTTGGACCCATGAGTTGCAGCCTGCAGCAAACCAAGATTGTGCCACTGCACTCCAGCCTGGGTGATAGAGTGAGACTCCATCTCAAAAAACAAACACAAAAAAGCAAGAAAGAAAATAAAAGAAATAACTTCAAAATATTTTGTTTAAAACAACCTTACCACCTGTTTTTTATTCTTAATCTTCCATTCTGCAGTTTGGAAGTACTTTATGTCTATCTGCTGACTGAGATTATAGAATTCCTCATGGCTCCCGGGCGCTTGCTAAACTTGTAGTTACTGAAACTCCTTTTCAGATTTGAGGGCACCCCTGAACATGGATTTCTTCGGCTTCCTTCTCCCCGACCTGTCCTATATTTTACGTAAACACTTCAAGGCTGACTCAACCAGAAGCCTCTGTGAATCCCCCTAGGAAGCTGTTTTGGGGCTGAATACGCTCCATCTGTGACTGCTCTGTTTCCCAGCCTTTGGCCAATATAGACCCAAAGCCCTCAACTTCTTTCCCTTCTGCGAGCTGGGTGACATCACTTCAGACCAACGCGCTATTGTATGTTAGAACCAAAGAGGGTTTACATTTGCATTTAAGCCCTCATTTCTAACCAGAGTTTTTGACAGTCCCCACAAACGACTGTCCTCCTGCTTTTGTCCATCTCGGTAAATGGTAGCAACATCTACCATTTTGCTGAAGATGTAAACCTAGATATTTCCCTCGATTTTTCCTGTATAAAAAATTCCTACAATGGCCCTGATAATTTTGTTACCAAAACATATTATTTTGAGATGGAGTCTTACTCTGTCACCCAGGCTGGAGTGCAGTGGTGCAGTCTCCGCTCACTGCAACCTCCACCTGCTGGGTTTGAGCAATTCTCCTGCCTCTGCCTCCCAAGTAGCTCATCCAAGCACTACCATTCCTGGCTAATTTTTTGTGTTTTTAGTAGAAATGGGGTTTTGTCATGTGGACGGGGTTGGTCTCAAACTCCTGACCCCAAGTTATCCCCCTGCCTCGACCTCCCAAAGTGCTAGGATTATAGGTGTGAGCCACTGCACCCAACCCATATTTTTAATTGCCTAATTCCATTTATTCCCATCAGTTTAGCTTGGACTGTCACCATTTCCACCCTGGACCATCACAAATCTCCATCTCTAGCCATTGGGTACCACTCACTCTTCCACCACCTTCGTGCCGCCGTCTCCCCACCATCCACCTGCCACACACAACTCACGTGTGAGTCAAGTCATTTCCCCATCTTAAAACCTCTCAGTTGCTTCCTGTTACCTTTAGAATAAAATCCACACTCCTAATGGTGAGCCTCAAAGGCCTGCATGCCAGGCACCTGCCTCCAGCTTCAATGTTATCCCATGTCCCTCGCCTCTCACCCACTGCAGCCTGGACACACCTACCTCCTCTTTTCTCTTAAAACACCAAGGTCACTCTGTCTTCAGGACCCCTGCACTCGCTCTCCATTCAAAAGCCTCCTTCTCTTTCTGCAGCATTCCTCTCGCGTGTCTGCTCTACAGAGAACCCTCATCTAACACCCTATTTAAAGTGTCTCCCTGCCACAGAGCTCCTCCGACTTTCCCGGCGAGAGCACCTCTAGGTCAAGAGGAAGACCTTGTAGTTTCATTCATGAAGCAGTGAGACTCAGCCTATTTAGAGACGAACAACGTAGTCACCATTTGAAAAGGCAATAGATATAAATTGAAAGAGAAAGATGATATTTTTATTCCATCCTTCAACAACCACCCATAGCAATAACTTACTAATAGAAAATGTGCCCCTATTCAGGCTGTGTAACTGCTCACTCCCAGAAACCTCCATGCTCATTTCTCTTCCACATTCACTTTCACAAGGGTCTCACCTTTTGTCACAGAAGGAATAAAAAAGCAATCTTATAGAGATATGTCAGCAGAAGAGATGCAGCACTGTCTGAGGCTGAAACAGTGAGCTCTCTCAAGTAGCTTGTGTGGCATCCGACAGCTGTTGGCTCTTGCCCTGTTTCCCTCAAAAAATTAACATGCCACAGGCAGGCCTGCGGTTTTTCACCCAGAGTAACACAGTGCAAAGTTTGAGAACTGCAGTCTATTATCACTTTATTACTGTCTCTAGGTTCACCTATCACAACCATAATGGCGTTGTATCTCTTTTGGGTTTGTGGGGGAGTTTTCTCTTGGCTGTCTACACTCAGGTATGAATTTTACATTATGTCTCACATATGTGTATGTTTTTTGACTGTCGACAGTTTATGTGTAATTTCCATAAACTGTGTATAACAACTGTTAACACTTAACCCCAACTTCCAGCATGATGCCTGACTCACCCTCGCTGCCCCATAGTGCTCAGGGACACTGTAAGGGATCAAGACTTCGAGTGATTTAACAACAGGGTCAGCTCTAATGTCCTACTTTCTAGACTCATAACTAAGCCTCTAACTATGCCAGCACTCAGATTTTTTTTCTATTCTGTGTTAAAAACACAGACGCTGTTGTTGAGGTAAGTGTGGTCCCTACATGGTGTCAAGAAAATGGACTCTGTGACCTCCTGAAAATATCTTACAACATAAATAGTCCCAGTCCCAATGTTCCAGATCAGTATTTATTTTGCAAATCGAGAAACTTAAACCCAAAAAGGTTAAAATAATTTTCCCAAGGTCATAGAAATAGTGTTGGGGAAGAGTATGAACTCAAAGTTTATTTTTTTTAATAAGATAATTACTAGAAAGGTCAGGGAACTTCCACACGATGGAATATTGTACATCCTCTAAAAGCAATTCTCAAATGATCTTAAAGTTATATTGATAAACGAAAAAGGAGAAAAAAATACATAGGTGCTTTCATTTGCAAAGAATATCTCCAAAAGTAGATAACAAGATAATAAGAAATGTACAAATTTGGTTACCAATTGGATGGGAAAGAGAAGTAAATGGAAAATTGTTTTGCCTTCATTTTGTGACATTTTTATTACTTTTCCAATTTTTTACCTTGTACACATATTAATTGAATCAAAATAAAAAAATAAAAATTTACAAGTGTTACAGAAAAAAGAAGGTAAGCCCAATCTGTGATGAATAAGGAGAAAATCTTGATATTGTTGTCATTTTTTTAATGCTTTTGATGTTGTGATTATATTGTATCATTAGGAAGTTGCACCATTGAGGAAGTATTTGTCAATGGCATATAGACATAAATACTTTTTTCTCACTTTGAGCTCTTACCTTTTTTTGTTGTTGTTGTTATGCCATTTCCTACTGGAAATGTTTTACCCTTTAAAACTTTTTCCTTGTTAACTAAAATCAACTTGATCAATCAAGTTGATGTGTATGTTGCACTATTTATATTCCTGTAAACTGTCTCCTACATATTAATGGATAGATAAATGGTGTATTAGATAAATGTTCGTTCTCAGGCTGCTGAAAAGACACACCCAATACTTGGTAATTTATAAAGAAAAAGAGGTTTAACGGACTCACAGTTCCACATGGGGAGGCCTCACAATCATGGCAGAAGGCAAAAGGCACATCTTACATGGTGGCAGACAAGAGAGAACGAGAGCCAATTAAAGGGGAAACCCCTTATAAAATCATCAGATCTCATGAGACTTATTCACTACAGTGAGAACAGTAAGGGGAAGACCACTCCCATGATTCAGTTATTTCCCACTGGGTCCCTCCCACAACACATGGGAATTATGGGAGCTACAATTTAAGATGAGATTTGGGTGAGGACACAGGCAAACCATATCAAATGGATAAAGAAAATGTGTTACATATATACAATAAAATACTATCCAGCCATAAAAAAGGAGGAAACATTCATGACATCTTCTAACATTCATGGATTTATTATAGTTATATATACACAGCCTCATTCCAAAAAAAATTATTTTGAGACAGTTTACAAGAATATATGTGGTATAACATATGCCAGAGAAGACTAGCAAAGCAGAGACACAAATATCAGAAGACATTGTGAATGTTTCCTTCTTTTTACAGCTGAATAATAGTCCATTGTATGTGTATACTACATTTTCTTTACCTCTTTACCTATTGATGAATATTTAGGTTGCTATCAAATCTTGGCTATTGTAAATTATGTTGCAGTGAATGTGGGAGTGCAGATGCCTCATTGAGATCCTGACTTCATTCTTTTAGATGTAACATGGATGAACTTGGAGGACATTATGCTAACTGATATAAGCCAGTCATCAAAGGACAAAAACTGCATGACGCCACTTGTATGAGGTACATAAAGCAGTCAAACTCATAGAAACAGAGAATATAATGGTATTGGCCAGGGACTCAGAGAGGGAAAAAAGGAGAGATGCTCTTCGACAGTTAGAAAGTTTCAGTTTCATAAAATGAGTGTGTTCTTGAGATCTGCTGCATATCATTGTGCCTGTAATAAGCAGTTCTGTCATGTACATTTAAAAATGTGGTAAGAGGGTAGATCTCACCTTAAGTGTTCTTACCACAATAAAAATAAAATGCAAAATAGGATAAAGAGGATGCTGAGTGAATTAGTCTGATAGGGCCTAACACAGAGATTGACCCAAATGCCCATCTTTTTACATCTAATAAACTGACACTTGAAAGATTGTTATAATACATCACACCTAGAATGTGTGGATTAAACTAAAATTTATGTAACACATGCATTATGCACCTACAAGTTTTGTCCAACAATAATGCACACACTAGTAGGATTCAATCACTTTTTTGAGTTATCAATACAAATTGACAGTTATATGGAATGCCCATATAATTAAAATATATAAAATTATTTCTGAAATAGGTACCATGTCCATGTAAGATGTTCATAAAAAGAATTTTACATCAGCATCATCTATGAAAAAAATGCCAAAGTGATGTATTTCAGAATATGAAAAGGTTGAGTTTAAATGTGTATGAAATTTATGATGAAAAAATATATCCACCCAAGTGGACAGCAAGTTCATATTTGCTGATTAAGTGTACACTATTAGCAGACTATAATATTTGCCATCACTTTCTAGGTAACTGTTCTTTCAAGATGCAGTAAAACACACAGTTTTTAAAATACTGAATGCTTGGCCTTAGCTCTCTTGAAAACAAATAGCAATATTTTATTTAAAAAGAGAAAATATTTCATGTGACTTTGAGAGCTAAAAAGCCATTATGATAAGTCTTTAAGTCTATAAAGACTATAATTTGCTCATCTGTTATGATAACTAATATTAAGTGACTGAATGGTAGAAATTTTGAATGCTGATGGCCTTTTTCTGAATCACTTTATGTTATTATTGAATAATTAAGATTCACTGAGTTACTATTAAATAAATCAAAATTACTCTCTATAACATATAGCATATAACTGCAGGAGATTAAATACAGGGAAACTCAATTGTTCAGACTTAGCAATTTATATTTTTGAAGAGGCAGATATAGAAAGCTATGCAATTAAATAAAATAGAAAATAATAGGTGTGATTTGAATATTTCAAATTTTATTGGAATTGAAAAGAGAAAAAAGTTAACTTTCTTACATCAGGCACATATTTTTAAAAATATTTTTCCTCATTCTTTCTTTGAAAAATCTCATGAGAGATATCATTGCTTGGTTTTAGAGATTCAGAAGGCTCAAAGAAGTTAACCAAACTCACGGCTATTAGGAATACAAGCCGGAAACAAATAATTTTGTCTATGGAAATATGAAAATGAAGAGCACCCAGGAGGATGCCCGGTGTTTTCAGGACAGAATAGAAAGAAGAGAAAGTGTAAAGCATTTACATCTGATAGGGATAAGACATAAAAGAATATGCAACAGGAATGAAAAGAAAGAAATTTTATTTAAAAGAATCAAAAATCCTTTATAACTTTTTGGAATCAAGTAGGTGCTAAGATTTGAAAAAGAAAATGAACAAGTCTGTTTCTATTATAACTGTACAAAAAATACTTCAGAAGGCATTCTAAAAAGAAGTGAAATATGAAATTAAACCACGGAGAATACCGTCAATATTGCCCAGTCACTGAGCAGATTTCAAATGGACTCCTTTATATTTTCCCAGTCCATATCTGGGAAATGATTCATTGCTTTTAACTACATCAGGTGATACAACCAGGTTTGCTAAAATACAGAGAATATGAGGCTCTTCCAGTCATGTGGAATTGTCTGTTGATGCTAGTAGAGAACAAAAGTGAAGGGATTCATAAAATCAATATTTACAGAAAGTAACTTTGTAAGAAAAAGTCATGCTTTATAAATAAGAAAACAGCATCTTAGCTGGCAAGCATCTACAATAAATTTAAGAAAAAGTTAGTGAATAATTTGTAACGCAATTATACTCACTTTGAAATATTACTTCCCAAACTTAATTGTATATCTGGAAAAAATAATAAGAAAATCTATCTAAAACATGGATAGTTGTTGGCATCCATTAAGCTGTTGACATTGAAGTCAGCCTAAGGATACCGTCCTGCTTGACAGCCCGTCAATATAGAGAAATCATTCTGCTCTAATGGGCAATAGCTCTGTTAGCCAAAATGTTAAAAACAAACAACAAAAGATTGGTGTCTGAATTTTGCTGAATGAAGAGTTTTGAGATGGCAATCAAGGAACAATTTAAACTTTTACAACTCGGGAAACAAAAATTTGTTTTAAAAAAAAAATCATTGTGAATGCTGACAAAATGTTTGCCGAAAAATAAACTAAAGTTATAAGTGTTAATTTACTCATTTATCGAACTTGCATTTGCACTGGAGACACAAAGGAATTAAAAATGTAATCCCTGCCCTCAGAGAACACATTATCTAGTGGAATTTATATATATATATGCAATATAGAATGAAATTTATAGAAATCCCACATAGATGAACCTTGAGGATGTTATGCTAAGTGAAATAAGCCGGACACAAAAAGACAAATACTGTATGATTCTCCTTATAGGAGTTACTAGAGTGGTCAAATTCATGGAGACAGAAAACAGAATGATGTTTTCTGATGGCTGTGGGAAGGAGATAATGAGAAATTATCTAATAGGTGCAGAATTTCAGTTTGGGAAAATGAAAACAGTTATTGCGATGGATCAACGTAATGGCTGCATAACACTGTGAATGTACTTAATGCCACTGAACGGTACATATAAAAATGGTTAAAATGATAATGCTTATGTACATTTTATCATAAAAAAGTGTTAAAATATACTTGTATGTGGATGTTATAACTGGTTGACATTTTGAACTAGAAAACCTTCTCCATATTAGAAGTAACTTTTTAAAGGTAAAATGCCGATGTTAAAAATAAAAATGCTGATATGAGTGAAAACATCATTTTTCACTTACAAATTATCCTCCTTTGTCCTTTCAAAAAATGAATTAGTTAAGAAAATAAACTAAGAAAAATATTTTTAAATTTATATCTTAAATTTAAAAGATTTAAATTCAAACAATTTTATATAAAATGAGTATATATACTATATAAGAAATATATTATGGAATATATATTTATAAGATACACATTACATTTATATAATAGTCTTCATATAAAAATATATGAAGTAAACAATCCTCAAATTTCTTTTTTTATTTTGCGTTAAGTTCCTGGATTCATGTGCAGCAAGTGCTAGTTTGTTACATAGGTAAACGTGTGCCATGGTGGTTTGCTGTATCTATTGACCTGTCACCAAGGTATGAAGCCCCATGTGCATCAGCCATTTGTCCTGATGCACTCCCTCCCCTTTGCCCTGCCAACAGGCCCCAGTGTGTGTTGTTCCCCTCCCTGTGTCCATGTGGTCTCACTGTTCAACTCCCACTTATGAGTGAGAATATGAGGTGTTTGGTTTTCTATTTCCGTGTTAGTTTACTGAGGATGACGGCTTTCCACTTCAACCACGTCCCTGCAAAGAACATGATCTCATTCCTTTTTATGGCTGCATAGTACTCCACAGGGTATATGTACCACACTTTTTTTTATCTAATCTATCATTGATGGGCATTTGAAATCCTCAAATATTTTTAAGTAAAAATTGAGAAGAAAAATAAAGCAGAAAATATGATTTAAAAGCTTTTCTAGATTCACTTTTTTTTTCTTTTTGTGACAGAGCCTGGCTCTGTTGCCCAGTCTGGAGTGCAGTGGCATCTCAGCTCACTGAAGTTTTTGCCTCCTAGGTTCAAGCAATTCTTCTGCCTCAGCCTCCCAAGTAGCTGGGATTGCAGGCACACACCACCACGCCCAGCTAAATTTTTGTATTTTTAGTAGAGATGGGGTTTCACTGGATTGCCTAGGCTGGTCTCAAGCTCCTGGCCTCAAGTGATCTGCCCACCTCAGCCTCCCAACGTGCTGGGATTACAGGTGTGATCCACCACACCTGGCCTGTACATTCACTTTTTGTCAGAAGAGAGGATGCTGAGTGAGCTGTAGTTTATGCTAACCCTTCTAGTATGTGTAGGTCAAATGGCAGGTAACTTGCTACATAGCAGAGGCCAGTAAATGACTGTTACTGTTCTCTTGTGTCAGGTAATTTAGACCCCCCAAGAAAAAGAAGAAGGAGAGAGAGAAGAATAAACAGAAGGAGAAGTAAAAAATAAATAAATAATAAAATAAAATAAACAGATATCATTAGGAAAAATGAAGTAGTGAAAACCTCCCCAGCCTCTCTTCCACAAAAGCAACAAGAATGCTAGCAAAATTTCCAAAATCAACTTTTTCAGGACTCTTGACATTAACCAAAGGCTTGAAACAGTGTAGGGAACATTTATTCAAGCAAAATAACTTGAACATTTATTCAAGCAAAATAGCTGAAAAAAGCATAGGACGTTTTTGTGGCATTTTAATTTACCCTAAACCCATTACCTTCTCTCCAGCTTCATGGTAGCCTAGAAAATTAACAGCTCACAATCAAGGTGAAAAACAGCAGCCTCACAGTCAATGGAGGGGTTTGATCAAGGTTGGGCTTTTTCCAAATCCCTATTCTCAGAGATTTGTCATTATCTGACAAGCCTGGAAGTTCCCTGAAAACTCCATTTTCATTTCCAGAGCATTTTTCATGGCTCAGAGCTCTCCAGATGCAAACAGTCCTTATCTCAGTGCTGTTTGTTAAAAAAAAAAAAAAAAAAAAAAAAAAAAAAAAAAAAAAAAGGAATTGTTTAACCTCAGGTGCCCAAAGTGGTGATAATAGTTGGGGCAAACAACAAGCTAACAAAAAAAACATAAAAGAAGTGTTGGGGAGTGAGATGTCCATAGGGAGATTTGAAAAGCTTCAACATATTTCTGGGAATCAAAGAAGCCATGTGAATGCATAGTGCTTTGCACATGCCCAGGGATACGTGCATGCTTAGAAAAGAGCTGACAAACCCTAAGTCCTCACCACTGACCGATTTTGAAGCTCTGAACAAACAGGAAGCGAAGGCTAAGGCAGAGTTGTAAAGTGCTTAGGCGAGTTTTTAGGTCATGTATTAATATATATACAGAACCTTTCAGCAAAGACTGAGAAGCTTCATGATTCCAGCATTTAAGAAATATCTGTCCCAACACTAGCTAACCATTAAGCTAACTGTTCAGAGACACCAGTGGCCACATGTGACAAAAGAATACAGACTTGAAAGAATTCGCTTAAGAAAGTCACTAAACAAACAGAAAAAAATAATGATAACAAACCCTTGGAATGGGGAAGAATCTGGTCTCCAGAGTTGAAACATTATTTAAATGTCCATTTTTTTCCCACAAGAATTAATGAGACAAACCAAGAAACTAGAAAATATTGCACGTATATAGGAGAAAAAAAAAGACAGTCAACAGAAACCATGTCTGAAAAAGTCTAGATTAGAAACTCTCTATGAAGAAGTTCAGAGGTGGACTTACCTGACAAAGATTCAAAGTCAATATAAATGTGTTCAAAACTTATATAAATCATGTTTAAAGAAGTAAAGGAATGTCACCAAATAAAGAATATCAATAAACAAATTATTAAAAAGAACCAAATACAAATTATGAAGTCAAAAAGCACAATAGCTGGAATGAAAAATTAACTAGAGAAGTTCAAAAACAGAGCTGAGTGGGCAAAATAATAAATTAATCTTAAGACAGGTTAATTGAGACCAGCCAGTCTAAGGATCAAAAAAAAAAAAAAATGAACAATCTTAGATACCTGTGGTACACTGTCAAGAATATCAACATAAGCACAATGAGATTTGCAGAAGGAGAGAAAGAATAAAAAAAAGCAAAAAGAATAATTAAAGAAATATTACCTACAAACTTCCAAACTTTATGAAAAATATTAATCTGCACATCCAACATGCATAACAAACTCCAAATGAGAGAAAAGTGAAGATGTACATATCTGGGCACATAATTGTTAAGCTGTTGAAAGACAAAGACAAAAAGATAATTTCAAAAGGTGCAATGAAAGTGACTTCATATGCCAGAGATCCTTTAATAGATAAACAGCTGACTTCTCATTAGAAGCCCTACAGAAGACAGTGATATATCATTCAAAGTGCACAAAGAAAGAGACTGTCAATGAAGAATTCTATATCCAGCAAAATTAATATTTAAAAATAAACTAGAAGATATTTCAGATACACAAAATGTGAAAGAACGTGTTAACTAAACTTCTCTAATAGAAATGCTAAAGGGATTTACATGAAGAAATAAAAAGCACCTGTAAATGTAAATACATAGGTAGACATAAAAGACAGGATAAATGTGCTTTTTTGTTTCTAATACTTTTCCTTTACTGTCTTATTTAAAAGACAACTGCACAAAGTAATAATTGCACATCTATGTAGATCAGCATAAAATGTATGAAGATGTAACATGTATGACAATAATAGCACAAACAAGGGAGGAAGAAACTGGAGCTACATAAAGCAAAGTTTTTGTATATTATTAAGTTTGTCCTAATTCAATAGAGATTGTTATAAATGCAAATGCTAATTATAATCCTAAGGAAAATCATTAAGAAAACTACTCAAAAACAAGATATAGTAAAAGAAAGCATAAGGAGATTAAAATGGCATATTAAAAAGTTTTAACCTAAAAGAAGGCAACAATGAAAAATTAGCAGATCAAAAATGACATGTTGTACAGTAAACAAATAGCAAAAAATTAGATTTAAACCTTGTTATGTCATTAACTACATTAAATGTAAATGGACCAAATACTCCAGCAAAAGACAGAGATTTAAAATTGGGCTGGTCACAATGGCTCATACCTGTAATCCAAGCACTTTGGGAGGCTGAGGTGGGTGGATCACTTGAAGCCAAGAGTTCAAGACCAGCCTGGTCAATATGGTGAAACCCTGTCTCTACAAAAAATACAAAAATTATCCTGGCATGGTGGCACACATCTGTAGTCCCAGCTACTTGGGAAGCTGAGACACAGAATCACTTGAACTCAGGAGGTGGAGATTGCAGTGAACCACCTACTGGGTTCAATTTAGAAACATGATTTAGATTCAAAGGCAGAAATGAACTTAAAAGTAAAATAAATAAATAAGTAAAATAAATCATACATTAAAACAACATTTAAAAGAGAGACTCAGTGGCTATGTTAACATCAGACAAAATTGACCTTGAGACAAAATTTGTCAATAAATACAAAGAAAGAAATAAAGTTATCATTTTATTATGATAAAAGGCTCAAAATATTTGTTTCTTCACCAAAAATAAATAAAAATTATAAAAATATATGCACCAAACTAAACAGCAGAATCCTAAAATATGTGAAACAAAAACTGAAAGAATTAAAAAGAGAAATAATGTAAAAAAAAATAGGCCGGGCGCGGTGGCTCAAGCCTGTAATCCCAGCACTTTGAGAGGCCGAGACGGGTGGATCACAAGGTCAGGAGATCGAGACCATCCTGGCTAACCCGGTGAAACCCCGTCTCTACTAAAAAAATACAAAAAACTAGCCGGGCGAGGTGGCGGGCTACTCGGGAGGCTGAGGCAGGAGAATGGCGTAAACCCGGGAGGTGGAGCTTGCAGTGAGCTGAGATCCGGCCACTGCACTCCAGCCTGGGTGACAGAGCGAGACTCCGTCTCAAAAAATAATAATAATAATAATAATAATAATAATAATTGGGGACTTTACTACCTCACTTTTAATTATGAATAGGACAACTAAGCAGAAGACTAACAAGAAAATAGATAATTTTGAATAATACTACAAATTAACTAGACATAACAGACATCTATAGAACACGCCACCCAACAATAGCAGAATATACATTATTTTCAAATTTACATGGACCATTCACCAGGATAGACCATCTATTATGTCATAATATAAATCAATAAATAAAAAGGAATGAAATCAAACTATGTTCTTTATATTAGAGTGAAATTAGAAATCAATAATAAACAGAATGTTGAAAAATTCAAAATACACTGAAATTAAACAACATGCTCTGAAACAATCATAGGTCAAATAAGAAATCACAAAGATAATATAAAAGTATTTTAAGATGAGTGAAAATGAAAACGCTACACACCAAAACTTATAGGACACCTACATTAAAAAAATGAAGATCTTAAATCAATAACCATCTTAAAACTTAAAGAAAAAACAAAGAGCAAACTGAACCCAAAACAAGCACAAGGGAAAAAACAATAAAGATTAGAGTAGAAATACACAATATAGAAAATATAAAGACAATAGAGAAAATCAAAGCAACAGTTCTTTCAGATCAACAGAATTGACAACCTTTTGGCTACACTGACAAATAAAAAAGAGAAGACTCAAAACACTAAATTCAAGAAAAAAAGATGGAATATTACTATCAATTACAGAAATAAAATGGCCTATAAAGCAATACTATTATTTAAACAATTTTATGACAACAAATTAAATTACTTGATTAAAATGGATGAATTTCCAGAAAGACATGAACTACCTAAAGTGAGTCAAGAAGAAATAGAAAATCTGAACAGGGCTACACCATGTGAAAACACTGAATTATTAATCAAATAACTTTCCACAAAGAAAGGCCCAGGGGGAGACATCAAACACACAAGCAACAAAAGAGAGAAATGAATGAATTGAACTTCAAATTCTTAAGCTTTTATGCCTGAAAGTATATAATCAAAAAAGTCAAAATAAAACCAACAAAATGGGAAAAATATTTGTAAATTATCTCTCTTTTAAAGGACTATTATGCAGAATATATAAAAATAAGTATTTTTAACTCTTACGACTCAACAACAAAAAGAAAAATAATTCTATTAAAAATGCATAATGGATGTGAATGGAGAATTCTCAAAAGAAGATATACCAGTAACCTATCAGCACATGAAAATATGTTCAATGTTTTATTCAGATAATGTAAATTAAAACTACAATGACATAGCACTTCATATCAAATGAGATGGCTATAATCAAAAAAAGTGAACACTAACAAGAATAATGAGAATGTAGAGAAACTGGAACCCTCCTTCATTGCTACTGGGAATGCAAAATGGCACAGTCCCTTTGGAAGGCGGTTTGGTAATGACTCAAAAAGTTATAAATACATTGAACATTTCCAACACAAAGAAATGATAAATGTTTCAGATGATGGATGTGCTAATTACCCTGATCTGGTCACCACATATTATATATATGGAAACATCACTATGTACCCCATGAATATGTGCAATTATTGTCAATTTTTTCAAATAAAATTTTAAAAGAAGCTATACATAGAGTTCATACATAGCAACTCCACTCCTAAGTATAGAACCAAAAGAAATAAAAACATGTCCAAACATAAACTTGTACATGAATATTCATGGGACCATTATTTGTAACAGCTAAAAAGTAGAAACAACCCAAATTTCCATCAATTGATAAATAAATAAACAAAAATGTAATTTTTAAGAATAGATAAGTAATTACCAGGGTCTGGGTCAGGAGGTGGGGGGAAGGTGTGAAATGTGGAGTTTATACCAATGAAACTGTTCTGGAATTAAATTGTGGTGATTATTCCAAAACTTTGTGACTATACCAAAAACCACTGAATTGTAAACATATATCAGAATGTCACATTGTCATTGTATATGTCATTATATATGTCAAAAACAGATATATACAATTATTATTTGTCAATTAAAAATAAATTTTAAAAATATAAAAATGTTAAACCATTGCATTACATACTTTCAGTGAGTGAATTTTATGGTATGTGAATTTTATCTTCATTAAAATGAAAGCTTCAGCTGGTGTTAAACATATCAGCTGTAACTTTGCAATTGTTTTAAAATTTGAAAAAAGAAATACAACCGAGAAGAGAGGATAAAGGATGCTGAGTAACAGAGATTTTTTTTTTTTTAATTATACTTTAAGTTCTAGGGTACATGTGGATAACGTGCAGGTTTGTTACATATGTATACATGTGCCATGTTGGTGTGCTGCACCCATCAACTCGTCAGCACCCATCAACTCGTCATTTACATCAGGTATAACTCCCAATGCAATCCCTCCCCCCTCCCCCCTCCCCGTGATAGGCCCCGGTGATGTTCCACTTTCCGAGTCCAAGTGATCTCATTGTTCAGTTAGATTTTTAAAAAGAGCAGCAAGTGATTGCAAAGAAAGAGGACTAAAATTTAAAGATCGATAAATCTATTGTAAAAAATCAGAAACTGTTTCTGAAAATAGACACTTTTCTAATTTAATCGGGTGTGATTGCTTGAGTGTATACATATATGTATAAATTGTAGAACTATGCCCCTAGTATTTATGCATTTTACTGTATATAAATTATGCCTCTACACTACAAGCTACATTTTACAAGATGCATATGCACACACGCACACACTCATGCTCTGAATAAAAGCTTCAGGAAACAGAATTATTCTTCCATCCTGGGATACAGTTTAATCTATTCTAATCTTGCCTGTTGATATAAAACAAACAACAGGAAAAAAGCAATAGTATTGAACTCTTTAATTAATATGAAAACTCTGCTCCGGAGTCTTTCTCTTCTGTCTCAAAGAGTCAGGGTTTTATGAAAACAAATACATGTATATATTTCCTATATTTATTGTATGTATATCCCAATGAATTGTAATACGTTACTGTCTCACCTTAACAAAAGGTTCAATTTCCACTTTTAATATGATATTTTCTTAATATTCTTGCCTCCCCACATCCTTTCATGAATCATTTTGATTAACAAAAGAAAGTCGAGACAATTCTTCTCCCAACAAATTATCCTGCACTTTTTAAAAGTGTGGTCGTATTTTGAAATAATCACCATGGATCCAAAAGTTTCACCTTGGGAGTTATAACCATCAATCATTTTTATTGCTTGAGGCCAAGTGCCACTTTTTAGTGCTTTATGCACAAAGCAAAGACTTCTTTATCCTCACCAAGGTAGACTCAGGTTTCAAATGAAGGTGCATTTAGCAGTGGTTCACTGCTGACACTGGCCAGCTTAGGGTGCAGTTCAACAGGGCAGTTCACCTGCTATGTGGATAGAAATCAGCAGAGAGAGAACACAAGGGGGAACACGGATGCCTTTGCTATAGGCTGAGCTCAAAAGTCCAAGTAGTTCTACATTCTCTGATTAAATGGCCGTCCTTCGACTTCTGACCCTACATTAACCTGCCGGAGCTCCCAGAAAAAGGCTCACCCCCATATTCTACAGTAGCCCTTTGTGTATTTGGCCAACACAGTATCCCATCCTTAGGACGTCGGGCTTCTGCCAATACCGAGGACCCCCCATCCTGTGTTGAGCAACTTTCATTCTGAATCCAGGAATGGAACTGCATTTATTGCTGCAACGTGTCATCTTGTTAAATTTGACTCAATGTTGTTGCCTGTACGTAAGTTTGGGAATCTGAATCTGTCAATATTTCTTCCTGATGGTATCACATCCTCAAGGATCTAATAAGTACAGCATCTACCAAGCTGAAGGATCCTCGAGAACAGAAATGTGGTCTTACTTGGCTTTGATCGCTAAGGCCAAAAATGCAAGACTTGGGCATCCACTCTTTCGGTCAGCTGTCATTGCACTATTACCTTTTTTTTTTTTTTTTTTTTTTGGTGATGCCTGGAGCTCCAGCCTCCATTATTATTATTATTATTATTATTATTATTATTATTATTATACTTTAAGTTATAGGGTACATGTGCACAATGTGCAGGTTTGTTACATATGTATACATGTGCCATATTGGTGTGCTGCACCCACTAACTCGTCATTTACATTAGGTATTTAGATAGAAGTTGTATGCACAACTTTTCCTCATTGCTGTTTTGCTCCAGAGACAAGTATATGTCTCTAGTGGTAAAATCAGGCCACATTTACTTTTAAAATAATTTGTAATTACAAAATAGTTGAAATACACAGAAAGTGTAGCCAATAATTTAGTAAACCTCATATACTTCTTACTCATTTCACAAAATATTGTCATATTTTCTTGGAAATGTTTTTAAAGATTAAAACCTAGTAAATGCCATTAATGCCTCCTTTCCTGGGTTTCTCTAGTCTCATTCTCTTTCTTTATTTCCCAGAAGTGAAGAAAGGAAATTATCCTACAGTTGGCATTTATTATGTATATACATTTCCTTATAGTTTATATCATGTGTATATGTAATATATAAATACTTATCTATATCCCCAACAATCTGTAGAATCCTATATGACATAGACCTTTGCAACTAACTTTCTTCATGTAACATCATAATTTCCTAGCAGTTGCTTCTATTTTATACATGTAGCTCTGGCTCACTCGTACTCATTGCCACATGATGTTCAGTTTTATAAATAGGTCACAATTCTATCTACTTAATCCTTTGTCCATGGATTTTTTTGTTTTTGTTTTTCTGTTATTTTATTTCTATCTTTATTATTTTGGCTTTTGTTTGCATACACAATTGTTTTTGCTTTTATAAACACATTGCTATAAATAATCTTTGACCTGTTTATGAACATCAGACTTCCTCAAAGATACTATCTAAGAATGGAACTTTTGAATTCCAAAGCATGTACTCACAGGCCCTATTCAAATAATACAGTCATACTTTTTTCTACTGTAGTTCTTACTTCTGCTCCTCAGTCCACTGTTTGTTGCACTGATGATAACTGCCTGTGTCTCTAAACTGGCTTCCTTCAAACAGCCTCTTCCCTCCCCTCTATAACTTTATCTAAAAGACAGAAGAAGGTCGTCCCTTAATTTTACATAGAATAAGAAAAATCAGGATCCATCTTCTACCAAGGCTTTCCTATTGGCTTGGGAATAATTCAGACAGAGTAATTTAAAACTGCTAGTATAAATCCATAGGTCCTGACCCAGACACTATCAGGGAATCCCAGAAAGGATGTTCTATGTTTAGTCACCATTTTTCATCATATGCTGAGACCAGTCTGCCCCCTTCCAAAGGAAGTTCCCTTCAACTGATCTACCATACCCATAGTTCAGCTCCAACAGTCATGAAACTCAAAGAGAAGATAATGGCTTCTTCCAAGTACCGATTCCCTGTTCTGGGATTAACCATCTTCTAGGACAATTGCTTGTGGAAGAGTAACATCTTGTCCTCTGACCCCAGAAAGACAATAAATAGAAGAAACCTCTAGTTAAGCATTAGTTTATGTATCAATATCTGCGCTATTTTGACTGAAATAATACTTGGCTATTATTAGCTCATATCAAATCAAACATAGTCAATCCCAGTAGAATCCCAGTAGAATCCAAGCCTTTTAGCTGAAGGGAGATGAAGATCACCATGGTTACAAAACACTGAAAGCCTTCGCTCTTGTTCTTCAGTGGATAAAAGTTGTAACGGAAATACAAACACTGACATAAGGAAAAGCAATAGCATACAAGCACAATCGAGTCTTCTTAACTCGAAACAAAGTAATGCTAGCTTCCAGTACAGTTTAGCTGGCCTTAGACATCCTCCCACCATCAACAAGAGTAAAACCTAAACAAAATGGAGGAAACAACTGCTTCCTCGAGACAAACCCTGCTAAGACAGGGCTGCAACACCTGAAAAACACAAGACGTGAGGCTTGCCCACACTCAGTCTTCCTCTGTGGGGGTGCTCTCTAGGCAATGACTGAGAGAGGTCTCCCTGGTTGGAGAAGACAAAGTTTAGTTTGGGGCTACTAAAGCAGCAAAGATTCGGGGGCAGGATTCCAAACAAGGGAGAACTGGAGAGAAAAAACAAACACACACAAAAGTACCTCAGAAGGCTGCTGGCATTTCCTCTTAGTCTTTGAGCTTCAGAAACATAAAATACTAGTGATTACCTAAAGAGACATTAATATTCACATGCCATTAGGGTTTATAGTAGATGTAGAAGTGAAATGTTTGAAACTACAGCAATAAAAAATTTAAAAAGGAAGATGGAGTTCAGTGTTTTAAGAATTTGCATTGGTTGGGATGTGCTGAAAATATATTTTTAAGATATTTGTAAGTTGAACTTGCATGTTATGTTTTCTTGATTAGCCACTAACAGAATGATAGCTCCCCAAAAAGCATTCTACATAGTCAATAGATGAGATAAATGTAAATCAATAAAACACTGATTAAAACAAAAGAAGAGAAGAAACAGTATAAAAGAACAATGAGGAAACAGAATAAAAAATAATAACAAAATGGTAGACTTAAATCCACCATACTATTTATTACACTAAATGTAAATAGACTGAGTGCAAATTTAAGACAGATATGGTTGGACTAAACAAAAACCTAAGATGCCAACATGTATTTATAGGAGACACATTTAAAACATAAGGACACAGAGCAAATGACAGTCTAAAATGGAGAAAAAATGGATACAGAATATGAAAATAAGACAAGTCAGCATATCGCAATAATAATAATTCAGAAAAAATAGACATCATGGCAAGAAACATAAAATGAGATGAAGAGAAACACTGCTTAACAGAAAAGTTAATGCATCAGGAAGCAACAACAATCCAAAAAATATGTATGACTTTCATGTCCTCATTTCAAAATAGGTGAAGGAAAAAATAACCAAAAGAATTGAGGAATCCCAAATCACAGCTGGAGATTTTAACACATTTTTTTCAGTAATGATAGAAGCAGCATATTAAAAAACAATTAATAATGGAACAGAAAATGTGAACATTATTGATCAAGCTGGCCTAGCTGACATTTATAGAATTCTAAACCTATATATTGCTCATGAAGTTTTTACCAGAAGAGACTATACATTCGGTCATCAAACAAGTTTTAATAAATTCCAATGGATTATAATCACACAGTTTATGTTTCCTTGCCACAGTGGAATTGAATTAGAAACAATAACAAAAAGATAACTAAAAATCCCCAAATGTATGGAAGTTAGGCAGGACATTTTTAGTTTTTATTTTTTATTCTTGAAACAGGGGTCTCACTCTGTCACCCAGGCTGGAGTACAGTGGCACAATCATAGCTCATGGCAGCCTCAACCTCCCAGGTTCAAGCAATCCTCCCACCTCAACCCTCCCAAGTAGCTGGGACCACAGGTGGACACCACCATGCCTGGAAATTTTTGTCTTTTTTTGTAGAGATGGGATCTGACTATTTTGCCCAGACTGGTCTTGAACTCCTAGGCTCAAGCAATCCTCCTGTATAAGCCTTCCAAAGCTGTAGAAGCATGGTGTGAGCCACTGTGCTTAGCCACCACACTTTTAAACAATTCACAAGTTGTGGAAAATTTCACAATTGATATTGCAATGATTATTAAAATGAAACATAAAGTATGTGAAATGAAGACAAAGCATGGATGAGAAGGAAATTTATAGCACTAAAGGCATAGTTTAGAAAGTAAGAAATATAAAATACATGATCTAAAATTCTAGCTCACAAGGTAGAAGAGTTGGAGACAATAGTAAACAAATATAAGATGAGAAAATCAACAATACCAGAAGTTAGTTCTTCAAAATAACTAATAAATCTCTGAGATGTTAGTCAAGAAAAAAAATTACTAGCATGAAGAATGTAAAAGAGAACATCACTAATATCCCACGTACATGAAATACAGCATGAGAGGATATAATTTTAAATAGTCTGCCTACCAATATAATAACTTAAATAAATTCTTTAAATTCTTTGAAGAACATAACTTAGAAGAGAAAATAGAAAATTCTGATAGTTTTATATCTGTTAAATAAATTGAATATATATGTCTTAGTTTGTTCAACTGCTATAACAAAAATACCATAGACTAGTGGCTTAGAAACAATAGAAATCTATTTCTCAGTTCTAGAGACTGGATAGTATAAGATGAAAAAGTAGATTCTGTGCCAAGGGGGTCCTCTGGCCTGGTTCATACACCACCTTGCTACAGCCTCGCATGGTGGAAGGAGTGAGGGATCATTCTGACTCCTCTTTTACAGGGACACCAATCCCATTCATGAGGGCTCCATCCTCATGATTATTCCAAAGGCCCCACCTCCCAATACCATCACTTTGGGGTGATGAATTTTGGGATTGGGGGACATAGAAACATGCAATCGATTGCATCATAATTTTTTTTCTGCTTTTTGTTTGTGTGTTTTGTTTTTTGGGTTTGTTTTGAAAGTGAAGATCTCGCTCTGTCACCCAGGCTGGAGTGCAGTGGCAAGAAGATGATGGCAGACTACAGCCTCAAACTCCTGGGCTCAAGAGATCTTTCCCACCTCAGCCACCCAAGTAGCTGGGACTACAGGCGTGCACCACGCCCTGCTAATTGTTTTACTTTTTGTAGAGAAGAGGTCTCATTAAGTTGACCAGGCTTGCCTTGAACACTTAGCCTCAAGTGATTCTCCCTTCTCAGCCTCTCGATGCACTGGGATTACATGGGTGAACTACCATGCCCAGCTTGTAAAATTCTTTTCACAAATGATATTTCAGAACCAAAATGCTTAACTGGGCAATTCTAAAAAAAATTAATAACAAATAATAACAGACATACACAAATTCCTTTAGAAGACAGAAAATGTGAGAAGTCATTTCAAAGATAGCCATATCATCAAAACTTCACAAAAGTATTACAAAATGGAAAATTATATATCAGTAGCCTCATGAACATAAAATATAAAATCCTCCAAATATAGAAAAGACAATCAGAAAAGACACATACACACACACACACACACACACACACACACACCACACACACACCCCATAATCAAATGAGATTTAGTCCAGGAAGTTGGCAAGTTTAGTTTTACATTTGAAAATCGAATCAATATAATTCATCATATTAACAATATGTAGGATAAAAAACATAAATTACCTCAACAAACACAGAAAATTAGCATTTGAAAAATTCAACACCCATTTATAATAAACATATCATCAAAAAGAAATATAAGAAAACTCCCCCAGTCTAATGCAACATACTTTCAAAAAAGAAAATAAAATGCTAATACCTTAATATCGAAACGGTGTGCTGGAAAGGATGCTATTATCCCCACCCCTATTCAACACAGTTGTATTGACTGTAACCAGTGCAATCAGACAAGAAAAAATGAAAAGGACAAAACTTGGAAAAGAAGAAGTAAAACTGTCTGTTCACAGACAGTATGATTATACATAGATTATATGCCAATATCTTCATAAATGTAATCTCAAAAATCCATCAAAAATTATTAAAGATAATCTATCAACATATTTTTCAAATAACACCTCAATGAAACAAAATTTATTTAACATGGCAAAATAAAAGAAAGGATTTATAAAAAATATTTGAATTAATAGGTGATTTTAGGGAAATTACTCCATGCAAAGTCAATATACAAATACAAATTGCATTTTTCTACAATAACAGCAGACAATACAAAATGAAGCTTAAAAAGCAACAGCTTTGATAAAAGCATTACATATATCAAATATCTACTGAAAAAATCCAAGGCAAGATGTGAAACGTTTCTATACAAAAACGGAGCTGAGAAAAATTTTAAAAACACAAATAAGAGGAGAGATAGTCTCTGTTTGTGGATTAAAAACTCAATATTTTAAGATGTAAATTCTCCCCAAGTTGACTGAAACCTGCAATGTAATTCCAAACAGATTTCCAGCAGATTTTTTCCATAGTGGTTAATAAGATTTGATGCTAAAATTCACAAGGAAATGCAAAGAATGTGGAATAACCAAGAAAATCTTGAACTAGAAATATGATATCAGAAAACATGCACCACTAGAGCTAATGATTTACTAAAAACCATTCTAATAAAGACAATGTGACATCGGTACAAAAGGTAGATAAGCAGGCCAATGGAAAAAACAGAATAAATAGACACACGTGTATTGTCACTTGATTTAAGACAAGAGTACCATACAATTCCGTGGAGAGAAACTGGCCTTTTCTGTAAATGGCGCTCTAGAAACTGAGTGGTCTTTTTGAAATAAAAAGTGAACCTTGATTCCTACCCAATACATATTTTAAAATTAATTAGAAGTGAATCATTATCTAAATATGAAGTTGACATGTGCAGACTTCTAGTGGAAACCTTCAGAGAATATCTTCACGAACTTGGGGTAAGTAGAGTGTTCTTGAAGAACATAAAAGTGCATTAGCTATCAAAGGAAAAACAATGACAAATAAGACTTCATTAAAATTAACAATTTCTGTTCATCAAAAGATGCCATTAAGGATAAATAATAGGCAACACAATGGAGAAAATGTCATAATTCTTATATTTGAGAAGGAACACATATCTAGAACACATAAATATCACCTACCAATGAATTAAAAAAAAAGATAATTCACTTTTTAAATTGCCAAAATATTGGACAGTTGCTTCATAAAAGAAGATATCCATATAACCAACTCACATAAAAAGGTGCTTGGCAGGTAAGTGCAAGTTAAAAACAGAGAGTACATTGGAGCAAATGTACCAGAATGCCTAAAAAGACCAAAAAGATCAAGTGTCGGCAAGGTTGTTGGCAACTGGGACTCTTTGGTGGAAGAACTTTGAGAAACTGCTTGGCAGGATCTACAAAGGCGAACCATATGTCCACGTAATGACCCAGCAATTCCATGTTAGGAATACAGGCTAGAAAAATGAGTGTATGTGAACACTGAAAGACGTACACAAGAATGCTCTTAGTGCCTTTATTCAAGCACAAAAGAATGCCTTCTTAAAATACCATTTACATGACGTTTGGAACAGGCAAAACTATTCCAGGGTGATATAAATAAGCAATTAACATTGAGAGTGATGGAAATGCTTCTTAACACATTCTGGGGTGTGTGTGTGTGTGTGTGTGTGTGTGTGTGTGTGTGAATTCATTGAACTATACACTTAATACTTCTACATATTTTCTATTTTATCTCAATGTTAAAATAACAAACAAATCGTTTCCTCCTCCATTAATGTATTTGTAAAACCTTCAGTTCTTTCTGCCTATTCCACATACAGTTCTTGTCCTAATTAACGGTTCCTATGAATTACTGGTGCATTTTTTCCCATTGTTATTGTTTCTTTTATTTTAGTGGTGGTTGTTTGTTTCAGCATCCTAACAATGCTCTCCATTGCTTTTATTTTTTGGTCATTTTTCTTCACCTTTCCATTATAAAACTTTTGGATTAGATATGCATCTCTCCTTATAAACACATTGTTTGTAGTTCTCCTAAGCTTAAAACCAGCATTCCAAGGTCCTAAAATCTGACTCACAAAATAAAATGTGAATTCCCATCATTTCCTAGAGTTTGAATGCACAGGAGTTGAAATGCTAGAATCTGTACTTTCAGGCACCAGACACAGGTCTCCAAACCCAAAAACATGAAAAAAAGGGGGGCGTTACTCAAATGATCTGGAGTAGGAAAAGACCGAAGTAATCACAAATTAATTAATCTCTTCTATGTAAATATACTCTTAAATAGATAGTGGCTCTGATGCAGCAGAGAGCAGGAACTTTCCCTGGGCAAGCGCAGAATATTTCACTGATATCCCTATCACTAATATCCCAGGCATGCTGCTGTAAGTGCCCCCAAACAATACAATATGATACTTATATGATGGTTACCTGAAAATCTTGTCCTTCAAGATTTCAGAAGTGCACATGTAAACTAAAATAACCCACAGAGAGATTTCTCAGTTTGACTGAGCAGGGAAAAATAGCATTCTTCCCAAGTCCTTTGAAATTGTGGCTCAAAGCCAACACCTCAAACTGAGCCTAATGTTACAAAAATCTATAAGCCATTAACTCTAGCCGTATTAAATATATAAAAATCAATTCTAATGCCCTGTTGTTCTTCCAAAGTCCCAACCCTCAATTGGAAATATATAAGAAAATAATGCCTGCTCCCCAGTTGCCCTTCAGCTTTTTGTCTGATTTATTCTGGAAGCATCAGTTGTGCCCACCAGTATCAGGAAAACAGAAAAATTAGAAAGCAGTCAGCAAGTCTGATGGTCCTTGGTACCCTCCACTGTCCAGCTCTTCATCCAGAAACCAAGCCCAGGTCTCAGTGGTCACACCAGGTCTTCATAGCCCTCGATCCACAGCCCTGGGAGAAATCACCTGCTGTCCTAAGTATTTCTTTCCACTGGTTCAACAATAGACTCTGTCCTGGGTATTTCTTTCCACTGGTTCAATAATAGACTCTGATACATTATCTAGTTTTTTGTTTTGTTTTGTTTTGTTTTTTGAGATGGAGTCTCGCTCTTTCGCCCAGGCTGGAGTGAGTGGCGCGATCTCAGCTCACTGCAAGCTCCGCCTCCCGGGTTCCCGCCATTCTCCTGCCTCAGTCTCCCGAGTCGCTGGGACCACAGGCGCCGCCACCTCGCCCGGCTAATTTTTTTGTATTTTTAGTAGAGACGGGGTTTCACCGTGTTAGCCAGGATGGTCTCAATCTCCCGACCTTGTGATCCACCCGCCTCAGCCTCCCAAAATGTACATTATCTAGTGCTTATGTTCCTGTTTATCATCTATGAAATAGAGGATGTTTACCTTCCTCTGGAAGCCCCTGATTAACCAACACTAAGAACAGCATAGTTGAAGGAAACTTTCTTACCTCCTAATAGCTATCTTCTTATGCCTGGCAGATTTTTTTATTCCAGTATTAATGTCCTATCCATATCCTCAAATGGATATTCTGTTGCTAGTTCTTTCTGTTTCTCGCTCTTATTCTGTTTATAAAAACTGGAATATAAAATCCTCCAGTGCTTTCTTGGTCTATTTTTCTGTTTTAGAAATTTAAATTTCTAAACAAATGCCAATTTAGCCACATCTTGTAATGTTTAATGTGCACAGCTTTTATCATCATTAGGCTACAGGTATTTTCTAATTACATATAGGACATTTTTCTCTTTACCATAAATGAATGAGAAGTGTGGTAGTTTCGTTTGTGTGTGTCTCGCAAACTATGAGAGCCTTTGAATTTGTTTGTAACTTGTTTCTCTAATCCATTTTGGTTCCAGAACATGTTCTTTTAGTATTGATTCTTGGAGTTTATTGGGTCTTCATTTCAACTTAGTAGATAATCAATCTTTGTAAATGTCCCTTGTGTTCTGAAACTGTTTGTACAGTAATCGTTTGTGCAAGGATTGTGGTTTCTGAGAAACAATACAGGAAAATGATTAAGACACAGACTCTAAATCATAACTCCCACATTTACCAGCTCTGTGATTTTGGACAAATTACTTTAACCTCTCTGAGCTTCTGTTAGCATATCTGTTAAATGCCTAGTGAATATTAGATGTTATATAAGTATTAGCTATTATAATACAAATCCATCGAATCTAGCTAATTGAATCATTCAAATATTGTTTATTCTTACTAAGATTTTTTGTTTTACTCACCAATTACTGAGAAAGGAGATTTGAAATCACTCTTTATGATATTACATTGGTCTTGCTTCTCCTAAAAGCGAACTCCAAGACAAAGATTTAGGTAGGAGTGGCTTCTTTGGGAGATGATCCCAGGAAACATTATGAGGAAATAAATAAGTGCGCTAGATGAGGGAGGACAACCCACTAATCTGCATTAACTAATAAATCTACATTAATTAACGTTGTCATGTGGCTTAATTCCACTGAGAACTGAATGATGACTCCTGAGATATTAATTCCCTGGTTTTTGAAACTGGTGAATGTTACCTTAGATAGCAAAAAACAAAACAAGAGAAGATTTTGCAGATGTGAAATTAAGGATTTTGAAAGGATGCTATCCTGCATTATTCAGGTGGAACCAATGTATTCTTCACAGGAGAAAAGCAAAGCATGGTTTGATACAGACAGAAGGGGAGAGACAGAGTCACAGTGAAGGCAGTGAGCCTCGATCATGCCACTGCACTCCAGCCTGGGTGACAGAGAGGGACCCTACGTCAAAAAAAAAAGGGACTTAAACATTTTTGAAGCAAAAAAAAAAAAAAAAGGACTTAAACATTTTTGAAGCAAAAATCCCCCATCAGAGAAGTCAACTATTTCTTTGTGAGGCCTCTATTCCCAGGAAATCAAGGGGAAAAAATCACAAACATGACTGAGAAAATTATAGCAAAGATCCTTAAGTTTATACACAAAGTCAAATCCACTGTGACTGGAATAAGTCAAACATCAGTTGGTAGAGGGAACAATTCAAAACCAGAAAATAAAGTATAATTCTGTACTTTAAGAATAGTTTAACAAAACAATTTAAGATAGTTGAAAGCACATAGTAAAGCTGTTTTAGTTGATCGACTCTCAAGGTATAAAATGCTATTTTATAAATAGCTAAAATTCAATATTTTGCCTTTTTTAAACTTTACCTAACTTTTCTTAAGGGCAAATCTTTTATTAAATTATTATTTACAGCCAAGCGTAGTGGCTCACACCTGTAATTCCAGCACTTTGGAAGGCCAAAGTGGGTGAAACACCTGAGGTCAGGAGTTTGAGACCAGCCTGGCCAACATGGTGCAACCCCATCTCTATTAGAAATACAAAAATTTGCCGGGTGTGGTGGTGTGTGCCTGTAGTCCCAGCTACTAAGGAGGCTGAGGCATGAGAATTGCTTGAACCCAGGGGGAGGAGGCTGCAGCGGGCCGAGATCATGCCACTACACTCCAGCCTGAGTGACAGAGCGAGACTTCATCTCAAAACAAAACAAAACAGAAACAGAAACAAACAAAAAAACCTTATTTTCATTAGAGACTACTCTACTCAACAATAGCTGTGTTCTTTCATAAGATAAAATAATTACCAGCTGAGGACATTATGTATATGAAAACTGGGGGGTATTTATGTTCCCTCAGAATTCATGTGTTGCCACCATATCCCCAATGTGAGGGTATTTGGCAGTGGGGCCTTTGGGACGTGATTAGGTCATAATGGTGCAGCCCTCCCAAATAGCATTAGTGCCCTTATAAAAAAAAAAAAACACCCCAGAGAGCCCCCTCACCCCTTCTGCCATGTAAGGACACAGAGAAAAGATGACCATCTATGAACCAGAGAGTAGGTCCTCACCAGACACAAAATCTGTTAGCACCTAGAACTTGGACTTCCAGCCTCTAGAACTGTGAGAAGTAGATTTCATTTGTTTATAAGCCACCACCAAGCTCTGTTATTAAAGCCCAAACTGATTAAGACAGACTGTGAAGACAGACTGCCTGGGTTTGAATTTACCACTTAACCGTTTTGTGACATTGAACCAATGATTTAAATTCAATCACCGTCAGTTTCTTCATTTATACAATACAGATAATAATAGGACCGCATGCATAGGATTATTGTGAGGATTCAACAAGGTAATTAGTGTATGAAGTTTAACACAGCTCCTGGCACAGACTTAACTCTAGCAAGTGCATTCTATTTTTATTCAGTTTATTTATTTTACACATTTAAGAAGCCAAAGGTCTAACAGCAAAGCAAGAGTTTAAATAACTCATATAAAGCAGGAAGTGGTAAGAGCTGTAAAGGTAATATAGACAATTTGCAATGGGAGTTTGATGGACAAAGAAATGTTCTCCTCTGAGTGAAAGAAGAAGAAAACCTAGGAAGATGAATGAAGAAGTGGCATTTAAGATGGACTTTGAAGGCTTGGAAGTGCCAGGTCGGATTGGAAGTGCCAGGAAAATCACCAGCAAGGGTCTGGGCACCTGTGTCATCCATGGCTTGGTGGGAAGATAGAACTGACTTGTACATGATACAGAAGGAGTTAGAAAGGCCCATCATAGAGACAATGTGAAGCCCAAGCCGTATAGATGGTGCTATGTACATTGATATTACTAACACTACACATTTGCATAAACCTGAATACTTTCCATTTTCTTCTCACCATGGATAAATTACCCACCTATTATTGACTGGAATTATAATAATTACTTATCCTTAGCATATTCACATATTCAAGCCATCTCAGTTTACTTTATTAACATCCATAACACCCTTATCAGGCAGACTGGACAAGGTGGACAAGCACCATTCCCCTCTAAGACAAGGTCAACTGAGACCCAAGATGGATGCCCAAGGTCAGCTCCCCAGAGGACCACAAGTCGACTACTTCTGACACCTTGTCAACTGTGCCAAGCAATGCCACAGTCCTGTTTCTAGGAGCTGAACCTCAGTCTCCCCAACAGAGTTACTATGAACTCAAGCCAAAATTCCCCCAAAGAGTCAAATGAGTGGCTTGCACTCTGAGAAAAGTAATACAAATGTGACAGAATTCACTCCAATGTGCTGGGAAATGTTACATCTTAAACCATGGGTTCGCCCAAGGTCTTTGTTGGAAATAACGAGACTTGGAAATAAGAAGCAGCTGTTTAGCAGGTTTTGTGTGGAGACAACATGAGCCAAGCAAAAATTAAAAATTAAGTAAAGGTTCCATTTTTCCTTCCTGGACAGAACCTTGGAACTAGTCTGCACTTACTTTGTTCTAATAACACAAAATCTTGTTTGTTCTAATACAGATACACAGAAAGTTAAATGAAAAATTATAAATAAACTTTCAAGTTGTTCCTCTAAGTTATGAGATAAAAGAATGTGGCTACATTCAGTGTCTTCAAGCTAAAAAGGATGTGCAAATTACAGTATTTGGTGGAGCACTAAACCCAAAGCAGTTATAAAGATAAACAGTATAGAAGTTAAAGTCCATACTGCAGGCAAACTCAAAAGATCATCTCAAAGCCAGAGCATGTAAACCCTGTACCTCAACCAGCTTTAGCCCCTTACCCCTGGTCACATCCAACCCCTATGAGGTTTAAAAATATATACAAGTAAAAATGTGTGAGGCTATGGGTACTGCTATGGTTCATATTGTTTGGGGAGTAAATAGTCCTCGCAGATATTAATGAAGGAGTACTCAGTGACCTATCTGAGAAGGTACTATCACTCACCTTCATTAAGCCACAGATTTGTCCTTCATTCCTGGTGTTGACATCAGTTTTGTCTTAGCTGAGCACAACCCCGAGCCACGTTGCCCAGGAGGTGGAAGTCAGCTTCTCAACTTAAGGTGCATCGTCTGTTAAAGAAAAACATAGGGTTTTTTGTTGTTGTTGTTTTTGTTTTTTGTTTTTTCCCCCAGCTAGAAGCTAAATAATTCATTCAGGGATCTCTGCTTCGTTAGCACCGTGATTTAGCCAAGGGAGCAGAACGTCTCTGACCATATGTTCACAGGCTGCAAACAAAAAGCAGAGAAATTTCTGGAACTCCTCTGCTCTCATTTATTGCTTTCAGCTTGGGCTTTAAACCACTCAAGAGTTGGGTTCCTGTCAATATTTTAATTACTCAGGCAAAGGCATCGGCCCAATCTCTTTTTGACAAGTTAGTGAAGTGCTGTCTGTTGTCCATGTCCTCCTCTCCTCCCGTTTTAGCTTAAGTCTGGGAGAGATATCAAGGGCTGCCTTACATATGGAGAGTTTGTAATGGACCAAACTGGCAGGCGCCGTTACAGTATGTCTATCGTTCATGCATCTTCTCTTCTCTCCTCGCTTTTGTCCATATGGGACAGGAACTGTGGAATTATGAGCATTTATTGAGTGCTGACTGTATTCCTGGCCCTGTGCTGGGGGTTAAATTATTGTGTTTCATCTTCAGTTAATGATCTGTACATTATTTCTACTTTCCCAATAAGAAAGCAGTCTCAGAGTATTGCCAAAAGTCACAGTAGGTTTCAAGGGTGTCATTTGAAAGTAGTTATTTCTAACTCCATGAATGATGGAAGTGAAAGACAAAAAATTAGAAGAGAGACTTTTAGGGTCTTCTTAGGGAGGCATATTGGCTGCAACCACTGAGTTACATCTCACTGGAGCCCTGGGAAGCTAAAAGAGCCAGGGTGGGTCCAAGAGGAAGCTTGAAGCTAGAAATTCTATCTGGCACTAAACTCTAAAATCTAGAAGTGTGAACTAAAGTCCTTTAGCATTCTACCCAGATTCTTCCATTTAGTTTATCAGATCATAACATTAGACAAGATTATTAAAGATGGTATGTCACAGGACAATAGGCATGTGTTTGGTGGGAGGGTCCCTATAGAGCATCTTTTGGAAAATTGGACATATCTTAGAGAGACAGATGATATTTGAGAGACAGAAACAAAATGTAAACATTCGAGTTAGTCTTAATTGGACCTAAAAATCTTCCCAATACATAGAAATTCCATTTCCAATTATATAGAACAACGTACAGCAAGTGAAAGCTGCAGCTTAGACCAAGCAGAAGAGTTGGGAGAATTACAACAGAAAAGGTGGTGTTAAAGGCTTCAGAAAGCTTCAGAATAAACAGGGACTAAAGAGGCATAAAGTCCAGAGAGGTAAGAAATGTTCAAAGGTGAGATGAGAATTTGCAGAACATTTCTCTGAAGCTATTTGCCAAACCACTAAGAATCTGGCTTTGGTTTAGGCAGAAGCCACAGCTGGAGGCGGGAAACAAACAGTGGACATTCTGCTGCTCATCTGGGGCTATGATGTCAAAACTGGAGACTGGGGGTGTCAACAAAGCCAGGCTTCCCTCAAGATGTTTGCCAACTTCTGAAGCCGTGCAAAGCAGGAGGCTAGGGAGTAAGTTTGGAAACAAGGCTGTGGAGTAGTACAGAGAGGAAAAATGTTCATAGCATCTTTGTCTTAAGGAGACAAAGCCCCTCCAGACTCACAATAGAAATGTCACCAAGGTCCTTTTCCTAGGAACACACATGAAGCTCGGGACAAATGAATATTAGCAAAGCACAACCGGCCATGTCCCTGATTGGGTTGTGGAGATCAGCCCCCACTCTCTCTGCCTAGTAGAAGAAAGGAGATAAAATGATATGTATTCTCCACTGCTCTTTCATACATGATGTCTAACATTCAAAAACAATCTATACATGTGAATGGATAGAACCCTAGGGACAATAATCAAGAGAAAAATATAAAAAACAAAAGCAGACCTACAGAGCTAATAATATTGGAATTGGTAGATAATAATTTTAAAATATCTATGAGTTATATGTTCAAAAACTAGAGAAAAAATACAAAAGAGACTAAAAGATGAAGATTTTGATGAAATTGTAACCTATGATATGAAGAATCAATATACGTTCTATATCTGAAAAATATTTTTATAATGTTTAAAACCACAAACTCAACGGATGGGCAAATTGGGGACAAAAGAAAATAGAAGTAGGACCAGAAGACATGAGAAAAAGAACAACAACAACAAAACAAAATCAAATGACAGGTGAAAATAAGGGAGAACAGAAAATTTTGAGGATAAAAACAGCTCTGTAAAGAATAGAGACACAAAGGTTGTGAAATTATCTTAAAACTATATGCAAGAAAGTTTCCTAAACTGAATGATATGACTTTCCAAATTGAAATTCCTGAGTGCCCAGCAGAAGTTAAAATTTAAAGACTCACAACAAAGCATGTCATTGTGAAGGTTTAAAATGCAGAGATAAAAGATCATGAATAGTAAAAGCTTTCAGAGAGAGAATACAGGACCACGAAAAGAAGGAAAATAAAAATTCTCAACAGCAGGAAAATGAGCAGAAAAACAGTAAAGAAACACCTTAAACCAGGGGTCCACAATCCCCTGGGGGCGGTCTGCTAGGAACCAGACCGCACAACAGGAGGTGATGGGGGGCGGGGTGAGCAAGTATTACTGCCTAAGCTCCGCCTACTGTCAGATCAGCAGCATCACTAGATTCTCACAGGAGCGTGGACCCTATTGTGAACTGCGCATGCGAGGGATCTAGGTTGCACGCTCCTTATGAGAATCGAATGCCCCCTGACCTCGTCTGTGGGAAAATTGTCTTCCAGGAAACCAGTCCCTGGTGCCCAAAAGGTTGGGAACCTCTGCCTTTAAATTATTTAAATTGTATATTCAGCTAGACCTTCCAGCAAGAGTAAGGATATAACTTTTTTAAATGCTGACATGCAATATTTTACCTTCCCTGCACCTTTCCTAAAGAAGTTACTTGGGCATTTGCTTCAGAAAATGAAGTAGTAAACCTGAAAAAAAGACCTAGGAAATAAGAACCAGAATGCATCCTACAAAGAAGGCAGTCCCACAGAACATCTGCCCTAGAGGGCAACAGAAATCTCTAGAAAAGCAGTCTTTTGCATACATGCAGCAGGCGAGTATTATGAAAACAAGCTCAAAATTACTGATCATTAGACAAATGCAAATCAAAACCACAATGGGATACCATCTGACACCAGTCAGAATGGCTACTAATAAAAAGCAAAAAAATAACAGATACTGATGGGGTTGTGAAGAAATGGGAATGCTTAAACATTTGTTGGACAAATAAGTAATGTTTGCATTTTGTTTATGTTCAGAGTTACAAAATCTGGGAAATTGGGAGAGCTTAAGTTTCACCTAAATTATGGGTGGTTGACCTTTATGTATCTAAACAGTAACTACCATTTTTATTTATTTTTCTAAACAATGGGAACATAGGAAACCATAGCAAATTGAGGCAACAATTTACTATAGGAAAAACAAAAAGGGTCACGAGTCCATTACTTTGTTCAGCCGTGAACATATGTAAAATACTGGCTGTTACTTCAAAAAATGCAATACAGGCGTATTAAAAGCACAAGAAGAGAAAAACTGTGAGAAAGATACATAAGGGAGTTAAATTTTCATCATAGAAGGAAACCAATAAATAATGCCTAAATGAATATATTTTTAAAGCAGTATAATACTTAGAAGTAAAGACCTAATTAACTACAGAGCAAAAGTAATTGAAATCTATTATCCAGATGGGGATAAGGGAGGTATAGTGTAAACAACTGCCAGTTTTTATTATATGATTTTAATACTGTTAACTCTTCAACTATACCAACATCTAAACTTAATAAAAAAGAATAAGAATTGGCAGTTTCAGTCATGAATTTTATAATGACTCTCATTTAGAATTATCAAAATAAATTTTCATTCCCAAAGAAGTAAACTTCATTGTGCAAAAATTGTATTCATTCATGTAGAAGAGCTAAAATGAATTTTAATACAGACGGTGTGTAACGTGTGCATTCACACAGCATCTGAGAATTGATCTGTCTCTTGATTCTCAATGGTAATTATGTATACCTGGCAATTTCTGGGAAATAATTACTTGGAAACCCAACAAAAAATTCAAGACACAAATTATGTCTAACAAATGCTAGTTTTGTAAATTGCACCAAATAACAATCACATATTGAAGGCTGTAATATAATGACACAATGATGTTTCCACAAACTTTTATATATCTGCTCCATAAATATCATTAAGCACATACTAATTACCAGGGACTTGCAAAATACTTAAGAGTACAAAGATTAAGTTAAAAACTAGGTCTTGTCTTCATAAGACTATAAAAGCTCAGATTGTCTCTCACAGTTTCCATTATCACAAGAAGCAAATATTTTCTATCTGCTCATGCTGGAATTAACTTACAACTTAACCCAAAGCCAAGCGTATTAGTCGTTCCCACACTGTTATAAAGAAACACCCGAGACTGGGTAATTTATAAAGAAATGAGGTTTAATTAGCTCATGGTTTCTTAGGCTCTATAGGAAGTATGGCTGGGGAAGGCCTCAGGAAACTTAAATCATGGTGAAGGCCAAGCGGAAGGAGGTACGTCTTCCATAGCCAGAGCAGGAGGAAGAGAGAGGAGGGGGAGGTGCTACACACTTTTAAGCCACCAGGTCTCACAATAAGTCACTCGCTCTCAGGAGAACAGCAAAAAGGAAATCTGCCCCCATGATCCAATCACTTCCCACCAGGCTCCTCTTCCAGCATTGGGGATTACAACTGGACATGAGATTTGGGCAAGGACACAAATCCAAACCATATCACCAAGTTGACATAGATAGCTATGTTCCTAACAGAAAATCTCTTGAGGGTGTGTTGTGTGATGGTTGCAGTAGTACCAGTAAAATTCTCAAACAACACCAGCTACCGTCTAGAATTCCTAAAGGGACAATGACGTGAAGTCAATAATGAAATAGCCAAGTCACTTTGTTAAATGAAAAACAAATGGATTGCTCCAGCTGAAGCAGAAAATATCAGTCCTTTTAACGACCATAAAATCACTCATGTTTCTCCACTCTCAAAATGTTTGTAGGTACAGACTAAAACCAATTCCTTTCTTCTAGAGTCAGGTGACAAAAGGCCACCTACATAACGTCTTGGTTGCTGTACATGTAACTGTGAAGAAATAAGGCTATTTTCCATAAGGCCCATGTGGAAATCAGTTGAATATCTCATGATTATACACATACTTATGGTTGTCTTTCTTTAAAAAGAAAAAAAAAAAAAAGGAAGAAACAAACCTAACAATAACCTTAAACAGTGAAAATAAATTCACTCAAGTCAGTCTGTATATAACATACTAGTATCAATGGTGTCTTTTCATTTTGATATAGGGAGACAAAAAGGGAGAAAAACCAGCAAGTACCTTATTTCATGTCATTCAAGATAATTTTGACTTTTAATGCCTTTCTGCAAAAGAATGAATAATAGGACTGTAGTAGTGCGTTGGTTACGAGTCACTTTGGTGTGTTACTAAGAAAAGGAAAAGATGGGTTAATAAAATCTCATTTGGGCCAGTCCTTTTTTCTCCTTTCAGGAAAATAAAGCTGAATCTTATATTCAATAATAGCTTGACCTTTAACCTTTCAAAGGGAAACAACCAATTAAATCTTCCCGCATAGACTAACGAGAGTTTGTAGGAAAAAGCACAGAGCAATGCCCCAAGGAAATCAGCAATGAACAAGAATCAATCTGCATCAGGACCTACTGACTTGATTCTCAAGCACTTAAGATCCCAGATGAGTCTCTGAAGTAAAAAGGCTCAATTTGACTGGGGAAAAAAAAGCCTTATTTTTTGCATCAGTTTACAATTTATTAACTTTAGGAGATAATATTGCAAAGTGGTTAAGAGCTTTTGGAATTAGACGGCCTGGGTTTGAGTCCAGATTTTGCTTTCCTGTCACCTTAAATATATTACTTAACCTCTCTAAAAGTTAGTTTATAAGGGATAATAAAGATCTGTCACATAGATTTGTATGAGAATTATATGACTATATATAGCTTCAATAAATGTCAGAGAATAATATGCATATTATAATTATTATCACCATCATTGTATTAGAAGTTATTCATATGTTATGATATTTTAAATCTATAAGTTTGTAATTACATTTTATGTTAGCAAAGTCGTGTACTTTCTCTTTTTTAAACAGACTTGAGAAATATCATTTATTTATTCAACAGTATTCATCTATTTTGTTGGCCTTTTCAAGGTGTGAGTTATTTTCCTGGGTGTGTTTGGTAAAAATGGAGTAAGTTTAATATTTTGTTTTCTAATTTACTAAGTTTTGCACTATACTCATTGATCTCTTCTATCTAATTCTTTGTTTATTGTGTTGTTTTTTGTAAATATATTTTTTAGCTGAATGCTGTTTAATTCATTTACAGGAATTGTTGTATTAACACATACAAGGAATCTTTCTTACATTTTTTAGAATAAAATGTTAGAAGACATTATACCCATTTTTTCTAACCATTGTACTATTTTTCACAATAACACAAGAAAAAAATCTCAGCTGTTACCAGCCTTGGTCAGATGTCATAAATGGCCCTGGTCATAAGCAGCCCTGGTGAGACGTCCTGGGCCTCTATCACAGGTAAATAATAAAAACGTATGTGGAGGCACAACGCAAAAGATAGCCGTTCTCAACTCAGGATGCACAATAGAATCACTTGGGGTGCTTTTAGATTATAGGACACCTCAGCTCCACTCTCGTTCCAATTTGATTGGACTTGGGGGACATTGGTGGGGGGCAGGGGCTGTTATCAGAAGTCTTTACATTCCCTTGTTTATTTCTAATTCCATAAGACAGACTCTACAGGGAGGCTGAGGGTGCGTCTGAGCCACTCCTCCCTTAACTTCCTGACTGGCTTCTTGCAGGTCTATAGTTGCTACCTTCGCTACCAGAGCTATCCTGAGGTTCCTTTGAAAAAGTCCACCTACAGGGATGGCCTCTCTTCTCCCAATGTGTGCTGCAGCTGACTCAGCTGGTTGGGTTTTTTCCTGTTTCTTCCCCTCAGTCCAAATTCTGACTCCAGTTTTAATTCCAAGGTTAAGCATTATAGTGAATTTATTTTTAACTTCCAAAATATTAAGAATGTGGAGAAGGGGAAGTCATAAATTCTTCTGTTTGGTCAGCCATCTGGAATCACAATTCCAATGTTTCTAAGTTTTTTTAGGTATTAAAATTACATAAATATATTTGCACCAAAACTTATAACCCAGAATCCTACCAAGATTCTTTCCATAACTTCCAGCAAGTTATTCCCTTCAAAATTATAATGTCTATTTATTCCACTTAGATTTGTATAGATAATAGGAAAGCTGGAGCTAAGTGATATTGTTGGCATTCTACTTTACATAGAGAAACTTTTAAGTGTCTGCCCTGTCATCTTTTCCTCACCTTCTGACAAATAACTAAAAGAACAAAAGCAAGCCTACTGCATGATGACCTCTTAAAACTTCCCATCCAGTCACTAGGTTTCCTGCCAGGCAACTTCAGAAGCTGCTTTTACCTCCCTTTTTTCATGGGCCTAGGGGAACTAGTGGATCATTATTGAGTTAACATTTTGTTAATTTGTTGAATAACAATATTAAGAAGAACTACAAATAAAATTAATATGATGCATTATTATTACAATCTTGGGAAAAGTAAAGATTGCTTAAATAAAATAAAAATATGCTGACTGTACAGGGAAAATTGGACCATATTAAAATGAAGAAGTTCTGTCTATCAAAAGATGCCTTCAAATGAATGAAAAAGTAAAGCCAACATTGGGTGAAGATATTTACAAAACATACATTTGTCAAAAGATATATATTCATGAGCTCCTAGAAATCAATAGAAAAAGCCAACAACCCAATAGAAAATGGGAAAAGTATTTGAATGAATAATTCACAAAATAAGATATAAATTCCCAATAAACATAAAATAAATTGCTTAATTTTATTCGTTATCAGGAAAATGAAAATTAAAACCACGATGTGATATCACTACTTACTCATCTAACTGACTAAAAAGATGAACAAAACCAACTGTTGTTAAGAATGTAGATCAAATAAAAATCTCATACATTGATTGAAAGAAACATAAGGTGTTAGAATCTCTTCGGTAAGCTGTACAGCAGTATCAATGAAAGCTGAATATATATATGTCCTGTGACCCAGCAATTATATTCCTCAGTATATAGAAATATATACATATGTGCTCTAAAACAAGTATATGAGAATATTCATATCAGTACTACATTTAAAACTGGAAATAACCCAATGTTCATCAGTAATAAAATAGACAAATACATTTTAGTATATTTTCAACTTTGTGCTTTACAGAAAAAGTTTGCCAATTCCTGTTACACTGCAATAAATATGGGTAAATAACAACTATGAAAATGTATGAATGATTCTCCCAAAATATTGATGAGTGAGAAAAGTCAGACACTTACTGAGTTATTAGATTTTTTTATAGGGTTCTAATATGGGCAAGGTGAATCCCTGATGTTGGAAGTCAGGAAAGCAGAAATCCTGAGTGGTATCGGCGTGACTAGAGTGTCTGACTTCCTTAGGGACTGGTAGCGCTTCAACTCTTGACTTCAACACAGTTTACAGGGCTGTGTCCACCTTGTAAATCTAACAAAAGTGCACATTAAGAGTTTGTGTAGCTTTTCATATATGTATCACACACCATGAAAAATTATTTCTTTAACTTCACTAAAAGAAAATGTCCTAAGTCACTGTCACAGTGGTTGCAGTGTTAGGAAGAGATAAAGCAATATCTTCATAAGCAAAATTAGTAAAATAATCCTACAAAGTAAAAGCCAGATCATAACCTAAAGAATATTCACTTCCAATCTTTGTTTTCTTTTAACTAAGAAAAATAAAGCCAATAAAATCATTTGATTTTACCAAATGAATGTCCTATTTTGCGTAAGAGGATAAATTAAAACTAGTATCCTGGCTTAAAAATCTAGTCCTTTTCTTACCACTTACTTCTATTCTCATTAAGGCATAGAAAAATAAAATAACCTATAAATTTAAGTTATGTGACTCTATTTTTAGTTCTCATCTCCATAAAATAATTTTATCATAATTTACCATTTACTTTAAAGCAGGAAATACTTCAAAAATTATTTATTTTGCCTTGGTGTCATTTTTTTTCAAATAGAAATGTAGAAAGGAAGATAAAAACAGAATTAAAGACCATGAAAACAACATATTAGAAAATACAATTTAAGGGAATTTATTGTCTCTCCAAGCCATGAGATAGTTTACATCTCCATATTATAATGAATAGAAAAATTCTGCCTTTCATTTTTAAATATATAAGTATAACATACTGCAAATGTGCAGAAAATATTGAAAATAATACAACAGACTCTATCCTAGATTCTTAGAACCCTGGATTCCTTAGTTGTTAACATTTTGATCCATTAGTTGTTGACACTCTGATCCATATGTTTCTGATATTTTCACTGTTTATAGTTTAAAAATTGTAGATGAAACTAATCACCCCACTCACCTGCCCATCACAGTCCCTAGCTCTCCAGAGGTACCCCAAACCTCAGTTTGGCATCTGTGAATGTTTACATTATTAATTTATAGATTCTATATGTACCTATATCATCAGGAAATATTGTTTTACATATTTTAAGTTATGTAAATGAATGCTCTGAATTGTAGCTTTATGTTAGTATTATTTAAAAATGGAAAGTTCTAAATGACTTGCTTCAGGACAGTTTTCACATTCTCCTAGGAAAGAAATCACCTGACTTTTATCCTCAAAGTGCTTTGAGAGGTAGATTATAATTGCAGTGTCCTACTCTGCCTGTCATATTTTATTTCGTAAGCTGCCTACATGTAAGTTCAGTCTTGCACCTATGTTTATAATTAATTAGATCCCAAAATAGAAATGGCAGCAGAGAATAGAACTTTGTTGTTGTTGAAAATATCAGAATTGGAGGGAGGTTGTCCGCTATTTCCTCACAGTCTGCAACCATTTCTTGCTTACACCATCTTAATTAAAAAGTGAATTTTTATTTTCTGACTTCAACAAGAAGGTCATTATTCTTTCATTGGGTAGCTCTGCAGTAAGCAGCTTTCACTTGTAAAGCTTTGACTGATTTAGCTGTATTTTAACTCTGCTCCACTGCTGGACCACTGCTGGATAGTCCCTTCTTCTGTGAATCATTGCTCATGCTTCCCCATTTCACCTCCCATGTCCAATTCAGTCTCATCTTGTGACATCCAACAGGCTCATCCACGACCACCTGTCTGCTCTTCTCCGTCCTCATCTCCACTTCCTCAAGCTGAGCCGCTGTCCGATCCCATCATGCGGCACTGATTTACCCAAATCTGCGACTGTGACCTCTAATCTGTTCTCATTTCAGCTGCACTAAAAAAAGAGCAATATCAAACTTGTAGCCTTCTTAAAGCCCTGCATCACACAGCTCTGCTCACATATCCCACCTCACTGGGACTGGTCTCTTCTCAGTCTCTTCCCTGGAACAAAGATGTGCTCCTCTGGTGGCTTTAGTGTTCCACACGCCTCCACCTGTCCCCACAGCCTTGCATAACCCATGCCCTCAGCCCAAGACTGTCTTCCCCTCCACACACAATCCTTTCCTAAGAAAGTCTCCTCCAGCCTCCCAGGAACTCACCTATGGTACCTTGTTCTTTTCCCTCAAACTGATCCATCCGTGAGTGAGGGTGTGCATGTGTGTGTATCACACTCGTGTGTATCAGTTTCTCTTCCTCAATAAATCACATCAGATCAAGAACCATGTCTACTTTTTTTCAAACCTAAACATTTGTCATTGAACCCCCAGCACTTAGCAAACTCTCGTCTTATGGCAGTTGCTTGATTAACACTTGAAGCATTAAAAATGGGCATTTGTATCACCTAGCATGTGAGCAACTAGAGGTCATATCCCTAATATCTGACAGTGTTTATTTAAAAAGGGAGGTGAAATATTCACATAGACAGGCAGCACCAACCTTAGCAACTGGTCGGTAACTGCCATGGTAGCTGGAAATGGCTGTCCTGCCAATTCTCTCATTGTGTGGCCTCTCCACTGCAGCAACTCTGGGCTCATCAGCGCAGGGGTGCTGCCTAAGACCTTAGCTAGTTATCATCCCCAGGGCATTGCGTAGCTTAGTTTCTCAAGTGAGCTAACAGAAGTCCTAAACGCAGGGTCTGTAGGCAGGTGAAAGAGCACAAGGGCATTGTAATCAGGGCAGGAAACCAGTCCAGATGCTTGGGAATGTGAGAATCTTAGGCGGGTAGTAATGGAGAGAGAGGAACACAAACACGATGACGGAGCCTGTAGCCTGCTTTATTCCTGCTTTAGCTAGTTACACTTCCGGTAGAAAAGATAGGAGAGAGAAAATTTAAAAATAAAAGATGTGACTGGTGTAGCCTTTCTTAACTCTTTGCCTCAGTCCATATTTGCATTGTTTCCTTTGAAAATACTGAATTCCATTCTCGTTCTCTGCTTAGAGTATTTGGGTTTTCCATGTGTGATATACCTTAGACCATTTGTAACCAAAAAGCTGTTCGTAGGGAGGTTTTTCTTATATATTTTTACATTGAAAAAAAGAAATTAGGAAGGCTTTTTGTATTTAAATGATTATAGGCAATGGCTCACGCCTGTAATTCCCGGACTTTGGGAGGCCAAAGCGGGTAGATCACCCAAGGTCAGGGGTTCAAGACCAGCCTGGCCAACATGGTGAAATCCCCATCTCTACTAAAAATACAAAAATTAGTGGGGTTTAGTGGACTGTAATCCTGGCTACTCAGGAGGCTGAGGCAGGAGAATCCCTTGAACACGGGAGGAGAAAGTTGCAGTGAGCTGAGATCGCGCCATTGCGCTCCAGCCTGGGCGATAAGAGGGAAACTCCATCTCAAAAAATAAATTAATTAATTAGTGATTTAAACCTATGGATACCTATGATTGCCTCCATAACCTTATCTATTTAAAGACATGGCATAATAATTTGCTTTTCCCCTGGTGTGAGGTCCACTTATTAGGAAGTGGACTAAGAAGCAGAAACCCACCTTCCTGAATATCTGGTTTTCCCAGGGTTTTACAATGTTCTGTCTACATTGAAAGATGATAACAAAGCACCACCAAAGGCAACTTGGACACACTTTGAAATTGAACAAATAGTAGTGTTGTTCTTAGGCATGAAATGGAGTCCATTTTGAAGGTAAAACACTTCTTGCCTGGGGCACAGATATGTAAAAACAGATTGTGCAAAGAATGTGCACAGATCACACAAACGTCTCCCCACCCCCAAGAAAAAAAGCAAGTATATTATCACTGCTTTGGAATTTATTTTTCTAATTCTCTAGGTATATAAAGTTTATACTTTGAATAAAAGTGAGCTGATAATTACCCTTCCAGATACCAAAACTTATTGTAAGATTACATTAACAAAAACAGTGAGGTTTGGAGACAGACAAATAGAAAAATGGAACCAAACAGAGTCAACAATTAAACTAGCTTATGTATGGGAACTTGGAATAAAATCAATAATTTTTTAAAGTTGTACAACATGTGCTATTTTTATGGATAAAACTAAATATAAGCTGGGCATGGTGGTTCACACCTGTAATCCCAGCACTTAGGGAGGCCAAGGTGGACTGGTCATTTGAGTTCAGTAGTTCAAGACCAGCCTGGGTAACATGGCGAAACCCCATCTCTACCAAAAATACGAATATTAGCCAAGCATGGTGGCACAGGCCTGTATCCCAGCTACTCGGAAGGCTGAGGTGGGAGGATCGCTTGAGCCCAGGAGGTCAAGCCTTCAGTGAGCTGAGATTGTACCACTGCACTGCAAACTGGGAGACGGAGCAAGACCCTGTCTCAAAAAAAAAAAAAAAAAAAATTAATTAGACCTTGGGCAGGGACAGATTACCTGTTCACTAACCCTCTTTTCTTGTCTTCGTGGGCACACAGCTAAAACCACCTCCCCCAGCCTCCCGTGCTTTTGGATGTGGCTGCGTGTCTGAGATCTGGCTGATGGAAGGTGAGCAGAATTAATGCACCCACTTCCGCGCCTGACCCACTAAGGACTCACTGCACAATCACCAAGCCTCCTGCACTCTTTCGGCAACCTTGAAGCCATGTGCAGAGATGGTGGAGCTACATTGTGGAAGGAGCTGGGGTCCCTGAGTCAAGTCTTAGAGGAAAGGCAACTGCCAATCAAAAATGCCCATTTTGGACCTACTTGATAGAGATAAATTTTTTTCAGATTAAATGACCTATACTTGTGAGTTTATTTGTTGAAGGAGCTAGCATCAACTTTTCTAGTACGGATTTATTTAATACCATATGTAACATAACTCCTATGTCATTAAAGATCGTAGAAGTGAAAACCTCTGAACACCTCTATAATGAAATATAGGAAACTATATTTATGACTTCAAGGTAAGAATGGAATGCTTGAACAAGACACAAAAGCAAAACAGCAAATCATAAAGGAAAATGTTAGCAACCTTACAATTAAAAAGAAATCTATATTATAAAAGCCATTATAAGCATCATAATCAGATTATACCAATGGGAACAGATAGGGAGAAGTTATCTACAATGCATATAGCTCACAAAAGATTAGCATGGAGAAAATAAAAATTCCTGTAAATATTTTAAACAAAGAATGCAATAGAAGAAATGAGCAAAAGATGCAAATGAGCAATTTACAAAAGATAAAATCTGAAGAGCCAACATAAATATGAAAGCATGGTCAAATTTACTAGCAATTCCAGAAATGCAAATTAAATGACAATGAAAATTGGATAAATGTTTCAAAGCTTAACAATATTAAATGTTGGCAAGGATAAGGGATTATAGTAACACATATATACTGCCAGCAGGGCTGTGAATTGGTGCAGCCACTTTGAAAGCAGTAGGGAATATTCAGTGTGGTTTTGCATGTAAACCCATTATAACCCAGCATTCTACTCCTAGGCATGTAGCCTGACAAAGTTATCACACATATATATGCAAGAAAATTTTCTATAGATACATTTATAGCTGCAGAAACTGGGAAATAACTTTGAAGAGTCTGTCGATAAAGGAAAGGTAAGTGAATTCTGGCATGGTAATAAAATTGTATGCTATAGAATAGTAAAAACTAATAAATTGGATGCATATGTTTTAACAACAGAATGTAAATGCAATAAGAATAAGGATGTACACATTTTCCAAATAAAGAATGCTCCATTTGGTACTTTATCACATTTGTAGAGAGGGCAAACAGAAAAGGAAAGACAAGGATGCCATGTGGGTCTGTAACTGTGGCTGTCTCTGTAATAGCTTGCATCTTTCAAAAAAGGCAGTTAAAGCAAATATACCAAAAAAAATACATTTGTTACATCTAAATTAGATTCTGTTGTGTTATTTTCTACGTATTTAAAAGTCTTTAAATTAAAAAAAAAAGTTAAAATGGAACAAGTCAATACGATAACTAAGCTGTAAGAATGATGTATCCTATACTCTTTGAATTAACATCTTCTCACGAGGACACAAAATTTTTTACACACAATCCCCACCAAAAAAAAAAAAATGAAATAGAAAGAAGCAGGGAGGAAAGGACACAGGACTTAAAGGAAGAGAGAGAAAGAGAAAAGAAGGGAGAAAGAAAGGGAAGAAAGGAAGGGAATATTTTGTTTTAGAAAGATGTATTGTTTATACAAATGAAAAGATGACAATCGAGTGAGAAGAACCACTTGCTCAGAAACTGCATTCTTCATTTGTTAACACACTAAAAAATGAACTTTACTATTAAAGGTTATGAAATGCAGTTGTCTTGGGTTGTCTCAATACTTGATAAATTCAACAAACACTTAAGTAGGTATTAATCTCCTATCATTGTATTTTATCTTCATAGCAAGCCTCTGGGCAGTAAAATTGAAATTCAAAGGAATAAGTTGCTCCTGATCAAAGAGCTAATAGGGGAAGGGTCTGAATGTGAACCCAGGTGTTCTGAATTCTAATACACTCCTTATCCCCACTATACTACAGCTATGTAGAGAAGAAGTACAGTACGAAGACTTATTTCCACACCTCTAAGTACTGACATCATTAAAATCATTTTTTGAGGGTCAAGACTTATGTTTCTAATCTCAGATTTTCCCAAAAAATTAAAAACACCAGCATCCCCCCTCCAGTAACCTTTATAGTTTCAACTAGCCTAAGGAGACTGTTCGGCATTCTGTTAATTTTTTCCACTCAAGAGTTCCTGGTTTAGAGCAGGGAAATACAGAGTAAGTTGTTGCACACCATCCGAGACTGAGACGGAATTAAATGAACCCCCCAAAGTGACTAGAACAACCAGAAAAACGAAAGGTACCACTTTGGGACAGGTGCTTTCTTTCAATTAGCTTAAAACTTGGCTAATTTTGGGTGAAAAGTGAATGATGGTTGTGATTAAAATCATCAGATGGGCATCTGATGGTATGCCATAAACACGATCTACAGCTAACGCAAAGAGGTTTAATGGCCTGGACCGCAAGCAGCATTATCATTCGGGGCTATTGCAGAGCCTCAAGCAGCCTCTGAGCTTGACTAGCAAGCGTTGTAACACTCTCCATCAGTTGCATGCATTCCAGCAATAGAATAAAGCTCACGCTTCACAAAGCTTCAGAACTCAGTTTGTACAACTGTCAAATGGATGATCTCCAGGGCTCTTTTTAGAAAATCTACGGTGTCTTTGCCAACAAGTAATCCCCATCCCATACAAGATGGATATACGCAACATACCAGTCACCCAGTCTGTGTTCAAGGGAACTAACAGAATGGCAGCCTCAAAGCCACCAACCCTGTTGAGTGAAATCACTTTCATTTTGTGGGTGATTCATTTCTAGAATGATTTTTCCAAATGAAATGCACATTGATAGTATTATTCATATCCACCCATGCAATGCACTAATTTTCTTACTATTGCACTAAACTTAGAATGCATAGCCCTCACAATCCCCTGCAATCTTTTCTTTCACTAATTTGATGGGGGAAAATTCAGTACATTAGATGTTTCCAAATATACCCCTATAATCAACAGTGGCCCTTTATAATTTTTTTTAATTTTTAATTTTTGTGGGTACATAGTAAGTGTACCTACTTTTGGGGTAGATGAGATGTTCTGAGACAGGCATGCAATGTGAAATAAGCAAATCATGAAGAATGGGGTTTCTATCCCCTCAAGCATTTATTCATTGAGTTGCAAACAATCCAATTACACTCTTGAATCAACAGTGGTCCTTGACCGGCACCTTGCTGCCACCCAAAAAATGCATGAAAAATGGCCTCTCCGTGACCTAGTTATCCTCTTTTGCCATCCGGTTCTATTTTTATCAGTTTATTACACTCCTTCTGACATTGGCCAGGATCCAGGCCCTTAGAAACTGCCTGGCAAAAAGCACTCCAGAGCGGGCGTGCCGCTACATAAAGTGCATCTGTCACCCCAATTTATGTAAATCCCTGGCAAGAACCATTTTTAAAATTAAAAAAAAAAAACTAGGAAGAACTTTCTAATATAGAAGAAAGAAAATTCAAATTCAGATGAAGAAAGTGGGAGGAAGGTGTGGGGAGTGAGGCCATCCATTTAAAACTTAGAAAAGACACCAGTCCCAACCCCAGAAGGAAGACTGGTCCAGGTGGGAGACCTAAGTCCATTGGGAGGTCAATCATAACTGTGAAATTCTCACTAACCTGGCACCCTCCAAGTGAAAAGGAGCAATTCTGGCATTTCCTAAATGCCTTGCCTTTGTGTGTGTTTCTGTGTACATCAGGGGAAAGGAATTTTAGGAAAAACTGAGGACACTATAATTGAGTAACTATAACATGATTTATCCCATAGGAAACCTGATACTGACCTCAGACAAAACTCTACCTCATTTTTCTTCCTTTAGTATAAAAAGTGCTTTTTCCAGTGTATAACAGGAATAGTCCATCACCCCCAGGCTTTAGATGCTTAAGAAATGGATGCCCAGGAGAAGCACAGGATCTCAAACATAGTTGAGAGCAAATGAAGCTACAGGGGACTTCAGGACAAGGACAAGGGAATGGTTGCTTCATATTAAAAGAAAAGAGTTGATCTGTTAAGGAAAAAAAAAATGGTCATGTGTGGTGGCTTACACCTGTAAGCCCAGCACTTTGGGAAGCCAATGTGGATGGATCGCTTGAGGTCAGGAGTTTGAGACAGGCCTGGCCAACATGGTGAAACTCTGTCTGTACTAAAAATACAAAAGTAAAATAGTCAGGCATGGCTGGCACCTGTAATTCCAGCTACTCAAGAGGCTGAGGCAGGAGAATCGCTCAAACTGGGAGGCAGAGGCTGCAGTGAGCCGAGATTGCACCACTGTACTGCAGCCTGGGTGACAGAGCGAGAGTCTGCCTCAAAAAAAAAAAAAAAAAAAAAAAAAAATATATATATATATATATATATATATATATATATATATGGAACAGTATTAGGACTTGATGAACTTTCAGTTTTGAGATTCTGAATAACTAACACACATAATTATTTGTTTGGCAGAAAGCATTAATCCCATTATGGTGTTTTGGCCAAGATGAGAATAATATCACTTTGGGAGGCCGAGGCGGGCGGATCACAAGGTCAGGAGATCGAGACCACAGTGAAACCCCATCTCTACTAAAAATACAAAAAATTAGCCGGGCGCGGTGGCGGGCGCCTGTAGTCCCAGCTACTCAGGAGGCTGAGGCAGGAGAATGGCGGGAACCCGGGAGGCGGAGCTTGCAGTGAGCCGAGATCGCGCCACTGCACTCCAGCCTGGGCAACAGCGTTTGAGACTCCGTCTCAAAAAAAAAAGAGAATAATATGCATATTCTCTAGAATTGTCTGGGGAGAATAATTCCTTCTTCAACCATTATTTCTCCATACCTTTACAGTACTGATGTCTTATCTAACATTCTAGTAAAATACGACCCTTTTCTACCTTAAAAAACTTGAATTTTTCCAAGCCATAAGTCTTACTGCATTTTTAAATTTGCATTCCAAGAAAGCCTATTTCCTTATCTTCACCTTATTTGAATGAAAGAGTGCCAGGTTTGTCTAGAAACTCTAACGATTTTAATACATGTATAATTATATTTAACATGCTGTATTTACAGGACACATGACAATTAATTCCACATATAATCTTTCCATTCTATCTTGATTTGCACAGAGCCCATGGAAACAAGGAGAACGTGTGTTACTGCTCTGGGTTTTAAAAAGGGGTCAGCGCCCAGCATGGCTGAGTAGGCACATCCACATGCCATGTTCTGATGCCGAGTCCAATCTTCTTTCTTTTCAAAATGGCCATTTGTGAACTGACGCACATGTGTTTCTATTTCTCAAACCAATTTCAGACCTATTTGGAACCCACCTTCACAGCTTATGGATTATTTTTAAGATTCTAAAACAAAAATAGAAATTTATCATCTTTGCCATTAAAAAGGCCCAAAGAGGACTCCAAGCTTCTACTAGTAGGAGACACCAGGATGCACTTTTTATTCTGTTACTTGATGTGGTTTGGATGGTTTGTCCTCTCCAGAACCCATGCTGAAATGTGACCTCCAGCAGTGGAGGTGGGCCTAGTGGGAGGTGTTTGAGCCATGGGGGCAGATGCTTCATGAATGGTTTGGTGCTGTCTTTGCTGCAGTAATGAGTGAGTTCCCACTTTATGAGTTCACGTGAGATCTGGTTGTTTAAAAGAGCCTGGCCCCTCCTCCCTCGCTGTCTTGCTCCCTCTCTCTCTCTTGCTCCTGCTCTCACCATGTGACACGCTGGCTCACCTTCAGCTTCCTCCATGAATGGAAGCTTCCTGAGGTTCTCACCAGAAGCAGATGTCAGCACCATGATTCCTGTACAGCCTGCAGAACCATGAGCCAATAAACCTCTTTTCTCTACAAATTATCCAGTCTCTGGTATTCCTTTATAGCAACACAAATGAACTAAGACATTGCTGAAGAAACAAGATGTGTTTATGCTTCTTCAAGCACCTGTGATGCAGAGCCTCATCCAGGAAGGGCAGGAAACAGCCCCAGGAGAAAGATATCCAGCAGCCAGACATCCCAGAGGGGGCTGCAAAGGCCCTGAAGGCCTGACCCATGGGGCATGTCCTAATAAATCTGGGACTGAAAATGTGTTAGTCACTTCCTAAGCACAGACGCGCTTTTGTTTCTGATAGATAAGACTGCAGTCTTTATTACTTCAATATTGCATTTATTGTCTCAAAACACAAAGCCCTCAATATCTGAGGGTTTACAATAATTCTCAATGGCATTTAACCTGGGCACCAACATAGTAAGTAGCTTCTAGGAGGATACCTTCTGCCTCTGCCTTCCCTCTCTCCTGTCTTTCTTTCTCTCCCTCTCTCTCTGCCTGTCCCTCTCTCTTCCTCATCCTCCTCTGTCTCCCTCATCCTCCTGTCTCTCTCTCATTCTGCCCCCGCCCCCACCCTACCAGTTTGTCCCAAGGGCTGGTGCTCCTTGGTACCTGCTGGTTTGGGTTTTTTTGGTGGTGGTGTTGCTGCATCCCCTGTCCACAGTCTTTTACTCTTTTAGGTCTTTTTCTCCACTCCACATCCTTGATCCTACTGTCCTTTGTAAGATGCAGACAAGCTTCCTTTCCAAGTATTGGCAACTCCTCCTGTAGGAGTGTGTTTTCTTCACTCATGCCAAGACCTCTCTGAAGAACCTGAGAAGTCTGCAGAGCGGCCGGGAAGGGGTCTTCAAATGTACTTGCTGCAAATGGTCAACCTGTTCCCTGATTTTTTTTCCCTATCTCTTACCAGCAATTGTGGGAGTGGAGGGCTTATATACCAACCCATTTTTAACCCATGAATCTCAGGACCTGTGTTAGTCTGTTCTCACACTGCTAGAAAGACACAGCCGAGACTAGGTAATTTACAAAGGAAAGAGGTGTTGTTGACTCACAGTTCTGCATGACTGGGAGGCCTCAGGAAACTTACGATAAGGGAGGAAGGTGAGAGAGAAGCAAAGTCATGTCATACATGGCAGCAGGTGAGAGAGAGTGAGCAAAGGGAGAAGAGCCCCTAATAAAACTATCAAATCTCGTGAGAACTTACTCACTATCGCAAGAACAGCAAGGGGGAAACCAGCCCCATGAGTCAATCACCTCCCACCAGGTCTTGCCCTGAACGCATGGGGTGATGGGAATTACAATTCAAGATGAGATTTGGATGGACACAGAGAGCGAAACCATATCAGGACCCAACTATCATTCCAAATCCCTCATCACTCTAAGCCCTGAGGCTCTCTTGCAGATAAGATACCAGGTAGCCCATCCTGATGTCCCAGGAGTCCTGTGGGAGACAAGAATATTAAGACTCAGCGACAACCTCACAACCCTGGAAAGCCACCAGGGACTGTGGATTCTCTGTGCTCACCATGGCAGCAGGGTCTTTACAGCCACTGCTGTGCAAGAGGGCACATTGGAGCTGATTTGGGTTTGTAAATAATGACCAAGTTTGCAGCAAGAAGGCTTTGAGGATGGAATCAATCTAGACAGGTGGATCTTGCAGGAGGCAGAAAGGAGATGAAGCTGACAGGGCAATCAAAGCATAAAGGGGAGAAGGAATGTGGCACAGAGAAGCAGAAGTGCTTGCAACAGGGGCTCCAAGTGAATCACAATAATACTGATGAGTGGGAAAAAATAAGTTAGAGAGACAGAGCGGGACTGGAATGCTGAGCCTGAAAATGTGAAGAAACAGCTATTTATTGGATGAGGTAAGAAAAAATAGACAGTAATAATTAATTTCAGAGCAGGAAGGTGACATGATGAAAGTAGTGTTGTAAAAATAGTAGCCCTATAGAATCATTTAGAATGCATCCCAGTGGGAAGTCTTTTCAAAAGACCACTAAAATAATCCAAACTTGAAAGGGAGCTCAGCTTTAATGGCATGGAAAGAAGAAAATAAATCCAAGAGAATTTTTTTTTTTTTTTTTTTTTTTTTTTTTTTTTTTGAGACAGAGTCTCACTCTGTCGCCCAGGCTGGAGTGAGTGGCGCGATCTCAGCTCACTGCAAGCTCCGCCCCCCGGGTTCCCGCCATTCTCCTGCGTCAGCCTCCCGAGCAGCTGGGACTACAGGTGCCCGTCACCACGCCCAGCTAAATTTTTTGGATTTTCAGTTGAGACAGGGTTTCACAGTGTTAGCCAGGATGGTCTCAATCTCCTGACCTCGTGATCTGCCCGCCTTGGCCTCCCAAAGTGCTGGGATTACAGGCGTGAGCCACGGCGCCCATCTGAGAAATTTTTTAAAGAAGAACTTTTTCGATTAATTTGTAATGAACTAAGTATGGGGTAAGAGAGATTATCACCTCCTAAGTTTAAGAAACAACCCACAGAACAATTCTGGATTCATTAATTCATTATACTATTAATGGGAGAAAGTACTATATTCTTGTTTCTCTTGGTTGACCAGGCACAAGAACAAAAACATTCTTATAGTTTTTAATGTTGCCTAAAGATTTAACATTTCTGGCATTTTCAATATTGCATCAGAAATTCTCTATGTCATATGTTATGTAGAAAAACCAGTTTATTATTTCTCCAATTTATCTACAGACAATGAGCCTATTGCATTTATATCTTCACTTATGCTTTACTTTCAGGAGGTTGCACCTGAACATTGAAGACTATTCAATCAACACAGGCTGGTGGGTGGTAAATGCAATGTCATTTCATGATACGCTTGAGAATAGTATTTTCTCCCTCAAAAATTGAATAAATGGCATACAAGGACATCCAGCTCTGATTTTAAATTCAAATGATAAACCTGCTGAAATGTGTATATTAAAAAATACATTGTATTCTTCAACTATAGCTTATATGATTTCTCTTTCTTCATTTCACACCATTCTTCCAATTCACATAATCACAATATCCTTCGTATGACAATTCAGTAGAATCTTTCAACTCCAAAGTCAATGAAAGTGGTCACATAAAATATATCTGACTGTCAAAATTGCTCTAAAATTGTCTATGGTTACATTTGCCCCCGGCGAAGCAATCAATTGAGAACCTGAGCATCAGGATATATTGCTGCTAAAACGTTTATGGTAATATCTGGATTTGTGCAATTAATTATTACAGAACCTTCACTTTGTAACTCTGAGATTCAAAGGAATATGCTACTACTTGAGCCTGATTCCATCCCCAGTCTTGTCCTGGAAAACACAGATGGAAACGACAGTAGTGCTGAATCAAAGCTTATGTAGAAGGCACTGAGCTCAGCCCTTTCTATGAATTGTCTGATTTAATACTCTAACAACACCATGGTGGGTACTATTTCAGTCTCTCTTTTACAGAAAATAAACTGAATCATAGAGTTTCAGCAACTTCTCCAGGAATACTCACTAGCAAGCTATACATGGTTCACTGATATAAGTCTTGTGAGTGAGTTGTACACAGTACACTATCCATGCTCCGAGAAAGACGAAGACAACAGCAATACACAGGAAGACATCCTAAGGTGATGACACACGAGATGGGTGCTAGCAGAATTTGGATTTCTAGGGAAACACAACAGGAGTCCAAGATCTTGTGTATAAGACCCTTATAAAGAAGAAATACACACAGGTTTAGTTGCTAAGCCCAGGACACTTAGACAACATTCTCATGACTCAAGTACTGAAGTCTCAATACCGTGAACAATCGCGCGCTCTCTCTCTCTCTCCGCCCCCCCCCCCGCCTTTCCTTCACCCTACATCCACAGTGGCTACCACAAACTTACTATATCTTTAAGATCCCAAACTCTTACCAATTTTTTTCAGCAGTTTTCTTTGCCTCCCAATTCGCTATGCACAGAAAAAGTGCCCATCTTGACACCGTCCTTGTTCTTCAGCCCTGGGGAGAGGGAAGAGGAGAGAAGAGGAGAGGACTCTTCAGATGAAGGAAGAGCATTGCAAGGTCTCACAATCCAAGAATATAGGCTCCATATACTTACCATCCCTCCAATAAGGAGCCTTTCCATTTTTCCTAGTGTTGTGTTCTACATGCTTCAATGATGACTACATGGTTCTAGAACTCAGAAATTCCATAATTTTGCAAAAGCTGAAGATATAGAATTTAAATATCATCATTCATTGCATTTTCAAATCTTAAAACCCTGAAATTTTAAACATGTCTTCATATGAACATCTCTCTCTTCCCATAATACTTGCCTTTCCTATAAATATGTCAAACTCAGTTCAGCTTTTCTGAATACAAGAGTGGATTTGCAAAAGGATAGACATTTTCTGCTTTGTTCCAGTATCTTTTGAATTAACATTGTTGATGCTTTCATCACAGTAAAATGGCTTTCATTTGTGACTCCCATTTCTTCTTAAACTTTCCCAAGACTACTTCCCAAACTCAAGCCTTCATTGTCACTGACCTAACCCTGTACAATAGCTTTGTGGTCCCCTATATCGTATCTCTGCCTTCAATGGTCTTGCTGCAATGCCTCCTCCACATTACCACCCAGGTATCTTACTATCACATCACATTCATTGGGTTATTTTTCTGCTCAAAAAATTTTGATGGATCCCCTTTTATATAGAACAAAAATCCTTAGCCGGCTGGGCATGGTGGCTCATGCCTGTAATCCCAGCACTTTGGGAGGCCGAGGTGGGTGGATCACGAGGTCAGGAGTTTGAGACCAGTCTGGCCAACACAGTGAAATCCCGTCTCTATTAAAAATACAATAGAGGCCGTGGTGGCGGGCGCCTGTAGTCCCAGCTCCTCAGGAGGCTGAGGCAGAAGAATGGCGTGAACCCAGGAGGCGGAGGTTGCAGTGAGCCGAGATCACACCACTGCACCACTGCACTCCAATCTGGGCGACAGAGCAAGACTCCATCTCAAAAAAAAAAAAAAAAAAGAAATCCTTAGCTTAGCATTAAACACCTTCCATAATCTGGGCCTAATATACTTTTTCTATTTCATGCTCGACTTCATTCTTAATCTATCAGGGTAATACAGATACCAATTAGAACATGCCCTATCTTTCTTGCCTGTGTTATTTCATCTCCAAATTCTTTTCACTGAGTGTACAGTCTCCAGATTTGCTCATATAAACCCCATCATAGCTCAAGGCTCCATTTGGATTCACCCTCCTCCCTAAACCCACCCTTCAGGTTGAACTTAATTTTCCACATGGATTTTGTCCTTATCTTTATGGTGGACCTTCTGTTCTGAGTTGTATTACAGTTACTTGCACACACGCCAGTAAATCATAAAGAGCTTGACCACGTGCCCCACAAGGAGCCTGACCCTTAGCATGTGCTCAAGCAACATGTGTTGCATGTAATTCTTCCCAATGCTGAACTTCAAACTTCTCCATTGGACACTTGCAGGCATTTGTTGGCCAGTTGCACTTCTCTAGTCAATGAGAATAGAGTCTTTGAGATAAAATCCATCTATTGCCTTGTTGGCAGGTCACATATCCAGCCCATCTGTGCCGACGCCACAGACAGCTTGAATAACATCTGTTAGGCACATACATTAATGAGACTCTATGCCCACCTATCTATCAGAATCAAGATGGCAATGAAAGTAATTTAATATGCCACATTCTCTATTCAAAGGCCTGCGAACAATGAAACCCTAAAATATATCATGCCCTCAGTTAATTCCCTTCAGTTAACTTTGAAACTTTGAAACAACCCATTCTAATTGTCTCATAAAAACTAAGCAATCCAAGCTGTATTTGGAGATGGCTGATGATATATTTATTTCACAATGGCCCACAACACTCATTTAGTTTTATCTTTAAACTATCTTACAACTCTATATATTTTGGATACCTCCCTGTTCTCTTCGAAGAACTTATTTCTCTGTCTCTGAGAAGAGTAATTCATTCTAAGGATTCAAGATTATTTTACTCTGTAATTGCCAGAAGGAAAATTTCATCTTGATTATATTTTAAATAATTCACTATAATTTTTAACTTTTATATGTAGTTTGAACTACCATACCAGTTCATTTCCATTGAAATGTTTAATTTGGCATTTGTTTATACTAGCCTTGAGAAAGAAGCATGGTTGGAGAAAACTTTATCTTATGATATTGTCTAATTAACTAGCAAATAATTCTGTATCGCCAGCAGCATTCCCATTGCTAGATGGAATAATATTTCAGCAAGCAGCATATTGCACCTATCAATATATGAAATGGAAACCTAAACACTGGTCTGAGACCTGCGACTGGAGATCTTTTGGTGAGGAGCTCATACATATGTGTATAACTTCAAGATGAGGAATTTTTAGTAAATGGGGTCCTCTCATGTTAGATAATCTTCATAAAGTGATTCAAGCAGAAACTTGAGTACTGATTTTATGACCTTTAATCACTTTTTAATGTCTTTGTTATGTTTTGCTGTCTGCTTTGCAGATATATGAAATGTAATAAAGATACAGCAAACAAAATTTAGCTAGAGAATAACAGAGTATAAAATAACCCCAAATTAAAGATAGACATTAGCCTCATTTGAATGACTGAGCCACATGCAAAGGCCACTTAAAATGAGTTAATAATTAAGCACTAATTGAATAACTGGAAATTATAAATATTTAGAAATGTATAGTAGCTTATCCATGATGAAGTATTAGAGAATAATATATGCTATTGTCTTAAGTCCTAATAGCTTGACCATTTCCATTAATTTAAAATGATCAAACTCATATAGTATCAAAACCAAAACTAGATATCAGCATATTCTACCAGAAATGAGATTTGAATTAATTTTATTAAATACGACTATGTATAGTTATTAAACCGAGATATGAGAGAATTGTATTTTTTCCTTGGATAATGAATCACTTTTCAGCATAAAATGTGAACAGTAGATACGTCTACCAATACACATCTCACCACAGTGACACACTACACTTGTCAATAAAAGCATATTGCATTGGTTTGTTTTGTATCGCCATAACAGAACACCATAGATTTGATAATTTATAATTAACAGAAATTTATTGGCTCATAGTTCTGAAGGCTGGAGAGCCCAGTATGAAGGGCCACATGTTCAGTGTTGGTGAAGGCCCAGTCTCTGCTCCCAGATGTCCTCTCAAACGCTGCTTCCTCCAGAGGGGAGGAACAGGCTTCCTCACATGGCAGAAAAGCAGAAGAGCCAAGACAGAGCTCACTCATTAAAGCCCTTTTATTAAGACACTAAACTCAACCATGAAGGTGGAGCCCTCATGGCCCAATTACTTCTTAAAGGGCCCCCTCCCAATACCATTATGCTGGCAATTCAATTTCAATATGAGTTTGGAGGACACAAATATTTAAATCATAGTATATACGTTATTATCCTTTGACAATTATTCCAAACGTTCTCTACTGGAGGTTTAAAATTATCCAATAGCTAATATAAAAGCATTATTAAAAATAATAATATACTCGGCCGGGCGCAGTGGCTCAAGCCTGTAATCCCAGCACTTTAAGGGGCCGAGGCGGGTGGATCACGAGGTCAGGAGATCGAGACCATCCTGGCTAACACGGTGAAACCCCGTCTCTACTAAAAATGCAAAAAATTAGCTGGGCGTGATGGCGGCGCCTGTAGTCTCAGCTACTCAAGAGGCTGAGGCAGGAGAATGGCGGGAACCCGGGGGGCGGAGCTTGCAGTGAGCCAAGATGGCGCCACTCACTCCAGCCTGGGCGACACAGCAAGACTCCGTCTCAAAAAAATAATAATAATAATAATATACTCATTTCATAAGACTTAAAAATGCATCCAAATAAAACCCCCAGCAATCAGATTGGGTATATTGAATCCATGTAATGTATAAGAACTTCAATCCAAAAATTCAGAAGATCTCAATTGAAAGGAAACTGATGCGTAACCAACTTTAAGTTGTATTTTGTGTAGCACATAAGTTCCATAAGGAATATTTCCATATTGCTAATTGTCAATATGCAGGAACTATACCTGTCCACCTAGAATTCTGCAAATCTACCTACATTTTTGAGAATCATTATCATTGCTCCTTTTACTGTCAGCTATATAGTCATAAAAATATAATGATTCCATGTTATCAAAATGGAAGATGTTTCTGTAACCTCTCCAGAACTATAATGCCTACAGTACTGAGGAATCATGGCATTAATTTGTAAAGAATTTGCTGTGACAGTTTGGTTCTTTCATTGTCTCATCTACATCATTTTAAGCAATGACACTGCTTTCTTGAAGGTATTTACCCCTTGTGTGCCTGCCTTTTTATTTTAATCATTTTCCAGATTTTTCTTTCTTACCTTTGTAAGAAATCAAAATTACCCTTTGGAAGACAAAACTCATGTTGTTACTTTAAGAGGTGTAAAAAAAGCTGATGTCATCATGGGAGTTGTGAGACTGTTTGGCTCCAAACGGGGTGCTAAAACAACTCCAAAAGCACATGGGTTCTACGTCTTTGTGAAGCTCATCAGGGCACTCTTGCGTGATAATTTAATTCTAACGGTTGTATTTCCAGGTCTGTGTGAACCATGCAGTTCTTTCAGTTAAAGAGAACGAAAATTGGAGCTGAATACCGAGTCAAGGAGTATGAAACCAGTGAGCCACGATGGTGCTAGAAAAAGCCAAGAATATAACATTTGAAAGCACAAATTCACATAGGAGGACATCTAGTGAGTAATGCAACAAATGCCCTTTTGCGCCAAAGGAAAAATAAACCTGACCATTAAAAAAGTTATTGCAAGGTCTTTAGCTTGTCTAAATCATTTCTCCCTTAACTGAAAAATAGTTGATTAGAGGCAGGAAGTAAGCAAGTTGCTAGTAGCAGAGCAGAAAATGAAACCTAAATTCTCCCATCTTGATGATGTATGACACCTTTATAAGATTTCAATGCTAAAATGCTAACGCAGTCAATATATTGGCTACTTCTTATATTTGTTTCTTGTGACAAATTACTGCAGACGTAGAAACTTAAAACAGTAGAAATATATCCTCTCATAGTTCTGGAGGCCAGAAGTCTTAAATCAGCATTACTGAGTCAAAATCATGGTGTCAGCAGAGCCACACACCCGTTAGAGGTTCTAGGGGAGAACCTATGCTTTATCTCTTCCAGCTTCTAGTGATGGCCACATTCTTCAGCTTGTGGCCACATCATTCCCACCTTCCAGTTCAGCAGCACTTTCCCATCTGTTTCATACTCACATCAGCTGTGTGTTTGTGAAATCTCTTCTGCCTCTCTCTAAGGACACTTCTGAAGGCATTTGGGGCCCACCTGGATGATTTCCCATCTCACGATCCTTAACTTAATTACATCTACAAAGATGCTTTTTTCCAAATAACATAACATTTGCAAGTTGCAGGTATTAGGATTTCATAGAATTCATGGGGGTAACAAGGACATTATCCTACTAATCATATGAATTATATGTAGCCATATGTAAAACAACAACAACAACAAAAAAAAAACAAGTCTACTGGACATTGATCTGTCAACTTTTTCTCTTGGCATAATACGACAAATCTAAAATTACATAAAATGTATAAAGACAACCATAGAAAAAGTAATTGTTTTTGCCTGTCCAACATCCACCCTTTTTTATGCAGCAGCAAAAGGCAATTATATAAAGCAGCCTTCAGCTTTGTATTGTCCTGCACAATAACATATGTGCTGTGCCCGTCTCCAGCCTTTGTAGGGCTACAGCCTTTGCAGCAGAGACTTGGCACCTACTGAGGAGCCTCATCCATGCATATAAATAGTATGGGATGGTCATGGTCCCCTGCTCTGAGAATTGTGCACTTGTGCTTTAAGCCAGGGTTTAGAAAGAAAAAACAAAAGCCACACCTGTTGATTTCTCCTGTGATTGCATTTTTTAAAACTCTAAATATGAGTGATACTTCTACTCTGGTCAGCATGCAAACATGGCAATACTTAGGTTGCCTTAATGGGGTCTCAGACAGAAAATCTATAAGGTGGCTTTAAAGGACATTAATTTTATGCTACTTCCCAATCCTGAAAAAAAATCCATTCCAAAGTGCTTTTACATGAACTAAAAAGATAAAGGCTTATTCTTTTTCCAGTAGCTACATGAAATGTTGAAGTACTGTATTAATTTTAAAAGAACATAGGTTTGCTTCTCTGAACACGTATCTCTATGTCTTCTACTATGAGCTGTTATTTGTTTGCATGTGCCTTTATACCTACTGGAAAACTGAACTCAACTTAAATAAGCCAAAATTAGATACTATTGTGGCCCCTCTTTCCCCATCATCATTCACCAGGTAATGTTATAAGCAGTAAGTCCTAATGGCATAGGGCTGTGTCTCATGTTTGTGTTCCTCCAAAATTCACAGGTAGAAATCCTAAGCCCCAAAGTGATGGTACTGAGAGGTAGGGCCTTTGGGAGGTAATTGAGTCAGGAAGGCACAGCCCTTGTGAATGGGATTAATGCCTTTGTAGAAAAGACCCCAGAGCGCACCCTGGCCCCTCCTACCACGTGATGACACAGCAAGAAGGTGCCATTTATGAACCTGGAAGTCATTCTCCCACCAGACACCCAGTCAGTTGGCATCTTGATATCAGATTTCCAGCCCCTAAAACTGTGAGGCATGGCCAAGAGCAGTGGCTCATGCCTGTCATCACAGCACTTTTGGAGGATCAGGCAGGCAGATCAAGAGGTCAGGAAATCGAGACCATCCTGGCCAATATGGTGAAACCCCGTCTCTACTAAAATACAAAATATTAGCCATGTATAGTGGCGCACCTGTAGTCCCAGCTACTCAAAAGGCTGAGGCAGGGGAATCGCTTGAACCAGGAAAGTGGAGGTTGCAGTAAGCCAAGATCACACCACTGCACTCTAGCCTGGTAATAGAGTGAGACTCCATCTCAAAAAAAAAAAAAAAATGGTGAGGCATATTTTGATTGTGTCTAAACTGCACTGTCTCAGGCCTTTTGTTGTAGCAGCTTGAAAAAACTAAGACGAACTGGTTTCAAACAGCATGTATTCCATCAACAATCATTTACTAATTATTAATAAGTTAGCACAGAGGATCGAAGTCAAAGTCAAGGTAAATTCACCTTCTGAAAGCTTATTGAAATCAATTCATGTTAGATTAGCCATCTGCAGAAATCATTTTACAAGTAACTATGTCTCTGAGGTCAAAAGCAGAAAGAGCAGATCTAGCTATTCAATAAAGGTTTGGCCACGTAAATGAGCACTTGGTATCTATTGAATCTTGGTATCCTCTTTTATTTCTTCAGAGGAAACACAACACAAATTATTAGGCAATAGCCTAGAGTCTAGAAATGGATCAATACTTTGTCAGGTTCCTTCCAATACCACTGAAGGCAAGGCCATCCCCATTAACCTGCTCAATTAACTCAGCTGTTCACATCCCATACCTGCTGTGGTCACTAAACATGACTCCAGATCACACTCTGCTTCCATATTCTCTTCTAATTCTTCCACTGTTTTTCTTCCATGTTTGTCAATGTCTAATGAGGAAATACATTGGTGGGCTGACCTAGGCATTCAGATATAAGAGAAGTTTTAGTTTTATAATGAATTTATTTATTTATTTATTTATTTATTTATTTTTTGAGATGGAGTCTCACTCTGTTGCACAGGCTGGAGTACAGTGGCGTGATCTTGGCTCACTGCAACCTTCACCTCCCAGCTTCAAGTGATTCTCCTGCCTCAGCCTCCCGAGTAGCTGGGATTACAGGTGTATACCACCATGCCTGGCTCTTTTTTAGTAGAGACTCAATTTCACCAGGTTGGCCAGGCTGGTCTCGAACTCCTGACTGCAAGTGATCCACCCACCTCAGCCTCCCAAAGTGCTGTGTGACCCACTGGGCGCAGTCTTCTAATGAATTTTAAAATCAGCATTCTAGTTTAAACCACAGTCTCCCATAAGTTTAGGGGGCTCAATCAACCACTGAGTCCTGACAGACATACAACTCAGGTTCAGAAACCTACAAAATTGAGAATCAGTCCGTGGGATATGGTGACCACACCAAGGCTGTGCCATCATGAAGTCTCACCCAAGAGATCAGCTTTCCCAGGCATCTATTCATCTCTAATCATTGATACTACCGTGGACTCATTCAAGGAATGTGTATTAAGTGCCTACTGGGTGCCAGGCGCTGCATTAGAAAGCTCAGCAGCAAAAATGGTTTGCATGATCCTTGCTCTCAAGAAGTTTGCTGTCTACGAACAGTAAGGATGTAATACTTTAAACAAAAAATATGAACTAGAACCTAAAGAACTGAGTAGGAGTTGGCTATGAAAGTGAATTTAAAGGTTTGCCAGGTGGAGAAAAGAGCATAAAGACTGATGTGGAAAAGAGCCAGATGCATGCAGAGAGAAGAAAGAAGTCTGGAGCTCAGTGAGAGGAAAGGAGAGTCGCAAGAGGCCCAGAGACAGTGGGAGAGGCGGGCAGAGGCCAGGCCGTGCTGGGCACGATTAGCAGGTCATGTCAGAAATTCTCTACTTTGTTCTAGATTCAAATGAACACTTTGAAAGGACTTAATCCTTATAAATCATGTCAAGATATTGTTTGACTGGGGCCCGTGATGACCAGCTCCTATCCCATCCACCTACTATCGTTCTGCATTTCTAACAGATAAACAGAAAATAAAGACAAGGAGAAGGCTATCTCCCTCTCGTTCTCAACAAGCAGAGGTTGTCATAAATGGCAATGCAGTCCCTATGAACCATATTCAGCCAGCAGTTAAGTTGAATGTAAACTTTTTGACTAAATTAGGGTGCTTTAAATAAGCCACCCCCCTCCAAGTTGCCCACAGGCCCCAACACTCCCTACTGTCTTGTAGATCACCTGCTGCGGTCATTCATTTTACCCGCCTTGCTTCCAAAACCCTTTGAGTTTGCAATCTGTCTTAGTCTGTTTTGTGCTGCTGTAACAGAATAGCAGAGACTGGGTAATTTATAATGAACAGAAATGTATTGGCTTACAGTTCTGGAGGCTGGGAAATCCAAGATCAAGAGGCTGGCATCTGGCAAGGGCCTTCTTGCCACATCATAACATGATGAAAGGCAGAAGGGCAAGAGAGTGTGTGTGAGAGGGCAGTGGAAGGGGGCCAAACTCATCCTGTTGCCAGGAGCCTGCTCTCAGAGTAACTCACTCACTCCCATCATGATGGCATCAACCTCATCAGGACCCACCTCCCAACACTGTTGCCTTAAGGATTAAGCTTTCAACACTTGCTTCTTGGAAGACACACTTAAATTATAGCACAATCTATATTCTCATTGTCAGGCTACAAGATGTATTCACCTAATTTCACTGAGAGAACCCATACTGAACAAGGACAGAAGAAGAAGTAATTATTAACCTTCTGTGGATCCCGGCATCTTTTGAAAACATGATGAAAATGTTTGAATCTCTTCCTCACGAGATTACGTGCAGGTATGCAGACAGATATACACACACATATTTTGGTGACACAATTTTACATAACCTCCAAAAACCATTTAAGAAACCCAATTAAGAAACACCAGAAACTGGCAACTGAAGCCAGCTGAAAGCATTGAGGCAAGGAACAGTAGGTGTTGTAACATGATGGGGAATGATAAGAGTTTGGATTTGTGTCCTCGCCCAAATCTCATGTCAAACTGTAATCCCCAGTGTTGGAGGAGGGACCTGGTGGTAAGTAATTGGATCATGAGGTAGAATTCCTCTTGGCTGTTCTCATGATCGTGAGTGAGTTCTCACAAGACCTGGTTGTTTAAAAGCGTATGGTGCCTTATCCTTTTCTCTCTCCCTCCTTCTCCAGCCATGGAAGATGTGCCTGTTTCCGCTTCACCTTCTGCCACGACTGAAAATTTCCTGAGGCCTCTCCAGCCACGCTTCCTGTACAGCCTGCAGAACTGTGAGTCAATTACACCTCTTTTCTGTATAAATTACCCAGGCTCGGGTAGTTCTTTATAGCAATGTGAGAATGAACTAATATAGGGAACCTTCTCCACGGATGAGATGAGGGAGAGGCTGCGTCCAGGACCTCCAGTCATGGGTACCATGGCCTTTCTCAAGACCACTTCTTCTTTTATACACAGCCTAACATTTCCCAGAACTCATTTTGAAAACTCTAGAAAGAAAGAGAACAGGTATACAACTTGTTATTAGTCCTCATAAAGACCATCAAGAAACCTTACGTACCCTGGAAGTAGTTACATTGGCTCTCTAGTCTGAAACGATCAGATTGTATGTGCTACAAAATGAGGATGGAAAGCTTTTCCAGGTAGAAGAAAAAGCAGCAACAAATCTGAGGATAAACCTATTGTTGCTGCTTTTTGCAACCTGCCTTTTGCCCACTTTCAGCCAAGGTGGGATGATTGAGGGTTTACTCTTCTCAAGCAAATTTATTTTCTGTCTTGTACGTCATCTTATTACCTCTAGTTCTCACTCTCACTTCTTTTAGAAACAAAATTTAGGCCGGGCGCGGTGGCTCATGCTTGTAATCCAAGCACTTTGGGAGGCCGAGGTGGGCGGATGACAAAGTCAGGAGATCAAGACCATCCTGGCTAACATGGTGAAACTCTGTCTCTACTAAAAAATATAAAAAACTAGCCAGGCATGGTGGCGGCGCCTGTAGTCCCAGCTACTTGGGAGGCTGAGGCAGGAGAATGGCGTGAACCCGGGAGGCGGAATTTGCAGTGAGCAGAGATTGCGCCACTGCACTCCAGCCTGGGCAACAGAGCAAGACTCTGTCTCAAAAAAAAAAAAAAGTGAAGAATTTCTGCAGTTTTCCAACAAATCGTGTAAATAAATTTGTAGTTTTCACAGTGCTGCTGAAAATGTGGAAGTGTGCCAAGTGTTCGCTCTTCTCAGATGTCACAACCATAAGTACCAGGATTCCCTATTGAAAGTCACCCTTCTGAGAGTCTCAACGCAACTTAGGCAAAAGACTTTATAGAAGATGTATATAATCCTATGTAAATCATAAAATCCATCCAAAGTAAAATTGTCATCCAACTCAGAATGCTGAAAGAGACACACATGTGCTGGCTTGCATGCTTGAATTGGACAGCCAGGCAGGCATGATCGACTCCGCACTGTCTGAGCAATCTGGAACTTAAATGTCTCTACCTCATTATCGCATTTTAAGTCATGATGCTGACAGTTGATGAGACTTTATGCAAAACATGGCTCTGTAGGACACAGCCTCCATCTAACATACTTCTAGCAGGAAATGACAAGCAAAGAAAGCGACCCTAGACACCTCACCCAGAATGCTCCTTACAAAGGTAGACATTTCTTTTCTATGACTATTGGGATTTTTTGTGGGCAGGAAAATATTGAAACGGACCATCTGTCACTGGAGACTCCACTAGAGAAAGACATTTTCAGCAAAATGGTAAGTTTTCAGAAACGATTTCAAAGCAGCTTGGCACGAGGCATTGGAGCCAGACAGCTCTTGCAGAGCAGACGTTGGAGTAGAGGACAAGAAGGATATATCAGCAAGGACTTCGCGGAGGAAAGACTGATGTGCTGCCACCAAGATACGGGACTTAGCATAACTTTAATATGGAAAGCTTGAGAAGTCAGGAACCGTAGTTTATAAAGCAGCATTTCAAGGCAAAATAATTAGGAAAGAAGGGGACACATAACAAAGATGGAGGAAAGCATGAAGCAGCAAAGAAAATGGAGAAGAGAGAGAGAGAGCTGAGAGAGTGAGGCACCAGAGGGCCAATTCTCATCTAGGGTTTTCAAACCCTTGATTATTGCAAAGCAAAATAGTTTAGAAATTACTCACATTGTTTGCTACATACTGTACATAGACTTACGCAGGTATTACCTCCCCTGTTCAAGGAAATGGCTGTGTTTATTGGGAGAATAAAACAATCCTGGAGAATGTAGAAGGCTCAGCAAGAGAAGGCAACTAAAGCTGATATGCAGAATACAGGAGAGTAGGTTTAAAAATTACTCTACCCTGATTTTAGGAGATGGATAATGTCCCGAAGTTTTCATATATATAGGGCTGGGGATGGTGGCTTGTGCCTGTAATCTCAACATTTTGGGAGGCTGAAGGGGGGCGTCCCTTATACCCAGGTGTTCCAGACCAGCCTGGGTAACATAGTGAGACTTCATCCCTTAAAAACTTTTTAAAAATAAAATAAAAGTGTGCATGGTGGTGCACTCTTGTAGTCCCAGCTACTTGGGCGGCTAACATGAGAGGATCACTTGAGCCACAAGTTTGAGGCTGTGGTGAGCTACAATTTATGATTGCACTGCTACATTCCAGCCGGGGCAATAGAGCATGACCACGTCTCAAAAAAAAAAAAAAAAAAAAAAAAAAGAAGAAGCATTAGGATGAAATATAAAGCTGTTCATAGGCAGCATCAGACCTTTATTTTTGACAGTTAAATTTTATTTTGCCAAATGGTTAAGAAAATCTCATCCTGTGAGTGCACGGGGATGACAGGATAGATAGCAACCAAGCCTTTGAAATTGTCTGTCTCCTGTGAGAAATCTGCCAGCCCAATGCTCGCCTACAGCAGTGGCCAAGAGCAAGGTGACAGGAGCCTGAGGAGTGAAGGAACCCAGCCTGCAGAGTCCCCACCCAGAGCACCTATCCCTGCCCACTAGGTGGGGCAGAGCCAGCCTGCGGATCCTACTCTGCCCCATCCCAAGGTCTGGGTTGGCTCCACTCACCCAACTCACTCCAACCACAGAATGCAGATAGCAGGACTTCGCGTGCTGCTCCAGAGGCTCTTCCCATTCCCGGTGGAATTCCGTGACCTGGTGACCGTTCAGCTGGAAGAGAAGAAGGGACAAACACAACCCTGTGTTATAAGCACAGAGTAGCTTTCTCTTCTATTCAATCATCCGCACAGACATTAGAGCATTTTTTTTCTATTACAGTCATGAAATACTAATTACATCATGCACTGAAAAGTGACAGTGACCATAGACAGCCCTTGCATGTTAAGTGACGATGTGCGGGTGTCACAGAGCCTCCAGCAGCAGCGCCTGGGTCAGAATCCCGCTCTCCTCTTCTCACAATGCCCAGTGAGACATTCCACCCACAGGGAGCCCAGACCACTACAAATGGCAGAACGGCATGAGTGGCAGAAGGACAAACGCTCCGTTTATATTACTGTCTCAGAGAGAGAGAAGCTACTTTAAATCAACAGACCTTACATGTAGAGTTTATCTTGACTCCTCAAGGATGGCTTCCGTCACTCTCCAGGTTTAGGAAAATAACAAAAACAATTCCTTTTCAAATAAAAAGTAAAGAGACCTCCTTCCCAAGGTGAAAAGCTAAAAAGAAAAGAGAATGAGATCGTTTTGTCACTTAAAACACATTCTAACGGTCAGTGATGTATTTTCCAAACATTACCAGAAAATTTAGCGTGAAACCTTAAATTACCATTAAATCACAGCAGAGGATTACATTACTGACACCACCTGGCCAGTGCATAGCCACGAAATAGCCATGGAATAAGAAAAGAGAAATTGTCACCTCATTGCTTCCCATTGGATAGTTTGCTCAAACTTTCTTCTCCTTCCACAGAGATCCTATTCCCCTTCTTCAGAGAGTTTTTTGTGCTATTTCCAAAAGTTCAAAACATTAAGAGGATACTCAGAATAAGAATTCTTTACTTTGTCCAGGCGCGGTGGCTCAAGCCTGTAATCCCAGCACTTTGGGAGGCTGAGAGGGGCGGATCACGAGGTCAGGAGATCCAGACCATCCTGGCTAACAGGGTGAAACCCCGTCTCTACTAAAAAATACAAAAAACTAGCTGGGCGAGGTGGCAGGCGCCTGTAGTCCCAGCTACACGGGAGGCTGAGGCAGGAGAATGGCGTAAACCTGGGAGGCGGAGCTTGCAGTGAGCTGAGATTTGGCCACTGCACTCCAGCCTGGGCGACAGAGCAAGACTCCGTCTCAAAAAAAAAAAAAAAAAAAAAAAAAAAAAAGGTCTTTACTTTAAGATTTGTTTTTGGGCCAGGCACAGTGGTTCATGCCTGTAATCCCAGCACTTTGGGAGGCCAAGGCAGGCAGATCACTTGAGGTCATTAGTTCAAGACAAATCTGGCCAACACAGTGAAACCCCATCTCCAGCAAAAATACAAAAATTAGCTGGGAGTGGTGGCTTGTGCCTGTAATCCCAGCTACTCAGGAGGATGAAGCAGGAGAACTGCTTGAACCTGTCAGGTAGAGGTTACAGTGAGCCAAGATTGCGCCACTGCACTCCAGCCTGGATGACAGAGCGAGACTCTGTCTCAAAAAAAAAAAAAAAAATTGTTTTTGAACAAGCAAAAAAAAAATAGTATACTCAGAGTAAGAGTTCTTTAAGCATTGTTTTTAAAAACATGAGAAGAGTGCATTTTCTTAAGTTTTCTGATACATTTTATAACACATCTTTAACTTCTCATGACAGTGTTTTAATTCCATCTTCTTCACTCTATCTTCCCCACTGTTAACCCTTGGAAACCAATGAGAAATGTTCTCCACATGAACCAAATATGACCCTTTGAAATAGCAACCACAGCACTGGGGCTTGAGGAATGAGGTCACCAGTTGGGGGGATGAATTTCGTTCTCATTAGGGCCCAGAAGGGATTCAATTAAAAAGGCAGACCCTGGCCAGAGAGCGGAGGCTACTGTGCAAGCTCATCTTCCACAGAGTCCTATCCTGGCTTCCTTGCTGCTACTCCTCATAGCAGCTCAGCAGGAAACAACGGCAAATTCAAATTCCTATAAAATGAGGGAAGTGTAGAAGAAATTCTGTTTGCAAGGGTGGGGCAGGTAGAGAGTTTTTCTTTCCCACTCCTGGGCCTGAAGGGAAGTGAGAGGAAGGACAGAGATGTGCGCAGCTCAGTGATGCTGTAGTAGGGCATTCTCACCTGCTACAAAAAGTATCTGAGACCAGGTAATTTGTTTAAAAAAAGAGGTTTAATTTGCTCACAGTTATGCAGGCTGTGCAAGAAGCATAGTGCTGACATCTGCTTGGCTTCTGGGGAGGCCTCAGGAAAGTTACAATCATGATAGAAGGTGAAAGGGGAACAGGCACCTTACATGACACAAGCAGAACGAGAGAGAGGAGGGAGGTGCCCCACAATTTCAAACGACCAGATCTCACAAGAACTCACTATCGCGAGGACAGCACCGTTCATGAGAAATGCACCCCCGTGATCCAATCACCTCCCACGAGGCTCCACCTCCAGCACTGAAGGTTACAATTCCACATGAGGTTTGGGCGTGGACACAGACCTGAACCACATCAGATGCCACCCACAGGGAGCATGGGAGGAGGGAGGGCAAGCTTCTTCATCTCATTCTTGCTCCCCCTTTAATTAGCTCCCTATTGCTCCTCCAAGAATTTACCAAAATAGTTAACGGCTTAAAACAACACAAATGTCTGCGTTAGCGGCAGGACAAATGTTTCCATTATATTACCAGCCTATAGAGAGAGAAGCTACTTGAAATCAACAGGAATTACATCCAAAGTTTGTCTTGACTCCTGGAGGATGGCTTCCTTCACTCTCCAGGTTTAGGAAAACAACAGAAACAATTCCATGTCAAATAAAAAGTGAAGCAACCTCCTTCCTAAGGTGAAAAGCTAAAAAGAAAAGAGAATGGTATCGTTTGCCACTTAAAACATGTTCCAATGGTCTGCGATGTATTTTTCGAACTCTCTTGAAGTTCTGAAGGTCAGAAGTCCAAAATGAGTCTTATGGGGCTAAAATTAGGATGTCACTGGAGCTGTTTCCTCCCGAAGAACACAGAGAAGAATCTGCACCTTGCTGCTTCCAGCTTCTAGAGGTGGCCAGGCCCTCTGGACTCATGGCTGAATCACCCAGTCTCTGCCTCAATCACCACATCTCCTTCTCTGGCTTTGATCCTCCTGCCTCTCTCTGATAAGGCCACTGGTGATGACACTGGATCAATCTGGACCATCCAAGACAATCACCCCATCTCAAGACTCTTAGCCTGATCACCTTTGCAAAGTCTTGTGTGCCTATAAGGTCATTATTTGTAGGTTCTAAGGATTAGGACATGGGTACCGTGGGTGTGGGCACTGTTGAGCCTACCCTTCTCTGATCTCCTGCAGGTACTTCCTATCACCTGAACCCAATCAAGGTGAGAGGACAAAGGCAACTCTTGATGCAGTCAACAGAGGTCAGTCTTCCAGGGCACAACCTGCAGTGAAGAAGTGGGAGACATGGCTCCATAAGGCACACAGAGGTCACCAGCATGTCTTCTATACCCCAGTGTCTTCAAACCTGTGCAGACTCAGTATCAGTTAAAGGCAAGCTCCCTCATCATCTTATATGGTTTGGCTGTGTCCCCACCCAAATCTCATCTTGAACTGTAGTTCCCATAATCCCCATGTGTTGCAGGAGGGACCTGGTGTGAGGTAATTGAATCACGGGGGCAGTTATCTCCATGCTGTTCTCATGATAGTGAATGAGTTCTCACGAGTTCTGATGGATTTATAAGGGGCTTATCCCTTATAAATTGCTGACTTGTTTACTGTGTTTTCCCACTACAAAATAAGATCCCCAAACTTGGGGCTGCATTGCGTTCACAGCTGTGTTTCCAGTGCCTGGAACACAGTAGGTGCTTGATAGACAAGACTGGATTTCTAAACGGCTGCTTCTTCCCACTAGACAGTATCCCCATTTTACTCGGCACTTCTCCTTGTTTCTGTCACATAAAGAAGGATGTGCCTGGTTCCCCTTCCGCCATGATTGTAAGTTTCCTGAGGCCTCCCCGGCCATGCTGAACTCTGTGTCAATGAAACCTCTTTCCTTTATAAATTACCCAGTCTTGGTATGTCTTTATTAGCAATGTGAGAATAGACTAACACACCATGTCCTCAGACTCTTGACCCATCAGGAGTCGACATCCTCAAATCATAAAGTGTGAAAGAAAGGACGCTCTGTATTTTGCAATGTAGACCCCATCAAGTGGTTTTCAATTCATTTCTGCTTCAGAGGAAAGAGCAACAAAATTATTTTTCACATCCATTTCAAACATTTGAAATGCTACATTAATTATAGTTTTTACAGAAATCTCTTGTCATCTTCAGAATCATTACTTTCCTAAAGGTAACATATGTACTCAGTTGAAGTCAGCTAAATTTTTGTTGACAGCTTGCAACTCTTCTTGTAAATGAGTGTTACGGTTTACGTTGAAGTTGACTATTTGATGTTTAGTACTATATTGTGCATTATCCCTAAATTAAAAAATAAATGCATGGTTCAATGTGCATTCATTAAAATATTAGCACAGAACTAGTGATGAGAATAGAAAGCTGAATTGAAAAATTCAAAATTATATGTTCATTGATATGGCCTATGCAGGCTGCCATAGCAAGATACCACAGACTGGGTGGCTTAGGAAACAGAAACTTACTTTCTCATAGTCCTAGAGGCTGCAAGTCCAAGATCTAAGTACCACCAGGGTTTCCAGTGAGGCCCCTGTATGAGTCTGTTCTCACGCCGCTAATAAAGACATATCCAAGACTGGGTAATGTATAAAGGAAAGAGGTTTAATTGACTCACAGTTCCACATGGCTAAGGAGGCCTCACAATCATGGTGGAAGGCAAAGGAAGAGGAGTAGTCACATGTTACATGGTAGCAGGCAAGAGAGCATGTGCAAGGAAACTGCCCTCCATAAAACCACCAGATCTCATGAGACCCACTCACTGTCATGAGAACAGCAGTATCGGGGTAACCACCCCCATGATTCAACTACCTCCCACTAGGTCCCACCCCCACACGTGGGGACCACAGGAACCACAACCCAAGATGAGATTTGGGTGGGTACAAAGCAAAACCACATCAGTCCCTCTCCTTGGCTTGCAGACAGCTGCCTTCTCTGTGTCCTCAAGTGGTCTTTCCTGTGTGCTTATATGGAGAGAGGGAGAGAGTGATATCTGTTTATTTTCTTATAAGGACATCAGTCCTATCTGATTAGGGCCCCACGCCCATGACCCCATTAACTCAAATTACCTCCTTAAAGGTTCTGCCTCCAAACACAATCACATTGGGGATTAGGCCTACAACATGCACATTTGGGGGGGGACACAATTCAGCCTGTAACAATTGTGAGCAGGACTTGCATGGGAGCATAGAATTTGAAATTGCATGTGTTGGGACAATTCATCCAAAAGTGTGATTTCTTCCACACAATTGAAAAAGAAAGGAAGAAAGATTTTTAAAAAACATTCAATAACAATTATTTGAAAATTGGACTTTAATGGACCGATGTTCCATGTGCTCCTGCTTCCCAGTGAATTGAAAGTTGTGAGATTTTTCTAAAGAGCAGCATAAAGCCATCAAAGCCCTTGCATCATTTTCAAAGAAAGTATAGTCATCTCCCTGATAAACCAGGTTTATTTTTCAGGAAGAAAAAGTGCAAAATAATGTTCTCCATCCAAAACTAGTTTTTCGTCTAAAAAAGGCAGAGAAGAAACCAAAATCTAAATACATTTACAGGATTTAAAAGATACTGTCTAGTGGGAAGAAGCAGCCGTTTAGAAATCCAGTCTTGTCTATCAAGCACTTACTGTGTTCCAGGCACTGGAAACACAGCTGTGGACGCAATGCAGCCCCAAGTTTGGGGATCTTATTTTCTAGTGGGAAAACACAGTAAACAAGTCAGCAAAGTCAATACTGATTGCAATAAATGCTGGGGAGAAACTAAACAGGGTGATGGGAGTGAGAGTGACCAAGGGGCACCACTTTAGAACCAGCCTCTCTGGAGAGGCGACATTTGAGGACAGATCTGAAGATGCAAAAAAGCCAGCCATGCAACGAGAACTAAGGGGAGATGAGTGCAAACACACAGGGGCAAGCAGGTCCCAGGACGGCTGGTCCAGAAAGGCCAGTGTGGCTGGAGACCTGAGGCGAGGGCCGATCCGGGAAGAGCTTTTCTTTTCCCACTGGAACAAATGTGATGACATATTACAGAGCATCTTTAGAAATCACATTCCAACACTATAATCGAACATGGAAAAAGAATACTTTTTAGACCCAAATGCAGCTCAGACATGAATTAGGGATTCACTCCCTGCAACCTTGAAAGCTCAAACATTCGGCGTGCCTCTGAGTGTAACAGACGCTCATCGATTTAGTGTCTCAGTGCCTGAACATTTTCTTGAGTAAGAAAATGCTCTATAATTTCCAGGGCCATATTTGATAAAATATCCAAAACTGTATTACAGAGCCACCAAACAATTTCTGTCATTCCTGACAACCTAGAATTGAGAGTAAAGATTTTTTCATTCGATGAAAAAGAGACTGGACACTTGTAGAATCTCACCTAGCACTCAGACTTTGCACCTGTGAGCCTGACAACAGATACTGCAGGGAGAAACTGCAATCATGATCACCTTTTCAATAATAACTTCTTTAAAATAATAAGAAGAAATAAAAATAACTTGTTCAAAATGTTATTTTGTTACTTTAAAATGGTGCTGATTCTTTCTTGTGAACTTACAGACCTGATAGTTTGGGAAGCACCATTCTAAATCTAAGCATGATTTTCAATTAATTAGAAAATACCCTCTTTATTTTTTCCTGTCTCATATATGCTAATTGGAGTATCTTCAAGTTATGAGAAATTATATGTTTCATGTCACATCTTTATCACTTGTCAAAGATCAAACAGCGTTAATAAGGTGAATGACGCCACATTTTTGTAAGGAAACTGATACACTCTATGGTGTCTTAGATGTGTTTGGTCCAAAAATAAAAGGTCAGAGAAAAAAGAAAAGGCCCTTGAAGAAGAGATTTGATGAGTGTTGAATACAGGTAACACCTTTCAAACCAAACACTTTCACACTTGCAAAAAGTTTCGAAAGACAGACAGTAGCTACTTGTGCTAACATAAACAGAGTAGCACCTTTCTGATGAAACATAAACAGAGATAGAGGGATAAGAAGAGGACCATGGCTGTTTGCTTACAAATAAAACTAAAGTTGAGACAGCCAAAGTATAAAGGGCACATTTGTTTTAAGGACTCAGGGGTGTCCCAGAGAACCCAGTGGAAGAGATTCAGCCATGACACAGGAATGCATGGGAACCAGCAGCAGCAGGACTGCTATGTACAGTTGTGGAGACTGTGCACTGCACAAGTGTACCTGGCCAAGAAAGCAACTGGAGCAGAGAAAGTCACCAGGGAATGACTAAAAACCCACCTACAATCCTTTCTCCAAACCATGCACTTCTGCACTCAGCTACATTCACTTAAGTGAGTGAATCTCACAGGGAGCAATTTTGCCTTCCAGGAGGCACTTGGCAATACCTGAACACATTTTTGATTGTCACAACTTGACATACATGCTACTGGCACCTAGTGAGTAGTGGCCAGGAATGTGACTACAAACATTCTACACAGGACAGACCTCCAAAGCAGAATTATCTGGCCTAAATGTCCATAGTGCTAAGGTGGAGAATCTCCAACTTAAAGATAACATGTTCTAATTCATATCAAGATGCAGCCCAGTGGAAAAGGCTTGGACACACAGGGATGTAGCTCTCCAGTGGGAAAAAAACTTGTTCTGATTCACACAAAGAGCCTTATGGGAACCAGGAACTCTAAATCCACTGTCTGGTATCTCAGCCGTTTCTCCTCTGTTTCTCTCTCCCCCCCTTTCTCTCTCTCCCCCTCTCCCTCCCTTTCTCTCCCTTACCCTCTCCTCTCTTTTTATTTCCCTCTCCCACTTCTTGTCTCTGTCTCTCTCTCTCTCTGTCTCATTCTCTTTCCCTTTCTCTGTGTCTGCCCTCACTGACATATCCAGAAACAGGCAGAAGTTCATCCCTGATTTGAGAAGACGGAGCCATATTGTACACATGACTCTAGTGCCCCTTTCCTCTCTTCCCACTGTGGGAGGTAGAACAGGCTTGAGAGGTCACTTGAGCTGAGCAAAGGAGCCAATATGTACCCACCGGAACACCCTTCATTCCTGATCCTTCCACTTAAAGGAAAAGTTGCTGATCCCCAGTTACACGTTGAGCACTCTGCTGGGGAAGGAGAATTAGAACATGATCCCCACCCTCTAGATATGGGAACCTTTGAAAGGATGCTGACATGTAGCCAAATACAGACACATCATAGGGTCCCTGTGATGCTCTTTGTCATAGTCTGAGCAGAGAATAAGAAGCAGAGAGAAAAGAGAAAAAGAACAAGAGAGAACTGTTTGTTGATAAACAGAATAAGATCCAGAAGGAGACATAACTGATCATTTCCACTGAAAAGATACACATAGTAATATTGAGTGGGTGCAATATCATTTTTCATCTTGTTATGTTTGGAACATAAAACTGGATTAAACTCAGAATCAAGTGTCATAGGACAAAAAGCAATGTACACATCAAGTTCTTATCTGTATATTGCCACATCTTTGAAATTCTAAAGAAAAATATACTGAGAAAAGTCTAAGCAGGAAACATCACAGTCTAAGACAAATCAAATGTGCACAATTGTGATTAATTTCAGTTACACTAAAGAGAAAGCACTCAGAGGTACCTAGGCATTGCCATTTGTTTATCATCTGTTTCAAAGAAAAGTTTGGCTTTATGTTCATATATGAATGCAAATTATCCATATTTAATAATAGATGTTTACTCCATGTGGACATATTATAGAATGTCAGGAGTGTTCTGAATGCTGCCTATTCATCGCATTTCCTTATACACGATCACCTAATAGCAGCATTGGGAATGACAAGTATGAAGCCTGGGGGGGAAAAAAAAAAACAAAAAACATCAGCCCATAATCCGCCATCCGGTGCTCCAGACTGGGTTTCCAGAAAGCCCACTCCGAGCCTACTGATGTGTAGGGTGTTTATTAAGAAGAGGAAGAGAAGAAACGAGGCAGAAGTGGGTAGAGCAGAAGTTGAACTGGAAGACAGGCCTCAAACAGCCTTGTTAACCACTGGGGGCTCAGCCCTTGGATGGGCCCTGCAGAGCCGTCCAGAGTGGGGCTGGAAGCTGGGGGCTCACACTCCCGCATCCATCAGCCCAGGGCCATCTGAGAGGGCAGAACTGGGGGACAGGTGGCTTTCTTCAGCTGCAGTGATCTCTGAAGGGGCTGAGAGCAGGAGACTGTGCACGGCTGCTCCCAAAACTGAGGCAAGGAGGCCTTGACTGAAGGGATCATTGCAGTGTCCAACACACCTGCCACACCTGACAATGTACCAGCATGCAAACTCGACACCTTTAAAGGATTGAAATCACTGACTGTTATAGTGACAGTGCTTTCATATCTATGTCTTTGTTCATTCAACCAGCATTTATGAAGTATTGACTATTGCTGGGTACTGTGTTAGGCACAGTTGTCCATGAGGGAGACTGATTTGGTGGCTATCTTGTCTATACCATCTTATCATTTTAGTTCTGGCCACTATCCCAGAAAACTTTAGTGGCTTAAACAACAAACAGTTACTTCTCAAGATCCAGAAGACTGGGAAGTCCTAGATCAGGGTGCTGGCAGATCTGGTATCTGGCTCCTAGACGGCCACCTTCCCACTGTATCCTAATGTGGCAGAGGGAGAAGCATGATCTCCTAGCTCCTCTTGTAAGGGCACTAATCCCACTCATGAGAGCTGCACCCTCCTGACCTATTCACCTCCCAAAGGTCCCACCTCTTACTACCTCTCCATTGAGGGTTAGAATTTTAACAGATGAAGCTGGGGGGGAGGACGCAAACATTCAGTCCATAACCTCCACCCACCTGACCCATACCCAAAGAAATGCCAGGGCTCTGTGCTTAAAATACTCCAGTAGTGTGGTTAATATTAGAGCTTAATCAAGATCAAAATATCCAGCTATACAATTAAAAACGAAATAAGAATCAGAAGAGGAAGTGACGGGGAAAAATGAATGAAAAAAGTTACTCCTTTACAGGAAAAGACAGTAGAGTGAGGTGAATTGAATGAACAAGGCCTTTGCCCCCTGTCATATCTGGGTCCAAATTTCAGCTTGTCCACATACAAGCAATGTAACCTATACTTCTCTTGAGTTTTTCATTGTGAAATGAATGCCTGCATTATGTGATTTTTGGCAGGATTACATAAGATCTGTGCAGAGGAGGGAGACTGGGTCCCGAGCAGTCATGGGACCACAGTGACCACAGCATCTTCCTCGTATTCATCACCAGCTTCTCCAGCACGATTACCAAAGCACCACTGCCATAGGCCAGGCAGCAGATGCCCTCCTGCAGCTGACATGCTGATGGCAAGTCCGTGTGAGTTACAGCAGGGTTTAGTGACACTGATTATCAAGGTCCCACAACTATGTTTCTGCTCCATAAAAGACCCTTCTCACTTCCAACATAACCTGAAATGTACTATTATCAAAAATGACAGGCTGGGCGCAGTGCCTCACACCTGTAATCCCAGCACTTTGGGAGGCCAAGGTGGGTGGATCACCTGAGCTCAGGAGTTCGAGATCAGCCTGATCAACATGGTGAAACCCCATCTCTACTAAAAATACAAAAATTAGCCGGGTGTGGTGGCGGGCGCCTGTAATGCCACCTACTTGGGAGGCAGAGGCAGGAGAATCGTTTGAAACAGGTAGGCAGAGGTTGCAGTGAGCCAAGAGTGCCATCGCACTCCAGCCTGTGTGAAAAGAGTGAAACTCCCTCTCAAAACAAGACGACTTGCAGCAGAAGCCACATCCACCACTGAATCATGAGCAGAAAACCAAGGCAGCAGGGTGAAGTACAGCAGCCCTTAAAGAACAACCCACTGCAGAAACACGTCATACACGGACAGAATCGAGGCGTCCTGGATAAGAAGCATCTAGCACTGTGGCCTTACAGAGTGTGTTCAAAGCAAGTGAACCCTCCTTTGAAATCGATTGAGGAAAAACACTTGCTTAAAATCCCAACGTTGAGATATCGCAACTGCTTGGAAGTTTCTGCCAACTCTATTAAAGTGCCTTGAAAACAAGAAGCAGAAGGAGCACAGAGCAGTACAGAAACCAGAAATAAGCCCAGCAGGTTTCAACGAGGAAGGCAGTGCTGTTCCGGGTAGACACCCTTAGTCAAGACCATTGATGTGGAGACGCTGAAGGCGGAGGGAGATACCAGCTTCGCGGCGCGTGGTCATCAGGCTGGTGTGTGGGAGAATGTGTATGTGATTGTTACTCTAATTCACTTCCCACAGCACAGTTGCAGTCATTTACTTATATTCCTTATCTCTATGAATATCTAAATTCTTTAAAACCCTCCAGAGCGTTCCAGGGTGAAGTCTAAGCCAAGGACTATGGTCGTGTGTCGTGTGTATTCGTGGTGAGAAGCCGGATAAGAAGCTCGCTCGTACCCACTACAGGGATGCTGCCTTGTTTTCAACGCTGTTAAAATATGATGTCCCATTTGTCTTCCCAATCGCCACATGGGGAGGCCTCATCATCCCTTCCTACAAGAAGACAAGGTAGTGGGTAGGTGGAGCAGCAGCTAAGAGTCCCCATCTGTGCCGAGCCAGGGTGGCCTCCACCGCTGCCTGGCTCAAAGCCTATTCCCTCCTGATTTTCCCCACCTCTTTGGCTGTGATTTCCCGCTAAGAAAATTTATTCCATTAAAAGTTCTGGTTCATTCAGTGAACCTCTTTATGTGGCCCCTGAGAAGCAGAGACTGATCATCTCTCCCATGCCAGCAGACTTCCTATTCCCTCCCTGTCACTGCCAAGAGGATGCTCTAAGAATGAGACCCCATGAACTCTTTTTTTTTTTTTTTTTTCTGAGAGGGAGTCTCACTCTGTCTCCCAGGCTGGGGTGCAGTGACACGATCTCAGCTCACTGCAACCTCTGCCTCCCGGCTTCAAGCGATTCTCCTGCCTCAGCTTCCCAAGTAGCTGGGATTATAGGTACCCACCATCATGCCCAGCTAATTTTTGTATTTTTAGTAGAGATTGGGTTTCCCTATGTTGGCCAGGCTGGTCTTGAACTCCTGACCTAGAGTGATCTGCCTGCCTCAGCCTCCCAAAGTGCTGGGATTACAGGCCTGAGCTACTGCGCCCAGCCCCCATTAACTCTTCAAGCCAAAATCCTGGGTCTTAGACAGAATCAGGGGCTTTGCAGGACAAAGCCTAGTTATCCATATGATAAATGATGTTCCAGCCACAAACAACACATGATTTGCTTTTCTGTGCACAAACCAAAATCTTTGCTTAAACACTGTGTATTAGTTTGTTCTCATCCTACTATGAAGAAATAGCAAGACTGGGTAATTTATAAAGAAGAGAGGGCTGGATGTGGTGGCTCACGCCTGTAATCCCAGCACTTTGAGAGGCCGAGGCAGGTGGATCACTTGAGGTCAGGAGTTTGAGACCAGTCTGGCCAACATGGTGAAACCCTAGTCTCTACTAAAAGTACAAAAAGTTAGCAGGGCATGGTGGCAGGTGCCTATAATTCCAGCTGCTTGGGAGGCTGAGGCAGGAGAATCGCTTGAACCTGGGATGCAGAAGTTGTCGTCAGCCAAGATTGCACCATCGTACTCTGGCCTGGGAAACAACAGCAAAACTCTGTCTCAAAAAAGAAAAAAAAAAAAAAAAAAAAGGAGGTTTAATTGACACAGTTCTGCATGGCTGGGGAGACCGCGGGAAATCATGGCAGAAGACATGTCTTCACACGGCAGCAAGAGAGAGAATGGCTGCCAAGCGAAGCGGGAGGCCACAAAAACCATCAGATCTTGTGAGAACTCACTCACTATCACAAGAACAGAATGGAGGAAACCACCCTTATGATTCAATTATTTCTACCTGGTCTGCTTTTGACACTTGGGGATTATTACAATTCAAGGTGAGATTTGGGTGGGGATACAAAGCCAAATCATATCACGCAGATTGCTCCCTGCGCTGATTTCCAAGTTCCTATCTCAGAAAGGAAATAGTGACTTCTACAAAAGACTTAGAGAAACACCTAGGAGAATTCAACTGTTAAAAGCACAAATTGGGACTCAAAAGAATTTAACAGTTTCACACCCTACCATAGCTATAGAGGTAAACGTTAATAACGTGAAGAAATTAGGTGTGGGTATGACATTTTGGCGTCATGGTGTGTAGCACAAACCACCCTTTAAAAGGGACCTAACTCCAGATCCAGATTTGTTTCAAGTATTGCTCTGCCGTGGAGGAACTGAGTGTTAACGTAAAATTTCCATTACAAAAGTCCAGGTTTCACTGTGGTTCAAATCCTAGACTTTGAAGACACACAGCTCATTAGGCATTTCAATCATGCCCAACAGTTCCTTGCATTGAACTTTTCTCAGTACATCAATTTTTTTCTCTAATTATATTGATTTTAGCAAATTGCAGTGTCCGTCTGAGCTGATTTTCAAATATGACAGCAAAAGCTTTCAATGAAAGAGAAAAACAAACGCATTGTACAGCACTGAGCTGCATTATCCCCTCAAACTTCACAGAAGAAACACACGCATTTGAAGGAAAGTAAAAACCGCCTGATGAAATGATGGCATTCTGAAAAATAAACAGCCACTTCAATTCCAGGCAATCATGGTTATATCTCTTAAGTGATCATTATTTTTCTTGCCTGAAAACTAAACTAGGTGCAAATCAAAGACTGAATCCATATTTACAATTTCAACTTTTTTCTTTTTTTTTGAGATGTAGTCTCACTCTGTCGCCCAGGCTGGAGTGCAGTGGTACTATCTTGGCTCTCTGCAACCTCCGCCTCCCGGGTTCAAGCAATTCTCCTGCCTCAGCCTCCCAAGTAGTTGGGATTACAGGCATGTACCACCACTCCCGGCTATTTTTTGTATTTTTAGTAGAGACAGGGTTTCACCATGTTGGCCAGGCTGATCTCAAACTCCAGACGTCAAACGATCCACCCAGCTCGGCCTCCCAAAGTCATGGGATTACAGGTGACCCACCGTGCCCAGACTACAATTTCAACTTTATGCCTCAGAGAGTGTTCAGGAGACAAATCGTAAACAGTAAGTGAAGTTTTAAAATCAAACTATTGAGGGCTTTCACTGGCCATAGAGATGAGCAGCCTATGCTCTTTCCTGAAAATCCCGCTTCCCTTTCTCAAAGCAGAGCGCGTTTCCATCTGTGCCGTGCCGCCTGTCCTGAAGGCCGCATGTGCTCCCAGCACTTTGCTCTAGATGAACTGGAACTCTCTCTCCAGCCAAGACCTCACTCTTGAGTGGCAGATTCTGCAGTCAGCATCCCACAGCCACCCCCATGTCATTTGTTCATACATTCATTTATTCATTCATTTAAAAATATTTAACAAATATTGACTATCAAGTATTTGCCTGGCCCTGTGCTGGGAGCTTGATGACAGAGTGAACAGAATAAACATAGCCCCTGACCTGGGGCACACACGTTTCCTCCCTGACCCATTTTCATCCATGATACCTGCATTCTCTGGGTCACACCGAGGACACATCGGGCCTGCACGTTGGCCTCCTCCCTTCCCCAGCAGCTGCCTCCACTGTGGGACCCCAGTGGCCTTTCACCAGGTGAACGCATCAGCTTCCTTGCGGCTTTCCCATTTCTCGTCTTCTTCCGCTGAACTCATGTCAGACTGAGTGTTGTAAAATGAGGAAATTATCACAGGTAAGCTGGGGTTGCACATGTCCTGGCTTTCCCATTGACTGCCACTTGCACAGGATTCCAGGGACCTCTGTGACTCACCTCCTCCATGTTGGGTGAAAGTGGGTCATTTTATACCTGGTGGGAGGGGCCACAAACACTCCAACAGTCCCCTGAATAAGCCTTGTTTGTCCGGCTCAGGACAGCCGAGGCAGGCCCTCCACTGCAGCGGATGGTCACACCTGCAGCTAGACAGTCACCTTGCTCCTGCGCCTGCATCTGCCCACAATGAAGGCAGCGTGACATGGGAGCCAGGCACAATGCCTCGCAGTCCCCGAAATCCACTCTCTAAGTCCATGATGAGTCTGTTTGCCCGGCCCCCACGTATCATCGCAGCCGGGCTGGCTTCCGAGAGGATTTACAGAGTCGTCCGTGACCCCGTGAGTGACAGGTCTCTGAGACATCCAGCAGGGCGTGGCCTCCTCTCACTTGTTCCACAAAATGAAATCCGGCTTTCTTGGGGAGTAAGGAAGTGCAGCAACTTTCCAGTCCCATCTGAGGAGTTAAAATCAAACCTCAAAAGAAAAGTTTCTGCTCGGGCAAGGTGGCTCACACCTGTAGTCCCAGCACTTTGGGAGTCCAAGGAGGGGGGATTGCTTGAGATCAGGAGTTCAAGACTAGCCTGACCAACATGGCGAAACCCCATCTCTAATGAAAATACAAAAATTAGCTGGGCTTGGTGGCACACACCTGTAATCCCAGCTACTTGGGAGGCTGAGGCAGGAGAATCACTTGAAGCCAGGAGGTGGAGGTTGCAGTGAGCTGAGACCATGCCATTGGACTCCAGCCTGGGTGACAAAGAAAAGAAAAGAAAAGAAAGTAAAAGAAAAGAGAAAAGAAAAGAAAAGAAAAGAGTGACGGGAGCGGGGGGAGGGGGAGAGAGTTTCTGAGTAAACTTACAAGATCACTCTCCCTGTCTCATGAGGAGTTCATCCCATATCATATGCACAATTCTGATTCTTCATCTCGTTAAGCTCCTGAGGGTTTCAACAAGTGCTTGAGTCTGTAATGGTCACACCAGGATCAGCACCCATTAATCCTGGTTCTAGGCTCAGGTAAAAAGCCGAGGATGTTATACCTGAGAACTAACCAAGCGCTTCGGATCAGACATGAAAACTCTCCATTTATTTTCTCACCCCCCAGTTCTGCTTGGACTAGGTGTGGAGTCCTCTCAGAGGACAGTGGGCTGAGTATCAGTCACGATGGGCTAAGTTCATTCAGTAACAAACAATCCCAAACTCTCAGTGGGCTCAGACAACAAGTTTTGTGTGTTGCTCCGACCACATCTCCATCTTGGGTAGGAATAGGGACCGAAAGGGCTTATCTTTCCTGATCCTTGCTTCTAGACCCAGGCTGATGGAGTCCACGCTTTCTGGAAAATCACGTTTCTGAGTCAGAGGAAAGAGAATAGGAGGAGGTTTACTAATAAGCTTCTTCTAAAAGCAAACTCACATTTGATTGGTTGAACCCAGTCCCATGCCCACCACTCTACTTCAAAGGTAGGCGAGGAGAGAATTCTACAAAGAGCCAGGGAGGATCGTAATATACAATAGTCATTACCATAACCACCACAGACTTCCACTGAGCGCCAGTCTCCACTCAGTACTGACCCTGGACCCCCAGTAGCCTGGGTCCACCTGTCTAACCAAACACACGCCTCTTTTAGGTCTCTTCCACTCATCTGAGCAGGACTTGGCTACCCGGAAATGTCACCTAACATCCGCAGCTTCCCCCCATCATCTGTGACTACCTACTGTGTCCATGAGATTGTCCAGTCTATAGACTGCCGCTCAGAGAAGGTAGGTTAGTAACTAAGATCCCAGACCATGGAAGGAGAGCCCCTGAATCTGAATCCTACTTTACCACTTACCAGCTTGCAGACTTAACCTGCAGGCCTCAGCCTTCTCCACTAGGAAGTAGTGTTTGTAATATACCTACATGATTGTGCTGCTATTGCACTGTTTTAAGGGATAAATAAATAAATAGGCCTATACTGAGACCAGCCAGGCTCACAGTAAGCACTATATTCTTATTAAAATTATATTATATATATTATTATATTATTATTTGTTACCAGGTTAGTCCATAATGTTGTTTATTGGCTTTTATTAAATTAAGCCCCAGAAGCTTGTTCTTTATAACCCATACTTAAGCAGTAGACAGAAAGGTAATCACTTCCTGTCTAGTTCTCTTGAAAATTAGATACAAACCTAGGATAAAATACAAATATTTTAGCATCTACTATATGCCAACCATGTGGCTTCATTAGAAAGCTCTCTGGAGAAGCTTTATTCTATAGAAATGTGCACCTATTTCCATGGTGCATTTAAAAGCTTCTAACCTTCAATTACATAAAGTAGGATAAATTCAGACAATGTAACAGTCCTACTCGATTCCATTCAAACCTAATGTGTAGAGGCAGATCCAAAGTACAGGGGGCAGAATTTCAGGATAAATCGAGAATTGCATTAACAAAATATTCCTTCATTCTAAAGATTATGTAGGCCAACCAAATGTGTATTTTTGTGCAAGAATTTGTTTGGATTATGTCCAATAATTCTACAGTGATGAATTTCTAAATAAGTTTACATTACCAATCTCATCTCACATCTTCCTAATAATCACAAAGCCCATCAATATCTTCTACTCTGCAGAGCTTCACTCCAAACTCCAGCAGAAACATCGGTCAAAGATACGGTATACCTGACCTTCTTAAAGGGGGAAGACAGTGGAAGGCAGTGTGAATGTGAGAGGTGTTTCTTCCTCAGAGTAAGAAGCCATCGGAGTGATGGTTCCCCACAGCAGAGCTGTTGAATCATCCACACTTGGAAAAGACACCAATACATAAGGTGGGCAGGATGGCCACAGAAACCCCACAGAGCAGGGATTGGGAGTCACAGTCTGAGCTGAAGAAGGGGTAGAAGGCCTGTCTTACTGTTGCTTGCACAATGATCTTCACCCAATATTGAGAAAGCGTCCATTGTTCATATTAAAAATGGGGAAGTGGGTTGATAGAGACCGCACCTCCCACCCCAAGCACACTCCATCGGCTGCTGGAGGGATGGGAGCTTCGTAAAGCTCTGGAAGCCCAGGCAGAGCCTGGGAAACAGACCCATCCCACTCAGCAACTTCAATCACGTTTCAAACCTAGAGAAAATGAGCAAAAATATAACCATAATATTGCATTGTGTTCCATTTGCTTTATCAGTGTCTCTATTTTTCCCACACCATTCAAGAGTAAGTTGGAGACTTCAAGACACTCTAACCCTGAATATTTCCATGTATTTTCTCAGAACAGGGACACTGTCTTATATAACCATGACACAACCATCAAAGTCAGGAAACTGTACATTAATATAAAACTATGACAGGGATCCCCATAGGTTCCTGGTAGAGCTTGAGTCTGGCTCAGGAACCGTGTCCTGCATAAATGCCTATTTGTCTTTGAGGCTGTGCTCCACACACCTAGACCACTGAGAACCAAAGGAGTGCTCCAAGGTGGAATATAGATCAAAACCATGTCTCATTTTCCTTTATTCTTATTAATTTGACACAGAAATCCCATAGCCCACTATCTTTCCACCATTTTCTAAGGTGGCCAGATATTTCCACCATAGAAATGGAGGCTTTTCTAAGGTTTGGTCTATAGATAACCCCTTGCGTAGACTCTCACCTGGGGTTTCTTAGCCTCTTACATTTTCTGGACTATGGGGCCTGTCCCTGCATCCCACACTCACGTGCACACCACACATGCACACTCACTCACTCACATGCCTCGTTTCCTTGTGTTCTTTTGTTGACAAGTTTTCTTCTCCCTCTCCTAAAACAATTCCCAAATTTCAGGCAGGGACGTGTCTCCTGATGGTCCCACTTCAGGAGCCCAGCATCCCGGTGAACTGATACCAGCTGATGGAGAAGGAAAAGGCCAAGGAGCCAGTTGAGAAAGACCTGACGTCTTCTCCCTCCTGTAGGAGCCACAGACACTCACCACCAGGTTCCTCCTCCCTTCTCAGGAACCCTGCACTTAGGCGCTCACAGAATCCCATTCTTCTCATGACCCTGAAGAAAACTGCCCAGCAACTCTCTCATCCCACTCTTGACATAAATTTTTCTCTCCCCCAGATTATTCCTATTGGTCTATAATAGTGTTGAGGTTTTCTCCCATCTTGGAAAGTAGACAAAACAAAACTCATAACCTTTATCCCCTCCAGCTACAACCTCCTCTCTTTCTCTTTCACAACAGAACTCCTGAAAAAGAATCATCTGCTCCCTCTGTTTTAAATCTTTCCTGGTCATTCTTAAACCCCTTTCCATCAGCATTTCTCTCCCACCACCTCCCTGATTCTCTCACCATGGTGCTCAATGACCCATTGCTGCCTAAACTCAGCAGTGGCTTGTCAGTTTTCTCCTGCGTGGCCCCCTCAGTAGCTTGGACACAGCTGTTCCTCCTTGAAATATCTCTTCTTCTGACCTCAGCTTACGGACAAGACCCTGCCCTGCTTCTCCTCCAGAGAGCCACCTCCATGTCCAAGCTGACTTCTCCTCACCACCCCAACCTGTTTTGCTAGCTTGCTTTCTGATGCAGACCACTACCTCTGCCCTATTCTCTCTAGACCCCATCCCTTCTCACTGATGATTCCTGATGTCTCCCCTGAACTCACACCTGGTTGTTGCTGTTGTTGTTTTGAAATAGAGTCTCATTCTGTCACCCAGGCTGGAGTGCAGTGACAGCCGCAGCTCACCACAACCTCCACCTCCTGGACTCAAGTGATTCTCCTGCCTCAGCCTCTGGAGTAGCTGAGTTTACAGGCACCCACCACCACACCTGGCTAACTTTTGTATTTTTAGGAGAGATGGGGTTTTGCCATGTTGGGCAGGGTGGCCTCGAACTCCTGACTTCTGGTGACCTGCCCACCTCAGCCTCTCAAAGTGCTGGGATTGCAGGCATGAGTCACCATGCCCAGATGAACTCACGCCCCTTTATCCAACCAACTGCATGGCCTCTCTCATGGGATATCTGACTGTCATCTCAAACCTAACCTGCCCAAAGCTGAAATGCTATTCCTTTATTGTCCCTGCCAAGCATGCTTCTCTCATAGTCTTTCCTATGCTGTTAATGACAATTCCATTCACGAGAATTGCTCAAATGAAAACAAACAAACAAAATAAAATCCAGATCCATCTTCAACTTTCTTCATTCTCTCCCACCCACTGATCATCTATTAGGAAATCCTGCTGGCTCCAGCCTCAAAGCACCTCCAGAGTCTGCAGACCATCCCCTCATCACCCTCCCCTTGCACCACCACATACACACTTGTGCCAGTCCCGCCCTGCTCTACCTGGGCCCTGACACTCTGACCCTGGCTCAGCAGACACCATGATGGCGTCCAAATGTCAGCTTGTCACTCCTCAGCTCAGAATCCTCCCTGGACTTCCACTGTCACCCAGAATTAAAGCCAAAACCCAAACAAAATCCTACCAGGTCCTTCCTAATCTGCAGCCACCACCTGACCTCCTCCTGGCCTGTCTCATCTCCTCTCCATGAGGCTGGTGCAGGGAGGGATGAAGGCTCTCCCCAGCCCCCGTGCTCCCATTCCGTGCTCTCTGTGCAGTGTGACCCCACCTGGCCCCCCTCAGACTAAGAGCACTGTGACAAGTCACCACCATCTGTCACTCAAAGCACTGTGACAAGTCACCACCATCTGTCACTCAAAGCAAAGTGAAGGATATGAGCTGCAGGGGCTGGGCTTGCATGTGAGTGTGTATTAACTGAAACTTCCTCCTCAATATCCCACATTTCTTCTGCCTCCGAATCTTCCAGAAAATAAAAAATAACTACAGGGAATGTGACTATATGAACCCCTTTTGTTGGTCAAGTCCAGAAAACCTGTCACAGAAAACACAGAAAAGATAATTAAACACAATTGCGTATTCAAAGTTTCATGAGTTAAAATGAATCAGGGGTCAGGTGCAGTGTCTCATGTCTGTAATCCCAGCAGGTTGAGAGGCCAAGGCAGGTGGATCACTTGAGCCTAGGAGTTGGAGATCAGCCTGGACAGCATGATGAAACTTCATCTCTACAAAAAAAAATAATAATAATAACCAGGCATGGTGGCACGTGTCTGTGGTCCCAGCTACTCAGGAGGCCGAGGCAGGAGGATCGCTTGAGTCCTGGAGATGGAGGCTGCAGTGAGCTGTGATCGTGCCACTGCACTCTAGCCTGAGTGACAGAGTGAGACCCTGTCTCAAAAACTACAAATAATAAAAATAAAATGAGTCAGAGAGAACACTAGGCTGGGAAGGGAATATTCCTTGATTTCATTATGGAGATAGCCTTCCCCATGTCTCAGGACACCTCTTTCAGGACAGTAGCACATGTGGCTACTGTCACATTTATTTGATTGCCTTCTAACGGGCAAACATGTATTATTACATGGAGGATGTAGGGCCATCCTCACTAATAATATGTTCCCAGTCAAAATAATACACATGCATTGCCAGCACCAGCAAAATTAAGTAGAACCCACCCCGTTGGGAGGACGTTATCACACTTGTGTTGGCTTCAGAGAGCTGTCTCTAACGTTACATCAGTTAAATGTATGTTTATGAATAAGTCATGAACTTGACTTGGGAATCCAGAAGCATCCTCACAACCCTGCGAACAAAGGGAAATCAAATTGTTTGTCTTCCTGTCCGTGGCAGCTTCACAGATACAGTCTGAGTTTTTAATCTTCAGCGGACTCCCTTGACCCCAATTTCCCCTACCAATTATAAAATCACATCATGCATATCCTTGAAAAGGATACCCCCTTTCAAAGAGGCCAATTTGTGCCAAGAAGGGAAGTTGACCAGAGACTGGGAGAGGGCCATAATTAGCTCTTACAAAACACTGCGGGAATCCTCTCATCATGCCCAAAGGGGAAGATGTAGTGACTGCTCAAAGCCCACACACCTGTGAGCATGGACCATCAGTTAGCAAGGACTTCTCGTATGATTTGAAAATGAGCATTGCTGTAGGAGCACTAAATATGATTTGTTTATTATGTTTCCTATGATTAAAAGACACTGAGGTGAAAGTATTCATCACCCAAGAACATATGCAGTCAAATAGGGGGTAAAGACCTGGTGCGGCAGCTCACACCTGTAATCCCAGCACTTTGGGAGGCCGAGGCTGGCAGACCACTTGAGGTCAGGAGTTTGAGGCCAGCCTGGCCAACATGGTGAAACCCTGTATCTACTAAAAATACAAAAATTAGCTGGGTGGGGTGGTACACACCTGTAATCCCAGCTATTTGGGCAGCTGAGGCAGGAGACTCGCTTGAACCCAGGAGGCAGAGGTTGCAGTGAGCTGAGATCGCACCACCACACTCCAGCCTGGGCGACAGAGTGAGACCTTGTCTCAAAAATAAATAAATAAAAATAAACAACCAAATAGGGGATAAAGCCAAATAGAAAATGCTGGGAGGGAAATAAGCTTCACTTAGTCCCTGATGCTGAGGCACTTAATTAACTGCATTCTTTAAAGAAATAAGAAAATAATAAAAATGAGAAAGATGCCAGGAAATCCTCAAAGTGATTCTTGTAGCAATTGGTGCAATATATTAAAATGGTCCTTTTCTTACCTGTTACTTTGTCGGTGAAAGATGTCTATGATTGGGCAACCAATTGACTCAATATCACAGCATGCTTCTTATACCTTCTTATATTCTTATTCTTATATTCTTATACCTGGAGGAGGGATACTTGATCAATCGCTCTTAATATATTCCATGTTGATTTTGGGGGAAAAAAATCATTGATACGATTTACTCCACAAGTAGACCCTGCTGTTCCTCATATATAAACCCAACAAAAATTTTAACTGTCTTTCAATAATATATATAAAACCTATGTTGATCATTATAACTGCAGCAGGAGTCAAAATCCCCGGAGCATGGAAGGGTCAGGAAGTTGAAGCAATTGTAAGAATCAGGCTGAGTGAAAGCAAAGGAATTTGCAGGGACGATGGTAGACAGAAGAGGGCATTCCTCATCTAAAGGAATTCAAATACAGACTTTAAAAAAGAAAGAAAACTACTGTAAATGAAAGACGATTGTACCTCTATGGATGGATTCAACCTACCAGCAAACAAATTGTAACTTCTCAGCCAGACTCACTTAAAAGGTAAATTTTTATCCAAAAAGCATAGTGTTTGTGTGTGAACAAATATTTCAGCATATGTGGAAAGACAATGTGTCCCATTTCTGGATGATGAATAATATGGTAATTGTAAGCATACATAATATAACATTTATTGTTTAGTTTTTAAAAAGTTCTGCACATATATCCCAGAACTTAAAGTAAAATCTTTTTAAAAAGCTGAATATTAGCATTTTAAAAAACAGGAAAAATCTTCACTAATAAAATTTTACGCAATGTCTGAATTATGTGTCTACTACCATTTTATTTGCAAAAGGAAGCTGTTTTTTTTTAATCCAAAACAGTGGAATTATTAAGAATACATAATATTAATAGAAACAAACTAATACATTAGAAAAGTCTTATTCAAATGAAATAATTTGGCATGTTGAGCAAGCAGAACCCATGATATTAAAAAGCACTATTTTATTCTTGACTCCCGCTACCTTGTTGATCTTTATTCACATGCGGTAATCTTGCCCCTGTCCTGAGGAAAACTTCTGCAGGTCCAGTAGCTTTTCTGCTCAGTCCGTCTAGGTCACTGGAAAGATCCTTGCTCTTGTTGAATCTAAACGCAGCTCATTCATTAGAATGAACTCATTCTCATTTCTTAGAATGTCAGGTCCAAGATTTTAATGTTACCCCAAGGGAAAGGGGCCCTAATCCTCCTTCTCATCCTCTCTCTGTCCATTCCTCCACCCGCTGGCCAGCAGCACTGCTCCCATCAAGGCTGAAGCTGGGGAGGAGGGAGAGCCTCTAACTGAAGGTTTCATATCCTCTGAGCCTGGGGATAGCAGAGCTCATATCCTGGGTGGGTCTGGAAGATTATAGCTGCCTGTATTAGTCCATTTACACACTGTTATAAAGAACTGCCTGAGGCCAGGTGCGGTGGCTCAAGTCTGTAATCCCAGCACTTTGGGAGGCCAAGACGGGTAGATCACGAGGTCAGGAGATCGAGACCATCCTGGCGAACACAGTGAAACCCCGTCTCTACTAAAAAATACAAAAAACTAGCCGGGCGAGGTGGCGGGCGCCTGTGGTCCCAGCTGCTCAGGAGGCTGAGGCAGGAGAATGGCGTAAACCCGGGAGGCGGAGCTTGCAGTGAGCTGAGATCAGGCCACTGCACTCCAGCCTGGGCAACAGAGCGAGACTCCGTCTCAAAAAAAAAAAAAAAAAAAGAACTACCTGAGATGGGATAATTAATAAAGGAAAGAGGTTTAATTGACTCACAGTTCCCCATGACTAGGGAGACCTCAGGAAACTTACAATCATGGTGGAAGGTGAAGGGGAGGCAAGACACCTTCTTCACAAGGCGGCAGGAAGGAGAATGAACGCAGGCAGAGCGACCAAACACTTACAAAGCCATCAGATCTCATGAGAATTCACTCACTAGCCTGAGAACAGCATGGGGGAAATCCACCCCCATGATTCAATTGCCTTCACGTGGTCTCTCCCTTGGCATGTGGGGATTATGGGAATTACAATTCAAGATGAGATTTTGGGTGGAGACACAGCCAAAAATATTACTGCCTCTTTCTCATGGTGGTTTTTATAAGCTCTTTGGAGCCTGTCTCAGATCATCACTCAACTGGGCACCCCATGGTCACCTTCACCCCCTTCCTAATGAGAGCTCTGTCCCCTCAGGTGGTCCCGGAAAGAGCACTCAGAATAACACAGTGTAGCCGCCACATTTGGGCTACAGGAAACAGTCGTGTGCTAGGGCAGGGAGGGCTGATCCCCACCCAACAGGAGGGACCTCACCTCTGCTTTGCCCAGACCTGAGAAGGGCATCAGTCAGTCTCTTCCACCAGAGTCCCTCTTGCAGAGAGCACATTTCAGAGCTCTCCAAGGGGCCTCTGGAAGCCCTCACTCCAGGCTCAAGAGGGAGGACGGCTCACCCAACCCTTCCCCAAGTAAAAAATCTGGTCTGGTCTCACAGCACAGTACATCCCTTCCAAACAAGCCCCTCCCTAGATTCCTCTCCCCAAATTATCTTGACAGGCAGACCCATGTATGTCTGACAACCCAGAAGTTACCACCCTCATCCTAAAACTTTCTGCACAAACCGCCCTTTAATTTGCATATAATTAAAACTGAGTATAAATATGGCTGCAGAGCTCCTCTGAGCTGCAACTCTGGGCACACAGCCTGTGGGGTAGCCCTGCTCTGCAAAGAGCAGGACCTCTGCTGCTGCTGTGCACGGCCACTTCGATACAAGTTACTGACACCACTGACTCACCCTTGAATTATTTCCTGGGTAAAGCCAAGAACCCTCCTGGGCTAATCCCCAGTTTTGGATACTGGAGACTCAAAGGGGAAAGGGTAAGAAGAGGGTAAAGTATGAAAGACTACCTTTTAGGTGCACTGAACGCTACTCAAGTGATAGGTGCATTTAAATCATAGACTTCACCACTGTACAGTTCATCTATGTAACCAAAACCACTTGTACCCCTAAGGCCATTGAAATAAAAGACAATTTTAAAATCTTAAAATTAAAAATAGAAAACATTGTATCCCTGTGACAGGCACTGTGACAGGGAGACACAAATAGCATTCTTTGTCTCCGTAAGCCAAGTAGAACTTTGCTTTTATAAAGTGTAGCCTTTCTCGAAATTAAAGGTTACAGAAGGTCTCAGGCTTTTTTAAGGTACTTCTCTTATTTCACATGGAATAATAATAAGATAATCACTTATTGATCTTCACTTTTCTTCAAGCAGTAGAGATCTTACTCTGTTGCCCAGGTTGGACTCAAATTCCTGGACTCAAGTGATCCTTCCACTTCAGCCTTCCAAGTTGCTGGGACTACAGGAAGTGCCACCATGCCTGGCTTAATCATCACTTACTGAACATCTACAACAATCTTCATGACAATGATACAAGTCACTTATGGTGTCCATTTGTATAAGAGAGTCCGAGGTTGGCCAAGTTAAGAGAAAGTCATATGACTGACATTTGAATACAAGTTCCTGATCTTCTACAATGTCTCAATGTCTCTTGGCCTCAAATTAAAACTTAGAGAAAGAAGTTTAAAAAAAACAAAATATAGATAATATTACCAAATTACACACTTTTCTGTTAAAAAAAAAAAAAAAAGGAAAATATATACTATGAGAATGTTAGGTTTAGTTGCACTTTCTAGCACAGCACCACTGGTACGTGTTTCCCGGGATACTGTTGTGTTCTGTTTATTTTTATTTTAATGTCTCTCATTTTGACTTGCGGTCAAAATCACTTTCCTTGGCTAACGATTAGTTCATCTTTGCATTTTGTGTCAGTGCTAGTGATAAATCCACATAAATCTTGCAAGAAATTACATATTTCTATGTATCAGATTTTCATGTGAATTGTTAAGCTTGAGCAAGGTCAATGCACCCCTCTGCAGGCCTTAACTTTAGACAGGCTTCTTCCCAATCCAGATCCCTGAGTTCCCTTTTCTTAGAATGTTTACTTTAGAAAACTCATCATTATAAGTTCTTTCTCTGCCCCTTTGAGATGTAAATCATCTCCCAGCCTCTTGTCACTTGTACAACCCAAGACTGTCTTTCTCAAGGATCTGGGAGCCAACTCTGAAATTTAGTCATTCCAAAAGACAGGGTCCCTGTTTCCCCATCTATGTGTGTATGTGTACATCTCTGTCTATATCTGTGTGCACACATGTATCTCTGTGTGTACACATATTTGTGTCTGGGGGTCTGTGTGTGTATCTGTGTATGTCTGTACATATATGTCAGTGTGTTCATGTATGTATCTGTGTGTGCACAAATGCATGTCATGTATCTCTGCGTATGTATCTCTGCCTACATGGCAGGGTAGGAGCCTAACTTTAATAAATGCTAATTAACAAACACAGACAATTAAGCACAGTGGCCACCCTCCCCTCCAAAGTCCTCCAGTACTTCCTGCTAGCTCACCCCAGTGCTGACAAATTCTCCCCCATGTTTTAAGAGTTTATTTCTATGTCTCTCCCCTATTTGAATAGTCTCTTTCCCAAACTGCACTAACCTTGAATATAGTCTTCTTTGCTGTTCAGTGCAATTTTTTTTTTTTTTTTTGACAAGCTGAGGGAATCAAGATGCCATGAGATTCCTGTAAATAATTGAAGATGGATGTGCCATACTGCTGGAGAAACAATAAAAAAACCACTGCTCACTGCCTTTGCACACGTGTAAGATGCCAGTAGTTAAGCTCATTTAGTCGAATATGCTGTCCTTCATTAAGTCATGTTTTATAATAACCAACTTCGAAAGCCATCATTATAAACATCAGTGCAATTGGGGAACAGACACGTTCGTTTTAAATCTCCATCTAGTTTATCTTCAAGCCACAATGTATGCCAAATAACTGAAGTCATTTTGTTAGTAAATCTGCACATCACCAGAGGGGAAAACAACTGGCACAGATATATCAGTAGCACAGACGAAGAAAGAAAAAGGAAGTACATGAAGTGTAACTAGAGAATAGCATCAATAGAAGATGACAATATGATATCAGAAATCCAGCAGGAAATAATCAAATGAAGGGAAGAGGTAAAGATAAAGGGATATGGTAAAGTGTAAAAAAAAAAAAAAAAAAAAAAAATCTCCCTTCCCACCCCATCCCCCCCAAAAAAATTACTGCTTTACAGACAAAAAAAGAAAATCCCAGAGAAAGAACAGGTTGCTTGGTCTTTTATGGAGATAAATAAGAGAATTCCTTCCCTCCAGGATCTCGCAATTCCAGAATACATTGCTCTATTACACACAGCAAAACAGTAAAAAGAAAAATAAGGGAGAGAGGAGAAATGACAGTCATTCCTCCCAGGTGACCAGGGAATTAGGGATGGGACCAGAGCTCCCAGAAATCAGGGATCCTGATTTACTCTTCAGCATTTCACTCCAATCCCCGCCCTCTTCATGCCAACAGAGCTAATTACTGAGCATCGTAATTATATTCTTCCTCGCTAAGTTTCCCCAGCAATTTCAATTAAATAAGGTTTCGTTCCTCTAAATCAAGTTCTTGCTGATCATAAAGCTCTTGCTGATGATAAATAAAACTCTTAATAATCTAGACTCAAAGCGAGATGCAGTCTCGTCCCCGGTGAATTCCCGCGCCCTGGAGAGTCCCTGTGAGTCTCGCTGCTCTCCCACAAGAGCTTGCTTCTGTGCAGTTGGATACTGTGGCTTTCCCACTGCTGAACGCATCCCTGCTGCCTTCTGAATGAGTCTACAACTCTTTGGGTTTAAGGTTCCATTGTCATCATTTTTAAATGCATCCATTACTTGCAGATCGCTGAGTCAATATATAATGAAAAACTCAATTCAATTTAAGGGCAAAGCAATAAAATTCCCCAAAAAGATGGGTGGAATGATAAGCAGTACAGAAATGAAGAGAGATTGAAAAGAGTCCTAAGAGGTAAAGAAGATTAAAAGCAGGAAAGTTTCGCTTAAAGAGATCTACAAAACCCAGGCAGTGCCTTGGGAGAGAATTTCCATAGAATACCTGATTTCTTCCATTTCAATGGTACCAACGGGGACCTAAGGCCCATTCTGACCTTCACTGTCATTATGGGGAAAAGGTGAGTTCTGTCGTTGCTATAGCAACCTTCCTTTTCAGCCTTTTCCTCTCATTTTCCTCAATTCATCTTCTGTGAGTTGCTTATCTCCTCTCATTATCAAGTGACTAGCACCTCTTCATTTATTTTTTAAACCCGAGTTAAAGTCCCAGCTGTATCATGGAGGGTTCTGTCCACATTAGTGAAATAAAATCACTTCCTGTCATAAACTGCTGGCTCGTGGAGATGGGCTTTATTAAATAGCTCATGTTAATTGTGAGTTGACATCCCCTATTGGGTCATGCATGTGTGACCATGTTGGAAGAGAAGAATTTCAGATGAAGGGCCCATTTATTTAAACAGATCTGTCCTCCACAGTTCTACTAAATAAGCCCCAACTGTGGAGTTTCTACAGATCCTTCCATTTTGTATCTATCTTCTCATGGGATTTCAAGGGAAAAAAAATATGAGAGGAAAGAGGTGTCCCACTGAGGAGTGGTGGTTCCGTTCTCCCACTGATCAGTTATGTGATCTTTGGAGAATCAGTTCATCTGGCCGCACCTCAGTCTCCCCTTCCATTCAGTGAGCAGAGTAACGGCTCCCCTACCTGTGTCTCAGGGATGCTGTGACTGTTTGAAGAGATACCGTGTATCAAAATGGTATACCGACGTAAGCTATTATTACATAATTTAGATGTTTTCTACACCCATCAAGATTCATTTCAGAGGGCTGTTGGCTGTTCTTCAGTGACAGTCATGTGTTGCTTTCGTGAGTATAATTGGGCGGCGAGCCATGCGGCTTCCTGGATTAGTGAGTTTTTGTTTATGAAGTTTCCAATGTTTAGAATTTTTTCTCCATCTTTGCTAATTGGCTTTAAATGCTAGTAAGAAGAAGCTGCTACTGACAGTAAATTAAAATTGCCTGCATTTCATTCCTTTCCAAGCCTTGTTTACCCAAGCCAGAATTTATTTTTTGTTCAACATTTTAAAAACCTTTATTATGTTAGGTGGTAAAGCACAGAGAGAGGCATGCTCAATGCTTGAGCTCCTTTGGTTTTCTTGGATTCCGTGATGTTGTGTGTGTGCATGTGTGTGTGCATGTGTGTGTGTATGTGTGTACACATGTGTGGGAGGACTGGGTATCATCTTGGATGGCTTTCAGGCCTCTTGACACAACCATAAAGGGAAAGCTTGGGGCTTGTAAAGAACTTTACCTACATCTTCTTCAATTAAACCAACCATTCTGTTGGTTTTTCTGTTTCCACTGATGAGTTTTCTTCTATTGTTATTGCATTTGTTTACTTGGGCTGCCATAAAACAAAATACCACAGACTGGATGGCTTTAACAACAGGAACTTATCCTATCTCAGCTTTTAATGTATAGTATATTTTCCTCAAGGTTTTATACCAATTTTAGGCATAACTGGCCCTTGCCATTTATGAGTTTTGGGTTCTGAAAAAAGTTACAACCTCTCTAAGCCTTGGTTTCTACCTCTCTACAAATGGAGAAAATATCGCTTCTGTGCAGGTTTTGTTGTGAGATCAAGGACATAACATACAAAGCCTGGCACCAGGTAAGTTCTCAGCAAACATGTCTGTGTGGGTAGATCCAATGTCCTGGGCCAATGCTGGACAGGCCCATTCCCTACATAGTCCTCAGAGAAAAACAGAACCTGGGACTCAGAGCCTAGGATTTGCGGCGTCCCCCCGAGAGTCAGTGACCCACAGTAGGGAGGAGCGAATATCCAGCCTGGGTCTCAGAGACCATCCTAGAATCTTAATCTTAGCACCCATCTTACTCTTTCAGTCAGATAACCCATATCAATTTAAAGATCTCTACAGGAAAAGAAAATGACAATTCCCTCGCCTCCCTTTCTCACACCCCACCCAATGCTACACCAGAGCTTTCAAACTCAAATCTGTGGGTATGAAAACCCTTTTGGTTACTTTTACTAAAAACAAGATAATCAGGGACAAAAGGTTTGATATCATGAGAACATTAACTGAAAAAGCAATTATTCAAATCAGCGGCTATGGAAAAAGGCATGAAGAAGTAATTAGCGGCTCCATTTCAAGTTGGAGAGAGAGTGAACTACGGCAGAGCTGTTGGGATCACAAGCTCTGAAGTCAAGGTCCCTGGTCTCAAATTCCAGGCCCGCCATTTACCAGCGGCAAGGCATGGGTCCAGTTGCTTAACCCCTCATCCCCAGTTTCCTCCAAATGCAGTGGAAATAAAAAAAAATACATACGATGCACTTAGAACATCACCTGGTGAATGGCAAACACTCAATGAACATTAGCTGCTGCACTTACCATTATGATCACTATCGCATAAAGGCCACAAGATGCAGGTGCAGCGATGACTCATGGTGAACGCAGACAGGTGTGAGCACCACACTGTGCTGCGGGACACCCTGAAGGTGACGAACAGGATGACATGGCTCCATCTCCATTGGACCCACCAAGTTTTAGGCAACCACTGCACATAATCTGAGCTCACATCATAGCCATCCTAAAAGGCAGACAGTTTCATCCCATTTTTGCTCATCAAATGAGTTATTAGCCTAAGGCCACAAAGCTAGTAGATGATGATGCAGGGATTCAAGCCCAAGCCTTTTTTTTTACTAGAGCTTAATGAAAAGGTTTAATGACTAAACCATGGTGAAGAGCTCAAGGGAGCTTAGACCCTTGCCTCTTACCCACCCTACATCTTGTCTGAGCCTCTTCAGAAGAGACTGTGGTAGACAAGGTGGCTCCATTTCAGAAGAGTCCATTATGACTTTACGATTTCCCTCACAAAGCACATGCAGTTCAATGTAACCACAATCATGTGAAAGGCACATTCCCTTCATGCCTAGACCCCAGCACCTGCCTTTGTGCCTTACTCCTTGCCTTCCTCTATCCTTTCCTTCCTTCCTTCCCTCCTTCATTCCCTCTGTCGTTTATCCCTCCCTTTCTTCCTTCTTTCCTTCTCTCCCTCCCATCCTCCTTCCTTTCTTCTTTCTTTTCCTTCCTCCCATCCTTCTCTCTTCCTCCCTTCTTTCCCATCCTCTCCTTTCTTCTTTCCTTCCTTCCTTCTCCTCTTCATTCCTTCTTTTTAATCACTCCTTGTTTCTCCTTCTGTGAAATGGGTATAATGACGTTTTCCTGCCTCTGTATACCAAGGTTTTTATGTGAATTGAATGAATTCCTTCATTAAGATATCTTTGCTTACATGATGAAGGGGTGAGCTTCTGTTTTCTTTGTTTTGTGTTGTTTTTCTTCTTAAACTTCTTAACAGCCCCAGACTCCAACTCTGCAAGATGGCAGGAAAGCCTTCAGCAGGAATTGCTCTGGAGAAGCTAGGAACCTCAACAACTGCACATCATTCACCATCAGCTGACCAGAATGCTCTGTGCAGAACAGAAAAGCTAAATACATTCCCTGGCTTGCAGCTTTACCTCATCAAAAAAGATGAAAGGCACAATCCTTGCTGCCTTTGCCACCTAATAGATAAAACTAGCATCGTATCTGGATTACAGGGAAAAAGAAAGCATCTCCTGGGCTGCTGCCACGCACACTCCTTATTCCTCCCCAGGCTATTCCATTCCAAAGGAGAAAACCAAACATTTCAAAAACCAAACACGGTCTCTTGAGCACAGAGGCCTCAAACAATGTTCTCATTGAAGATGTGTCACCCTAGAAAAGTTTATTTCCAGGGTTGTGCCAATCCCTACTAATAGGCAGTTTTGCAGGCAAGAACACGGTGCTGGTCAGAAAGTCCACATTGCCTGATGCTTGGTGCCTTCACTCATCTCAGTTAACATCTCAGATCATCTGCTTGGCTTTTCACGTTTGAATTTCCCCCTAGAAACTGCTTCAGGCACAGAGGGAGAGCTGTGATCATTTTTATTTTGTTTCATGTCCAACTGTTCCGTAATCCAGCTATGAAGGAATTGTCAGCTTTAGTGGAATCCTTTTCCAAGCTTTTCATAGTCATTGCGAAAGACATTCATTCTGTCGTTTTTCTGTTTCCACTGATCAGCTTTCTTCTACTGTTATTGCATTTGTTTACTTGGGCTGCCATAAAACAAAATACCAGAGACTGGGTGGCTTAAACAATAGGAACTTACTGTCTTACAGTCCTGGAGGCTGGAAGTCCAAGAACAATGCGTGGGCAGGTTTGGTTTCTCCTGAGGCCTTTCTCCTTGGGTTGCAGATGGCCATCTCTCAGCTGTGCTCTCATACGGCCTTTTCTCTGTGTACCTTCATCCCCAGTGTCTCTTCCTGTTCTTATAAGGCCACAGTCATATGAGGTAGGGCCCCTTGCTTTTGACTTCATTTCACCTTAATGATATGGCTTGGCCATGTTCCCACCCCAATCTCACCTTGAATTGTAGTTCTCATAATTCCCACGTCATGGGAGGGAGCCAGTGGGAGATCATTGAATCCTGGGGGCAGTTGCCCCCATACTGTTCTTGCCTGAGTGAATAACTCTCATGAGATCTGATGGTTTTATAAATGGGAGCTCCGCTGCACAAGTTCTCTTTGTTGGCTGCCATGTAAGACATTCTTTTGCTTCTCCTTCATCTTCCGCCACATTAGTGAGGCCTCCCCAGCCACGTGGAACTGTGAGTCAATCAAACCTCTTTCCTTTATAAACTACCTAGTCTCAGGCATGTCTTTATTAGCAGGGTGAGAACGGACTAATACACTTAATGACTTATTTAAAGCCCCTGTCTCCAAATACAGTCACATTAGGCATGAGGGCTCCATATGTGAATTTCAGGAGGACATAATTCAGTCCTTAACAGTTACACAGAGTATTTCATTTCCATATCCTCGAGATGAAACTTTGTGGCTTCTTTGTTCTTCTGCTCTTATTTCCTGGGAAGGGGGCTTACAGGCAAGGTGAGGGTTGACTGGGTATCTTTAGGTGTGCAGGAGTCGTTTCTGGGCTGGGAGACATGGTCCTGGATACTCAGGCGTTGGTCCTGGCTGTGCAGGAGCTCTGTTGACAGGAGCAGATCCATTTTAGAGCCATTGCTCTGACTTTGAGGAGTTCTCATGCTTCCAGGAAAACCACATAAAAATGAGAACATTATCAATTTGGACATTTCAAATGAGCAACCTAAATGCTTAATGAGGGAAATGAAATGATCATTAAAAATACAGACAGACTCAGGAGCATATTAACTCACTTCTTGTAACTAGAGGCAGAGAGCCTTGGATAATTACTCTATGAACTTGGATGAATGGCTGGATGCCTTTAGAAGAGTGTAATGTCTACATACAAGCGAATGTGATGAATATATCACCTACCACAAGTAAGTTAATAAGTAGAAGCGGTACCCCTTGATCCACACGTTTTTAGAATCTCCCTATAACTGGAGAAACACTTGAGGCTTTTCGTGAGGATTCTGAAATCGTACGTGAAAAACACTTTCAGGGTATTCTGCAGAACAGACAGAGAAAAATGAGACAAGCTCTCCATTAGAAGGACAAAGATCTTCTCCGTCTTAGTGAAGGGCCACCAGCTCACACAGGGCCAGTGCTCCTGCTCTCCTCTCCATCTAAACTCTAGAAGCTTCCTCTCCAAGGATTCGGTTCTGGGCTCCTTTAGAGTCCAGCTGAGGCCAAAACTCCTCCATGGAATATCTATCTAGTCCACAATGACCACTTTGTCCTCTGAACTCCTACCTGTCATCTGGACTTGTGATTTTGGTTTTCAAGCTTACTGCTGTGTCTTTCTGTTTAACTATTAGATTTGTCACTGGAAAGGGGCAAAAGTATAGGATTTCAGAGTGGGAAGGGCACAAGGAGACTTTGTAACTGATTTTACAGAGAGAAAAATGAGACCATGGCCAGTCGAAGATATTCTGTTACAGCAGGCCAAACAAACTAAGACTAGCCTATGGACACATAGGTCAGACAGCTTCACTGGTACAGAAGGCAGGCGTGGTGGTTCACACCTGTAATACCAACACTTTGGAAGGCTGAGGCAGGAGGAAGGCTTGAGCCCAAGAGTTTGTAGACCAGCCTGGGCAATATAGGGAGAATCTGTCTCTACAAAAAAAATGTAAAAATTAGCCAGATGTGGTGGCATGCACCTATAGTCCCATCTACCTGGGAGGCCAAGGCAGGAGGATTGCTTGAGCCTGGGAGGCAGAGATTGCAGGAAACAGAGGTCATGCTACAATACTCCAGCCTGGGCAACAGAGAGAGACCCTGTCTCAAAAACACAACAACAACAACAAAATTGAGATCCTGAGAAGCTAGGGGACTTGCTCAAGGACAGGTTACTAGGTAGAAATAGAGCCCAGTGAAGGATCCTGTTCTCTTCAGTGGAAGGCCAAAATTCTCCCCTTCCCATAAGCCTATGAAAGCCAAGTGGCTCCTGCATCCTGCCACATCCCGGATGACCTAACACGCGGCACCCGCACGTGGCCAGTCCGGGTGAATGCCTGCCTTCCAAACACCAAAACAGGTCAATCAGCGACAAGGACAGGAAGACGAGGCATTCTCTGACTCTCCTGGGAACTCTGGGCCTCCCTGTTCTGACCGTAGGTCCTATTTTCATGTACTTTCTAGCTCACCTCTTCATTTGGTCAGAGGTAGCATTTTGCCCTGTATCATCTATATCTTGCTTTGGTAAAATTGCTTCACATCTAATGAAAATATCATCTGCCAGCTTACAACATTTTATTGCATTTGAGATATCGATGGCCAGAGGGAAGTTATTAAGAAGTGAGAGTTATTATCTGGACAGAGCACAGGAATGAGTCATTATCCACTGTGTTTCTTCCAGCAGTTTCATGAGAGATGAGACAAGCTGGTGGCAAGTTTCAGTTAGTCCACATCACACACCTTCTGCTCTGGAAATGTGAGGGTCGAGCGAGCTGGAAAATGTTTGTTTCCAGACAGCTTCCCACCAGCTACCTGGAGATGCAGCCCCTCAGAGGTCTGGTCATGAATCCAATTTGTCCTCTCCATGGGGCGAGTCTGTTGATAAAGGTGACAATGAAAGTTACAAGCACGTCAGTGAGAGATTGCCTGTCCAAACCTCCTACGGAGGGAACAAGGGGTAACAACAAACATCAGGCAGTTTCCTAAAGATCTCTCACTGCACCCAAACGGCATTCTCTGTCAAGCAGGGGCTGGGTTTTTGCAAGTTCTTCTGCTAGGATTCACCCCAGTCCTTCCCATCCGCCCGCCCCTTTATTCTCACTCCGTCCACCCATGACCTTTCCTTGTTGGTTTTGATGCCACAGTAATGCCTTCAATGCCGCGTTAGAATATCCTTTCCCTCTGACTTCCACTCAGAGTAACTGATTTCAAATCACACATACACACACATGCACACACAAACCCATGCATACACAAACACATGCACACACATGCACACACACACAGAACCACACACATGAACACATGCACACAAATACACAAACACACACACACAGAGATGCACACACACACAAATACAAACCCACACACGCACAAACACATGCACACACACAAACATACACAAACACAAACATGCACACACATGCACACACACACACAGGCAACATGAAAAAGCAGTATGACTTGGAAGTGAAGCTCAGCTCTGCTACTCAGTGTGAATCATGAGTACCCATCACGGCTGTGCCTTTTATCTTCATCTGTAACATGGGACTGGTGACACCAAGCTCCTGGGGTTGCTGTGAGGATTGCGTGGATAATGCACATAAACACTCAGCACCATGGCAGGCACATGAAAGGACTCATAAAACCGTAGCTAAGATTTTTTATAGATAACAAGGAAATACTCCTAACTTCCCTCCCTGTACTTGGCTGTATCATCACCTATTTGTTAACACCTGTGCTATTACTAAGAATCATAAAAGTTGTGTACAGTGTCATGTTCCTGTAAGCACTGAATGAAAAGTACTCTATTAGGGAGAAGTCTCCCATTGTAAGGCAGAACATAGCCATAAATGGTTTAAAATATTCACTCAGTGCATTGCTGTAAGCAAGAGGGGTAACTATATATTAGGCACTGAGGAGTTCACATGAAGGTATCCACCACAATCCCAGACATCGAAACTCCTACAGTCCAATGGCTAAGACATGAATTAATATTAATCCAAGAGATTAATACAGAAGATAATATTAACACACACTTCTGAAAGGCAGGGCTATGCTGTGCATCTCGAGACACAGGCATACACATTTAACCAAAGCCTAACACAAGCAGAGTGGAGGGTGAAACCGTGGATATAAGTGAAGGGGCAAGACTAAGCAGTAAAATGAAGGTAAGTCCGACAACATTTCCAAGGGGCCGATCAGGCAGGAATAGCAGGGAAGGGACTCATCATGGAAGCCGCGCTGAAGTAGAGAACTGAAGGACGGGAAAGACTCACAGACCGGGAGAGAGGAGGCCAGGCACGCTGGACAGGGAATCAGCATTCCCAGGCTCGCAGGTGGAGGAGAGCGCCCTGTTCTGAATGCAGAGGAGGCACTGAGATGCCCCCGGCCACTTTATGTCACCAGAGCAACCACCAAGGTGCCGCCACCATCGTTCTCAGCTCACTAAACACTGAATAGAATTTTTTAACCATAAAGTCGGTTTCCTCAGATTCACCTGGGGAGTGCTGTAAAAAGTCTGGGGTCCAAGCTGATCCCCGGAGATTCTGATCGGATTGCACTAAGGAGCATCCCAGGTGACTCTAATGTTAGCAGACTGCATCTTGGAATTGGCCATGGTGGAGGTTGGGGCACCAGATGTCCTGGGAACCCTACAAGGGACGCTGCGTGTGAGGTGGTGTTGAGGAATATAAACCCATGAGAAGTGGCAGACAGAGGCCAGACATGGCCCGAGCACACAGCCATGCAGGAGAGAGAGCATTTTGGACAGGCCAGATCCCAGAATGCAGTAGGAACCCTGACAGTAGCAGGGGCAGGGGTGTTTGCGTCCGGGTGCCTGGCTGCAGCACGGGATATGCCCCGAAATATGGACGCCTGTGATAAAACATCTCACTACTAGTCCACTAGTGCATTATATGTGCCTCAAGTTCAAATGCACCCAGCACTTTTCTATTATTTTAAGTTCTGGGAGACATGTGTTGAACGTGCAGGTTTGTTACATCAGTATACATGTGCCATGGTGGTTTGCTGTACCTATCAACCCATCATCTAGATTCTAAGCCCCACATGCATTAGATATTTGTCCTAATGCTCTCTCCCCACTTTGTCTTACCCCCCAAGAGGCCCTGGTGTGTGATGTTCCCCTCCCTGTGTCCATATGTTCTCATTATTCAACTCCTACTTATGAGTGAGAATATGCAGTGTTTGGTTTTCTATTCCTGTGTTAGTTTGCTGAGGATAATGGTTTCCATCTTCATCCCCGTCCCTGCAAAGGACATAAACTCATCCTTTTTTATGGCTGCATAGTATTCCATGGTGTATATGTGCCACATTTTCTTTATCCAGTCTATCATTGATGGGCATTTGGGTTGGTTCCAACTCTTTGCTATTGTAAATAGTGCTGCAATAAACATACGTGTGCATGTGTCTTGATAGTAGAATGATTTATAATCCTTTGGGTATACACCTAGTAATCACCCAGCACCTAAGTCCACCCACGAACTGTTCTCAATTTCTAGTCCAATCCCGGCAATCCACTTGGATGTCTGTGGCTTTGTAGCTGACCATCGTTCAAACTCCTGCCTGAGCTCCGGGCAACATTCCTTGCATGGCCTGGCCAGCCTCTTATCACAGAAACTAAGAAGCCAGATTTGAGTCTCCTAGCTGGAGGGCAAAGGACACCCATGGGCTTTGGCTCTGGGTTGAGTGACTGGACAGGACAGCGATGACAGCAGAGTCTCCAAGGTGATGCCCAGGCAGCAGTCGGAAGGGCTTCAAGTCAGCAGACAGGCCCGACACCCACGAGCAGGAGTGGCACGGCTCTCTCAAGAATGTCCCCAAGGAGCAAGGGGAGCCGCACCCCCGGGCCTGCTCTTCGATGTCAGCCTATATTCAGAGCCTTGATAACCAACCTTCCCAATATCATCTCAATAATTCTGTCTTCTGCTTAAATACACCAAAGCTCATTTCAGTGGATGACAATGATGAAGTCCTTGTCAAGCCTTCATTAAACTAGAAACCTGACAGTCTACATGATTCCAAAACCCAAATGGACACTTCGATGCTCTTCCTTTGACCACAGGAGACCCTGCTATGAGTCGGATCATAAAAACTAAATAACGGTGAAGCCACTTCCGCAAAAAGTGTGCCTCCTGGAGAGGCTCGGCCTTTACCAAATGCCTGCAGCCCAGATCTGGTGGCACCCACAGGCATGTACCACGTTACACTGTAGGTCCTTTAGCCAAACTGCTTTTGATTTTTGAAATGTGCAGGTTGCCTTTGTTGCCAGACCTGTTGGCATGAGAATGCACATTTGAGGCTTATTAAGGATGCTCGTTACACAGGAGGGAGTGATGGAATTCTTCTAGCTGTGCAGGGAAGCACAGAGGAGAATGTATCAGCTCCCGGGGCTTCCGTAATATTTCTTGCATACAGCGCACGACCTGAGGACTCAGGGTCCCCCCCACCTGCCTCTGAAAGGAAAGTCATTTGCCTGTAGTTGAATAACCTCCCCTCACCAAGACTCTTCTGTATGGCGAGGCTCAAAGCCGTTTCCAATTAACCTTTCCCATGAATGCATAGGGGCCCAGCGAAGTGGGCAATTTTTGATTCTTTTCTTTAGCTGCTTTTACTGTGACCGTCTCAGATAAGAGAAATGAATTGGAGCAATTCTACAGTGAGTCTTCGGATGGATTTTCTGTTACAAATAAAACTTGCTGTCAAGCTACTTTGGCAGCTCTGTTTTCATTAAAGGTCATCCAGAAAGTGGCTCCATGACAGCTACTGCCAGCCCCTCCGGTCCCCCAGCGACTTCCAGCATGGTTCACGCAGTGACATCTGGTGGCCAGAAGGTGTCCTTGCAATGAAGAGGCACGAAAGTGCGTCCATGTATCTGTGCGTCTGTGTATCTGTGTGTCCATGTACATGTGTGTATCTGTATGCCTCTGTGTGTATATCTATGTGTGCATGTGTGTATGTGTGTGCACAGGCGTATATGTGTGTTCTACGTATTTGTGTGCATATGTGTGCCTGTGCATACACATCAGTGTGTTCATGTATCTCTGTACCTGTGTGCATGTATGAGTGGATGTATGTATCTGTGTGCATGTGTATATCTGTGTACGTGTGTGCACATGTGTGTGTGTCTGGGTATCGCTGTGTGCATATATGTGTATCTGCATTTATGTCTGTACATATGTTTGTGTGTTCATGTATCTGTATCTATGTGCACATGTGTTTATCTGTAGAGTGTATGTAGCTGTGTGTGCACACTGCATGTGTATGTATCTCCGTGTAAGTATGTATCTCTGTGTGCCTGTGTGCCCATATGTGTGTCTGGCTCTGTGTACATGTCTATGTCTGTGGCATCTTGGAGTATGTGTGTGCACATCCATGCATGGAAGGAAGCTCAGGGATGCCTGGAGGCTCAGCAGGTAAACGTCCTGATGACACCCTCCAGTCATTTAACCTGCTTGGCTCTCCGTGTCCAATACTTTTTATTTTCTCTAGTCCCCAGTCTGGGACCTGGCTTTGTGTAGAGTAAATACAGTTCCTTAACTGGCTAGTTTCCCCTTCTCTTCTAAGAAATTATGTGAGGTACTTAGGATGAAGTTTTGTCAAAATATTTCCCATACAAATGTACCTCTAGCAGCTTCTACTTTTTCCCCAAACTCTCTTCTCCATGAGCGAAATGACAGAATAACCCTCTGTGTCCTGGTCTACAATATACAAGAGAGAAAACAAAACTTTCCCCCTTAATTTCAGTGGTGGCACATTCTCTGGTTTTTACCCCATTCCTCCACAAACTGCCTCTTAGTCCCACCTCTAGGAATCAGCCCATCAGACTCCATTTCTTAAGCAACACACTGCTTAGCCCGGGACTGTGGCTGCAGAAACAGAGAATAAGAGGGAACCAGCCTTGCTGCCGAGCCAGGTGTTTGAAGTATTTTATCTGTCTTTCATCAGTGACAGAGGCATTAGCTGTATTTTGCAGATAAGGAAATCAAGATTAATCAGGTGGGCAGGTAAGCCCCATACATGAGATCTCACCTGGAGCACGAAGGACAGAACAGAATTGAGAGTTGGGTCAAGAGACACAGCAAGCATTCAGAGGAGAGAGAGATCACCGAGACTCCAGCAGCCAGGAGTGGGAAAGATGGAAGCTGAGCCGAGAAAGAATTTGGCAAAAGTTACTAAAGGCAAAGAATGAGGAAAGTCCCCTATAAAAGGTGGTGGGACCTCTGTGAACGACAGCCAGGTGTGAATTTGACATGTGAGGGCTCAGTAGGACCTGTCTAAACTGTGAACTGTGTATTAGGGAGTAGTGGAAAATAAGTTCAACTAGAGGAGGTCAGATTTTAGAAAATGACAAAAAATTGGCAGGGGAAATTTACATCAGACGGGTGGAAAATGGAGAGCCACTGAAGACTACTTACCAGGCTGTCAAATGAAGAAAAGCTTTGTAAAGATTCTCCCATTTGAGAAAAAAATTAAAACTTCTTACAACCTTAACTTGTTGGCATGGGCCCCCACCAACAGCATGTGTAAATCTATAAGGCTCTATGTTAGTGCGTCTTATGAGGAACGACATCCATCAGTGGTTACGTGGAACTCATAAGTCATCTGATGTCATCATCCCTACATCGACAGAGCAGGGTAGAAGCAAAGCTCAAACTTGTCTTTATTCCCACAGTGAAAGCCACATCCTTTCGAGACTCAACCAATATTTACTGAATGCCTGTTGTTTGCCCAGAACTCATGTGGATTCTGTGGAGATGGCCCAAACAGACGTGACTCCTACCCTGAGGAAGCTTACCATCCAGCGAGAGAGAGGCTCAAAACCCACCCCCTAAATGCTAATGACGTGCTCTGCACTGCACCATGGAGTCGGAAGGAAACACAACTTGTCATGGTGGGCAGTCACAGCGGGGCTGGGGGCCCATTCGAGGCAAACTGTCTTAGAACCTTGCAGAGAAGATTCCTACTGAGACCTGAAGGGTGAGAAGGAGACAGGGAGGCAGAGGGCAGGAGTAGGAAAAGTCGAGAGAGAGGGTATTGGCCACAACTTGCTCCTAGCCCACGGGAAACAAAAAACAAAAGTTTGTTTTCTCCATCTTCCAAAACTCAACTCACACATCCAGTCCTCCAAAACCTCATCTACCCCTAGAACAGTTAATTACCATCAACCCTCCTACCAGGAGGTCCTTGATCAAGTGCTTTCCATCGGTGTATGTTTATTTACCTATCTGTTTTTCTATGACATTGTGAGCTTCATGAGAACAAGACCCTTTCTTCTCCAAATTGGCATCTGGCACCATAAATGTGTGATGAGTTGAGTTGGATCCAAAGTGCCTGCATGAGATATTCATTGCAACACATCAGCTTCACCCATCATAAATGCTTATGCACTGCTTCATCTGTTAGAAAAAAAAAAAAAACACAACTCTGTGAAAAATCAACTTTGTAGGCCGGGTTCACATCTGTAATCCCAGCACTTTGGGAGGCCAAGGCGGGTGGATCACCTAAGGTCAGGAGTTGGAGACCAGCCTGGTCAACATGGTGAAACCCCATCTCTACTAAATTAGCTGGGCGTGGTGGCGGGCACCTGTAATCCCAGCTACTCGGGAGGCTGAGGCTTGAACCCGGGAGGTAGAGATTGCAGTGAGCCGAGATGGCGCCACTGCACTCCAGCCTGGGCTACAGAGAGAGACTCCATCTCAAAAAAAAAAAAAGAAAAGAAAAGAAAAGAAAGAAAGAAAGAAAAAGAAAAATCAACTTTACTTCTCTCTTTTTAAAAAAAATTTTATATAGCCATATTAGGTGTGCACATTCTTGGGGTACATGAGATATTTTGATACAGTCATGAAATGTGAAATCATCAAATCATGGAGAATGGGGTATCCCTCCCTTTAAGCATTTATCATTTGTGTTATGAACAGTCCAATTACACTCTTTTTAGTTATTTGTAAACATACGATTAAGCTATTTTGACTACAGTTACCCTTTTATGCTATCAAATACTAGGTATTATTCGTTCTTTCTACTTTTTTGTACCCATTAACCATTCCCGCCTCTCCCCTACTTCCCACTACCCTTCCCAGCCTCTGGTACCCATCCTTCTTGTCTCTGTCTCCATGTGTTCAATTGCTTTGATTTTTATGTTCCACAAATAAGTGAGAACATACAATGTTTGTCTTTTTGTGCTGGTCCTATTTCACTTAATATAATGATCTCCAGTTCCATCCATGTTGTTGTAAATGACACGATCTCATTCTTTTTTATGACTGAATAGTACTCCGTTGTGTATAAGTACCACATTTTCTTTCTTCTTTTTAATCTTACTAAATTCCTTGATTGAGGGTTCTAAAAATGGGTAATAATATAGACAGTCCCCAACTTACAATGGTTCCACTTTTGATTTTTCAACTTTATAATGGTGGGAAATCAACATGTATTCAATAGAAACTATACTTTGAGTTACATACAGTCACTCTGTTTTTCACTTTCAGTATAGTTTTCAATAAATTACATGAGATATTCAACATTTTATTATTAAACTGACTTCATGTCAGATAATTTTGCCCAACTGTGGGCTAATGTAAGTGTTCTGAGCATGTTGAAGGTAAGCAAAGCCACGCTATGATGTTTGGTAGGTTGAGTGTACTATATGTAATTTTGACTTAAAATATTTCCATTGTATGATGAGTTTATCAGGACCTCACCCCCTAATAGATCAAGTAGTGTCCGCAATGTGTAGGCCTGTTTGGAGAGGATTTGGAGAACCTGCAAAGGTAGGCTAGGAAAGGTAGGGGAGCCTAAGCTAGAAATAGTCATTTGGAGTATTGCAAAATCAAATAATTACACAAAAAAGGTTCAAGGATTTGGAGCAAAATCTAAGTGTGTTTATTCATTTGTTTTTTAATGGTCTCAAAAAGAAGATACAATCAGGTGTAGGATATGTCCTAAGTGTGCAAAGACACCCTCCAGGAAGGGAGAATCCACATGTGATGGAAGTGTCACGGTGGAGCTCTTCTACTTCCTCACCTGCTGTCCAAGAATGAAATACCCAAGTACTCGTCAGGCTTGTTCAGCTGTTTTAACTTGGAATGAACAAACCAAAGCCATTCCTGTGACCGCTGTTCATGAGAAGGAGCAGAGAAGCCAGCCACTATTGAGGGAAACTTCCTTACTTTGAGTTATATTACAGGTGGAGAAGTTAAAAGTCATCCTCGGCCGGTCACAGTGGCTCACACCTATAATCCCAGCACTTTAAGAGTCCAAGGCGAGTAGATCACCTGAAGTTAGGAGTTCGAGACCAGCCTGACCAACATGGAGAAACCCCTTCTCTGCTAAAAATACAAAATTAGCCAGGTGTGGTGGCACATGCCTGTAATTCCAGCTACTCAGGAGGCTGAGGCAGCAGAATCGCTTGAACCTGGGAGGCGGAGGTTATGGTGAACTGAGATCACGCCACTGCACTCCAACCTGGGTGACAAGAGCGAAACTCCATCTCAAAAAAAAAAAAAAAAGTCATCCTTACAATTAGGTCTTTATTGAAACTGAAAATTGATAGGCATCTGTCATGAAGTGTCCAAACAGAACCACTGTGAGGATTTCCTTCCTTGCACTGAAGGCAGTCTCCTCTGCTACTTAATGTTTATGCTTGGCTGGTTTAACCAACAGACTCATTCTTGAAAAGAAAAACAATGACCATTGAAGCACACTAACCAAATGTCCCTTAGGTTTGTGTGTGGTTAACATCTGGTGTCTACTTGACTGGATCGAGGGCTGCCTGACAGCTGGTGAAGCACTGTTTCTGGGTGTCAATGCAGTGATTTCCAGAGGAGATTGATGTATGAGTCAGTGGCCTAGAGGAAGACCTGCCCTCAGTGTGGGCGGTCACCAGCCCATCACTTGGGACCCGACTGGAGCAACAGACAGGCAGAAGGGGGGATTCACTCTGCTTTCCTTCTTCCAGAGCAAGAAGCTTTTTCTACTGCCCTTGGACATCAGACTCAAGGTTCTTCAGCTTTTGAACTCTGGAACTTGCACCAGATGCCAAGCCAGGGTCTCTTGGGCCTGGCTGGGGGCTTCACTCATGACTTCCCTAGTACACAGGTTTTGGGCTTGAGCTCAGCCAGGCCATCGGCTTCTCTGATTCTGCAGTTTGAACGTGGCCTACTGTGGGACTTTGCCTCTGATTGAATCGGCCAGGTCCCCTAATACCTCTCGTTCGGTTCATCGTACTGGCTCTGTCTCTCCGGAGAACCCTAACACAGTTTGACGACAGCTGAATCCTGCTTTCCTAACACAAAGCAGGTTCTAGTATTTCACAGGCACTCAGTAGGAATGTGTAGGATGGATTGATTAATTAATTAATTAATTAATTTGCCTGATGCAAATGCTGAGACCCTAGTGGCACCAAAACTTTAATGAAAATTGCTTAAGCAACAAAAGCTGTTTCTCGACTGCGGCACTTGAAAAACTCTGCAGGTAAAAACTGAACTAACTAATCTTCATAACTAAGCCATAGCCCAACCCCCACAGGGCAGACCTGCCCCAGTTCCAGCTTCTGCCCCAAGCCCAGGCCCCAGGCTGTGGACTGGCAGCTCCTGACCCTACCCCTCTGGTCCAGGCTTCCCATTGTTGCTAATCTCCAGGCCACCCATGGCTCCTCCAGCTTTCTTAGCTTTTCATCATCTTTGTAACAAATTCCCTACATGAAATTTCCTTTGTTCCCAGAAATAGCACAACCAAGCATAGTCAACTATCAATTTTCCTAAGGCACTCATCTGCCACGCAGTTTATCTGCAGAAAATCTTGCTTTCAACTTCTTAGGAAGCTAATTAAGCAAAATAGAAAAGAAAGACCTTTGTTGAGACCACCCACAATCTTGTGTTTGCATTTTCTGCTCCATGTATTCTTTAGTCCAACAAGTGATCTTTCAAACCACAACATGTAATTACCTAATTATCTCCTCAAAACCTGGAGATATACGTATTAGAAATCCAGTGGAAAGAGAGAAGAGGAGGGGGTAACCTCTACAGAGCCCACGGTTCTGCCTCCATCTGAGAGCTGATACTATTTCCTGAATTTTAGAAGCCAGAAAAAGTTTAAACTGATGAAAATGTTGAATAAATTAAACAACTCTCATCTTCTTTTGAGTTGGATATTCATAATGTAGTTTCATCATTTTTTAAGAGTATGGTGCCAACCCATAGAGAAACGTTAATAAAAGCAGAAAGAACAGTGTTCAAAAAGTCCTCCTAGGTCTTGGTTATTTTGATTAGCTAGATAGTGCCTTCATAATTTTAACATCTATAATTCACTGAACTGATAACCATTTACATGTATTTTTAGTAAGAAACTACTATGTGAAAGCCCCATCTGCACTCATAGCTGGATAAACGCTGACAATCAATAAATGGCAGATGTCTTATGAGATTATACGCAGGTTCCTACTCAGATAAAACTGGAGACGGGACTGATTCTCCTGTGCCATCTTCCTCCATGGAGTAGTGCACCAGTCAAGGGCCAAGTGAGTCACTGAAGACAGTAGGTGTCTGTCTGTTGAGGGAGCTTCAAACAAAGCTCCATCGGTTTTATGGACCTGTGGTCAGTGGTAGTATTCAGAATGGAAAGTACTGAGAACTGAGTAGCAACAGGGAAAGATGTCCTCAGGGTTTCCTTCTCCAGCCTCCAGTGAGGGGGAGGAGCCTAAAGAAGATCTAAGAAGGAAAGCTGGGCTAGGACTGCAAATACGCAAAGAGCAGGGGGCCAGGGGGCCTGAGTCCTTGACCACAGCTCCTTCCAGAGACTGTAATACACGAGCCACACACCAAGCCCAATGTGGGGAGGGCAGATTCCCCAGCAGGCCTGCCAGACAGACGTCTGCCATTGCCTACGGTTGGGTCTGAAAAGTCACATAGAAGTTTTTAACCAGGATCCTGACTCCTCAAGTCTCAGTTAATTCATCTATAAAACTCCTTTTAAGGCATTTTAAAGAGTTATTTTTCTCTACCACACTGAAATTGTCACCATTTCACTGAAATGAGAAGCAATCATTTCCAAACCAGGGTAGTGTATTCATGCATCTCATGGCCCTGGACACATTTGCTCTGCACCCATTCCTAATGTTTTCCCTGCTCTGGTCTATATCATGGGGCAACTGGTCCCTACAGCTGCATCTCCACAGTTCCCCTCTCTCAGCTGGCCTCTGGCTCCGTTGACCAGCAGAAAATAGTCACTGTATGTGGCGTTCAACAGCAGTGCTATCTCCGTGGCCAAGCCTCAGGCTTTGAACCAACACCTCCTTACTCCATCCCTCCAACCCAAGCTTTCTACTGTTACTAACTGCTAGGGAACCTATCGGCACCTTTTGGTTTCTTAGCTTTCCATCGCCTCTAAAACAGCTTCCCTGTAGGAAACTGTCTTTCTTTCAAATACAGTCATTTCTCTCTTCTTAGCTGGAGTGTGACTTTTACTACGTGAATTACTATTGACCATAAAACCCATCTCTCATTCCCATACCTGGTCACTCATCAAACAACATTTCTTAACATAATGTTTACAGTGGACCAGAGAAGGAAGTTAACATTTTCTGCAAGAAGAAATAGATAAAGAAAAAAAAAAAAAAAGGCAACACGAAATCATCCTATTAAATTTGAGCAGAGATACTTTCAACAAGATCCCACTATTGTACCCTAAATAAGGAGGTTGGCTGGCTACTTGGGTGCCTCTCCAAGTGTCATTGGGGTCCTAAGGCTATTTTAGAAATGGAAAAGGTCCTTTATCCCAAGGCAAATATTGATAAAAGAAATTCTGGGCTCAAGTAGACTGAGGCCATTGTGGATGATCTGTTGATAATTAAATAATGAGAGTCTAAAAGGAGCAAATTTTGATTATGAAACTTGCAGGAAAATAATTCCAACATAATTGTGTCTTGGAATGATTGATAGAGGAACTGAAAAGCACCTGAAAAGAGTATCCAGTTCAGCCCCCTGAAGTTAATCAATGAAGTGACTGTGGCTCTGAGAGATGTGGCTGTAGAGACTCTGGTGGTAGCTCCTGCAGAAAGACACTCTCTGTGGTTGGATACACCTGAGGAAGTGTAACGGGGCCACATCAGGAACACCTAGAGCAACCAAGAGGAAAGTGCAAATCAAGTTCCAGGAAGTAAGAAAAGGATTGTAAAGAGGACGGACACAGTGGCTCACACCTGTAATCCCAGCACTTTGGGAGGCCGAGGAGGGCAGATATCCTGAGGTCAGGAGTTTGAGACCAGCCTGACCAACACAGTGAAACCCGTCTCTACTAAAAAATACAAAAATTAGCCAGACGTGGTGGCACATGCCTGTAATCCTGTAATCCCAGCTACTCAAGAGGCTGAGGCAGGAGAATCACTTGAACCTGGGAGGCAGAGGTTGCAGTGAGCCAAGATTGTACCACTGCACTCTAGCCTGGGCAGCAAGAGCAAGACTGTCTCAAAAAAAAAAAAAAAGATTATAAAGAGGGGAGGGACAAAGGGAAGAATATTGAGTGTTAGTCCATTCTTTGCATTGCTATAAAGAACTACCTGAGGCCAGGCACAGGGGTTCCTGCCTGTAATTCCAGCACTTCAGGAGGCCAACGCAGGCAGATCACCTGAGGTCAGAAGTTCAAGACCAACCTGGCCAACATGGCGAAACCCCATCTCTACTAAAAATACAACAATTAGCCGAGCATGGTGGCAAACACCTGTAATCCCAGCTACTCAGGAGGCTGAGGCAGACAGAATTGCTTGAATCCAGGAGGCGGAGGTTGCAGTGAGCTGAGATCTTGCCACTGCTTTCCAGCCTAGGTGACAGAGCAAGACTCTGTCTCAAAAACAAACAAACAAAACAACAGAACTACCTGAGACTGGGCAATTTATGAAGAAAAGAGGCTGGAGAGGCCTCAGGAAACTTACACTCATGGCAGATGGGAAAGGGAAGCAGGCACACCCTCCATGGCCAGAGCAGGAAGAAGTGAACCAGGCACGGGGTGCCACACACTTTGAAACAACCAAGTCTTGTGAGAACTCACTATCACACACTATCATGAGAACAGCAAGGGGGATTACAATTCAACGTGAAATTTGGGTGGGGAAACAAATCCAAACCATGACAAAGGTAAATGTTGCACTGTCATTTCCTGCTTGGCTAAATATCTCATTTACAAGCCAAATGTTTAGTTTAGGTTAGGTTAGTGTGGTGTCTTTAGTTTAGGCTTTAGGTTGGGTCAGTGTGGTGGCCTCAGTTTAATTCAGACTTTTTCCTCTCCCATGGTACGAGTTTCACGTGGCTGTTGTAACAAATGGCCACAAATTTGTGGCTTGAAACAATACAAAGTTATTGTCTCATAGTTCTGAAGCTCAGAAGTCTAAAGTGGGGCTCACTGGGCCAAAATCCAGGTGCCAGCAGGACTGTGCTCCCTGGGAGGCTCCGGAAAAGCAGCAGGGCTGCACCCCCTCGGGGTCTGAAAGAGAATCTGTTCCTTGCCTTTTCCAGTTTCTAGGGCTGCAGTCCTTACACTCCTCAGCTCGTGGCCCCTTCTCTCCAATCTCTGCTTTCTTTGCCTACTCTTCTGTCTTAAAATCTCCCTCAGCCTCCCTCTTAATAATGACCCTTGTGATTACATTTAGGGTCTGCCTAGTTAATCCAGGGTAATCTCCCACCTCAAGATCCTTAATTCGATCACATTGGCAAAGACCCTTTTCCCATATAAGGTAACATTCCCAGGTCCCAAAAATTAGAGACGGAATATCTCTGGGGCTATGATGCAGCCTGTCACACCCACCCCCATGAGTGAATTCCAGATCCCTGGATGTTAAATGGTTTCTCTGAAAAGTCAGCTGGAATGTTTGGCACATGGTTGCTGAGTGATGAGTTCTCCGTAACTAAAGGGAGGCTCACATCAGCCCTTTCTGACTAGTGTTTCATTGTCTGGCCTGAACAAATTGGCATTTTCAAATGCTTTAAATTGCACTGCCTAGTGGGTGACAGACAAAATTTTCCACATATGTTCAAGATGACAAAATTATATCAAGATGCCTTGCCTTTTGGGAGAAGAATCCACCCATCAATTGTCATTTTACAATAAATTATGAAAGAGAGTCGTTCTTCCACCAAGCATTTGCTTATTATGGTCCAAAAGTCTATATTTTTGCTCATTTGAATGTGCAATAACGTTTCATTCAGGGCTGCACTGAAGTGTATCTTTTTTAAGTCTTTTAAAGCAACAACCTGAAATCCTAATTTAAGTTGAAATCCAATTGCGTGTGATGCTACCAATGAGAAGAAACTAAGCGAGGTGACAGATGAACAGATTTCTTTTTATACTCAGTTAAATTCATATATGCAGATTCCATGACAATTACATCAAAATTTACTCCTCTGCCTGGGGGAATGGTACATTTCTTTTGATTTTGATTGGAAAGTGCCTTCCCATTGCAGAAACTTTAAAATGTGAAACAATGATCTTCTTAATATGCAAAAACATGATGATGAGTATGGGTGAGTTTCCTCCCTGCTTTTACATTGGTATGATGACATAAAATTACAACTAACTTTACTAATACGTATTCCGAACTAAATTTGCATGACCTTTGCTGACAATTCCCGTTGTATGGCCCCTAAGGTAAGGGTAATATAATTTGATGGTAAATAAAGTCAGTCTGCCAGAAAGTTATTTCCTGAAAATCTTACTAATTCTAAATTTCTATTCAAATCCATCTCTGATCTGGTATATTTTTTCTAGCATTACATATTATAAACTCAAAAAGTCCCTTCGATCTGCATAGAACATTACCTTTGAACAATAAAAATGTCACAGTTTCTTCTGCACCATAAATATCACAAGGTATTCAACTTTAAAATTCAACTCCGTGATATAGTACTTAGACTAATATATTTCACGTGCTACATAGGAAAGGTGTTTCTATAGACATTATTAGGATTAATCTGTGATCCCAAGGAGTTTCATGATGGTGTGCCATTTATTCACTCATTCTTTCCTTCATTCATTCATGCACTTATTCTTCATTTAATGAGCATATGTTTAATAAGCATCTCTTCCAGCTAGGTTCTAGAGAAGTACAAGATTAAGAATTCAATATAGCCTGCAATCCCAGCACTTTGGGAGGCCAAGGTGGGTGGATCTCTTGAGCCCAGGATTTGGAGACCAGCCTGGACAACACAGTGGACCCCAGCTCTACAAAAAATACCAAAATTAGCCTGGTGTGGTGGCATATGCCTCTGGTCCCAGATACTTAGGAGGCTGCGGTGGAAGGATCAACTGAGCCCAGAAGGTCAAGTCTGCAGTGAGCCCAGATTGCACTACTGCAGTCCAGTCTAGGCAACAGAGTGGGACCTTGTCTCAAAAAAAAAAAAACAGAATTCAGGATAAATTTTAAAAACTATACTAGTTAGGAAGGAAAGCATGTGGACAAGTGTTACCATCCATATATGCTCAACGTCATAAGGGGGCACAGAGGACCAGTGATATTTGCCATCTGAAAAGTCATGGACTAGTTCTCAAAGAAAGAGATATTTTAACCGGGTCTTATAAAATAATAGAGATATCAAACACACAGAAAACTTTAATGTGTGTGTGTGGGGTGTGTGTGTGTGGTGTGTGTGTGTATGTGTGTGGTGTGTGTGTATGTATGTGGGTGTGGTGTGTGTGGTGTGTGTGTGTGTGTGGTGTGTGTGTATGTATGTGGGTGTGGCGTGTATGTGTGGTGTGTGTGTGTGGTGTGTGTGTATGTATGTGGGTGTGGCGTGTATGTATGTGTGGTGTGTGTGTGTGGTGTGTATGTGTGTGGGTGTGGCATGTGTGTGTGTGTGTGTGGTGTGTGTGTGTGGTGTGTGTGTATGTATGTGGGTGTGGCGTGTATGTGTGGTGTGTGTGTGTGGTGTGTGTGTATGTATGTGGGTGTGGCGTGTATGTATGTGTGGTGTGTGTGTGTGGTGTGTATGTGTGTGGGTGTGGCATGTATGTGTGTGTGGTGTGTGTGTAAATGTGTGTGTGTGTGTTGTCTCTGCTAGTGAGAGGTCCTGTGGTGGTAAGGAGCTTGGACCATAAAGCAGGTGGCCTGTACTCTAGTTCCACTCTGCCCATCTACTCCGGGTCTCCGGGCACATCACGTTCCCTCTCTGGATCTCTGTGCGGGAATAAACCATCAGGTGCATTTTATGTCTACATTGTGTGACTCACATGCTCCAATCTGACTTTCTTCTCCGGATCCCATCATCACCCTGGTCCCTCTCAGGCCCTCCAGGACACCTGGCTGATTCTGGATGAGAAGGAGAACAAGCATTAAACCACTGCACAGGAAGGTGACCATCCCCACTGCACCGTATCCTCTAAGCCAGGACATTTGGTCGATTGACCAGATTGATCCCCATCCTGGAGATGGCATGGTCAATGGCCATCACTGCCCATAGCTGGAGAGCAGTCAGCAGAGGAAGGGGGATGCCTGCAAGTTACGCCCTTGTCCCTGTCCTCTCCAGCTGGCAGGCACTTCAAGCAGGATCCGAGCATGGCTAGAGTCTTCCATAAAACATCCACTTTATTGAAATCAGCAGGAGCTCTGGGTGGAGGCCCTGGAGTTGCCTATCACCTCTTCCCCATAGGAGACGTCCATGTGTTTTCTTGCATCTCTTCTACCTCCACTCCTTAGTCTCTCTTGGTCTAATAATTCCATCCTCTGTCTTTTCTATCTGCTTTCAAAGCTCTCCAAAAATATTCTCACCCTGGCCAGATGCAGTGGCTCATGACTGCGATCCCAGGACTTTGGGAGGCAAAGGCAGGAGGATAGCTTGAGTCCAGGAGTTCGAGACCAGCCTGGGCAATATGGCAGAACCCCATCTCTACAAAGATAAAAATATTAGCTGAGTGTGGTGGTGCGCACCTATAGTCCCAGCTATTTGGGAGGCTGAGGTGGGAAGATCGTTTGAGCCCAGGAGGTCCAGCCTGCAGTGAGCTGTAGTTGTACCACTGCTCTCCAGCCTGGGTGGCAAAGTGAGACCTTGTCTCAAAAAACAATAACAGCAACAACAACAACTATCTTCACCCACCACATCCAGCACCCAACTAGGTTTGAATGCTCCTTAAATCTCTATGACTAATCTAATGCTGCTTCTCTACCTGTCATTCTCTGCTTATACTTCAAGGGTGAAATAATGAAGCTTCTTTCTGACTCAACCCATTTCTCTATCAAACTTCGTGTCTCCCTCTTCTCAATGTCTGCTAATGTGTCCAGCAGTATAACAGTCATTTCACATATGCGATGGTATTTCTCCGGTACAACAACTCTGTGGTGGTTTTTTAACAGAGCAAACAGTATATGAAATGTTAAGGGTCTTACCCAAGTTCTTACTGACAGCAATTGGCAAATTTAGAAATGGAACCAATGACGATACGATTCTGAATTCAAGTCTTTGCATTACAGTGTTCTGGTACTTTTAAAAAGTCTCCAAAGAAAATTATTTTATTCTTCCTTTATATTATAATACTAAGTGTTCCCTTTTTAGTACAGTTACTGTAAACTCCTGAGACCTGAGACATTGCTATATTCATTTCTATCCCCCACAGGGCTTTACATAGCCCTGGGCATATAGCAAATGCTTACTATTTGTTCAATTGAAACTATCTAAAGCACGTTCCAACTTCTAGTTCCTAAAAAGCCTGAGGTTTTACAGACAGGAGGTTAATGACCCTTGTTTTGTTTCTGTTTGGATGAGAAAAAGTTACCACGCCGTTGAGCTGGTGCAGGCTGTGCCGGAGGGCGGGGCCGACCTTAGTTCAGTGCTGAACTCCAGTGCTGCTCCACTTCTTATGACAGCTGTTGGCATCTTCTTGCAGCTACTGTTGACAGTTATCATAAATAATCTGAGTCTTCACCTAGTTCAGTGTCTAATTCAAATCTTGCTAATGCCAACAAATAAATGACCTGTGCAGGAATCAGGCATAACCCTGCAGCTGGTATGCCTAGATCTGGTTGGCTTTGCTCTGACCATTTGCTTTGTTGCTGAGAACAATTTGGGAGTGTTACGGACAGTAGGCAAGGCGTGAATGATCAGCTGCACAAAAGACAGTGAAGTTCAAAGCCCAAACACAGATAACATTTCTTCAGATGTTCCATCATTTCAAGGTAAGCTGGAACTGGAGAATTTTGAAATATGATGTCAGGGACAAGCAAAAGGAAGGTGGACTATGTGTACGGAGACTCAAAACTTGCATTCTAATGTAAAATTATTTAACTAGTTAATTAACTCAAGGCTAAGCAATTCTGGGCAGGGGCTTTCTCCTGTTTCCCTAAATGTCAAGGAGGAAAAAACATAATTGAATCTGTTGCTCTGTTTCTGCAAGTGTCGAAATGAAAGATTAAATCTCCTGTTTCTAGGCTCCCTCTAACTCTTACAGTTTGTAACTCCCATCTCTGGCCAGATCATATCAAATGTTTCTAAATAATGAGGTAGACAACATGACCAAGGAGCAAAGCCCCTTTGAAGGTTTCCTACACCCATTTATTCCCTGTTCAATGTTATGTTCAAACAAGACTTAGCTGTATAACATAAAATGCTTCCATTTCTGCCCCTAAAGTTGGGCAATTGGAATTAAGAGTCTTCTTTATGATACTGAGTGCATATAATATATTGAACAGAGCTGACTTTTGTTTGCTTAACAAAAATAGTCATGTGTTTCCTCTCCCCCATAACAGTTACAAAAGTTCATCATGATCAATGATAATGCTAGCGATGTCTAAAATTCATTGAGTGCTTACTATGCGCTGGTGACTGCTAAGAAGCTAAGGGACTGCGTGAAGAGTTTACATATTCTGGGGATGAACGGCTGAGAAGCATCTCCGCAGTATCAGTGTGGCCTCTTCCAGGAAGGCGTAGGTCCTTTCCATCACAGAGGAGGAGGTATTCTCTTATTGCTTTCCCCAAGACAGAGATTAAGGTGTTGGTTACATCCACTCGTAGCCTCCCCAGAGAGGAATCCCCTCAGATTCTGCCTAAGCAAAATCTGCTATAGGAACACTATTAGACCTCAAACAAAGAGACATATATTCAATAAGTGAACTCTCAGAATCCATAAACTAGACAAACTCCAAGCACAGAGACATGTTACAAGAAGGTGATGCAGTGAACGTTAGGATTTTTTGAGCAAGGACAATGGATTACATATTAAGTTTTCTATTCCTCAAAGAAGAAATTCAGTACTGGTGCTAGGTACATTTTATGCCCACCTGGAGATTTTTTTCCTAAGGATCCCAACAATATATTCTAGAATCTTATTAGTAAAAGAAACTACAATAAATATATACATATGAGGTTGTATTAATTAAACATTTATTCTGTTGAGTGCATTTACAGAAAGATAATTAGCAGCTGTACTCCTGAAAAACCGGAGGATAAGCATAAGTGGTCGCCATGTCATCCTTTTCCTTTTTTTTGTTTTTTGTTTGTTTGTTTGTTTGTTTGTTTGTTTGAGATGGAGTCTCACTCTTGTTGCCCAGGCTGGAGTGCAATGGCATGATCTCAGCTCACTGCAACCTCTGCCTCCCAGGTTCAAGCAATTCTCCTGCTTCAGCCTCCCAAGTAGCTGAGATCACAGGCATGCACCACCTTGCCTGGCTAATTTTGTATTTTTAGTAGAGACGGGGTTTCTCCATGTTGGTCAGGCTGGTCTTGAACTCCCAGCCTCAGGTTATCCACCCGCCTCAGCCTCCCAGAGTGCTCAGATTACAAGTGTGAGCCACCGCGCCCAGCACATGTCCTTTTCTACAAGTACTTGGAAAATGACCTTCCACCCAAACAGGGGATTTAAGACTGGCCATTTCCTTCCAGCCTGAGTAAGAACCCAGTGCTTATAGATGGATTACAATTACAGTGAATATTATCTACCGTTTATCTCTAAGGAGGAAAAACATGAAATGGTTCTCAAACAGCGCATTTTTGCATTTTGAAATTTTCGTGCTGCAATTCCTTGGCTCGAAATATTTTAGCTGAGAAGAATATTTTCTCTGGTGTGGAAGCATCACCTATTGAACAATGTCAGAAGGAGAAAACACTGGCTTTGTTGGAACTGGTTGTTCTACAGTGGCAGGCGTCAGGTTCAATTAATAGAGACCCAGCTTGAGAGCACATGCCCAATCTATATCATCATAACCTACCTGAAGCCTAAAGAAAACAGTGTCTAACCATTCCTAGAGGAGAAGGCTCTCCTTAGCTGACTTACCCTACAAGATCCTGCACCATATTAAGTGGAGCTTATTAAGTACACAGCAAATACCCCATCTGCAAGCCATCTGCTTTTCAAGTCCAAATGAACTCTTCGTAAGAAAACGGTGCCAAGTAGCTTTCTAATTTTCACTGCTAGGTTTCCCCAGAGCTATCCAATAGTAGGACTTTTCCTCCACCTGCTGACTCTTGTATCTAAATTGTTTTTAGAGATTTCTTACAAGGATTTTAAAATATGCTTTTTAGTTTTTACATCGGAAACATTCCAGAAGTTTCCCACCTTCTCCTTCCATCTCCTTCATAGGCATTAGGTTTTAAACGGATTAAATGTGGAGGTTTGATTTAATCAGATTGTTTCCTCTTGATATTTGGGAAAAAAACAAGCAGTTTCAATGGCAAATCAATGCATTACCACCTTAGAGCCACTTACAAAATCAAAACATATTTGTGCATCTGAATTCTTCACTGGCAGAGAACAGCTTGTACCCTCTCTATTGATTACATCCCTGTTACTATTGATTAAAACAAAAAACCACAGAGTATCACAACTTTCAGAAGGTTAGGGAGAATGGTATGGTTGAGTCAGCATTCCAAATCAGATCAAACAAAGTATCCAACCTACTGAGGAGATGCAGAATTTGGATTAGTCGCTGATGTCAAATTCAGTTTAGAGACCATTTTTTCAGAGTTCTCTATGAATCAAACTTAATAGCAAATAGAAAGACAAATTCACCCACAATATGGTTCTGGAGGACAACGAACCCAGCAGCGATGGGGCTCGCTGGCTGCAGTTTAATGCTGTTAGCTGCTTCATAGTCAAATTGAATACTAGTGGGACAAACTGCTGACACACAACATATGCCCTAGAAGCTGACTGCTGGAATGAAAAGAACTCTAGCTAGACCACTAGGAAAATCAGGAAACAAGTGACAGCTCAGGCTGAAACAAAGTTTCATGTGGCCAGACCACCTGTGGGACAAACTGATGTATTTATTATTGTCCAGAGAATCGCTGGATTTTACATCTGCCAAGAACTTCAGCAATCATGACCTACTTCTCAGCATTTTTTACTGTTTTCTTTCCCTACATTTATCCATTAAAATATGTCTTCTGCTAGTTTCTCTCCTGGGTTCTTAATTCACCAAGCACTCTTCCTCGGTAACGTTATCACTTTTATATGGATGACTCTCAAATGTTTATATCCAGCCCTGACCTTTCTCCTGAGCTGCAATCCCAAACATTTAACAGCCTGCTCGATATCTCCCTATTGATGCCTCAGTAGCACATTTAATTCAATGGGGTGAATGAAAAGCAGCTCACTCTCTTCCCCAGTAAGCCCTTGCTTTGCCTTCTCATTACATGAGTAACAGCCCCGTGCTGCAGCCTCCTGGCACAACCATCAGAGTGTCCAGCCATCCGTCTCTCTTGCTCATGCCGCCTCTGCAATACTGCCCCAAGGTCCCCTCCTGGCCACTTCCTCACAATGCCCCTATGGAGGCCTCAGACCCTCACCTGGGTCACTGCAACAGTCACGCTCTGACACCTTCTACTACCCAGCCCTCTGCACCCTCTGGACAGAGTTATTTTTCTAGAACACAGCTCAGTTCTGATTGTGTTACTTCTCTGGCTGCAAAACTCAACGTTTCCTCCTTGCTTTGTAGATTCAAATCCAGATTTCTAGAAATGACAGTTACTGGTGCCCATCACCTGACCTCAGTCTCCTTTCTTGCCTTATATCCCGCTCCATCCCTGATATCCCCAGTTTCTCTCCTCCCCTTGGGCCTCACACAGGGCTCCTTAGAGAGGCCAAAATACAGGAATCTGGACCAACAATGCACAGGAAAGGCAAGACAAATCCATTCCAAATATACAAATAAATTTTCCATCATTAACACAAAAATAATTGAAAAAAATTAAAATTTAACCAAGATTATATCTTCATTTATCAAATTGGCAAAAATCCAAAAATGTGGTAACATGCTCTGTTAGTGAAGCTGCAAGGAAAGAGGTATCCTCAAGCACCGCTGGGGGCAGCATACGTTGGTAAATTTTTCAAAGGTGATTTTGACACATCTGTCAACATTTTAAATGCACTTGCCCATGGTGATTGCTTGAGAAGAATGGCCACAATACTTCAGCCGTCCCTGCCCCCATCCCTCTGTGAGGTGCATTAGTTCATTTTCTCACTGCTATAAAGAACTACCCCAGACTGGGTAATTTATAAAGAAAAGAGTCTTAATTGACTCACAGTTCCACATGGCTGGAGAGGCCTCAGGAAAGTCACAATCATGGTGAAAGGTGAAGGGGAAGCAAGGCATGTCTTACATGGTGGCAGGCAAGAGAGACAGGAGAGAGACAGCGAGCGGGGAACTGCCACACACTTTTAAACCATGAGATCTCATGAACACTGACTATCACTATCATGGGAGGGGGATGTCCCATATGATCCAATTAGCCCCCACCAGGTCCTTTCTTCAACACATGGGGATTACAATTCAACATGAGATTTGGGTGGGGACACAGAGCCAAACCATATCATAATGAAAGTGTCATTCATCTGGGGTAATACCTGAGGTTCAATGCCTCATGCCAAGGAAATCAAGGATGTGGACACACAAGGAGTGAGGTTGAGTGAAGGTTTAATAGGTGAAAGAAAGAGAAAAGTTCTCTCTCCTATAGAGAGAGAGGGGCTCCAGTGGGTCTTCCGGTCCATGGTGAAGTGCAGGGGTTTTTATAGATGAGCTTGAGGAGGCAGTGTCTGATTTACATAGGACACAAGAGATTAGTTGGGCCAGGTGTGTCATTTGCATAGCATGTGAGGAAGCTCGCCACCCCACCCTAATCTTTTATCATGGAGATGGGTTCTGTACCTGGCCCCACCATGTTTCCCACTCCTTCACTGTACACATGGTAACAAAGAAAAGGGAAGATGGAGCCTCCATGTTGAACATACCTGGCTTCCAGGTAACCCGTGGCACAGCTGTCAGCATTCACGTGTGCAAGCTTCCAGCTTGCTTATCTATGTTTGCAACCCAATTTTTCAGGCTGCTCTTTGTTAGAAAAGAAATGATTTGGGGGCTGCCTTTTGTTAAAAGGGAAATTCTGCCAAGGACTCTCTTACCCTCACTATCTGCCTAAAGAATTTCTTTTTAGCTCCTGTATCAATAAGCAGACACTGCATGAATATAATGTGAGTCATATCATCTGACTGCCTTTAAGATGGAATCTATTTTCCCTCCTCTTGAATTTGGGCTGGTCTTGTGACTATCTCTGGCCAATGGAAGGCAGTGGTGTGCCAGTTTTGAGGCTGGATCTCAAGATGTCTTGGGTGCTTCTGCTCTCTCTGGACCCTGCCTTCCCTGTATGAACAAACCCAAACTAGCCTGCTAGAGGATGATCAGTACATAGTCTAGTTACCTCTGTCTTTCCACCAATAGAAACCCAACCATCCAACCACCAAACGTATGGGAGAGACCATCCTAGACTTGCCAACCCCAAGTCAATTTTTCAGTTGCCTGTAGGGACTGACCAAGCCCAGCCAATCTCAACGAAGCTTTGCCCATATCTGCAGAACCACCCAGCTGACCTGTAGATTTATTAATAATAAATTCTAAGTGCTTATTGTTTTAGGTCATCAAGTTATGAGGTGGCTGGTTATGCATAAATAGCAAACTGATATACCCACTGAGGGACATTCTGCTTCTAGAAATTTATTGTACAGAAATACTTGCACAACTACAAAATTACCATAGCTAAGGTTATTCACTGAAGCTTGTTTGTAACTTCAAAACAAAAGTAGTTTGGAAGCATCAGTAGAGAATTGTTGATTAAATTATGGTATTCCCATACAATGGACTGCAATAAAACTGTGGAATCAGTTTCCACAAGGAAGGCTCTGGGTGCACTCACATAGAATATCTGCCAAGATATACTAGCATTTGCAAGCTAGTTTACACAGCAATGTTTATGACAAGCTACCACTTGTGTGAAAAATAATAAAGCAATAAGTATGTGTTTCATTGTATATACAAATAAATTATTTGAAAAGATACCCAAGAAACATGAAATTTTTAGTTGCCTCTTGGAAAACAAATGGAGTGACTAGGAACAAGAGTTATAAAGATAATTTTTACTATTTTTTTCTGTCTTTTGAACATTGACCCAGGTTAACATATTACCTGTTTAAAAAATAATTATTCTAAGTAGCCCAAAAGACTTTGTACTTGGCTATATCTGGTCACTTACCAACATAGTTATCTCTGCCTGGATAGGACTTACAGTTTTGTTAAGAGATTGTTTAATTAATAATAAAAAAAAATGTGGCCTGTGCTAAAACCACAGAAATTAGCAGGAACTTTTAACATCCTCTGGTGCCACACTTGTCTCAACGCACATCCAAGTTATCTGGTCACAGGGCCTCTGCTGGGCCCTCTACTGTAAGAGGGAGCTCTTTATAGCACCCAGGTAAAAGAACTGAAAGAAAAATGCATGTTTCTAAAAAACAAGTAATTTTATTAAAGTTATTTCCTTATAGAAAGAGCACTGCGGATGAAAACATTGTCACTGCACTACTTTTTAATTGTGAAGAAATCACCAATGATCAGAGATGAGTTAAATAAATATTGTTACATCTGAAGAATGAAATAGTGTGTAATTTTTAACACCATGGAAAACTGTATACCATTATATAAAATACAAAAGATAAAGGTACAAACTTTCTATCCAGTAAGCTATCAACTACATGAGAAGAAAAAAATCCTTGAAGAAACAAAAAGACCTGAAAAGAAATATAGCAATATAGTGACAGTAATTGTTCATATTTGTTTCTCTTCCTACTTCGTATTAGTTCCTAAATTTTCTGTAACATTTACACAGTATTTTTAAATTAATATATAGTAAAAATGATAAACAATAGAGTAAGTTTGCCAACAATCTATTATGTCTGATTACAAGATATAAAGAAGTAAATAAGAAATAACATTAATTGTAATAATCAAGATACGCTAAAAGCTTTAACAGACAAGCCCAACATCTAAAAGAGATTTTTTCTTGCCCACTTACAATTCAGCACAGGTAGGGAGGAGGTTATCTGATCCATGCAGTGACTGAGGAACCAGGCTCCTTCAGCTCCCAGCTCTACCTTACTCAAGGTCCTGAGAGTACTCTTCATCCACCTCCTAGAAGAGGAAACAGCAGGAGGAGCACATTTGGAAGTGTGTTATGGCCCAGGCCTGGATGCGGCCTGAACCTCCCGGGCCACACTCCATGGCTACAGTTCAGCATGTGGCCCCATCTAACTGCAAGGGACACTGACCAAGTCCTGTAGCTGTGTGCCTAGAGAAAGAAACAGCAGCCGTGGCAGACTTTGAGCCAGTTTCTGACATAATCATTGAAAGTTTCATAGAAAAAGAGAACTTTGAGCCATTTCTTAAAAGTTGGGAATGATATAAATTGGGGAAAAAAATAGGAAAGAAGATTGGCTGGATAGCTTGGCATGACAAGGGCAGAGAAAGATAATTAGGTAAATCACTTTCAAGAGAACAAAGAAAAGAAAAAAGAGCTATTAGAAGACCAACCTTAATATTTTGTACTTTTCATCAAAGTTAGAAAAACGTGCTTTAGCATCTAGCAGGGCTGAGTTCCACTTTTAACTCTACCTCTCATCTCTGCATGGTCTTGGACGAATTATGCGTCAAAACCTAGAATTCTTGAGTGTAAAATGAAGGTAATAATGCCCAGCTTAAATATTATGGTATAATGTTAATAAAATACATAGGATTAATTCAACAAATGAGAGACCTTGCCATTAGATATTTTCATAGTGCAGAGTCAATTCTGATTCACATTTTTTTCTAAAATATAGGACATTTTAAGTATCTTAAATCTATTCCTCATTCATCATTCTCTACTTTAAACAATAAACAAACCGGGACAAAAAAATAATTATTTTTCCACTTCAGTAAACAAAAAGGTGAATTATTGAGCACATAAAATGAACATATTTGACTTATTAAAGAATGGCTGAATCAGATAATAATTATGAATGTATTTATTCTACTTACATTACATGGTTTCATGCAATTGAATGACCACTTCTTTAATTAAGGGATTTCAGGATTTCTTAGTTTTGATCATTTATTAGCACAACATAAGACTAACGGGATAACAAAAGAAATTCTCACCGGTTCTTAAGAGCTTTCACAATGTCAAACAACACAGGAAACATCAGAAAAAAAAAGAGGAAAATCATTCTAAAATATTTTCTTACTATAACTTTTACCATTTAAACTAACATCATCAGTTTTATTTCATGACTTCTTGTCATCAAATGTTCTTTACTTTCTCTGATGCTTCATTTTGACCATTCTCAGAGACTTTGGGAATCAAAACTTTCTGGGTCCCAGTCAGATGGTGATAAACGCTTCTTCCCTTTCCCTGACTGATGCCTTCTTCTAGGGGCTGTATTAGTCCGTTTTGATGCTGCTGATAAAGACATACCCCAGACTGTGTAATTTATAAAGAGAAAGAGGTTTAATGGATTCAGTTTCCAAGTAGCTGGAGAGGCCGTATCATGTTGGCAGAAAGTAAAGGTACATCTTACTTGGTGGCAGTTAAGAGAGAACTTGTGCAGAGGAACTCCGCTTTATAAAACCATCAGATCTCATGAGACTTACTATCACAAGAACAGCATGGGGAAGACCTGCCCCCATGATTCAGTTACCTCCCACCTGGCCCCTCCCACCACACCTGGGAATTGTGGGAGCTACAGTTCAAGATGAGATTTGGGTGGGGATAGCCAAACCGTATCAGGGACTTCACCACCTGCTCCATGCCTAGTGCTGTGGTGGACCCTGGGAAGCAAAGATGAAAACCCCGATTCTCTGCCTGAGTGATCACACCCAGAGAAGGGAACTCAGGCAGCTATAAATCAGTGTGGATGGTACCTTGTATGCAGTCAAGGATCTGACTCAACCTCAGGGAATTAGGGAACTTTCTCTTTGATTTCTTGTAAGTACAGTATTTATGCCTTGCTGTTTATGCAACAGTAACAAAAACCTGAAACTGGGTAATTTGTTTATTTTTGAGATGGAGTCTCACTCTGTCGCCAGGCTGGAGTTTAGTGGCACGATCTCGGCTCACTGCAAGCTCCGCCTCCCGGGTTCAAGCAATTCTCCTGCCTCAACCTCCCGAGTAGCTGGGACTACAGGTGTGCACCACCACGCCCGGCTAATTTTTGTATTTTTAGTAGAGACGGGGTTTCACCATGTTGGCCACGATAGTTTCGATCTCTTGACCTCGTGATCCGCCCACCTTGGCCTCCCAAAGTGCTGGGATTACAGGCGTGAGCCACCACACCCAGCTGAAACTGGGTAATTTGTAAAGAACAGAAACACATCTCTCACAGTTCTGGAAGCTAAGAGTCCAAGAGCAAGGCCTTGGTAGGTATAGTGTCTGGTGAGGGCCCATCTCTCCCTGCAAGATGCTGTCTTGTTGCTGTGTCCTCCAGAGGGAAGGGATGCTACCTCCTTACCTGGAGGAAGGGGCTGCAGGGGAAAAGGCCCAACGCCACGTGAGCCTCTTTTATCAGAACCTTAATTCCATTCAGGAAGGAGAGGCCCTCATGAACTCGTCGTCTTTTAAAGGCCCCACCTCTTAATACTATTGCATTGGCCATTATGTCTCAACACGCAAATTTTGGAGGGGACACATTCAAATGATAGCAATTTATAAACATCAACTACCCTCTTGTTTATGCCATCAAAGAGAGAGGAACCTAAAATAAGGGAAAACACAAGCAAAGGAGAACTGCTCTGTGCATTGCCTTGTTTGAGAGCTCCGTTCGCTGGAAAGGCCCTTGGAACTGACAGTGTTAGTAGCCCGAAGAGGCTACTTGAAGGGCCTGGAAAGGGTTCCAGCCCCCAGGGTATAAGTTAATATACAGCCACATTGCTCTCTAGGTACACGAAAACAATCATGGTATCCAAGTTGCACAGAAAAACAATCCTTCCCTTACAGAATTCTGTTGAGTGCATGCCTCCTAAGGATGGAAGCTTTCCCGCTATGACAGCCATGCAAGGCACGGCCCCAGCAGCACAACCCCACAACCCAACAAACTTGCCTATGGGAAAATCAAATGAAATGGAACCCGTGGCTGAGGCTTTCTCGGAAACAAAATGAGTGCCTGGGAACAAGAAGCTTTAGATATACAGTGATCTTTTTTTTTTTTTTTTAATGTTTCACATTGTGATGTTCAAACTTTTGCACCTGTGGTGATGTGAAAAACCATGTTAAGCCTTCACTACATGCCAAGACTTGAACATTGATTTTTAAGACTGAGCAAGTGAAATCTGGTTCTTAAATGTCTCAATTCTATTTCCACAGCTAGCAACACCCAGAAAACAGGAGGCCCTTTTGCAAATAACTCAGAAAGGTGTTTGAAACTGAGGTGATAGAGACCAGCAGGAAGAAAAGGGAAAGAGAGTTTACCTGGAAGGAAAGACTTAAAGAAGATGTGGAAATTATACCCTGAGATAAGGGCAAAACAAGGTAAATAAGGGTAAACAAGGAATCCCATTCAGGTGCTGAAATCACCGCAGACATATACTGGGCTCTGACTGTGCCAGGCATTGTTCTAGCCAGGTTATATGTATTCATTCCATTTAGTCTCACCTGGCTAATGAAATGGATACTATTGACCAGGCACAGTGGCTCATGCATCTAATCTGAACACTTTGGGAGGCAGAGGCAGGTGGACTACCTGAGGTCAGGAGTTCGAGATCACCCTGACCAACATGGTAAAACCCTACTAAAAATACAAAAATTAGCCAGGCATGGTGGCAGGCACCTGTAATCCCAGCTACTCAGGAGGCTAAAGCAGGAGAATCGCTTGAACCCGGGAGGTGGAGGTTGCACTGAGCTGAGATTGCGCCACTGCACTCCAGCTTGGGAGACAGAATGAGACCCTGGAAAAAAAAAAAAAAAAAGAAAGAAAGAAAAGAAAATGAGAGTCTAGGTAGGGGTGACTGGTACCTGTCATTCCAGCACTTTGGACAGCCAAGTCAGGTGGATTGCTTGAGCCCAGGAGTTCGAGACCAGCCTGGGCAACATAGTGAAACCTTGTCTCTACAAAAAGTTAAAAAATTAACTGGGTGTGGTGGCATGTGCCGGTAGTCCCAGCTACCTGGGAGGCTTGAGGTGGGAGGATCGCTTGAGCCCAGGAGGTTGAGGCTGGAGTCAACCATGATTGTCCAGCCTGGGCGATAGAGTGAGACCCTGTGAAAGAGAGAGAGAGAAAGAAAGAGAGAAAGAGAGAGAGAAAAAGAGAGAGAGAGAAAGAGAGAGAGAAAAAGAGAGAGAGAAAAAGAGAGAGAGAAAGAGAGAGAGAGAGAAGGAGAAAGAGAGGAAGGAAGAAAGGAAGGAAGGAAGGAAGGAAGGAAGGAAGGAAGGAAGGAAGGAAGGAAGGAAGGAAGGAAGGAAGGAAGGAGGGAAGGAAGGAAAGGGAGGGAGGGAGTGAGACTGTTATTACCTCCTTCGGGGATCCAAAGCAGGGAGTGGGGTCTCCAGTGGTCAGTGACTCACACAGCTTTGCAGCCAGTAGGAGGTATAAGAACTGAAGGCAAGGTAACTGGTCTCTAGAGTCTGCATTTATAGCCTTTATACTCCAAAGAAGAGCAAGACACACACAATGTATTAGGTAATACCTGTAGCCACATGTAATTTGGTTTATTCAGAATTGACTGAAAAAAGGTATAAATCCTAGTGAGATTTTAAATATGACCTCAAGTCATATGTAAAACACACAAATGAGATACATAGAGGTCCTGTTTTGCACTTGGTCTAATCAACTTTATGTATCTGTTTGGACTGACAGCTCCTATATCTCTAACTCAATAATAATTGCAAATATTCTCTAGGAGTTTGCATACTATTTACTAAGCTCTCCTCTCAGCACGGTGCATACATTCACCTATGGCATCCTCAGAACAGCCTTAGGAGGGCGTGGATTGGTTAAAATTATGCTGTAGGGAAGCCAAGGAGGGTGGATCATGTGAGGTCAGGATTTCATGACCAGCCTGACCAACATGGTGAAACCCCATCTCTACTAAAAATACAAAAATTATCCAGGCAAGGTGGCAGGCACCTGTAATCCCAGCTACTCAGGAAGCTGAGGCAGGAGAATCACTTGCACTGGGGAGAGGGAGGTTTCAGTGAGCCTAGATCACGCCATTGCACTCCAGCTTGGGCAACAGAGCAAGACTCCATCTCAAAAATAAATAAATAAATAAATAAATAAATAAATAATGCCGTAACAAGCAAACCTCAAAAGACATGATGGCCCAAGCACAACAGAAGTTCATTTCTTGCTCACATATAACTTTTTCTTTTTTTTTTTTTTTTTTTTTTTTGAGATGGAGTCTTGCTCTGTCACCCAGTCTGGAGTGCAATGGCACGATCTCTGCTCACTGCAACCTCTGCCTCCCCAGTTCAAGTGATTCTCCTGCCTCAGCCTCCAGAGTAGCTGGGACTACAGGTGCGCGCCACCACACCCAGCTAATTTTTGTATTTTTAGTAGAGATGGAGTTTTACCATGTTGGTCAGGCTGGTCCCAAACTCCTGACCTCAGGCAATTGCTTCAGTCTCCCAAAGTGCTGAGATTACAGGTGTTAGCCACTGCACCCAGACTCGCTCACATACAACTTTCATCAGTGTTCCTATTGGAAGGTGACTCTCATTTATTGATTGATTGAACTATTTATTTATTGGCTGTTACTCAAGAACTTGGCCATACCTACCTAAAGGCAAAGTAAAATGTGGTCTAGCAGTATGCCTAGGAAAAAGGGTGATTGTTTGGGAACAGCACTCCAGTCTTTGCCACGGCTAAGTATATTAATATCCCCATTTTATAGATTAGTAAATTTTGGCACAGCAGAATAAATAACTTACCCAAGTCATACAGTTGTTAAGTGTCAGAGCCTGGATTCAAACCCAGGCAGTCTGGTTCAAGAGTCCTGCTCTTAACAGAGATGATTGATTTTTTCTCCTTAAAGACGTGATGAATTGAATGAAGCACCTGTGGGTACTTCATGTTCCATTTCTCAACAGGACAGGTAGAGAATTAGTACATTTCCTTCTTTTGAAGCCTTATCCCTCCTTCCTTTCTTTCTTCCATCCCCTCATTGCCATTTAACTTATGGTTTAGTGGATTCTTGTGCAAGATTTCTCTATCAAGAGCTCCTACCAATACTAAGAAAGTTTTTGGTATTGAGTTCCAAATTTCAAAACTCTTATCACAGACTTGAATAGAAGCAGCAGTTCCTATGATACTGTGGTACTTGAATGACAGCAAGTCCTCCAGCCCAGTAAACTCCTACACTGAAATAAAATGGATGAGTGAGAGTCCCTTTTTTTTTTTAAATACTGGAACTTGAAAGTATAAAGGATATTTTATCAATTATAAGACTTTTTTCTATGAAAAAAATACTTTTAGATTCTGTAAGATTTTTTCCCTAAATGCTTTAGTCTCATTTCTGTTACATCTCTTTGCCTTTATTTCTAAGGCCTGGATCCACATTGAGCTAATATTTGAAAATAAGAAGTCTCAAAGGAACTATATTGTACTTATGAAAAAGCTGCTTGTTTTCAGTGCTGTGCTCATAATAACTCTTGCGTCTCAGTAAGCCCTGTCCTTCAGGGCTCATTCATCTCTACCTTTCCACACCCCACTCAGTTTAAATCATCGTTTGAACTCTGCTTCCCCGCAGAGCCTGCCAGCGGGCAGGACATGGAATGGGCCCATGACTCTAGCCCTCCCCCAAAGCAGAGTTTTGGATTCTCAGAGTCTTCCCAGTTCTTAGAGACAAATCTCCCCGAACACTGTTGTTCTGTCTGACTACAAATGTCCCTGCTACAATCTCTGTTTCTACCTTTTGAGCTGACCCCCAGTCCTGACTTGGTCACATTATACTGCACCTGCTGTCCTCCCATCCCACCCTCCTGCTTTGGAGGAAAGTTAAGTAGCTCTACAGCCAGATCATTTTTTTTCTTGCATAAATATAGCCAGTCCTTTTTTCTCCCAACTAGCCACTGGTGATGAGTTCCCATTGTGCCTCCGAGCGTAAAGCATTACTATTGAGACCCTGGATAGCACTGAGGAAATACTAACCATGTTCCGATACCTAGGTTAGTCACACTTAGATTATATTTACCAAACAGCTTCTTTTTTCCCTGGGCAGACAGTTGAACAACATTTTCAAACCTCCCTTTTAGTTAGGTGTTGCCATGTGCTTGAGCAATAGCCAAAGAAAAATGAATAAAAAGATGTGTACCACTCCCTCAATCCTCACCCTAATTCCTTTTCCACATAATGCAGACAAGCACAGTGACTTGGAAGCCACATTTTTGAAGATGGCAGGATCACAAGACAGAAGAAGTCTGGGTCCCTGAGACACTGTTTGGAGGAGAGCCACCTTCCCATTGGAACACCGGATAAAAGTTGTATGTGAACAAGAAATGAACTTCTGTTGTGCTTGAGTCATGATACCTTTTGGGGTTTTTTGTTGTTGTTGTTACAGCATTATTTTAACAAATCTACAATCTCCTAGGGCTATTCTGAGGATGAAATGAGTGAATGTATGTATCCTGCTTAGAGGGGAGCTTAGTAAATAGTGTACAAACTCCTAGGAAATGTTTGCTATTATTATTACCAACAGTTAAAGAGATGTGAAGGTTCTCAGTCTAAGCAGATAAATATAGTTGATTAGGCAAGTGTTAAATATGACCTCATTGTACCTCATTTGTATGTTTTTTTAAGATAACCAAGTTTCCCACTAAGAAAGCCACAGATGAAGGGCATCAAGTATCATTCATTTAACAATCAGCCAAATTGAACTGAGCACAAACTGTACACCAAACCTTAGGGTTCATCCATAAAACAGCTTTGCTACTTGAAGTGTGGTTCTCAGACAAGCAGCATCAGCATCACCTGGAAGCTTGTTAAAAACTGCAGACTCTCAGACCCCCTCCCAGACCCACTGAATCAGAAGACGCATTCTGACAAGTTCCCTAGGTAGCTCATATGCACACTGAAGCTTCAGACGCGTTCTAAAAACAGATACTGTCCCTGACATCAGGGCACTGTCCATCCGTGAAAAGGAAGAGGAGAAAGTAATTAACCCTGGCAGGGAAAATCAGGAAAGACTTTACAGCTGAAATGTTTTTGCTTTTTAATTTGGATCTTGAAGGATAAATCGAAGTGTACCAGATGGAAAAGTAAATGCAGGCCACTTTGATAAAGAAGCTAGAGTGTAAAATGACAGAGCCATGAAGGACTGTGATCTTTTTCTGTGGGGTTGCAAAGACAGTCTGTGGGCTGACTGTGAGGACAGAACCAGAAAACATCTTCAAATTTAAGTACACAAGGAGCTTGGACCCAGACCCCAAAATCAGAGCACTTTGCAACCTGCTCTCCTGCACGCCAGACCCTAAGCTTGGAACAGGAGCCTTTTCCTGCTCATAAAATTGAACAGGCGGCCTCCAGCTATAGGTGTCACCATTTTCATGGGGCTTATTGTAAATACCTCTGACAATATCCAGCCCTAAGCCCTGTATCAAGAGCCTCTGAGTCCCCTGGAGGAGAAGGAGAGACTGCTCACTTGCCTAATACCCTGGGTTCCCTTAAAATCATGGGAAAGTTCACCTCAGCTGGGGCAGGGGTGGTACAAAGCAGGATGATGCTGAGCTTACCGGGTGAGTAAGGCAGCAACTGTACCTATCTGGGGGGTTAAGAGAGAGCAAATGAAAATGGATCCCTCAAAACATGGCATCATCCGCATAAAGTAAAAGCAGATGGATACATGATGAAGGCTATTATACATGATGAAGGCTATTTTCTTGTTTTCATATCAAAATAATTTAAATTGTATTTTAAATTGTACTCTGCAAATGCTTAAAAATGAAAAAATCTTTGAGGTTGCAGGGCAGCCGCCAGGACGAGGGACTTTCTCACACGGCACAAGCATTATGTCTGCTCATCTTCCCACTGATCCTACAAAGCATTTGCCGCTGTCAGTCGCATTTTCTAGTGGAAGAAACCAAATTGGAGAATCCAACCGTATTTAAGGGAAACTGGGTTCTAGTCCTGGACCCATCACTTATTACCTGATACCACACTCCCTCTAGAAAACATACCCCTCCCTTTCCTGAGTCTCCCCAGTGGTTAACCCCAAGGACATCAAGTTTACAGTTGATGGCACACACCCTATGGCTTTGCGTATTGTATTAAATAAGATTACCCATGCCCTTCAATGTATATCATGGAAGTTGATTCTCCTACCTACTCCAGCCTGGGTAACACCATGCTTTACTATACACTTCCAACACTACCAACTTGCCAACACTATCAAGTGTGCCAAGCCATACAGCATTTCCAGTAAGGCAAAGTGTATGTTTTAACTGGTAAGTTATACCAAGTGTATGGTACACCAGCTACACCATACACTTTGCCTTACTGGAAATGTTGTAATGGCTTGTGGCTAAATTTAGCTGGTTAAATAAATAAGCATGTTATCATGCTGCCACTGAAGGTGACAAACCTTCCCTATCCCCTCCTTGTGTCTGTGTATAGGCTAATCTCCTCATGAAAGAATGTGTGATTTAAAATTTCATTTTGCCTTTGCCTACAATATACTATTTCCACAAGAGCTCTGGGAATACAAAATGGAAAGGCAAGAACCATCTTGATAATTCCCTCTCCAGCCAGCGAAGCCGTCCCTGGGAAGATCGTACCCTCCAGCACTCATCAAACGTAATTACCCTGGCGAGGGAACACGGTTTGGAAAAGTAAGACCATTTCCATTATTACTTTCTTGTATTAAATAATAAATATTTCACATGATAAAGTTAAAGCAATCAAGATGACAGATGACAAAGGAAAAGGGCAAGAGGACAAAATTACTACTTGCTCTCCAGAGAGTTTTTTTCCAAGCAAAACAAACAATAAAATACTTTCATTATTCTTTTAGCATTTTCTTCTAGCTTTATTTGAGAATTAAATTCTCCCATTGGGTTTAACCTGAGACCTAGTCTAACACTGAATCTTAGATGTTTAACTTCAAACAGACCACCAACTCACGCAGGAAACCCGGGATTTATAAAACAGTGTGTGTAATCAAAAAGTGTTTACAAGCTTTGATGAGCAAGTCCAGATTCAAATTCTTTTTTAACACACTAATTTTCTCTGCCACAGAAGGAATTTATATTGTGGGAGCAGGCGTTCTACATGCAGAAGTTAAAAAGAGAACAATAATACAGTTCCTAGCAGGCAATATCAGGAAAAAAATAATGCTAATACAATGAGAAATGCTGAACTGATTTTTTTAATACGATTTTCTTAACACGTCTAAAATGTTTCAGTGATTATTGCAATGAAGTTGGTGCCAATTCTTCTTTATGTCCAGAAATACAAGATCAATTTGGACCTTAAATTTGCACGAGAACCTTGCTACTAAAGCCTGCTTTCTGAATAGATGAAGGGGCAGGTATCAACAATATATGATTCAAAGCCTAGATTTTGTTTCCCAAAGCAAATCTTACAACCTGGTTGCCTGAAATCTCACCATGAAAGCACTTTTGATCTGGTACAAAAGTAGCCTAAATATTGCCGAGCTACATGTAGGGAAAGGGATGGAGTTTTATTTTTTGAGCACTTATTTAGTCCCAAGAATTTGTTAGGCAGCTGGGTGCAGTGGCCCATGCCTGTCATCCCAGCACTTTGGCAGGCCAAAGCAGGAGGATCATTTGAGCCCAGGAGTTCAAGATCAGCCTGGGCAATATAGTAAGACCCCGTCTCTACAAAAAACTTTAAAAATTAGCCAGTCATGGTGGCACACACCTGTTGTCCCAGCTACTCAGGAGACTGACAGAGCCAGAGAGACAGAGCCAGACCCTTTCTCAAAAAAAATATATATATATGCATATAATATATATATATTAAAAATATATACAAGGTACTTAACAAGTTATCTAGTATATATATTTTTAATATATATGTGTACATTATATAAAAAAATATATAAGGTACTTAACAAGTTACCTAATATATATATAATATAATGTATATAAAATATATATCATATATAATGTATATAAAATATATATAATATATATTTTATATATAAGGTAGCTTATTAAGTATATAATATATAAGGTATTTAATTTTATATAACTTAATAAGTTACTTAATATATAATATATTGTATATATTATATATTATATATATATTGTATATTTTATATATATTATAGAGTATATTTTATATATATTATATTTTATGTATATATTTTATATATATTTTATATATTTTTTATTTTGTGTGTGTGTATATATATATGGTAACTTACTAAGTACTTTGATCTTCCCAACAGCCCAGTAAGGAATGTTAAATACACCTCACTTCCAAAGGAGAAGCCGGTCTCACAGAAATGTAAAACGCATCATCGTCTGTCCATGCTTACAGAAGGGAAGAGTGAATGTTGGTAACAGTTTGATCATTGCCAGAGTCAATCCCCATCTTTGCAGTCTACCATGCTATACAACCCAGAAAGAATATGGCATTAGGACTGATTGGCCAAATCCCAGGAGTGATTGGTTTACACTCTTGTCAAGTGGCTGAGAATCCATCATTTCAGCTTGACCCTCTTGGATCAGCCCTAGAACACTGGAAACTAATAGGACCTGGGTTGAAACAGCCCCATTCATCTCTAACAGGCTCATCTAAGTATCAGAGAGACAGCAGCCATGGCTCTGCTGTTTGTACCCATAGCTTCTCCAATTGTGCTAAAAGTCATTTGTAAAGACCTAGGGCATCCTGAAAAAAAAAAAACATGCCCAAAGAAGCAGACAGAAAAGCGAGGAAGGGACTGAATGCTATCATTTGCAATAGCTTCTGGATAGATGGATTGGAGGGCCCAAGGCTGGCGGTTAAGGATGGTTGCCTGGGTTCTCCTGATGCTCGACAAATTCCAGGCACAGTCTCCTGACCTTTTGCTACCTAAACTTCTATCCAGGTCCCTACAATAATGGAGCTGTTTACAGGTTTTAAGTGAATGGTGAGATAATTTATGTAAGTATAGATTTTGCTGGAGTCTTAAGGGTCTTCATAAAACATCTGCAAAACCAATGAAAAGTTGTTGTTTAGTACAGTAAAAAAACCCAAGACTTCTATTTGAGTGGATAAATGTCTCTAAATGTGTAACGGTTAAGGAAGAAAAGAAACCAACTGCCTCAGGAGGCATTCAAATTATTCCAGTGTTTCTTGAAAAAGTGATTGTGGAGGAGTTGTAAATCTCTTCATTGTGCCACTAATTGCTACCAAGGAGAGCATTCCAATGCAGGCTGCCAAGGCTGGGGAGGACGAGGTTCCCTCTTGAGTTCTTTAAAAGCTGGGCCATTGGTGAATTCTGAAGGAGTCTGTGAACCCACACTTGAAGGTCTCTTTTAACCACATGGTTCTATACATCCATAATTTAAAATCTCAAATTTTAAGACCCTTCCAATTACAAAACAGTTTCTATCAATGCAGTGTTTTGAAACTTTAAAGTTTTAGATGATAGGTTTGCAAGAGAGGGGAATTATGTTTGTTATCTACTGTGTATCTAGGTGCATGGTTCTCTCATTTAAGGCTTCAGTTTCCATGGAAACAGACTGTGGGGCAATGTATGGTTATCAGGAAGATTTCCTTTAACACCTCCCACTCTTTCAAAGGTACTTGCAACCAATCTACCTATATAAAATCTTAAATCTTTATAATTAAATTTATATTTATTAAAAGTACTAAGCACCCAACAGATAAATAGAAACAATGCATGAAGACACAATAAACACTTGTCCTTCATTCATGCAGTATGACTGAGTGTTCCACAGCTTCCAGGCATCAAGCCCAGCTCTGAGGGAAAAAAGAGAGAGAAGACCCAGCTTCTAACGACTAGACACATGCACTTCACACACTGTGGAACTGATTAACAAACACTGAGAAATGCCAGGCTGACTAGTAAGAACAGAACAGCAAACATACAGAATTAAAGAGCCCCATCCTTCAAGCTACCATCTTGGGGAAACGGTGATAGTGACCAGTGTTTGTAAGGCACTGAAACGGCAGCTCTGCTGCTGGTTGCTTTTTGAAACATCAAATCCTTGGATCCAGTTCTTCTACTTCTGAAAAATAACTCTAACAGAAAAATAGGTTATGCGCAAACATGTTTAGAGTAACATTATTTTTAATTGTGGAATACTGGGAGAAATGGATATTCAACAATAATGGAATCGCTATATTCCATTGGCAGAACTGTATTTAGGCATTAAAATAATATCCACGAAGATTATGAAAATAAATGGAAAATTCCTACTTACGTCAAATCTAAAAAGAGGAACTTGTATGCACAGTTTGACAGTTACCATTAAAAAGTTTATGTTTAGAAAACAAGCAATGGGGAAAGGATTCCCTATTTAATAAATGGTGCTGGGAAAACTGGCTAGCCACATCCAGAAAATGGAAACTGGATCCCTTCCCTACACCTCATACAAAAATTATCTCAAGATGGATTAAAGACTTAAACATAAGACATAAAACCATAAAAAAACTAGAAGAAAACCTTGGCAATACCATTCAGGACATACGCATGGGCAAAGACTTCATGACTAACACATCAAAAGCAATTGCAACAAAAGCCAAAATTGACAAATGGGATCTAATTAAAGAGTTTCTGCAAAGCAAAAGAAACTATCATCAGAGTGAACAGGCAACCTACAGAATGGGAGACAATTTTTGCAAATCTATCCATCTGACAAGGGTTAATATCCAGAATCTACAAGGAACTTAAACAAATTTACAAGAAAAAAAACCCATCAAAAAGTGGGTGAAGGATATGAACAGACACTTCTCAAAAGAAGACATATGTGCAGTCAACAAATATATGAAAAAAAGCTCATCATCACTGGTCATTAGAGAAATGCAAATCAAAACCACAATGAGATACCATCTCACGCCAGTTAGAACAGCGATCATTAAAAAGTCAGGAAACAACAGATGCTAGAGAAGAGGTGGAGAAATAAGAACGCTTTTACACTGTTGGTGGGAGTGTAAATTAGTTCAACCATTGTGAAAGACAGTGTGGCGATTCCTCAATAATCTAGAACCAGAAATACCATTTGATCCAGCGATCCCATTACTGGGTATATACCCAAAGGATTATAAATCATTCTCCTATAAGGACACATGCACACATATGTTTATTGCAGCACTGTTCACAATAGCAAAGACTTGGAACCAACCCAAATGCCTATCAATGATAGACTAAATAAAGAAAATGTGGCACATATATACCATGGAATACTATGCAGCCATAAAAAAGAATGAGTTCATGTCCTTTGCAGGAACATGGATGAAGCTGGAAACCATCATTTCACCGAACACAGGAACAGAAAACCAAACAACGCACATTCTCATTCATAAATGGGAGTTGAACAATGAGAACACATGGACACAGGGAGGGGAACATCACACACCGGGGCCTGTCGGGGGGTGGGGGGCAAGGGGAAGAAGAGCACTAGGACAAATACCTAATTTATGTGGGGCTTAAAACCCAGATTATGGGTTGATAGCTGCATCAAACCACCATGGCACATTTATACCTATGTAACAAACCTGCACGTTCTGAACATGTGTCCCAGAACTTAAAGTAAAATGAAAATTAAAAAAATAAAAATTCAATAAGAATTAAAAATGGGTATAATTTCCACAGCTCTGGAGTAGGTCCATTGCTCAAATAAATACCTCTCTAATTTATTGACTAATGGCTGAAAAAAAGTTTGCATTCAGATAAAGACTGAACATTAATATCCCAAATTATAAACAATAGTCCTTTTTGCATAATAAAATTATGGCATAATTTTCCTTCTAATTATCTACATATTCAAATTTCTGTAATAAATATAGTTGGCCCTCTGTATCTAACCACGGATCAAAATATTAGGGGGAAAAAACAGTGCAATACTGAAACATGATACAAACAAAACTAAAGTATTTACATAGCATTTATATAGTATTAGATACCATAAGTAATCTAGAGATGATTTAAAGTACAGTCATACATTGCTTAGTGACAGGATACGTTCTGAGGAATTTGTTGTTAGGTGAGTTTGTCATTGTGAAAACCTCATAGACTATACTTAAACAAACCTAGATGATGTAGCCTACTAACACCTGGGCTGTATGAGATAACCTTTGTCTCCTAGGCTACAAACTTGAATAGCCTATTACTGTAACACAATGTTAAGTATTTATGTATCTAAACATCTCTCATCTCTAAACATAGAAAAAGTACAGTAAAAATACAGTATAAAAGATTAATATGGTAACCTTTTAGGGAACTTAACATGAATGACTAAGTCACTCTGGGTGATCAATGAGTGAGTGATGAGTGAATATGAAGGTCGAGGACATGACTGTACACTACGGTGGGCTATATAGAAACTGTGCATTTGGCCTACACTAAATTTATACAATCATTTTCTTTATCAATCATAAATTAACCTTAGCTTACAGTAATGTTTTTCTTTCACAGGTTTTAAATTTTCTAACTTTTGACTCTTTTCTAATAACACTTAGCTTAAAACACAAACATGTTTACAGCCATACAAAAAAAAATTCTTTTTTATGTCCTCATTCTACAAGCGTTTTTCTATTTTTAAAATTTCTAATATTTTTTCACTTTGTAAACTTTTCTGCTAAAAACTAAGACACACACACATTTGCCTAGGTCTATACAGGGTCAGAATCATCAACATCAGTGTCTTCAACTTCCACCTCTTGTCCCACTAGAAGATTTTCAGTGGCAATGACATGCATGGAGCTGTCATCCACGCGTGTTAACGTTTTTTATAAGTAGAAGGAGAATACTCTAAAGTAATAAGGATAAAATTATAGTATAGTAAATACATAAACCAGTAGCATAGTCCTTTATTAGCCTGGTCACATCTTATGTACTATACATCATTGTAAGTGCTAGACTTTTACACAGCTGGTAGTGCAGTAGGTTTGTTTACACTGGTGTCCTCACAAATACCGAGTAATGCATTGCGCTACGACATTAAGATGACCACAACATCTGTAGGTAATAGGAATTTTTCAGCTCCATTATAATCTTATGGAACCATCATTGTATATGCAGTCTGTCGTTGACCAAAATGTGATTATGTGGTGCATGGCTATATATGGGAAGATGTGGGTAGGTTATATGCAAATATTATGCCATTTTACATATGGGGCTTAAGCATCCATAGATTTTGGTATTAATGAGGGTCCTGGAATCAATACCTGCAGATACAGCGTGACAGCTGTATACAGTAGTCCCCCTTGTCCATGGTTTTGCTTTCCAAAATTTTAGTTAACCATGGTCAAGCATGGTTCAAAAATATTAAATGGGAAATTCCAGAAGTAAATATTCACACATATTTTTGCAGCATGTTTTCATAATTGTTCTATTTTTATTACTGTTGTTAATCTCTTATTGTGCCTAATTTATAAATTAAACTTTGTGATAGGTGTGTATGCATAGGAAAGAGCAGTATATATAGGGTTCAGTACTGTCTGACATTTCAGGCTGAGGGTCTTCGAACAAATCCTTCAAGGAGAAGGGGGGCTACATTGTCACTCTTAATTGCATCACAAAACAAGACTGGGGAGTTTCTGCCAATACATTTCCTCTTTTCCATGATTATCCTTCACCACAAAATGGCAAAAGAAAACATTACATTTATAAAACAGACACTACCTAAAGAATATATGTAAAATTTAAACAGTACACCCATAGCCCTTTCCAAAAAGGAAATGTAGGATTTGCTTTTAAGATGAGATCACTGAGAATGGTCTGAGATGACTGGCTAGGATCCCTCAGCCCTGAAACAAGTCAGTGTGAGTCCAGTAATGGGACTGCACCAGAGTCCATGGGACTTCAGGAGTGCAGGAGGGTGTCATGAGTTACACTCCACCATTTAAGGTCAGTTTAGACAATCTGCTGCCTCTGTGGAACAGTCATCTACCCCAGTTTGAAGACGTGCTTTTCCTAAACCCGTCACTGACAAGCAAGATGTGGAACTGGCTCTTTCAGAGACTGTTCCCTGATTTTTCAGGTGAACTCCCTTTACGGGGGAACTCCCTGCCTTAACAGGTCACTTTGAGGTTTTACTTAGCCGTGACTGTGAAAACACCTTGGAAAGTTATGCTGTGCACTCTTTTTTGGCCACCCAGAATGTGTGAGCCCTACTCCTGGATTTGGGGAATTCCCTGCCTAAGAAATATTGGTGGGAGGTAGAAAACTCCCTCCTCCCTAGTCAGAAAAGGGCACAGGCTACGCCAGCCTCACTCTGTCCCTGGAAGCTAGCGTGCAGGCCCTTGCACAGCCAGGCTGCCTCCCGGATGCACCTGATCCACATGAGCTAGACCAAGAGATGCTCTGGCCACAGTGTAGCTGCAGCAAGGTCCAGCTCCTGAGCCAGTGGGAACCCCAGCAGCACTGTGGACAACTCCAGCATCAGACTAGAGTTTGACACTAAGTGGGGTGAACAGTGATGTGTTCTTCAGAGCAATTTTATGGCAAGGTTTGAGGTATGTGCCTGATTCTTTAACCTTCCTGGCAATCATGTAACCTACCCAATATTCTTTTTTAAAATACTATCATTTTATAGTTCTTAAACCTGCCAGAGGTGACTGGGTTGCTTTGTAACAAAAAATGACTGATGGAAATAATAGGGAGTAGTATTTTTCCCAAAATAAAATATGGTATTAATACATTAACCTTTTTTAAAATCTCTGGCTTTCAACATCTCTAACTATTAAGTGCACACTTAGAGATGAGCTCTCAAATATAAATTCAAGAGGTATTGCCTCCCTTGTTTCAATCTAAATTTATATTCTAAATTTCTTTATTAAACTTTCAAAAATATTTTGTTATTATTTATAATAAATGATAAATACAATTCAAATTAGTAAATGTGAATTTTATTTTCATATCAATTGAGAAAATTTAGAATTCTGTAAAACTTTCAACAGCATTAACTTGTTAAACCATAAAAGACAATTTTAGTGACTACATACTAAAAGTCTAGAATATTAATATACGTAGTTAAGAAAAGTTCATGAGCTAATGTCCAAATTATCTCTGACATTCAACAAAGTTCTAATAACAATGTTTTGGCAGAAAAGAAAGTTTTTTCAGTCTCTGAAGAGCAAATGACTGTTCATATCATCTCTCGCATTGCCTGAGTCAGTAAATTGCCTAAATCATGTAAATTAAATAATGTTAAATTTTCTGCTCAAGTATATCTTCTAGACTCATACTTTTAGGCTGGTAATAGTGAGTCAGAGGCTACCACTGAAAAAGTAAAGAACTCTCTAGGGATGTAAAAGACACATTATTACTCTTGCAGGTAGAGACCAAAATATGAAAAAATGTATTTGCTAAAAAAACAAGGCAACACACAGTAAGCAGAGAAAGATACAGAACAACGTAGGTTGAGGCAGAACTAATAGAACTTTATTCATGATGCAATTTCAGAGTCTGGTAAAAGTCATTTTTTCCCTTTCAATGTTGATCAACTCACGGGTACCACAACCAGAACATGTAAATATACACAAATACACAAACACACTCACACACACAGCACACCCCACATACATACAGACAAATATATGATTGGATTTGCAAGCTTTCCTAGATATGGAAGGCTTATAGATAAGAAGAATCAGACACCACTGTCATTCACACTGAGTGCCCGTATGAGTCAGGGTTCTCTAGAGGGACAGAACTCACAGGATATATGTATATATGAGCAGGAGTTGATTATGGAGAATTGACTCAACACAATCACAAGGTAAAGTCTCACGATAGGCAGTCTGCAAGTTGAGGAGCAAGGAATTCATTAGTGGATCAGTTTGAGTTTCAAAAACCTCAAAAGTAGGGAAGCTGACAGGGCAGGCTTCCATCTGTGGCTGAAGGCCTGAGAGCCCCGAGAGACCTTGGCAAACCACACTGCGAGTCCAAGAGTCAAAAAGCCGAAGAACTTGGGGTCTGATGTCCGAGGGCAGAAGCATCCAGCATGGGAGAAAGATGAAGACTGGAAGACTCGGCAAGCCTGCTTCTTCCACATTCTTCTGCCTGCTTTTTCTAGCCATGCTGGCAGCGAGGGGATGGTGCCCACCCAGATTAAGGGAGGGTCTGCCTCTCCCAGTCCACTGACTCAAATGTTATTCTCCTCCAGCAACACTCTCACAGACACACCCAGAAACAAATACTTTGCATCCTTCAATCCAATCAGGTTGACACTTAATATTAACCATCACAGGGCCCAATAAAATAAATATTAAAGGTATGTGCATTAACAAACTATAAAAGAAACTTTTAGAGGTGATCTAGTGCATTGGCTCACTTCCGCATGGAAAATATGAATGCTTGCAACCAAAAAACATGTATAGATTCTTTTTCATTATACACCTTCACCTTTGTATTTTCACTAGAAGAAGAGCCAGGGATCATGGAAGCTTTTGATACATGATATCATGCCTTTCTTAAAATGAAAATGTTACATTCTTTTGTTTGAATGTGGATATGATAGAGTAAAAGAAAATGCAGTTTCAGAAAAAATGTGATGACGGTGTTTCGGGTCTGCCTTCCTCGCCACTGTTAGACTTCGACTTGTCAGCAAAGGCAGACCGGGAGCTGCTGGAGTTTAGATTTCAGCTTTTTTTTTTTCTGGGAAACAGTTCAGTCCCACTCATCACCTATTTGGAAAGAACTAGGAAACACAACGTACCTGGCAGCTGTGGAGGAACAAGTGCCAAATCTTTCTTCCACTCTCCACTCCACTCTCTACTCCGATAGGAGAAAGCAGCTCAGCACTGACTGCATTCAAGTTTTCATCTGTCCAGCCCAGGATAGGGTACAATGCTTTATCGTAAAAAATGTTGCCTAAAGAAGGCCCCTCCTGCTGTGGAGCTGAAGGCTGTGTTCTTAGGAAAGAAAGAGGAGGATTCACAGCAGGAAAGTTGCTCTGTGCATGCAGTACTCATGGGTGCACACACACAGGCATTTGAGAGAAAGGCCAAGTGCATTTCCAGATTTTTCTTTGCCAACATGTGGGAGGGAATGAGGATATACAGTGCCTCTGTGAGTGGATAAAAGGGAAGGCGATTACTCCAGTCTACATCAGTATCTCATGACCCACAAAGACAGGAACTTCTCCACGGCTAACAAAATGAGTCTTCAGGGCATTGTAACTCTGGCTGTAACTGTGGTAATCGATGTTGAAGCCATTACCCACATCACCCCGATTCATACCCACTATTTCCTACAGAACCGTAGAACTACTGAATCTTCCACAAAACGTCTTCATCATCTCTTAAAATTTTCTTGGCTTCTCATTGCTCCAGCCTAAGTCTTAGAAAGAGCAACACAGTCTGTTCCACAACTAACTGACAGGTACAAAGAAACACTCATGACGTCTCCGACTACAACAGCAACAGCATGAAAACCCTTTCCTCGTGCTCACCTTCCTCTTCTCTATCCCAAGGCCCTGAAGTGGCCAGACAGCCATTGACGCATCTTCACTTTTCTCCTGAAACCCTGACCAGTACTCATAACCCCCCAACATTTCACCCTTAAACTCAGCCCTTAGACTAACCCAACAATCCCCCAGGGTGGTTTGGGAACCCACGGGGAACCTGAAAATTTCAAGCAGTCTGCAAAGACAAACCTATTTTCACAATATTACTAAGAGGCCATTTTCCTTTTCACTGTTAATCTCTCACAAATATGCAATGGAGTCTTCCAGAGCCTACCAGACACAGAATGTTAACAAAAGTTTGAATACAGAAGCGGATATAAAAATCCAGCTGGTTTCCATGAAGCCAGATGTTACAGAGTTGCAAAAAAATTTAAAACGAGCTACTGTGCTTACTGCATTTGTTTTTGTTTTGCAAAATAGTTATTTCCATAAAAATGTACTTTTATGTTAACATGTAATAGGCTTATTGTTATTTTTAAATGAATAATCTGTTTTGTAATTTTTTAATTAGTCTTAATTTTTGCAATAAATTTCAACAGACACAACCCACTTAAACAAAATCTCATTGAGATCCTCAACAGACTTTAAGAGTGTCAAGGTGTTCTGAGACCAAAATGTTTAAAAGTGCTGGATTATAATATATCACAGCCTCACTCTGCTACTTCCTTTGCTCTGCCAACAAATACGAAGGACCTGAGCTCATGATGTGGCCACAGGAAATCCAATGTTGTCTGTGTCTAAACCACTAAATGATTGGGCAAGGTCAGAGACTGGGCTGACTCATGCTCCTTCTATCATTCGGGGTTTGATGGATGAAGCAGAACCACTAGGGGGGATTGTGACTGAGGATTTGTTGTAGAGATTGGAGCTCAAGCAACTGTAGGAGCTCATTAAACAGCCTATGTGAGGAGGCTACCTTTTTTAATCTGGGGCAGGAGCCTAAAGTCATCAGGACAGGCTGGCAGCAAGGAGAAGTGGACAAAAAGTTGAGGACAAAGGACACACTGAGAACTTCAGGACAAGCTGGAGCCTCAGAGAACGACGGGAACCTGCTTGAGCCTCCAACAGAGGAGGCCCGTGGCCTGCTGCAGAAGCTGCTCCTTCCTCGTGGAACTAAACAAGCACCTAGTGCAGGAGGCAAAGGCCCTGGAGAAGGAGATGCTCAGGACCAGAGTGGCTGCTGGCTCATCCCAAGGTGAGCCAAGAGCTGAGCACCACGGGCTTGGGCTGCAACAGAGCTTCATGCCCTTCACAGATCCTTCCATGTACAAGTATAAGACCCAGACTTCACTTTTACCTCCAAACCTCACGAGAAACCTTTCTTGTGACCCATCCTAACTCGTCATTGTGCAGAGAAGAAAACTGTGGCATGTGTGGTACCCCCTAGCTCAATGGACACAGGACAGGTTCACTCACTACCACTGGTTGACATGGGAGTCCTTTAACTCAGCGTCCAGATGTGCAAGCCCTCAGGAGCGCTCGGTGTTCAACAATCAAGTGAAATTCGTCTTGGACTCTTCGTCATTTTCTATTCCTTTTAAACCATCCGATACCTCCTCTTCCAGTATTTCTCACCGTAGTCAACCTAATGCAATAAAAACAAAGCCATCCAATGTGAGCACCCCAATATCGCCTATATTATCTCCTAGTTCCACCATTTATCCAACCTCCTTATCTTACTCTCTGGCATATTTTAGAATCTTAATAAATATTATTAGCCATGGCAGCAGGTACCTGTAGTCCCAACTACTCAGGAGACTAAGGCAGGAGGATCAATTGAATACTTTTACCTCCAAATCTCAGGAGTTAGAGGTTACAGTGCACTGTGAAGGCACCTGTGAAGAGCCACTGCACTCTAGCCTGGGGAGCAGAGCAAGACCCCATCTCTAAATAAGTAAATGTATTGATTTAGTCAAATAAGCAATCAATGACAGAGTGATTACCTGGATTCTCAGTGGTATCAATCTCTCAACCCAAGTCAATTCTTCCTCTCACCTTCATTAAATCTTTCAACCCCTCTTTTATTTCTTTAAAAATATTAAACATAATCATTTATATTATCTTCAATAATTGTATTAGCTGAAGTCCAATGGGTCTGATTCTGCTGTCTGTTTTTTCTACGGGCCTGTTTTGTTTTTTTTTTTAATCGAGATGGAATCTCACTCTGTTGCCAGGCTAGAGTCCAGTGGCACGATCTTGGCTCACTGCAACCTCCGTCTCCCGGGTTCAAGTGATTCTCCTGCCTCAGTCTCCTGAGTAGATGGTACTATAGGTGCATGCCATTATGCCCAGCTAATTTTTGTATTTTTAGTAGGGATAGGGTTTCACCATGTTGGCCAGGATGGTCTCGATTTCTTGACCTCATGATCTGTCTGCCTTGGCCTCCCAAAGTGCTGAGATTACAGGTATGAGCCACCACACCCAACCAGTAGCCTGCTTTTTTTTTTTTTTTTTTAAAGGAAAAATGTTACTATGACCTCATGTTTCTTGCAAATTTATCTTTGGGAATTCATTGAGGCCAGAGTTGGAAATAGGCTCTTTTACAGAGATTTCTGAATTTATTTCTGCCATACACTGGAGGTATATCAACCTAAAATAAAACCAAGAGCAAATTGAGGTCAAGTGATGTGGCATGACTTGGAGCTGTCTAAACATGTAAGAGCTAGTTTATAGTTATGAGTTCATCAGGGCAGAATTCTTCACTTCTACTGAATATCAAGATTTGAGACATAAAATTCCTGCTCACTGTTACATTGAGGTGGAGGGCCATGTGATGTTAAAGTTGACTAGTGGCCCCTTTTTAGACTCTCCCTTGAGTGGACCCAAGGCTTTGGTTCCTGTCCCATGCCCCATGTCATAGCTCACTCCCATCTATGAGAGAAAAAACTCAGTCACCTGGGTTCAGCAATTGCAAAAGTTGACTTCATTGCTCTTACGATCTCTCTGGGTTCTCAATTTTCTCTTTGTTTTTGACTTCTGGGGCTCATGATTTCCCTGCTAGAACATACATTTTCTCCCATATTTTAGTCATTGATTTTAGTTGTTTTGAGTGGGATGATCATCAGGTTAACTAATTAGCAGTACTGCTACAAATGTAAGTTTTCATTCACTTTATTTTAATAAACATTTTTAAACCTCCGTTATATGCAATACAATTTTAAGCAGTGACATAGAAACATAAACATGATATATTATCTACCCTCAAGGAATTCAGAGCAGACTGAGAGGCAGAAAACATCGATCAATAATACAATAATGAAAATACAATATCATATAATTGGTGCTCATAGAGAGACATAAGCATGGGAGGCTAAGGAAGTGCAAAGGAGAGGGAAATTCACCCCTTTGCTTGGGAGAAAAGCACATGAAAGCCACAGTAGTCCCCAAATGCCAGTTATCACCAAGACGTAATATCATGAGTCTTTACTTCTCACTCATCCAACTATGGGTGAGCTGGGCTCAGCTCAACTTGGCTGGGTTTGACCAACTTTTGTTCTGAACTACAGGTTTTGTTTAGGTTTGACTGATATGTCTGTCATTCTTCTGAGACCAGCAGCTGCATGTTTTCATGTCAGCACAAATCTCTCGAAGGAAAGAGTAGAAAGACATCACATCCCTTATTCTGAGGCTCCAAATCCACAGTCACTGTTTCCCACATTCAGTTGGCCCCAGCAAGTCACGTGGCCACGCTCAACATTTACAGGGTAGGAAGTGCACCCCTCGCAGGGATGTGAGGACAGAGGGGAAAGGAGTGGGAAGGTGTGAATATTTGTCAAGGAATAGTCTAATCTAACACAGAAGAGTTCAAGAGCTTATCTTTCGATTTCATTTGAAAGGGAGGTAGGAATTCAGAAGATGGATTGATATGGTTTAGCTGTATGTTCCCACCCAAATCTCATCTTGAATTGCAAGCATGGGGGCAGTTTCCCCCATGCTGTTCTCGTGATAGTGAGTGAGTTCTCATGAGATTTGATGGTTTAAAACTATGTGACAGTTTTCCCCCACTCACTTGCTCTCTCTCCTGCCACCTTGTAAAAATGGTGCTTGCTTCTCCTTCACCTTCCACCATGATTGTAAGTTTCCTGAGGCCTCCTCAGCCATGCAGAACTGTGAGCCAATTAAACCTCTTTCCTTCATAAGTTACCCAGTCTCAGGTAGTTCTTTATAACCATGTGAAAATGGACTAATACATGGATCAATTCAGGAATTAAGAAGGATCACATGCAAAATGGTCCTGAGCTGGGTTTATAAGGCCACAGTGGCAGCACCAGGCCCTCACGTCATGCACAGGAGGGGGTAGGAGATGGCACTGGAGTAGACAGGGCCCAGGGAAGAGCAGTCTGGGTCTTCATAAGCCTCACTCTGCATGCAGCAAGGAGCCACCAAAAGGTTCTGAGTCTTTTCACCAGAAAAAATCAGTATGTGAGATAAGGCATGTGTTAATTAGCTCAATTTAGGCATTCCACAATGTATGAATATTTCAAAACATCATGTTGTACACAATAAATATATACAACTTTTATTTGTCAAGAAAAAATCAATTTAAAAAATACATAAAAATTAAATTCAATTTTTTTTAAAAGGTGTTAAGCCAGAACAATATAATCAGTCTGCATTTTATTTAGCTCATGCTGAAATCTCATTAGACAAGAAAGGGGAACTGGTTAGTTGTATGATTAAATGACCCAGAAAAAAATAATGACAAGAGGCTGAATGGGTTATAGCAGTAAAATTAATAAACTAACGCTGGATTCAGGAGCTATTTAGGGATAGATTAATAAGATAATAAAAGTAAAGTGCTTAGCAGTGTCTGATGCAATATAAGTTCTCACTAAATATTAGAAGCTACTATTAATAGTAGCAACAGAACCTGATAATTTTGTGAGGAGTGGGAGTGGGAAGATAAGGATAAGGTAATAACATAAGATGCCTTTCAAGAGCCTAATTTTTTTTTTTTTTTTTTTGAGATGGAGTCTCACTCTGTCGCCCAGGCTGGAGTGCAGTGGCCGGATCTCAGCTCACTGCAAGCTCCGCCTCCTGGGTTCATGCCATTCTCCGGCCTCAGCCTCCCGAGTAGCTGGGACTATAGGCGCCCACCACCTCGCCCGGCTAGTTTTTTGCATTTTTTTAAAGTAGAGACGGGGTTTCACCGTGTTAGCCAGGATGGTCTCGATCTCCTGACCTCGTGATCCACCCGTCTCGGCCTCCCAAAGTGCTAGGATTACAGGCTTGAGCCACCGCACCCGGCCGAGCCTAATTTAAATAACCAGATGAAATATGTTTTTTCAGAGGAGGAAGAATAAGTTTATAAACAGAAAAATGACAAATTCAGTGGGAGATACATTGGCAACACAAAAGAAAAATTTCAAGTTACCAGAGAAATTTCAGAGGGGCAAGAATCAGACTGACAGCTGACTTTTCAACAAGAGCAATGGAAGTCAGAAAAAGACAATGTAATGCCACCTTCAAGTTGCTAAGGAATCCCAATACCTGTCACTCTAGAATTCTATATCCAGCAAAGTTATACCACAAGAATGCAGGTGAAATAAGAAGGAGGAGACAGATCCAATTATGTTCACACCTGCATTTTAAATAACAGCCCCAAACCAAAGGAATGAATCATTAAATTGTGGTATATGCATATAATAGAGCACTATACAGCCATGGTTCTTAAAGTGGGGTGCCCTTAACAACAGTATCAATATCACCTCAAAACTTGTTAGAAATACAAATTCTTGGGCTCTGTCCCAAACCTACTAATTCAGAATCTCTGGCTGGGGGCCAGCAATCTGTGATTTAACAAGTCCTCCAGGGGACTCTGACACACCTTGAAGTTTGAAGACACCTGCTCCACAGTAATGAACATGGACAAACTACGAGTTCATGCAACAATACAGGTAAGTACTCAAAGCGTAATATTGCAAGAAAGAAGCCAGAGTCACAAGAATTCAAATTGTATATTCCACCTATACAAAAATTGTTTTTAAAAAAAGATAGAACTAAATTGTTTAGGGATACAGAATCGAAAGGAAAACTATTAAGCATAAAAGGAAGTGTTTAACATTGTCTCTGATAATCTCTTAGTGATAATCGGTGATTTTCTCTAGGGGAGAGAATAAGGTGTTATTATTAGGAAAAAACATTTAGGAGCCCTCTGTTGAAAACGTTCTATTTCTTGATCCAGAAAATTATATACCTTTTCATTATATAATTTATAATATATATAAACAACATATTTTCTATACACTTCTTTGTACATGTATATTTCACTATATATTATATATACCACATATTGTATAATATATAACTTATAATTATATGATATATTATATTTAAATAGAAAAAAGCAAATAGGAATATTGGTAACAAGTAGAGTCAAATCCAGTAAAATTTATCTGAAAAGAGATAATCTGGAAAGGACCACAGCCCTGGGAAATAGAATTTAAAAATGCATTAAACTGAGTTATATTTGAGAGACGTGTATCTGTTTTATTCATGCTGTGCCCCAGTGCCTAGGGGCCTGTTTGGCATACAGTAGGCACTCAATAAATATTTGTTGAGTGAATAACTGAAAGCATGGAAGTACATGTCAGGCAGCCAGCAGGAAGTGAAGCAGAGTTTCTTCTGGAAAATAGAGATGGAAGGTATTCAAGGAAAAGGAGAAAACCAAGATGCTACAGGCACTTTGAGAGGAAAGAGTTTAGGAAGCAAACTGAATGGCCCCCCCGGGGAAAGACATCAGTTGTGACACTAACGTGCAACTGACGTCATCTGTCCCCTAGCCTGACAGTCCCCAACCTTCTTGGCACCATGGACCAGTTTTGTGGAAGACAATTTTTTCCACAGACGAGGACGGGGGTATGGTTTGTGGATGATTCAAGCATATTACATTTATTGTGCATTTCATTTCTATTGTTATGTGATAATATATAATGAAATAATAAAACAACTCACCATAATGTAGAATCAATAGAAGCCTTGAGCTTGTTTTCCTGCAACTAGATGGTCCTATCTGGGGGTGATGGGAGACAGTGACAGATCATCAGGCATTAGATTCTCATAAGGAGTATGCAACCTAGATCCCTCCCACGCACAGTTCACAACAAGGTTCGCACTCCTGTGAGAATCTAGTACCGACACTGATCTGACAGGAGGCGGAGCTCAGGTGGTAATGCGAACGATGGGGAGTGGCTGTCAATACCATGAAACTTTGCTAGCTCACCTGCCACTGACCTCCTCCTGTGCAGCCCAGTTCCTAACAGGCCACAAACAGGTACTGATCCGTGGCTCAGGCACTGGGGACCTCTGCTCTAACCACAGGCTCAGAGAAGCAGGAAAACATTTCATATCCCCTCATTAATGCAGTGAGAATTCTGAGACCCTCCATACCTCCTGGAGAGGGGCAGTGCATCTTGCAAGCAGGATTTTGCAGTCATGGAGAAAAACTAGAAAGAGAGGGAACAAGGACAACTAGGAAGAATACATACACTGAGCCCCTGAAATGGCACCAGATGAATTTGGGGAAACTCCATTACTTAAAGAATAAATGGAGAAAGTTGAGCATGAAAAGCCCCTATCTCTCATATTGTATCAGTGTGTCTTTAACCATTCACTTCCCCTGGTCTGACGCTTGCAACAACAGTCTTTATGCCCAGGCGGCGATCCTGCCCAGCATGGACTCACTCATCGTCTTTAGCCCTAGCCCAGTCTCTTTCCTTTCTCATCACAGAACTCTGAGAACACCCTGAGAATCTGGAGGTTCCCCTTTCCTTCGATTCCTCACACTCTTTTGGGAACACATTTAATACGATCCCACAAAGACTCTTGCTCTCTGAAATCCCAAGAACACTTCTCTCCAGCACAATGACTTTGACATAGGAACCACTTTTATTTCCTTGGACTTGGCCAGCTTTTCAGAATATGTAGACAACTGACTCCTCATTCTCTCATTGCCTTCTCATGGTCAAGTCATTTTGCTCAAGCAGCACAGGCCCTGTGAATTTTCTCTTCGTATATGACATTGATTCTAACTTATTGAGTTATGTCCGAGGAACCCCAGCTCTCTCCTTTAAGTAGAAAACGAGCAGCTCTGTGTGTGGAGCTCAAGTTTACTTCTCTGCAGAATTCTACCCACAAATCATTTTGAACCTAATTCACCTCAAAATGAACAAAGCAACAAAAGAGCAGATCAGCGTCTTTCCCAACACTCTTTCACAGCAGGTTTTGTTTTCCATCGAGTTGAGCTAATCTCACACATCTTCAGCATACCTGTCGTGTGGTCTACGGGGATTGGCAGAGACTTTCCGGATACATGGATTTTTGTCTAATGTGGCTGTGTGACCTCAGTCAAGGGAAAGAGACAGGACCGCTTTACAGTGTCTCATTATGAGAACATAAGAGGGTGACTTCCTAGGATTCTCTTCCCGCTTTGAAAGGTTCTGCTGGCATTTCGATTTATAGTTCACCTTCTTTGGGGATTTTTGTTAGTCCAATATTCTTCCCCAGACAGGCTGCAGTGTTCCTATCTGAGCCAATAAGTGGAACTTTGAGGCGCGTTAGGGGTATTTAAAACAAAAGAGAAAAGAAATATGAATCCCAAATATTTCCACTCGACAACCCATGGCAGGCAGACACAGAGTGCTTCAAGTCTCGCTTGACAGTCAGTGCAGGGCTCACGCTGCGCTTTTCTCCAGATGGGAAGTCACGTGTTTATATCCAGTGTGTGTGTCCTAAATTGTGAACTCATCATGCATAGTCCAGGCACAGGCATTGTTGTGATTCTCTTTGTCACACGGCAATCATGGGGCCACACAAAAGTAAGGGCTTCTCAGGCTAGGCACCTAGTCCCAGCTACTCTGGAGGCTGCATTGGGAGGATAGCCTGAGCCCAGTTCAAGACTGCACTGAGCTGTGGTGGCACCACTGCACTCCAGCCCATGCGAGAGAGCGAGAACCAGTCTCTAAACGAAAAACAAACTTTAAAAAGTAAATGCTTCGAAGGGGGCAGTGAAGGGAGGTGAAGGAGGTCTGGAGGGAGAGCAATGTGTCCCGCATCCCAGAAAGTGGGCGTCGGACCAACACTGAGCCCTCTGCTGCTGTTGCCCACATCCCTTCCTTCTTACCCAGACCTTCCCGCCCTTCTGTCCCAACTTTAACATTCTGCAAGCCCCCCAGGGGCTTCACTTTTAAGACCACCTCCCACGATGTAAGATCCTAGAATTCTCAGCATTCGTTGGCCCAGAAGAGGACAGGCCATAAAGAAAAATGAGAGAGAGAGAGAGAGAAAGAAAAAAAAAAAAAAAAAAAAAGCAGAAACACAAAAAGCACTTAAAATGATTTCTGGTTCCCATCCAGACGTCCATCATCAGATATAAATCAGACTCCCCACAGCATGCTACTGTCTGAGTTTTTTACAGGCCTTAAGTGATCACTTTGGAAAAGCCATCTAAATATGCTCACGTTTTAACCTGCATGAGCCTATGTTGAAAGCTACCCACGTAATGCAGCGCAGTCACATGCTGCCTCTTGCATCACGACTATGTCACTCATGTATTTCCATGCCCAGGGGAACTGTCCCAAGAGTAGCAAAGGCCTTTGAAGTTCTAAAGAAAACCAAAATTGCCTGAACTGTTTATATTTGGATTGGCCCCAGCAAAGAAAAGCTTTCACTTTTCTGTTATACTCCAGAGATGTTGCATCCAAAAAAACTTTCCGAGGGTTCTGGGAGTCCTGCTAGGGCACCTGATGATAACATCCTAGTGGAACAAACTCCAATAGGGAAGAACGTTACAGCGATTCCCGGAGGCTGATACCAGGCATCTCATGCCAATTAAAATCTCTCGGCAAATTCATCTAATTGCAAGGCATTCTCCTTCCCTGACCTGTTTAGTAGCATCTCAGCCTGCAAACACAGCCTTACTGAAATCACTACAATGTTTTAACGTGCTTTGTGGAGCTACAGAATTTCCCAGTGGGTCAGTAACTGGTGTATATTGCTTTATATTTTAACAGTCTCTCTACAAATTCAGAATCAGAAGCCAAATATATTCATCCTGCGGTGATTTGCTTATTGCCTATGAATGGCACTTAGACAAGAGCAACAATGCACTTTTCACTGAAACTGGTTTGATTTCAGTGTTCTGGCAAGCGCTTGGAAAAACCCTCCTGCTTCATTCCCAGTGCATAAATCTCAGTCCTGCACTCTCCATTTCCATGAAATGAGAAGGGAAGAGGGGAGGAGCTGAGCTTCATTAACAGGTGGTTGGGTTTGGAAGGCGCATTGGGTTGCATTCTTTCACCCTCCCTTTTCCTCACTCAGTTCAAGCTGGTAATCAGGGGGAAAGTTGCTCTAAAATGCAAATGGAGTGCCTGATAGAAGGGGCTGCTGTGAGGAGATCTCCATGAGAAACACGGCTTCTGCTACAACAGTCAGCAGAACCCCAGTATTGGATCACCGTTCCTTTGAAAGATTCGAGACACACAGAACCAGTATGTCTTCGTTAGACTAGAAGCTCATTCAATGAAATCGTTTGGCGTTAAATCAAGAGTGGCTTTAAAGCAAGACTGGATGGCCCCACATGGAGCTGCTTAACACAAGGCATGTAATAAATAAGGCATGAACGACTGATCCCGGCAGTGCTCCTACCAGCCAGACACTGGGTGTTTTGGAGGAGCATTTCTTTATTAGCAACCCCATCAAGCTCATAAAGTTGCCCAGCAGTTTCACCACTCTCTTTTTAAAATCCTGTCAGTTTCCTTGGGAGGCAGGCTGAAGTTCAGGACACATGCGTTTGGACTGAGAGCCTCTTCCACGGTCTGATGGCACATACCTCAGTGGCATGTCATCTTCTTTCTTCTCTTCTCTCCCCCTCCTTTGGTTAAGTTTGTCCACTGTTTCACACTAAATGTATGAAAGAGGTACTGGATCACCATGCCTTTCTTCCCTCTAGGAAATCCCTGTTCAGGCTTCAGGATCCAGCCGAAAGGCAGCCTTTCCCAGCTTTCCCCTCCACTGTTGACTGCCCCTAAACCAAGGAATCGAAGCCAGTAGCCACGGCACAAGGCCGACGTGTGTGTTAGTTGTCGGGATGTTCCTGGAGCGCTTCCACTGTATATGCATAATGTCTAAAATTTGAATTTGAATTAATATGTCTCACAAGCCTCATGCAAGTGGCCATTCCTCTGACAAAGAAAGTAGCCTAAGTAGAAAGTGTGGTGGAAAACAAAGAGGCTACAAACCAGATGGTAGCAGATGGAAGAGAGAAGAGGCAACAGGCCTCAAGACTCCTGAGGGCAGAACTATGAAGACGGGAAGTGAGTGAAGTGGTGCATTGGGCTTGGGAGAGGGGAGGGCCCAGGTCTCGGACTTGGGCAAATGGGTATGTGGCACAGTGATTCTCTGAGAAAAGGAACAAGGTGGAGTGGATCTGTAGAGGGAAATAATGAGTTTTCTTGTATTCAAATTTTTTGGCTTTCATAGAATTCTACTTTCAATTCTCAGAAGAATGAGGCTGTAAATCATTTCTAAAATTAAAAATCACAATATAGAGATGGTGCCATTGTGTTTGAAAGCAACCGTTCTCTCTGCCAGGCTGGGGGAGACATTCTTTCAGAGAAGGCACCTTCTCTGACTTCAGGGCAACTTCGTTCTCGCTCAAGTCAGAATCAGGAGAGGGCAGGACTGAGAGCTGGCGGAATGCTGTTTTTGGAACTCCTTTTGCTCTGGCTATCACAAGTGCCAGGTGTAGCCTGCTTTCTGAAACTGCAGAGATTTTAAAGAAAGACCCCGTGGCATCTTCCAAGACTGAATGCTAGCTGCTCTGAATGCAGCTGTCCCTCGGTCACTCTCAGTCTTGCCCTTCAGGCATTTCAAAGAGCTCCTTCTGAAAGCATTCCATCCCTTTGTTGCTCTCGGCCAAACTTGCCAAACTCGCTTTTTGGCTTGTGAGTGTGTGCTTTTCTCTATGGAGCTGAGTCATGGCCAGCCTGGAGCTGCCCCCTCCCCTACCACCCCCGCCTTCCCTCCGCCCCGGGACAACTGGTAGGGTGATTGCGTTTAACTTAACTCAATTCTCACCTAAGTGTAGCCACCTGTCAGGACTCCCATGAATCTGCAAGTAGCTTTTCCATCCCTTAGGGTACGCAGAAATTCCCCTTAAAATGCTCCACCCAGAACTGACAACGTGATGCCATGAGGTCTGTATTCTGCGATGTCATTAGATGTGGAGGGAATAATGGGTGGGCTTGCTTTGTCACAGTGGGCTTAAAAACTCCAGCTCTAAGGACTGACTCATCAAAACCTACATCTCCAACTCTTCTGCCTGTCAGTGTGTCAACTTGGGCAGGAAACTTATTGTCTCAACAATTGATGTTCTCATCTGCACAGGGAGATTAAAATCGTACCAGCCTCAGCCTCACTTTTGTTGTGAACTAAAAGAAATGATGAGTGTAAAGCGGTTATGCAGTGGCCAGCACATAGTATGCGCCCGGTTAACAATCGTTGTTATCAGAATGTATGTCCCACAAGCTACGTCAAAATGAGCTTCTAAAAATTTGATTAATAGGTTCACATATATGGTTTGATAGAAGAAATAGACCCAGTGTTCCATGGATCGGTAGGGTAATTAGAGTTCTCAATAATCTATTGCACATTTCAAACTAGCTAGAAGAGAATAATTCAAGTGTTTCTAGCATTAATAAAGGACAAATATTGAAAGTGATAGATATCCCAAGTACACCAATTTGATTCTTACAAATTACATGAATATATTAAATTATCACATGTACCCCCGAAACTGTGGCTATCTACTATGCATCAGTTAAAAATAATAAATAATGAAGGGGTCACAATGGAAAGGCATTTCTACATAGAAAAAATATCCATTGATCACTAGAATGTTAAATGTACATTTCACTTCTGTTCAATGATTGAATCATACGCTATTGGAAAAACTTGAACCTGAGTTTGGAATGTTAGCGAGGAGTGACTTAAATTAGTTGAATATTCAGAGCTGGTGACACAGTTCTGTGTATATATGTGTGTACACACACACACAGAGGATCAATAGAAAGTCTGCAGTTCATTCATGCCACCTCTTCTGCCTCTCCGGATTCTGTAGTTCTGAGCCCAGAACAGACTACGCAGAACAGGAGCATTAAACCTGAGCATGGGGCCTGACAAACAAGGACGCTCCTGGCGCTCCGATCACTTAACCTCCCCAGACCTTGGGTTCTTGGGCTGTAAAATGACCTGTATGGCCTCTCCCATCTTAACACTCTGCCGTTTCAGGAAGACGGGTTTTAATTGCAAGTAGTAGGTAGCGGTGCTCAGACTTTCTTTGCAAAGGTCATGCAAGGTGTTTATTTAAACACAAACTCCTGGAAACCATCCTGAGAAAAGGATCATTGTGGACCTTGGTGCCCTCTGAAAACCGACTTGAAGGAAGGAATCAAAGCTGCATTGGCCCGTTGTCCTCAGCACACTGTTCTCCGCACCTGAAATGCTTTCTTCCAGGTGCCCCTGCTCACCTGTCGCCTCTTGAGCCCCACATCGCTGCCTCCCACACGCTTCTGCTATTGTCCTCTTCTAGATGTGGGTTTTTCTGCTTTTCTTTTGTACTTTTTTTCCAGTTAGCTAAAATAATAAGCCACAGGATTAGAAATAGGTGTATTACTTCAACAACTAATTATTTTCCTGAAAATGAAAGCTGGTGGGTCTATTTTAAGAGTTAATTAGCTGACAGGGGAACCAAATTTACCCTACAGTGCATTTCAACCTGCATTTCAGAAAAGTAATAGGGAATCACCCGCCAAGTTTCAGTGAATCCGTGAAAGCAGAGAAGCAAAGTGGGCAGCCAGTGCACCCAGGCAATCAGAATTCACCAGAGAGCTCATCTAATTTTTCTCAGGGAGAGTAATAATAATAGTAATAAAGATTTCCTCTCATTTAATGACCATAAGTCATCTTTCTCTCATTGCCATACTGTAACGGTAGCCATAAAGGATGGCAGGCTCATGGCTGCCGGAAGCTGCAGACTTCACACAAGTCCATGAGGGAGCTTGGAGCTGTCCCTTCTGGTGAGGACTTAACAGAGGCCACCTCTGCACTGCAGTCTGACAAGCGCCCAGAATCCTGACGTGTCATCTTGTTAGAAGGGGTCTCTTGGGTCTGTGCCCTACCAGGTGACATTCTGGCATTGCCCTGCTCCCTGGCTGAAGTCTCTATCATTCCTTTCCATTTTGGGGAGACATTCAGCCCACCCCAACCCCTTTGGACGAGTTGCTTTAATCTGTGCAGAGGCGTCACAGAACTGGTTGGAAGGCATTCCATCCCTGCCAGGTGACTCCAGCCAAATGGGCAGCCTTAGTGACTGCTTCTACCACACAGCCAGCATTACTGTCTGCTCCGTACCACCCTGTAATGGGAACAGGCCACTGCAATGATCTTATTGACAAGGGCACAACTGTCACTCACCCCACCACAATGGTCTACTTCACAGAGGGAAATAATAAAGTCATTATCAGCTACATTTGGACAGACTCATTCTTAACTGGGGCCATGCCCCGGCCTTCCAGTGGTGGTCTACAGTGAGCCCTGAGTCCCAGCCCTTGCTGCAGTTCATCATATATTTCTCACTACACATCAACATAATTCTGAACGTGAATCTCATGTGTGCCTAATGGAAAGGATGGTGCTGGATGGCCAGGCAGTTGGTCCAACTGCAGAGACAACCATTTAGTCTTCCAAGAGGGCAGAATGGGGCTGAGTCTGAGGCAAAGCCCAAGGCCCCATGCCCACAGCCTGGACCTTCTCTGGCAAAGGTCAAATGCATTCCACAGGCTAGACACAGCAGTCAAGCAAGAATGACCTGGAGAAAAGGGCACTCCCTCTCTGGCCTCAGTTTCCCCTTCTGTAAAGTCAGAGGATTGCTACTCAAAGTGTGATCTGTAGACCTGCAGTATCAGTGTTCATAGACCATAAGCAAATTCCTGTCCCACCCCAGGACAGGATGACTGTCCTCTCTGAACCTCAGTTTCCTCATCTGTAAAATGGAGCTAAGACCACTTCTTACTTTGGGGGTGAAAAACGAATGAGATAACATATGTCAGTACCCGGTACAGTGAGTGTAAATGCTCAATAAATGGGACCAAATGAGCTAATCTTTAAAAATACCCACTTCTGACTTGGGTTTGACGGCATGATTACGGCATTCACAATGGGATGTGGGCTTGCAAATGTCTGCAACCCTCTCCTCCGGCCTTTATACTTCAAGAGGCCAGTTAGAGTTAGAATCTCTGTAATTGATGTAAGACTCCATCTCAGCTTGGAGAAACTCAAACATAAAGAAGGAAGTATTTCTTTTTTCAGAGAGTTGTACTTAGGAAAGCCAACCGGCTTCACCTTTCCCCCAAAACGTTATTGTCTGCACAGTGGGACCTGACCCAGTGGGCTTCGTGGAGGAACAGCAACACCCGCTGGGACCCTGTTCCCTTTGTGTAAACAGAGCAGCTCCAAACCGCGGCCCTCCTGGGCCCCCTAGCGGCGGCAGGGATGGGCACAACGTTCAAAGATCCGGCAAAGCCCTCAGGAACGGCCCTGGCACAGGCGGCCCAGGAATGCCGGGCGGTTTTGCACCCTTCAGTGCCCCCGGTCTTCGGAAAGGTGGAGCCCCAAGGCAGGGGCGCTCTCCCTGAGTCGGGACAGGTGCAGTGACTCTCAGCTTGTAACCTCCTACCCCTGTCAGCCCCATCCTGACGACACAGCCAAAGCCCCAAACTATGATTTGAGTATCAACAGTATCCCCAGATGGTAATACAGAAAGGTGGACACGCGACGGCTTTGGAGTCAGAAATACTTCGATTCCAGTCCTGGCTAACCTACTTACCAACTGAATATTCTTAGACTAGTTACTTAATCACTCCAGGCCTCCATCTTCTCACTATAAAACAGGGGTGACAGTGCTTCCCTCATAGGGGAGCTTCAATTATTAAATGACAACATGCATATATATGTATGCATATAAAATTTCATACCGCTATAAACCAGAATATAGGTTTATCTATCAATGAATACACACACAGAGAGGGAAGGCACCTGGCCCTTGGGAAACACACACTTGTAGGTACTGATTACCATAACTACCCAGGCGAACACACCTAAAAAAATTGAAAAAGTGTTTTTGCAGTTTTCATGTTTAGATCTGAAACAACCTGTTAGTTACACTAGGACCTGACTTGTGGGAATTAGCCTTGGATACAGGAGGCCTGGGGCAAACAACTTTTCTAGTTCTCTGACTCTACAAGTGTGATCTCCTCAAGGGAACTTTAAAAGCAGCCCTGAGGATGCAAAGGCATAAGATACAATGGACTTCCGGGATGTGGGAAAAGGGTGTGGGGGAAGGGGATGGGGGGAGGGATAAAGGACTACAAATTGGGTACAGTGTATACTGCTCAGGTGAAGGGTGCACCAAAATCTCACAATTCACCACTAAAGAACTTACTCACGTAACCAAATACCACCTGTTCCCCAAAAACCTACGGAAATAAAAAAAAAATAATAAATTTTTAAAAAATTAAGCAGCCCTGAAAGGAAAGGAAATCACAAAAGAAGAGCTGTGAGTATTTGGATGCTAAGAGGGGAGTAAGTGACCCAACTTGTCTTAGGAAATGGGATATCGGGTTTGAAGCTATGCAGGTGCACAGAACTGGGGAATTTTAATTAGAAGCTAGACTCTTTCCTTCTTGCTCCTTCCCAGCTCCCTGGGCCACTGCCCAAACAGGGCTCAATCTAAAGTCCGTGAGTCAACGACACGTAGTAAGGGTGTCTCTTTGCCAGTCAGTAGAAAACCCAAAATGTGGATAAGATGCAGGTGTTGGCCAGGCGCAGTGGCTCAAGTCTGTAATCCCAGCACTTTGGGAGGCCGAGACAGGCGGATCACGATGTCAGGAGATCGAGACCATCCTGGCAAACACGGTGAAACCCCATCTCTACTAAAAAATACAAAAAAAACTAGCCGGGCGAGGTGGTGGCGCCTGTAGTCCCAGCTACTAGGGAGGCTGAGGCAGGAGAATGGCGTAAACCTGGGAGGCGGAGCTTGCAGTGAGCCGAGATCCGGCCACTGCACTCCAGCCTGGGCAACAGAGCGAGACTCCGTCTCAAAAAAACAAAAAAAAAAAGATGGAGGTGTTGATACAATCCTCCTAAAGTCTGTCCTTTGGTTTTGCTAGAGAGATCCATGATCAATAATCTATTCTCCTAATCCATCCAACAAGAATCAACAACCCTTTTTATCTGAAGGAATCACTAGATGGAAGAACACAAGCTAAATCAACACTATCTCTAAAATCTTTAGAAAGATAAAGCTATTAATTTAATCCAGTGAAAAGAGTATTGAGCATATACTAGAATAGGAAGATGTAGATAAAATCCAGTCCTCGAGAAGATCACAACTCAATGGACGAGAGAAACATATTTACTCCCTAAATCAACAGTAGAAAATAAATGCACATTTAGAGGGACAAAACAGTACTAAGGAAACATTAAGAAAGGAAAGGTTCCTTCAAATTGCATTTTGGTGAAGCTGCTATATGCCAAATTTTGTGCTCCACAAAGGAAAATAAAAATGAATCAGATTTCTTCCTCGGCTATGAGGAGTTTTGTATCTCTCTGGGAAGACAGATGTTTAGGAAACAAGTTATAATCCGATGTGATGATGGTAAAGCAATGTTCAGAGACTACAAGAAGCACAGGAAGGGAGAGGCATGTATCCATGCATATCAGGGAGGGCATCCTGGAGGAAGCGGCCTTGGGGTAGGTGGGCAGCAGGGGTAGGGAAATTGACTGACCAGCTCCTAACCTTTGGGCATCATCTTAAACCCAAATGGTGATGTTTAACCTCATGATATTGGCAATGGAGTCCAGAAAGTCTTCCATTACTTCAGGGTTTAACTCTGTTAAATTCTTTATTCAATATTGCTAATATTAAGCTTTGGTTCTCTGAAGTGGTTTTATCTTCCACTGGTCAAGAGTTGCCAGAGCTAAAATAATTTCCTCTTATGCTCAATCTGTTTGTAGAAGAAATGGTTGATATCTACTTTCTACAAATCATTATCTTAATGGAGTGTCACAAGACCACCATCCTTTGACCACATTCTCTTAATGAAGATGGAAAGCATAAATGGATAAAACCAAGCACTTCTGTTCTGGTATTGCCAAAACTAGTCAAATGGTGTTGCATAAATTGGACTTAAGTATCACTTGTCACATGGGTGACTGGTAGAGGTTACCAGGGTATGACAGCTGTAATGAGGAGGGCTCCCAATCAGCAGGCTGGGAGAGGCAGAAGCTATTCCTGTTGCTAGAGCTTTCTTTACAGATGCTGATACTGAATCTGGAGGTAGTTCTTTAAAAGTTTGTTTAAAAGTGGCTCAGGAGTTCAAGACCAAGCGGGAAACATGGCGAAAACCCATCTCCCCAAAAATACAAAAATTAGCTGGGAGTGGTGGCGTGCCTGTAGTCCCAGCTACTCGGGAGGCTGCGGAGGGAGGATCACTTGAGCCCAGGAGGTCAAGGCTGCAGTGAGCTGAGATTGCACCACTGCACTCCAGCCTGGGCAACAGAGTGAGACCCTGTCTGTCTCTCTCTCTCTCTCTCTCAAACACACACACACACACACACATACACACTCATGAATGGAAGGCATCATTCTGTGTTGCAGTTACCAAGTGCTGTCCCAGTGTACAATATAAAGTTCTAGTTCTTCGTTATCTTAATGATTTTTTCTTTTGCTTCAACAAATGACTTTTATGGTTGATCGATATCCATGCAAAACACTTTACTTTAAAAAGCCCATATGGATATTAATTTTCTTACTTTGACATAGAGAGTAAGGAAATGTGCAACACCAACATGCAAATATTAGCAGAATTGATTCATTTTGTTTTGAGCTAGAGTCTGTTGTGATTTTGCTTTCAACCTGCCGAATATTTCACTTTATTGTTATCTGCCCAGTTTGAATACCAATCCTTTTTACTTTTTAGGCAATATGCATATTTTAATGATGAAAACATTACATGTTGACTGTCAAATATTATTCCCTACATTCAAAAACTAAACACACAAAAAAAAAGACTCGATGGGGAAATGGTGGATTTGGGACTAGGGCAGGCAACCTTCAAGATGAGCCTGGAACTCATTGTCATTCCAGATGTGAGGAAGTGCTCAGCACAATGATGAGAAGAGCGTACAGAAACCAGCACAAAGGGCTCCCATTGGCCATGTCATGAAGGGGATCCCAGGGGCCAAATCGGACAATTTGAGCAAGGAAATAGTGATACTATCTCCTAAAGCAGAAATCCGTGAGTCTATGCTGAGGTAAGTAAATGAGTAAATAAATGGAAAATGGAGAATGTTTTCTTCCTCCATCAGTGGAATACAATTGGTTAATCATTGTAAGAATTCAGCCAATGATGCTGAATTGGTGAGTGAAAGGTCAAGAGAAATGCGATAGTCCACACTCTCAGTATGCCTCCATGCTGTCGAGGAAATCTGCAGGTACCTCTTTAACCAAGTGATCAAGGTTAACTTCACCAGTAATTCGACAAACTGCAACCACCTAATGTGTGGTAGGATGCATGATAGGAACACATTGTCACTTCCGTGAGATTGCCGCCAAAATTGCATAATCTGAGTCTAATCATCAGACAAAACCAAATAGAGGGGCATTCTTTAAGACAATAGGCCTCTAACATACAAAAATGTCAAGGCCTTGAGAGACAAGAAAAAACACAGAAGACATCCAGCCAGAAAGAAACTAAAAACGTAGGACAGCTAAATTCAACGTGTGGACCGGATTGAATCCTCCTACTAGAAAGGACATTATTGCAATGATGGGAACCTTGGATCGAGTCTGTAGGTTCGATTATAATACTATATTAATGTTAATTTTCTGATTTTGATGGTTGTATTGGCATTATGTAGAGGAGTGTCTCAGGTTGTAGGAACTATTTGCTAAAGTATTTGGGCTCATGGGCATTGTGTCGTAACTTAACAAATTGTTCAGAAATAAAGCTCTTTGTACTAGTCCTGCAACATTTTTGCAAGCAGGAGATTATTTCAAAATAAAAACAAAAAAAGAGATGATAGGACTCTGAACAATATAAAAAATAAACTTTCAGAGGTGATAAGGGAATTAAAAAAAAAAGACAAAATTTGTGACAAAATTTGGAAGCCATATTTGACACAGAATGTATCATTGATGCTGTTTAAAATTAACTCAACAATGTTGAGACCTAACATCGACCATTTATCTGTGGATAAAGCAGTGAAAAACCAAACAGATAAAATAAATGTGCAAAACAATTACATGAAGAACAAATAAAAGAAAACCAATATGTTCAAAATTGTTCCTGAAGAAGAAAATAAAACAGAGGTAACAAAAAATATCCAGTTTTACTATGAGAAAACTTTCCAGGAAACAAACAAACAAACAAACAAACAACAACAACAAATGAATCTGTAGATTTGGAAAAAAAGAAAACACCTCATCCTACCAGTAAAATTAATAGAGAATTCATTGCTTAATTCAATAGAAAAGAAGAATCCTTCAGCATCTCGACATAATAACAAATCACCAGCAGTTCAGAGAAAATTTCAGCCTCAGGTACCTCAGCAGGACTGGATCCCACAAAAGAATGAAGCTATGCTCGCACAGTAGTAACAACAAAAAAAAAATGGTTTGCAAGTATTCCATGTCAATTTTACGAGTCATCATTTATTGGCAAGGAAAAAGAAAACATTCCTACCTTTCCAAGGACTGAGGATACAGGCGTCACATGGGGTATATACGCGAAGACTGTGGCAGAGTCTGCTGGTTGTGTCTCCTGCTTCGTCAGGGACGGGACTCTGAAATGAGGAAGGCACAGAGCCAGCCAGACTTAAAATGACACTTTCCAAATTCCCTTTCATTCAGCTGTTGCCATGTTGATCAAGTTCTGTCCAAAAGAATCCAAGAAGTGCTGTGAGGGGTTTCCGGGCAGTTTTTCCCAGGGAGAAGCCTGTCCTCCGTCTCTCTTTCTTCTGAGGAGGCCAGAGGGCTACCAGTCTAGATCTTTAGGACTTAGTTCACGAAGGCCCAGTCACAGCCCGGGCCTGCCTGCTTCCAGACTTCTTTTGGGAGAGAGAAATAAACTCCTATCTTGATTAAGCCTCACTTGTTTTCTGATTTCAAACACCTGCAATAAATCGACCCCAAAATGACGCCAAATGAAAGATTAAATCACAAATGCGGAAATCATTTGTATGAAAGAAATCATAGTGAACATTGAACTCTATTAAACATAAGATAAATTGGCTGGGCACAGTGACTCATGCCTGTAATCCCAGCATATTGGGAGGCCGAGGTGGGCAGATCACCTGAGGTCAGGAGTTCGAGACCAGCCTGGCCAATATGGTGAAACCCAGTCTCTACTAAAAACACAAAAAATTAGCCAGGCATGGGGGCCGGTGCCTGTAATCCCAGCTACCTGGGAGGCTGAGGCAGGAGAATCGCTTGAACTCAGGAAAGGGAGGTTGCAGTGAGCCGAGATCACACCACTGCACTCCAGCCTGGGCAACAAGACCTAAACTGCATCTAAAAAAAATAATTAATTAATTAATTTAAAATTAAAAAAAAAAACCATAGGTTAAATTAAAACAGTTGGGGGTAAATAGAGTTAAAATGCCATGACATGCTATTATAACATTCTTGAAATAAAAGATAAATAATGTATAAATAATTTGATGATTGTGGATTGGGATAAAATCCAGACTGTGTCAGCAGGTGGATGCAGCCAACTGATGGATGCCGGTTAGAAAGAGGAGATATAAGGAAAATGTGCTGATTTGTTCATCTTTCATGGGAGAAATCAATAGATTCGGTTTCATTTTTAAAATGGATGAATTAAGGAATATGGATTTAAGAATATTACTTGATATGTCTGTGTCAGCTAGGATTAGGTTTAGCTGATACTAAAAGAACACCAAAATTGTAATGGTTTAACACATTAAGAGATTTACTTTTTTTTCCCCTCAAATAAACTGAAGCTAGAGATAGGAAGTCCAAGGCTACTTCAGTTCAAATTGGTATAGAAATACAGGCTTATTCTGTCTGTTTTTCCTTTCGGCCTATGGTATTTATCTCAAAATCATCCCATGTTCATAAGATGGGCATTGGAGCTTCAGCCATCATGTCTGCTTCCAAGCAGAGAAAAGAGAAGGAAAAGGGAGAAACGTTCATCTAAGGTGTCTTATATCCCATTGTTTACACATAAATGCAAGGGAAGGTAGAAAAATACAGTCTTTTGTAGCCAAGCATATTTTTGTTCCTCAACAAGAAGAGGGTTCTGTCAGGGAGGAAAACGAGCATGAATATTGAGAAGTGTGAAGACCTATACAGTGGCTGCATAGTCACCAAACTAATAAGAGAGAAGTAAACAAAACTCAGAAGATGATTTAGCAAACTGCAAATATACATTATTTCTAGTAGTTCCACAATGTTAAGGGAAAAAAAAAATGGATTGCTGAATGCTATGGGTTGAATTGTGTCCCACAAAAATTCATACACTGAAGTCCTAACCCCAGTGCTTCAGAACATGAATTTATTTAGAAATAAGGTCATTGAAGATTTAGTCAAGATTTCCTTTTTGATAAGACACATTTCCTTTTTTATAGGACTCACCAAGGAGGGTGAGTTCCTAATCTAACATGACTAGTGTCTTATCAAAAAGGAAAATATGGACAAAAACATACACACAAACACACAAAAAGAACGCCATGTGAAGAAGAAGGCAGAGATCAAGTGATGCTTCTGCAAGCCAAGAGACGCCAAAGATTGCCAAAAAGCCACCAAAAGTTTGAGAAGAGGCATGAGACACATAGTCATCATAGCCTTCAGAGGAACCAACCCTGCCAACACTTTGATATTGAACTTCTAGTCTCCAGGACTGTGAGAAAATGAATTTCTGCTTTTTAAGCCACCCACCTATGGTACCATGTTATGACAGCCCCAACAAATACACTGGGGATCATTGTTTTTCTTTTTACAAACTTCTGCAGGTTTGACTTTATAACTTTTTCTTTTTATAAATGTATAAAGTTTATTTTATACATTCATATCTTTTATAAACAGAATAAAAATAAAGATGTTTTCTAAATAGGATGAGTTTGGCAATTTTCAATTTTTGTTTTATTCTGTAAGTTTACATTTCATAGGAATCGTTGGCCTAAAAATGTTGAACAAATTTAACAATGAAGCTATCTGGACACGAAACATGTCCTTGAGAGAGGACTTTTTTGTTGGCACATTTTCCAGGTCAATTCTTGTTTTTAATTTTTAGAAACAATGATCCTCCCTAGGAAAGCATCTGTTTAAATTAAAAGGTGGTGGTGGTGGTATCGGCCTGGTTGTTTTATTTTCCCAAATCCACACAAAAAAACAGAGCACTTAGTTGCCCAAACCAAAAAATCTGTGGTCAATTTTTACAGTAAAACTAGGTGCTAAGGTATCTCCACAGACTCCAAAATAAAAGTAGATGGGGACAAATTACCTCCCACACAAGACAGGCCTATCATCAGTGTTTGTATGGGAAAGAAAGGCAAAAAGGAAGATCCAAGAACAGAATCCAATGGTAGTCCATAGGTGTCCACGGGAAAGGAGAGGGGTTGGAGCTGAGACCAATGGATGAATCCAGGAGAGCGTGCCCACTCAATGACAGTGAGTGCCAGACCCCAGGAGTCCCAGCAAGGCTACACCACAGTGACCTGGGAACTCATAAAACTGACCCGTTCTGCCCTCCCCTCCACCAGGGAGAAAATGCTGGAAATGCAATCAGAATGAGAAGGACAGAGAAACCATGCATGAAGGAAGGAGAGGGGCTCAATAAAAGAAGGGAGGGGAAGAGAGACAGGAGACTGCAGAGCCCAGACCACCACTCCTTTTTACACTAGGGGAAACTGAAGAGGAAGCTCTTTAACGTTGCAAAGGATGCCTGTACAAGGTTCTGAACGTTAAGGAAACTTATTTCACACAAAGAAAACTGGGTAGAAAAGTATCTCAAGTAACAAAATTACTTTAAGAAAACTACAAATATGGAGCAGAATAACAACCCTACCATGAAAAGACACCAAAAATACCAAAACTATAACTATTTCTAAACCATCTAAAAATTTAAGAAAAAAGTAAAAGGCATTTTTTAAACCCACGAACCATAGATAGACACATTCAATAATGAGACAGCGGAACTCAAAAACAATTAGAAAAGAAAAACATTTTAGAAATAAAGACTAACCTAGAAGGAACACAAGAAAAAATAACAACACACAACACCTTACGAGTAGAAGAGTGAAAAAAAAATCAATCATAATCCAAAATGATAAATAGAAATATTTCAGAAAAAAGTGAAAAATCTTGAAGATAGGCAATAAAAATTCAGCATATGCTTAAAAGGAGTTCCCCAAGGAAGAAAGCTAAAGAAAAGACATATAACAAATAATAAAAACTATAGTTCAAAGAAACTTTCATGAAACAAAAACTATTTGAACCCGCATACTAAATACACTGAGTCCTACAAATACCACCCGAGAATAACCATAGTCATTTACTATTAAAAGTACTTAACTTATTTTAAAAAATCCGTTGGACATGTAGGCAAAAGTGACAGGTAAAGCCAGCTGAGCTTCTGGATCTGATGGGGGCTTAGAGAACTTTCGTGTCTAGCTAACGTATTGTACATGCACCAATCAGTGCTCTGTGTCTAGCTAAAGGATTGTAAACGCACCAATCAGCGCTCTGTAAAATGGACCAATCAGCAAGATGTGGGCGGGGACAAATAAGGGAATAAAAGCTGGCCACCCCAGCCAGCAGCTGCAACCTGCTCCTTCCCCTTCCATGCTCTGGAAACAATGGTCTTTTGCGCTTCACAATAAATCTTGCTGCTGCTCACTCTTCGGGTTGCCACTACGTTTATGAGCTATAACACTCACTGCAAGGGTCTGTGGCTTCATTTCTGAAGTCAGCAAGACCACCAATGCACCGGGAGGAACAAACAACTCCCGAGGCGCCCCCTTTAAGAGCTGTAACACTCACTGGGAAGGTCTGCCGCTTCACTCCTGAGGTCAGTGAGACCAGGAAACCACCAGAAGAAAGAAACTCAGGACACATCTGAACATCTGAAGGAATAAATTCCGGACACATCACCTTTAAGAACTGTAACACTCACCGTGAGGGTTCACAACTTCATTCTTGAAGTCAGTGACACCACGTACCCACTGGAAGGAATAAATTCCGGACACAAAAGGGGTCACTTAACATATTAAGAAAACAAAACTAGCTTATTATCAGATTTTCTACATTAATGCTTTAATCCCTGAAGAGTGGAATAACATAGTTAAGGTTGTCCAAAAAAAAAAAAAAAAAAAAAAGCCTAGAATTTTGTCAGAATCAGCATATCTGATCTTCCAGTATAATGTACACTTGAGTAACTCAGAGACTATTGCTTCCATGAAAACTTCCTAAGGACTCTACCAGAAAACAAGCTTAGGGTAAACAAAATAACTAGAGAGACACTGACTTAAGTATTAGTTAGATTAAATATGTAGTTACTTGGTGGAACAAGGTTAACTGAGGCTCAAAAGGGAGAGATCACAGTCTGTAATGGCCATATGATCTACGGCACAGATGTAGGAAAAGCATGCACAAGATGGGGAGAATGGGCATAGCAGATATAAATATTTATATGTTCAGGAAATCAAAATTTATAGTTGTATCCATCCATTCTCACATTGCTATAAAGAAATACCTGAGACTGGGTAATTTATAAAGGAAAAAGGTTTAACTGGGTCGCTGTTCTGCAGGCTGTACAGGAAGCACGGCTGTGGAGGCCTCAGGAAACTCCTAATCATGGTAGACCGCAGAGAGGGAGCAGGTACATGACATGGCCAGAGCAGGAGCAAGAGAGGGAAGAGGGATGCCACACACTTTTAAACAACCAGATCGCATGAGAACTCACTCACTGTTACAGGACAGCACCAAGCGGATGGTGCTAAACCACTCAAGAGAAACCCGCCCCCATAATCCAATCACCTCCCTCCAGGCCCCACTTCCAACACTGGCGATTACATTTCAACCTGAGATATCAATAGTAAGTGTATTAGTATTGGTATGCTGAGATCTGCAAAGTGAGATAAAGCAAATAATTATGGAATATTCTAATTATTTTTCTCCTACATCAGGAGTCTGCAAATTATGCCTGTTTTGTAAATAAAGTTTTATTAGAACACAGCCATGCACATTCATTTTCATAGGGTCAGTGGCTGCTTTCACAGTGCACTGACAGAATTGAGTGGTTACAACAGAGACCATGTGGCCTGCAAGCCTGAAATACGTGCTATCTTGTCCTTTAAAGAAAAGTTTTCTGGTATTTGTGCTATATCCTTGAAAACCAGGATTGTCAGTGAGAAGAAACGAGACACAGATGTAATATAAGTAAGTGATCAAATAGAAACAGTGTGGTCTCTTGGCTTGCACAGTGGCTCTCACCTGTAATCCCAGCACTTTGGGAGGCCAAGGAGGGAGGATCACTTGAGGTCAGGAGTTTGAGACCAGCCTGACCAACATGGCGAAATCCCGTCTCTACAAAAACTACAAAAATTAGCTGAGTGTGGTGGCATGCACCTGTGCTCCCAGCTACTCAGGAGGCTGAAGTGGGAGGATCGCTTGAACCAGGAGGTTGAGGCTGCAATGAGTTGAGATTTTGCCACTGAACTTCAGCCTGGTGACAGAGTGAGACCCTGTCAAGGAAAGAAAGAGAGAGGGAGAGAGGGAAGGAGAAGAGAGGAAGAGAGAGAGAGAGGGAGGGAGGGAAAGGAGAGAGAGAAAGGGAGAGAGGGAAAGCAAGAGAGGGAAAGGGAGAGAGGGAAAGGGAAGGGAAGAAGAAAAGAAGGGAGGGAAAAGGAGAGAGAAAGGGAGAGAGGGAAAGGGAGAGAGGGAAAGGGAAAGAGGGAAAGGGAGAGAGGGAAAGGGAGAGAGGGAACGGGAGAGAGGGAAAGGGAGACAGGGGAAAGGGAGACAGGGGAAAGGAGAGAGGGAAAGGGAAGGGAAAAAGAAAAGAAGGGAGGGAAAATGAGAGCGAGAAAGGGAGAGAGGGAAAGGGAGAGAGGGAAAGGGAGAGAGGGAAAGGGAAGGGAAAAAGAAAAGAGGGGAGGGGAGGGGAGGGGAGGGGAGGCGAGGCGAGGCAAGACAGGACAGTGTGGTCCCAAATTTGAAATAGATATGTCAGCGTGAACGATTGAGTTGCTCTATCTTCTACTTTAAATCTAGTTCTGTCCCCTGAAAAGGCCTAAAGTCAATGATCATAAAACTAGTAAGGTATACCTAACACCCAGATCATGGCCCTAAAATATGATTTCTCATTTTAAAAAAAGAAAATAAAATGAAACAAAACATAGGCTTCTTATAAAAATGGCCAATTCCAGGTCTGAAGCAGGAAATGTACAAGACGAGCCAGGTTTATCTGGAAATATCAGATGGCAAAGCAGTTGCCAGAAACCACCAGGATCAGGTGCAAAGGACTCAGGAGACACCAGGAAGGGCTCCCACTGGCCACAGAAGGAATGATTTGTTTTACTACCCATAAAAATGTCCATAAATTGAAACTCTTCAAATATATTCTAAAGCATGAGTTTATGGTAACATTTTTAAAAACGATAAACTTCTGAGGATAACAAGGAACCAAGTCATTATCATGAAAACTAGTCAAAAGGAAAGAATCAAACATTTTTCTTGCCTTTTCTATATTCAATTATAATTCATAAAAAGGTACCCTGGGATGCCCAAATAGATGAAGGGATGCTTTTCCTTACAGAGATATTTCAGAGAATAAACAACAACTGAACGACAGGACGAGGATACCACCACTAAGAACCTTCAGGAAATTTACAAACAAGGCTTGAGCTGACATCAATAAGAGAGTGTGAAATGGGTGCAATGTGCCCCTGGGGCAAGCAGGGCGTGGCACAGAGTCTAACCAAGGGGTGGTACTTGGGCTGGATCACACCTCAGGATCCTGCTGCCAATTTGCAGCAAATACAGAAAACAGTTATATGTTGATGATATGGTTTGGCTATGTCTCCACCCAAATCTTATCTTGAACTGTAAGAGTTCCCATGTGTTGTGGGAGGAACCTGGTGGGAGGTAACTGAATCATGGGGGCGGGTCTTTGCCATGCTGTTCTCATGATAGTATGTCTCATGGTGTGATGATATAGTATGTCTCATGGTGTGATGATGATAGTATGTCTCAGATGTGATGGTTTTAAAAGTGAAAGTTTCCCTGCACAAGTTCTCTTCTCGTCTGCCCCCACGTGAGACGTGCCTTTCACCTTCCGCCACGATTGTGGGGCTTCCCCAGCCACACGGAACTGTAAGTCCAATAAACCTCTTTCTTTTGTAAACGGCACAGTCTAAGGGAATCTTTTTCAGCAGCGTAAAAACACACTAATACAGTTTAATTGTGCCATGAGTCTGAAATCTGCATAATCCAAACTGTGGAAAAATCTGCCCATGTAAGGACTCGGGTTCCTCAGCTGATAAATTGTAAGATGTGGAAGGGAAGCAATAGATGACAAGCCACCGGAAACACACAGCAGCCTTTTTTTTTTTTTTTTTTTTTTTTAAATGAGCAAGATTTGAGTAGATGTGTGATGTGCAAATAAAGAAATGCAAGGGAAGGAGTACAGTAAAATGAAGAGAGTGAGAGAGTGGTTAGTATCTGGGGAGGGAGGGGACCCAGATGGTTTAGGGCACATGCATAGAAAAAGTTAGCATGGTGATCACCGGGGAGAGGGAACAGTACTGCCTGGGAGGTAGCACAATGCAGGTTCCTGGGGTGCTGGTATTCTTTTCTTGATGAGGGTGCTGGTTGGACAAGTCTTTTCAGTTCATGAAAAGGCGTTGAGTTTTATCTGGGTGCAGTTTTCTTTATGTAAGCTATGCTTCCATATTTTAATGTTTTTCAAATTTACATATAAGGTTTAATATAAAGAGGTATAGATATAGAATTAAAATCTTGGACAGTATTCAATTTTATGTTTCTATTTACCTATTTAATAAATCACTTGATTTTCAGATGCTGCAACAATTGTGCTTCTAGCAACTTCTTACTTCTAAAGGTTTTAGCTTTGTAAATATGGGCACTATTTTATTTGGTGCATAAAAGAGCATAATATAACTTCATTGGCGATAGTACCTTTTATCAATATGAAATGATAAAATTTTGGAGATTTTCCCTTATTAACTGAGTTTTACTTGATAGAATCTGGTCTGAAATTCACACTTCTTCTCCAATCCCTTCTCACTCCACCCCACCCCACTTTTGCGCATCCAATTTCCAGGTTTTCTTTTTTTTTTTTTTTTTTTTAGTTCCCTGATACATATTTGTCCATCTTTTCTTTACTGGAGCCGTGCAGCACTGAGGAAGCATTATTTCACACCACCAGAATCACCAAGTTCCAGACGCAGCAGAGGACCCTGCCTTCTCTAGGGAGACATTTTGTGATTAGCTCTTTTTAAATGCTGTCATAAAATCTCACACAGCTTCAGATCTTGCTTCTTTCATTTTGTACACATTTTTATTCCATATGCATTTTATTCCAGATCAACTATATTTCTGGTATTGTATTATGGACACCAATAAGGCAGAGTACAGGCACTCAATGAACTGACAGCCTAGTGGAGAAAACAAACACAGTGCTGATGGAGTAGGATTCCTGCTCTGGTAGGGAATCTGATAGAGACAGTCTAGGGTCATGGACAGGTATTCCGAGGGGCTCCTAACCTAGACTGGGGGACAGGGAGTGGCATGGTCAGGAAAATCATCATTCTTTATACACTTGCAGGAAAAAAAAGTCAGTTTGATTTAAGAAGATCCTTGATGAAACAGTAAGATGCAGATATAGGTAAACATAGATTTTAGGCTGGATGCCTAAATCTATGCTCACGCCTGTAATCCCAGCATTTTGGGAGGCTGAGGCGGGCAGATCACGAGGTCAAGAAATCGAGACCATCCTGGCCAACATGGTGAAATCCTGTCTCTACTAAAAATACAAAAATTAGATGGGTGTGGTGGCACATGGCTGTAATCCCAGTTACTCAGGAGGCTGAGGCAGGAAAATCGCTTGAACCTGGGAGGCAGAGGTTACAGTGAGCCGAGATTGCACCACTGCACTCCAGCCTGGTAACTGAGTGAGACTCCATCTCAAAAAAGATAGATAGATAGATAGATAGATAGATAGATAGATAGATAGATAGATAGATAGATAGATTTTAATTTTGGTGAACTAAATTCTCAAGCACATATCTTTTAAGCATTCAGTGTGACAACATGGGACGCACATGTTAAGCACTTTTGTTGCATGTGGAGGCCTGGTGATGGTTTTGAGGAAATATTTGTTTTCCTTGTGTGACGGTTTAAACTCAACTAGCTACTATTTCATGGAACATCACTTTTACTTGAAAGAATAACAGACAAACTGTGGTAATTTGGAATTGGGTCTTTAGAAAACATTTTCTCAAAAATGAGGAATAAAATAAGATTTTATTTTTAAGTGAATCTTAGGATGTTGAAGAACTTACATATATTGCCATGAACTTGACAGCTTTCCAATACTTAAAACTTTATTGATAGGGTGGGTGGTGACATTAACAAATGTACTTTTCAAAACTGTATTATGAAATGTGTCAATGTTTGTAAGACCTGCATAATTCAGCAAACCAATATTTTCAAAGTGGGAATGCATGACGTTATAAAATCATGACTGGATAAAATATCCACTCCAAGTGCAATATAGACCAATGGGTTTTAAAGTAATGAGAGCATGAAAGGTATATTTATCTGAGTGAGGTGGCTCACACCTGTAATCCCAGCACTTTGGGAGGTCAAGGCGGGTGGATCACCTGAGGTCAGGAGTTCGAGACCGGCCTGGCCAACAATGGTGAAACCCCGTCTCTACTAAAAATACAAAAATCAGCAGGGCGTAGTGGCAGGCACCTGTAATCCCAGCTACTCATGAGGCTGAGGCAGGAGAATCACTTGAACCCAGAAGCAGAGGTTGCAGTGAGCCAAGATCGCGCCACTGCACTCCAACCTGGGTGACAGAGCAAGACTCCATCTCAAAAAAAAAAAAAAGAAAAGAAAAGAAAGAAAGAAAAATTGATGTAGTTTTAGATTGCACGCTGCAACTAACCTTCAAGTAACTATACTTGCTGTGTTTTGGTTATCCACAGTTATTTGAGAAGGCCATTAAAATAATACTTCCTTTTCCAAATACACGTATGAGGTTCAATTTTCTTCATTTTCTTCAACTAAAACATATTTTAAGAGATTGAATTCAGGGGGAATATGCGAGTCTAGCTGTCTTCTATGATGTCAGACCTTGAAGAGGTTTGCAAAATGTAAAACGATACCACTCTCTTCATTAAAGTTTTTGTTTTGGAAAATAGACTTCTCTTGCCTAAGAATGTGTTATTTATGTTAACCAGTAATAGAGCTATCATTTGTTATGTTTAAAATGAATTCAAACTATTTTTTTAAATTTCTCAGTTTTCATTTTGAATGCAGAAAATATTATTATGCTTAAGAGATGAGCCCTGAGATTAAAAACTTTGGGAAACTTCACTATACACACAAGAGTGACAAAAATAAAATGAAATGTAAAAGGAAAGCTCCTCAGAGACCTTAGCAATCTTTAAGTGTCCAGATAAAGGATGATTATTGGAAACAAAGGATATCAGTTATCTGAATATGTTGCCTAGTTTATTGTAGGTACATGGCTGAGTTGAAGCCAAGACGTAAAACATCATCAGCCAGCCTCACACGATAGACTCTTGACATCCAAAGGAAACATAAACTCAACTACAGATGGTACATAACATTCTAGGTGTTTTTTTCTCTTTCTGAATACTTTATTTTCAGTGCCATTTTCCATAAAGAAGTTTTTTTTTTTTTTTTTTTTTTGGAGTCTTGCTCTACTGCCCAGGCTAGAGTGCAGTGGTGCGATCTTGGCTCACTGCAACCTCCGCCTCCCGGGTTCAAGTGTTTCTCCTGCCGCAGTCTCCCAAGTAGCTGAGATTACAGGTGCATGCCACCACACCTGGCTAATTTTTGTATTTTTAGTAGAGATGGGGTTTCACCATCTCAGCCAGGCTGGTCTTGAAACCCCTGACCTGATGATCCATCCATCCTGGCCTCCCAAAGTGCTGGGGTTACAGGCATGAGCCACCGCGCCTGACCCAAAGAAGCATTTTTTATTGCTTTATCAAAAAAAAAAAATGTAGTAAGAAACAGAACAATGTTGAATGCTAGCTGGCTGTCTCCCTCCCTCATGAGGCTGAGGTTTCATCATGAATGTCAGCCTTACTATGCTTTTGACTTAAATTTGAATTTCTTGTAATCCACTTGAAAATACATGCAATGATATTTATGAACATTTCTTAACGTTTCTCCTTTTTTAGCAGGAAATAAAATATCTGCTGAGAGTTATTTTTGATAGCTTTTAAGTGTGAGGAATAATGGGCTGAAACAATTAAAATGTCATTGCTATCTTTTTTTCCCCTTCTTCCCAAAAGACAGTCTAAGTGCATGAGTTAATATATTAGGAAAAGGGCATAATTTTAATATTGAGTTTCATTATCTATAATGAGGCTGTGATTTTTAAAACATTTTATTTAGTCCATATTTTACAGCAGCCTGTCTTCAGCTGCGTCAAATACAATACTGCTTCATCTGTGGACTGTATTTACCTGTTCAGCAATGCCCTCTCTAAAGGAAAAAGCCTTCAATAGAAATATTAAAATGGGAAGGGTGACAAGAGAGCATCTAGTGTAATTCCTGACACCCATATGTGCCAGCCTGCCCAGGGCTACCCAGGAAGCCAGTGGCACAGATAGAAATGGGGTCTCTGTCCTGGAGCCCTTATATAAACTATTCTTATAACTAAGAGATCATGCAAACAGATGCTTCATTGCTTTCTATTGTGCTGAATTACTACCTTTTACTTTTGCAGATAAATGTATGTTTTCCATTCTTCCAGTGCAACCTAGCCTCTTTTGGTGAAGAGGGGGAAAAATACTAGTTCTTTTCAACACAGGGGCGCTATTGCCAATTAAGTGTTCATTATTTATGTTCTGTCTGCTGTGGCTCTCTTTTCATGGACACCAATAATGTATACATTGAATCACCTTCCTGGTTGTCCATATTCTTTTTTTTTTTTTTTTGCTGTTGTTTTGTCCCAGTTTTGTTAATGTGCTTTATTTAGGGGGAAGAGGAGCTCAAAGCTTCCAAGTCTTTGGGATGATATTCATTTCCTGAGCTATTTTTTCTTTGGAATTTGGTGTCCAGAATTGTATTACTCAAAATCCTCAGCTGATCACACTCTTATCATTAGTCCACAGATGGCACACTTTTAGGTACACATGCATGCATAAAAGCATGCACACATAATTATCAAAAATAACTCTCCTGTATGTATGTAGTTGACTCATATTTTAAATAATATACCCATCATTTATAAACCCACTACTCAAAATAAAAGCTAAGCCATTGGTAAACCATCCTCCTGCCAGTCGCTTCACACCACCTTCCCATCCCTGTGCCTCCTCCCAGCCGAAGCAGTCATCATCCTGAACCCATTCTTATCATTTTCATCTTTCCCTTCTATTCATCTTTGTTGCATGTAGATGTACTTTGTGGTTGTATTTTGGAGTTTTTCACTCTATATTTTCATCTTCAAGTAAGAAAGGCAACAGATGTGGACAGGCTCTGATTCTAAAGTGCCATAAAACACAGACATCTGTAACAGTATTCATTGAGAAAGGCAGGATAATTGCATTTTAGTTATTAAGCTTATTTGGAATTACCTTCAACTCAGACAAGGTCCACAGGCACACACACGCCTATACCAGGTTCACTACTGAGCACCTCAGAAATGGCGAATTGTAGAAAATATGGAGAAATTTTACACAGTTCCCCCAGCTGAGAAGGCTCCAACTACCTTGGAATTTAACTCCAGTGTCATGTAAGCATGTAAGAATATGCAAGCATCTTCTTTTCCTGTAATCCAGTAAATTCTTAATATCTGACCATTAATATGCAAATATTTAAAAGGAGCCATTCATTGATAAAGGCCCTAGATCTTGAATTTTTCAAGGTAAGTATATTTGTATAATTTTAGTAGTTTTGAAAAAGATAAGCTTGTAACTAGATATGGTTTATTATGTCTGTGATTAGTTATACTAAATACAATTTTATAAATCAGAAAACAGTGTTCTTTATTCAATGGTTCCAGCTGTGGTTCACAGGCTACTTTCGTACTACTTATGCCTTTAGGTTTTCTCTGCACCTTATACTTGGCAGGCCCTGAATGAAGATTTAGAGCTTGATTGATTGATTGTACTGAAAAGCACTAATTTTCAGGTGGCTCCAAAGCATTTCAGTTATTTCAATTGGCTTGGTTCAAGCTCTTTGAATGCTTATTGTTTATGTTTCTGCAATCTCCTGTAAAGGACACCTTAATCATGCATTTTATTCCTCCAAAATTTCAAGGGAGGCCTCTGTGAAATCATCTGCCCTAAGCCAGGATACATGCACGGCTCTCCTCCCAGTCACAAGGGCCATCTGTAAACCTGGTGATAACGAATTCCCCTAAGGATTGCGTTGAGTGCCCTCATATCTCATGATATAGTAAATGGTTTGAACAGTCACTACCTTACCAAACAAAGAACTAGTTTCTGGAGCATGACCATTTCGCTCTCAGTGAGAAAGCCTGACTCTAACAAGACCAAGGTCTGTCGTGTACACACATTACTACGGAACTGTGGATGAGGAAGCAAAACCTGCAGTTACTCTTCACCAGAGAATTCCTCGCTCTAATGGTAGCTGTCGTCCTCACATTTGAAGCCATCTGAAGTAAGTGGCCACATTTAAAATAATGGCTTCAAATTTATTTTTTAAAACGCTGCCTACTCACAGAAGAGCTGCTCTGTTGAAATTTAATAGTATTCCTTTTCGGGTTTTCTTCCATTTCGCTTACCCATATCTTCCCTTACACATTACACCACATGACGCTAGCATAAATAGGAATGCATGTCTGCAGCGTTACTTCAGAACAGGTGGGCCTATTCTTCACTATGGTGGACTGCATAGTTGATCAGGTGGTATCACTGAAGACACTTTAACAAAAGCCCTCATCCACACTTTCCTGCCTCTCTGGAGGTCAGACATTTCTATCATTACAGTAGGATTCTTTTGGCATTTGTGGATTGCTTTGAACACCAGACTCTGCTTTTAAAACTACCCAAAACCTCGAGAAGCGTTGCATTATCAGCTCACACGGGAGTACTCTGCATTTCCTCCCACCCGCCATCTCAAGCAGTTTCTTGCTAATTCTGTCTGCTTTCCTAGACTGCCCTGCTCCATGCTGGGACAGAAAAACTCCTTGCACCTGTCCAGAGCTAGCTCAAAGGGAACCTCCTCTGCAAAGATTCTTCCAACTTGCCCTAGAACCAATCGCTATTTTTTTCACCCAAACACATAGGGCTATTACTCCCATGACAGTATCACAGTAGATTATGTATGACAGGACAGGATAAGACAACAGGATGTGGGTAAAACGTCCATACTCCCTAGTGGCTTCCTGAAGGTTCCAGTCTTGGGCACCCCCTCACTCCTGGGCTTGCGCCTTGATACTCTGAACATATCCACGATTGAGACACCCACCACTTCAAACACCGGCCTTCGACTTCTCCATCTGAAAAAACACTGCTTGCCCTTTACACCTGAGATAAAGCGTTCTTTCCTCCCGAGTTCTTTCCCTCCCAACTCCTGCTCCCCTCTCCCAAGCCGGATTTAAGTTCTCTCCATCAGAGGCCTCCTCCCTGTAACTCCCCTATAACTGACAGAATTTTTCCTCCTATTTCTCCCACAGACTGTGAGTCCACCTAGTGCGACCTCAGTAAATATTTATCCAATGACAAAAATAAATCAATCCATGAACTGGTGACTTTGGCACCAGAGGGAAGAAATTTCAAATTCTTCGTAAGTTATGTAAATTATATGAGATTCCCTCTCCTCACCTGTGGACCAAACGAAACGCAGCCTTCTAGGTTTTTGTGAAAAACAAGCATAACTTGTGCATAAACCATTGTGGGCCTAGGTTCAGTTCCTATTTGTTAGTCTCCTTCCTACTTCAAACAGTTATTTGATCCGGGAAGCTGCTGTTCAAACATGATGGAGATAAAACACCAGCGGCCTAAGAACAATGCCACGGACCACCACAGAGAGCACGGGAGACACTCCTGGGTAGGAAATGGATGCAAAGAAGCAGGAAGAGAGTGATTAAATCCTTCATCCCATGGAACAGCAGCTTTCCTTGCACCTACTCTTCTACAGGAAGAATGTCATCACTCCTTATGCAAACAGGATCACCGCCATTACGACCTGCTTTGCTTTCATTGTACTTAGTAAGTGATGTATAAATGATCTCATGAATGCTTCATGGTATTTTGGCAAAAAAAAAAAAAAAAAAAAAGTGATGTCTTTCATCTTATTGAAAGTGTCTGGCTATGTAAACACAGTTACTGGCATGATGTGCCTAAATGTGGTAACAACAGTCTTATGCCTAGAAAGTTTCAAATGAAAATGCCACCCCAACAACCCAGACATTATAAACACATTTATTTATAATGTCTCTTAGGATGCCCCAAGATGAAGGTAGCATTAGCATATGGTGCTTATGTGGTGGTGACTTTTTATCCGTCTTCGGGACCAGAACTTGAGCAGATAAGTTACTTGGTATGGATAGAGCATGAGCGTGTTATCAAGTGGAACCAGAGTCCACTCACCTGGAGCAGTAAGAATGGACATCCACACCAAGGTTTGCAGTGAGAGAAAGGAAGGAGTTTATCTGCAAGGTGCCAAGCAAGGAGAATCTAGCAGCTAAAGTTTCAGTCCAGAATTCCCAGATGAATCACAGGACGGGTTTTTAAAGGGAGGGGTAAATTTCAGGAAAGCAGAAGTTACAGGCACATTAGTAAATTAATATATGAAGGTTCCACATTGGTTTTGGCCTTAAAGGACAGAATATTTTGAAGTAGGGGCTTACTGGTCATAGGTGAACCCATTTTTCCTGACTTGCAATTGGTTAAGGAAAAGGCTTTCTGTAAATATTTGGGGTCAGCAGAAAAGAACATTAGCCCCAGCTCCTGAGTATGACTTTCTCCAGGCCCTCAGGAAAAAAATTTAGAACAGAGAGCAATGGTTCAGAGTTCAGTCCTCGGCTCCCCCTCATCTGACGTCTGTGTCCCCACAGATCTGTTTGGTGGGGGTTCAGGTTTCTGAAAAACCACTCAGGAACATATGTTAAGATGTTATCCCAGCGAGGCGTGCTGGCTCACGCTTGTAATCCCAGCACTTTTTGGGAGCCCAAGGCAGGTGGATCATGAGGCCAGGAGTTCGAGACCAGCCTGGCCAACATGGTGAAACCCCATCTCTACTAAAAATACAAAAATTAGCTGGACATGGTGGTGCGTGCCTGTAGTCTCAGCTACTCAGGAGGCTGAGGCAGGGGAATCACTTGAACCCCAGAGGCAGAGGTTGTAGTGACCCCAGATTGTGCCACTGCACTCCAGCCTGGGCAACAAAGCGAGACTCTGTCCCACCACCACCACCGCCAAAAAAAAAAGTTATTTTTAGTTTCTACAGGGAACCAAACATCCCATGATTCTAGCTTCCTTGGCTCTTTGTTTTAGGCTACTATTACCTTCTTGCTTATCAAGTAGCTCATTTACCTCTCAGGAGTAGCTAGCTGCCTGGAATTTCCCTTAAAGGAACTCAAGATTTTCCTTTATTTGTGTGCTAAGGGCGGGTGGTCCACAGGCCCCTAAAAGAGGCCCCTCCTCCATCTCAAGGGTGAGTAAAAACTTCGCCTAATTTTTTAAAAAATGTAATTAAGCAAGCAAAATTCTTAGAGCAGTTGCATCTGATAACTTCAGCTATAGATTTCGGCTCCAGCAACAATGACAATGAGCAGGCATGAAGTGTCTCTGGGCCAGTGAGAAGGAGCGTGTTCTAGATTCCAGCTCAGGAGGATCGATTAATTAAACAAACATCAGTATTACAGTGGGAGGGCACACCTAGGGACATTCGTTTACAAAACACTCTCCTTCAAGACAGTATCCTATGAATCCTGTACAAGTCCCATTTGCCACATGGAATCTCTTTTCTCACCCCCGTTGCCATTTTGTGTGGGCAACTCCTCATCTATTCATTCCAAGATCCTTTCCTGATACCTCGGTCTGATTTGCATCCTGAAGACTTTGTGCGCTGCTGATCTCCCACGCATCTGTCTAGCAAAGTGGTCTCCCTGCTGGGGTTCCCTGTGTGCCTCTCTTGCCTGCAAGATGGTCCGTGCAGGGCTGTGCTCCCTGTGTTTGTGGGATGGAGTCAAGAAATATGTATTGAATAAATACCTGACTCTAGTTGCAAGGCACAAAGGGAAAAGTGGTTTCTTTTGATTGGAGAGACCGGGAGAAACTTCACAAAGCATCCATTCTTGCATTCTAATACATCCTACTTACTTACCGGAAACCATTTTTTTTTTTCTTTAATAAATGAAACCGATTTGGGCTACACTGGAAAGCAGTTGAGGCAGTTTGCTCCCACCTCACCATCTCCAAAAATGACAGCTCTAATGACATTACTAGAGTAAAAAGGGACAGCTTTCACTTTTGACCGTCCTGAGACAGGACTGGAAGCCACATGTGCACTTAGCTTTTCAGTTCTCAAACTCCGTGCCTGCTCCTGAATCACCATTAGGCTCCAATACAATGGGGTCGATGCCCGCTCTCCAGCTGCACACCCTCAAAAGATGGATTGGGGTTTTTTGATTGTTTGTATTGCTTCATTTTGTTTTCATTTTGTTAGTGATATTAACTCCACTCTAGAACACAACACACTTCACAGTTTGCCTGGTGTGTTCTTTCTCCTTCAGTGTTATTGCAACTACTTAACCACTTGCACCACTCAAACTGCAGCACTGAGCTTAATCTCAAAACTTTCAAGCAGTTCTTCTCTATATCCCTCTCTTGCATAACTGCATGCTCTGTATTACCAAAAATTCCAACATCTGATTTTTTTTTTTTTTTTTTTGAGACAGAGTCTGGCTCTGTCGACCAGGCTGGAGTGCAATGGCGCGATCTCGGCTCACTGCAAGCTCTGCCTCCCGGGTTCACGCCATTCTCCTGCCTCAGCTGCCCGAGTAACTGGGACTAAAGGCGCCCGCCACCACGCCCAGCTAATTTTTTGAATTTTTAGTAGAGACGGGGTTTCACCGTGTTAGCCAGGATGGTCTGGATCTCCTGACCTCGTGATCCGCCCACCTCAGCCTCCCAAAGTGCTGGGATTACAGGTGTGAGCCACCGCGCCCCGCCTTTTTTTGTTTTTTTGAGACAGAGTCTCGCTCTGTCACCAGGCTGGAGCGCAGTGGCGCAGTCTCAGCTCACTGCAACCTCTGCCTCCCAGGTTCAACTGATTCTCCTGCCTCAGCCTCCTGAGTAGCTGGGAATACAGATGCGTGCCACCATGCCCAGCTAATTTTTGTATTTTTAGTAGAGACAGGGTTTCACCATGCTGACTGGGCTGGTCTCCATCTCTTGACCTCATGATCTGCCCGCCTCAGCCTCCCAAAGTGCTGAGATTACAGGCGTGAGCCACCATATCCAGTCTCTCATTTTTAACATATAGGTCATCATGGGATTAAGAACAGTAACTCCAAAACTAAGTACAAACACAGAAAATAAAACCCTAGACTCAAACACCAGGTTGGTGGAAATAAAAGTGCCTGATAACCACCACAGCGCCACAGGGTGTTGATAAGACCTTGGGCTGACACACATTACATTGCTTGCTGAGGACCTGGGAAAGTTCACTCCACCAAAAGGTCTTTTCCAGTAGTAATTGCCAGCTTGGTATCAGAAGCCAGACTATTGAATTCAGGTGCCAACTTGCCACTGACTAGCTTTTGGATCTTTGGAAAGACCTCTAATCCTCTGTGCTACAATTCTCTCATTTGTAAAATACAGATCAGTGAATTAATGCTTGGTAGGCACCTACCATCATTTTGGCACAGAGTAAATGCTCAATAAATGTTCACCGCCACTTCTACTTTTGCTGCTGTTGGAATGCTTTACATTAATCCCCTGGTAAGCACCTTAATGTTAAAAATTTTCGGCCGGGTGTGGTGGCTCACGCGTGTAATCCCAGCACCTTGGGAGGCCGAGGCGGGAGGATCACGAGGTCAGGAGATCGAAACCATCCTGGCTAACACGGTGAAATCCCATCTCCACTAAAAACATGAAAAATTAGCCGGGCTTGGTGGCGGGCGCCTGTTGTCCCAGCTACTCGGGAGGCCGAGGAAGGAGAATGGCGTGAACTTGGGAGGCGGAGCTTGCAGTGAGCCGAGATCACGCCACTGCACTCCAGCCTGGGTGACAGAGTGAGACTCTGTCTCAAAATAAATAATTAAATAAATAAAACTTCTCCTTTTTTCCCAATGTACAATGTAGTACCCAAGCCCTATTAGGCATTTCAGTTAATATATGGATGGGTAAGCTAGAATTTATGAAGGTAGAGAGAATGGGAGAAAATTCCACAAACAGTAACAATCATCAAAGTCTCAAAGCAGCTGGCCAGGGAAGTGGCAGAGAAGAGGAAAGTAGAAAAAAGAAAAAAGAAAATTGGGGGAAATATAAGGCCAACTGATCCATGGAAGTTGAGCTAGTTGAGCCCAAAAAGAGACTTGCCCATCTGAGATGTGTGAGACTTTGGCCCTACGTGTGCCCCAGCCTGGTAGAGAAGCATATGCTACATATTTACATAGATTTATTAGATAATCAGGAAAACTGGTGGGAAGAGCCAGATTACAGCAAGCATATAAAACAAAAAGAACTGGGAAGAGAAGAACAACTTCAAAAGAGACAGGAAAAGTCCTGGTCCAGGGAGAAGCTTGTTTGGGTTAGACCCAGAAATAAGGGATATCATCTAACATTTATTTCTCATAAAACTTTACTTCCAATGCGAAATAAAACTGAACTCTTCCACTATGACTATGACTATTTTTGTTTACAACGTGGTATTCTATGGAAAGTGACGTGGCAGGATAAACAGAGGCGTCTAGTAGACTAAGAAGCTATTGTAAAGAGAGTATGAGCTAGAAGGATACTAGAGGGCCAGAAACTGCTCTAAACAATGTCTCCACCTACAAGATACAGATAATAATACCTTGCAGTGCTGGCAAGGTATTATTAAATTGTTAAATACTATTAAATTATTAAATTTTTTTTTTTTTGAGATGGAGTCTCGCTCTGTCGCCCAGGCTGGAGTGCAGTGGCACGATCTCAGCTCACTGCAAGCTCCACCTCCCGGGTTAACACCATTCTCCCGCCTCAGCCTCCAGAGTAGCTGGGACTACAGGCGCATGCCGCCACGCCCAGCTAATTCTTTTGTATTTTAGTAGAGATGGAGTTTCACTATGTTACTGGGATGGTCTTGATCTCCTGACCTCGTGATCCACCCGCCTCAGCCTCCCAAAGTGCTGGAATTACAGGCGTGAGCCACCGCACCTGGTCGACTATTAAATAATTTAAAATATGAACGTCCTTAGGATAGCATCTGGCACAGAGTAACCCATTCAATGTGTTAACTATGCTATCAGGAAGAGTCAAGACTTAGCACAGTTACTGGTGATGACTGGGGTTAGGACACGAGTATGAGAGTAGAGGGTTGACTTGGGGTGGGGGAAAGATGACAAACTACGAAGGCCAAGACCCGGAAAGGCCAGCACAAGGGAGAGGCGAAGCATGCAGATGTGAAAGTCTCTGCAGGGCGACATCCACGGGGGTGAAGGAAAAAACCCTAAACCAGGAGCCAGAGTCTCTCAAAAATGAAGGAAAATGACAAGAACGAAGATAAGGAAACACTGACGCCAGATATCATGAACTTCAGAGGATCTAGAAGGTTCAAAAGAGGGAGGAGGTAAAGTGGCTTCCGAGTTGCAATGGGTGAAGGCAGACACAGGACCTGCAGTGACTGGGCAGGGGAATTAAGTCTCCAGTTACCCAGGCTCTAGGAAAGGGTCAGGAAAGGGTGGGCTAGGATCTCAAAACTAGGTTGAAGATACAGGGGAGTTAGCAAATTAAGGCAGAGGCTTGTCAGGGAAGTGGGGAAGGCTGTGTGTGGTTGAAACAGATTCAGGACGTTTCCCGATGTAGGTAAATGAGGCATGACTTTCCAGGGGTGAATGAGGTCAGCTGGGCTGAGTAGAATGCGGGGATTAACCCCAGAGTCTCTTAGAGAAAAATGGGCAAACAGTTCAAGCTGTGGTTCTCTTTAAAACTTTCACATCTTAAATTATTTAATAATCATGCCAGCACTACAAGGTATTATTATCTGTATCTTGTAGGTGGAGACATTGTTTAGAGCAGTTTCTGACCCTCTAGTATCCTTCTAGCTCATACTCTCTTTACAATAGCTTCTTAGTCTACTAGACGCCTCTGTTTATCCTGCCACGTCACTTTCCATAGAATAATTTACCACGTTGTAAACAAAAATAGTCATAGTCATAGTGGAAGAGTTCAGTTTTATTTGGCATTGGAAGTAAAGTTTTATAAGAAATAAATGTTCTCAAAGGGAAAAAGAAACTGCTTCAATTCTTCACAGAATGAGAGCTGCAAAGGTAGGGATGAGTGTAAAGAATGAATGTGCCTGCAATAAGAAAATTTCTCCCTTGATTTCATCCTTTTTATTGTATTTAAAGAATTCCCAGAGCCAAGCAATATATGATACCATTTTATGTGACTTAAGGTCATTTATTTCTTACTTCTCTACTCTATAGAGCTGAGTCTTGAGGATTGATTGATTGATTGATTGATTGGGACAGGTTCTTACTCTGTCACTCAGGCTGGAGTGCAGTGGCACAATCACAGCTCACTGCAGCTTCAAATTCCTGACCTCAAGCAATCTTTGCGCCTCAGTCTTCAAAGGCACTAGGACTGCAGATGTGAACCACTCCTCCCAGCCTCAAGTATTGATCATTTGTCTTTTTAACCAACAAATATTTACTGAGTGCCTGCTGTACACCAAATACTCTGCTGGGGATACCTGATGCATTAGCTATCTCCTGGCATTGGGGTGTCCATACTCTGAAGAAGGAGATAGGAATAGCAATCAATAATTATAAAGCAATGTAAAAAAGACAGGCTTCTTTCAAGCAGCTTAGTATTTTCAAGGTTCAACCATGTTGCACGCATCAATACTCCTTTCCTTTTTATGACCAAATAATATTCCATTGTACAGACATACTGCCTTTTATCTACCCATTCATCAGTTGATGGACAGCGGGTTATTTCCAGTTTGGGGCTTTGGGTGATAAAATTGTTCTACAATTGGTTGTGGTGATGGTACACAATTCTGTGAAGATGCTAAAATCCACTGTATCACAAACTTTATGGTATGTGAATTATATATGAATAAAACTGTTACCCAAAATAGACAGCAATAGAATTATGCACAGGATGTCAAGAGATCACACACAAACAGGTGCCTGCTAGGAGCAGGTAGTGTGAAGGAGTGAACCCATTTATGCCTAGCACTCCATTATTGGAACACCAAGCATGTGGGAGTTATTTATATCTTACTGCACAAGGTCATTGCCAAGGTCTGATTTTTTCACATCTGCAATTCAAAAAATTGCAACCTCTGGCATAAATGGGTTAAGTGAAGGCTTCTTAGAAGAGGTAACCTCAGCTGGACACGGTGGCTCACACCTGTAATCCCAGAACTTTGGGAGGCCAGGGTGGGCAGATCACGTGAGGTCAGGAGTTCAAGACCAGCCAACATGGTGAAACCACGTCTCTACTAAAAATACAAAAATTAGCCAGGCGTGGTGGCACATGCCTGTAATCACAGCTACTCGGGAGACTAAGGCAAGAGAATCGCTTGAACCCAGGAGGCGGTGATTGCAGTAAGCCGAGGTCGCACCACTCTACTCCAGCCTGGAAGACAGTGAGACTTCGTCTCAAAAAAAAAAAAAAAAAAAAAAAAAAGAGGTAACCTCAAACTATGTATTTAAAGTAAGCAGAAGATAGCAAGGTAGAGGAAGCATTGGCTAGGAAAGAATATTCAACACTAACATCAAAGACATAGGACCTCACACTGCTTCCCGAGAGCAATGTTGATTTGGGTGTTGCTAGAGGAACACGTTGCTGCAGAAAGTAGTAAGGGAAGGGAGCAACGGGAGCCGCTGGAGGTAAATCACTCAAGTAGCTGTGTGGAAGATAAATCTGGACAGAGTGTGACTGGAGGCAGGGAGAACAGTTAGGATGCTCTAAAATAACGGCAAAATCCAAGAAGCACAGAGAGGAGGAAAAAACAATAGCCAAAAAGAGAATAAAATAATTCTACGATGAAATGGACTCGAGAAACACAAAAGCATAGATCATGATAATTAGGAAATACAGCTTCCATGAAAAGGGCAGTAAGTCATCTTTTCCAAAGAACATAGATCAGCAAATCTGGAGTTACCCCAAGTAGACAAGCGACAAGTCAGCAGGTAGAGGTGTCATTTTCAGCATCGGCATAATATACTGTGTCTTGCACTTTAAAGAATGCCAAAGGTCCCATTAAGTTGTGTCTTCTCCTCCGTAATGTGGCAATAGGAGAAAATGGCCATCGTATCTGAACCAACTCTGATTACAGTAAGAGATCTGGCTCTCCCCCAGCATTTGATGATGCGAACATGGGATGAAGCATCCTCATCTGATTACTAACGTGTATCCTATTCTAGTGACACTTAGGTTGGGTTATGAAACAGCCTTTCTCTGTATCATTGTTATTTCTTAGGGGAAGAAAACAGTCAAAAACAATTAAACAACATAACAGTGTGTTTCACACATTACTCTGAAAATGTAGGGAAAAAGATAAGATCCTGCCCCTACAGTGGGCTCAGAATTTTGATTTGAATAAAATCCAAAACAAAAAGAAGCTATTAAAGTCACAAATTGCTTTAAAAAGAGGAATTTATGGATAACAGTCAATTCATACCTGCTTTCCATTTAGTGATGAACAGTTAAAACCATTTCAGGTTTCCCCTTTTGGGCCACATCCCTCAAATGAACTCAGATGAGCCAGAATCCAAAGATGCTCTTAAGAACACAGCCCTGGTTCCCTTTGCCTGCAAGATCAGTTGCCACCTTGAGAGAATCACAAGGCTTATTTGGCACAAGTTATTTTGGGTATGTCTCTGTAGGCTGCCACTTAAAACCGTCGAATGTCAGAATGAGTCAACACTCAACTAATTCCTTAATATTCTCTATTCTGCTCAAAAACTCATTTTTATATGAGTTGGATATACATATGATACATCTTCGAGATAATCATTCAGATAACTGACATTCACTCAGTGCCCAGTGGAGTCCCTTTCCCTGTTGAATAAAGGATGCAAGGCTGTGTGGTCACAGCACACACATGGCCTGGTTCCAACATTTGGAGACTACAAGCCAACCACCGAGCTAGGTGGCTGAGCAGACCTCAGTAGCTGCCTATAAAAGATAGAACTGAGTTGCCCAGCCAGGCACTAAATACTGTTCCTCTGTTTCTACCTGTGCTATGACTTCTGCTCTTATCAAAAGTCATTATGCAGGGTCAGGCACAATGACGCAAGTCTGTAATCCCAGCACTTTGGGATCCCGAGGTGGGAGGATCATGAGGTCAAGAGATCGAGACCATCCTGGCCAACATGGTGAAACCTCGTCTCTACTAAAAATACAAAAATTAGCTGGGCGTGGTGGCAGGCACCTGTAGTCCCAGCTACTCGGGAGGCTGAGGCAGGAGAATCGCTTGAACTCGGGAGTCGGAGGTTGCAGCAAAACAAGATCATGCCACTGCACTCCAGCCTGGGCAACAGAGCGAGACTCCACCTCAAAAAAAAAAAAAAACAGTCATTATGCCACTAGAACACGGTAAGTGGGGAAGTTCCTTATTTTGTGGAGCCTGGAGCTTACGCATTTTGGAGGGTGGTTCACCTTTAAGCAGAGAAGATTAGGAAATCACTAATATGAAATTAAGTACAGCGCTTCTGAACGCACCTATGCAAGTGAAGAACCTTGGCGCTTAAGCCTCATGAGCTTCTCCATCTACTCGGCACACATTATAATGATGAGCTCCTCATTTGCTGCCTCCTGGTAACTACTTTGCTTACTTATATTGCTCCTTGTTCTAAGTATAATTTAAGGTGACTCACTGAGCTACGTACAATACAACAAGATACACTTAAGCTCAAAGCGAATAAGCAAGAAAGTCTGGACTGAGAAAACCATAGTATGAAGCCAGGAATAGAATTAACATGCAGAATGCTATTTGCTGGAGATTTGGAAAAGTTTAGTGATAAATTTTCTAGTAGTCAATATAAAGTGAGAAACATGGTTAATTATATGAGTTAGGCTAATGGTTTAATAAACACCAGCACAGCTAGTGAGAAATGTCTCCTCTGGGAATTCTGTAAAGAAATAAGCCACATTCTCAGAAGTATCCTTGCACTGTCTATTGTGACACGTCTCTGTGAAGGCCCCAGCATCACGGCAGGTGCCAGTCACTAAAGGTACTGAAAGGCCAGTTGCTGTGGTTTAGGTACCCTGTTCTATAGGGTCTCACTTAGTTCAAAGTCAGACCTTAGTGCTATGTGCGAACCACGTGTACTGTGCAAAATCCCCTACAAATATCACTTCCCGCAAGTGGTCTTATTTATAAAGCAGAGGAATGCTGTGAGTTTGAGGCTATACTCCAGCACAGCTAGCTGAATGCTGCTCCAATGTATGCCTTCTTAATGACTATGTGTCACCAAAGAACTCACGCCTACTTCTTAAAATTATTAATAAGTAACCCAAGGAGGTTAAGTACCTGAATCAAAGACCAAGGGAGAAATTCAGGCACAGCCAATACACAACCCAATAAATAATTTGGGGCCTTTTCTAATGTATGAAAGAACCCAATTATACTAATTAATATTATCCTTCCATTTTTACTCATTTTGAGAGTTCACTATCGCATTATATTTTACATTATAATAGGAATTTTCAGTAACTATGACTCACAGAAAATTAACCTGGGATGAAATATAAAGTCTTGCTTATTTGCTCTCCAAAATAATTGTGGAAACCTCAGTATCTGTCCCCATACACTTTCTAATGGATGTGTAAAATGTGTCGACCTAAGTTTAAAGAGTTGCAAAACAACAATAAGCCAGGCATAGTGGTTCATGCCTGTAATCCCAACACTTTGGGAGACAGAGGTGGGTGGATTGCTTCAGCCCAGGAGTTGGAGACCAGCCCTGGGCACCACAGCCACACCCTGTCTCTACAAAACATACAAAATTAGCTGTGCATGCACCTGTAATCCCAGCTACTCCGGAGGCTGAGGTGGGAGCATCATCTGAACCCGGTGGGGCAGAGGTTGCAATGAGTTGTGACTGCACCACTGCACTCCAGCCTGGAGGACAGAGAGAGACCTTGTCTCAGAAAACATATATATTACTATAAATTCTGTTGTATTATAAATACTAACATTAAAAAATAGGCCGGGCACGGTTCCTCACACCTGTAACCCCAGTGCTTTGGAAGGCGGAGGCAGGCAGATCATTTGAGGTCAGGAGTTCAAGACCAGCCTGGTCAACATGGTGAAACCTCATCTCCACTAAAAATACAAAAATTAGCCAGGCCTAGTGGCACGTGCCTGTACTCCCAGCTACTCGGGAGGCTGAGGCAGGAGAATCACTTGAACCCAGGAGGTGGAGGTTGCAGTGAGCCGAGATCATGCTACTGCACTCCAGCCTGGGTAACAGAGTGAGATTAGGTCTCAAAAAAATAAATAAATAAAATAATAAATAAATAAGGCATTACATCTCTCTTTTAAAAATTTCCAATGGAACTTAAGTAAAAAAAAAATCAATTTGAAATATAATTTATTATTTAATGACTGGAAATTTTACATTATTTGTTCTCACTTTGACCTTATGTTTTAATATTTCCCAGTGCAATTACAGAATATCTTTTAGTACCTCAGTACATTTTTATGCTTCAAAGTACTTATTACTCACTCTTTTACGCTTCATGTATTGTGGGGTGTGTGTGTGTGTGTCAAAAAGAGACAGTGGGAAAAGAGACGGAGGAATATTAACTTTTTAAACTTTCTATACCATAAGAAACTTTCTATACCATTCTGGATTTAGTGATTATTCCAATTATTTATAATTATTAGTTTTTGTTGTTGTTGTTTTTGAGACAGAGTCTCGCTCTGCCGGCCAGGCTGGAGTGCAGTCGTGCGATCTCAGCTCATTGCAAACTCTGCCTCCCAGGCTCAAGCAATTCTCCTGCCTCAGCCTCCCGAGTAGCTGGGATTACAGGCATGTGCCACCGCGCCTGGCTAATTTTTGTATTTTTAGTACAGATGGGGTTTCACCATGTTGGCCAGGCTGGTCTCAAACTCCTGACTTCAGATAATCCACCTGCCTCGGCCTCCCAAAGTGCTGAGATTACAGGCATGAGCCACAGCGCCCAGCCAGATTATTTTAATCATTTGCAATTACTTACATAAGAAAGCAAAAAAGTGACATATATTTAAAAATTATTAAACAGAAAAAGCAAAATCCAATTACAAATGATATGGTTTTTTATTTTAATTAGATCACATATTCAAGAATGAATGTAACTTATTGCTAGAACAAACCAGGGATCAGCACCAATTCTATTCCTATTTTTGTGTGGACCTATTTTGTCTTGCTTTGTGTAAGCTCTGGGAATGGGGTAAGATCCACAGAGACTCTGAGGCACATCCTCCTGTTATAAGATGAAACTGGGAGCCGTGAAGGAGAAGCAGTAAGGCAGCTCCCCCGCAGGGGGCTTCACAGGAAAGCCAGCGTATTAACACAGAAGAGGTGAAATCTGGGTTCCTGAAAAGTCTCTGTCCCTGTTAACTACTGCCTCACAACAAACTCAACAGATGCGTGGGCTCCTGGCTCTGCATGGGGACTCTGCTTAGTGGGGCAGCTCCTGTTGGTCTTATCTGTGGTCATTCCCACCAAGCAGTCATCTATGGCTCAGCTGAGACTGGGGGACCCCCCACGGCCTCATTGGGATGCCTGGGGTTAGTGGGATGTCAGACGAGGCACCCTGAGGTAGGAGGTGGGACTCAACTCCAGAGGCAGGGCTCAGACCCCCAGCCAAATTGAGGACTAGGTGAAACAAGCACAGGGCAGAAGAAATTTTCCGTAAGACACACCCACCAGTGTGCCATGTCAGTTTACCATTGCCATGACAACACCCAGGTGTTACTGCCCCTTTCCATGGCAATGACCCAACCACCCACAAGTTACTACTCCTTCCTTAGAAAGTGCATTAACTGCCCCTTAATCTGCATGTAATTAAAGGTGGGTATAAATATGACTGCAGAGCTGCTGCTCTCCACCTATGGGGTGGTCCCACTCTGCAGGAGCTGTAACAATGCTGCTTCAATAAACCTGTTTCCTTCTCCCTCCAGTTTGCCCTTGAATTCTTTTCTGGGCAAAGACAAGAACCCTCATGGGTTAAGCTCCACTTTGGGGGCTCACCTGACATGCATCACCGCGACTCTCCTCCTTTCCAGAGAGACAGTCCAGACTTCTTTATGTGGTCATTGGGTTTCAAGAGGGCAAGTCTCACTTTGCAAATATTCATCAATCCTGTTCGTGGCACATTTACGGGATGTCTCAGTGAACAAGGTCAATGACATGGCCGAATTCAAACTCACTGTTGGCGGGGACTCCCAAGAGTGTGGCCCCTAGAGGTAGGACTATGACAATCTCCCACAGTCCATCTTCAGGCACCCGTGGAATGTCTCCCCCACATGTAAAACTATCCCTCCAGCATCTCATGCTTGAAGTCCATGATCTCATCATCTGCATCAGGGACAACTCTTCTTGATCTGAAAACCTGTGACAAAAAAAGTCAGTTGCTCCTGTCACACACCCAAATGACACAGCTCCACCTTGTAGCAACCTGCCCTTCTCCTCTGAATCCAACAGGCAGCAGGGGGCTGTGTCTTTTTTTTCCGCATAGGAGGGTATGTCCTTTCTCCCAGGTAGTCAAAACACTTTTTGTTTTGTTTTGTTTTTGCTTTCCTGATGAGAAAGGATTGCCCTCAACAACTTCTCTTTCAACTTCTTCTCCTTTTTGTTTTTTTGGGTTTTGTTTTCTGTTTGTTTTAGAGACAGTGTCTCACTCTGTCACCCAGGCTGGAGTACAGTGGTACAATCATAGCTCACTGCAGTCTGAAACTCCTGGGCTCAAGCAATCCTCCCATCTCAGCCTCCTAAGTAGCTGGGACCACAGGCATGTACCACCATACCCAGCTAATTTTTAAATGTTTTTTGTAAAGACCGGGTCTTGCTATGCTGCCCAGGCTGGTCTCAAACTCCTGGGTTTATGTGCTTCTCCCACCTCAGCCTCCCAGAGTGCTGGGATTATAGTCATGAGCCACTGCACCCAACTTCAGCGTCTAACAGTGAGAACATTTCTAAACTTGGATAAATCCAACGTGCACAAGCGAGATGCTCCTTGTCCAGGACACCTTCCAAGGAGGCCTGAGCTCCTCGCGGAGCATTGTTGCTGCTTGGTGGTTTATAAATGTTTCCCTCAACAATCTGTAACATCTTTGTTAAAAAGAACGCTGTCTTCCAAATGAAACTTTCTTTTGTTAGCAACTTCACACTCAGCAGGAGGTAAAAATACAGAAGGAAGTAGGATTTGTTGTAAGAAGGTGGGACCATAGCATGAAAAGTAAATCATCAAATACTAATGGAACTGCAGTCAATTCCTAATTAACCAGGGTAATTCGTGTGGGGAGTACGGGAAAGAAAGAGAAGCCAAAATTACAATTGAAATGAAATAAAACTACCATCAATCATTGGATGTAAGAACAGCTTAACTCTAGCTAAAGCAACAAGGACCTAAGAATTTCATCTCCACAGCAGACTCCAAAAATCCCCGAGCTGACTAGCAATGACTGCAGTCTCCAAAGGAGAAGGAACAGACCCGAGCCTAAGAGGCCTAGGAGGAGGAGGAAGCTCATGTTGCTGGAATTCCCCTCTTTCCCCTCAGTCGGAGAAGTTCCTTAATACCCAGCCTAGGGAAGGGAAGACAGGCTGGCACTTAGCACTAGCAGTCGTTGTTAACCAGCTAACCAGCTAATGCACACCCTCTGGACAATGCACAAAGTTTCAAGGGGTGCACATCTGTATCTGGGAGCAGCAGGAAGTAGGGTCTATCAAAAAGCTCCCAGAACTTAGTATCAGATGACAACATGTGTTTGACTCCCAGTATAGTTACCTGTTAGCTGGGGAATTAGGGCAGGTTGCTAAACCTCTCTGAGCCTCACTTTCCTACTCTGGAAATTGCATCTGCCTCCCAGCTTTGCTCTGAAGACCAAATGAGATGAAATATGGTCTTACCTAACAAAGTAACCCCACCACTTCAAAGTTCTCCGTCATTTCCTGCAGCATACAGAGAGAACATGGACGCTAGATCACTATGAAAGGATTCATCTGTGCTCAGTGGAGATGAGGGCTGGGAGCACGTGGCGAGGAGGAGGGAGGAGAGGGCTCTGCCCCAGGGAAGAACACTGGCCTGACTTGAAGCCAGTGGAATAGAGAAGCTCCATTGTGTCTCTTTCTCAAGGCACCTCTCAGGAGGTCCCTCCTGAGCATAAATCCGATCCTTGAGTGAGTAAATATTGTGTGGCACTCAGCCTGGAAAACCTGCCCCTCCCCATCCTGCTTATCCATGTTCTTCTGTTTTGGAAGCCCAGTTCAAGGTCCAGCTTCTCCAAAACTCTCCTAGACTCTGCACTGCGTCTACAGTTAACTGCACAGCTCCAGTTAACAGCCTGGCTCCAGCTCCCATCAGCTACCTAGTGGACAGTCACCATAGGCTCATTCCCCTGAGACTGTTTTGTCACCCCTGACCCAGCCATGGGGGTTGGAGGAGAGCCTGAGGTCTGCCCTAGGCTAGGACAGAGGGAACAACAGCAGACAAGGCCCCAGCTCTAGCAGAGGCTGTAATCTTGCTGAATTAATGACCATCAAGGCCTGTGGATACATGGCCTGAAGGGGTCCTTGCAGGATCTCAGAATGACGACAGACCTACAGGAGAGGTGGAGTCCCGGCAGGGCGAGAGCAGGCATGAGCATGGAAGGTGGGAGACTCGAGGCACAGGTGTTGGGGGATGCACGGAGTCCCGGCAGGTAAACCCCTGCAGGTGATGTAGGGGTCAGATCAGAAACTGCCTGGAACACCAGGGTAAGCCCTGTAGACCTGGCGTCTTTTCCCACTTCAAATGTCAGCTTAGTAAACATTTGCTGAACGTACCCACAAGAATGGGAAGCAGAAAGTCTAGCAGATATCTGCACACCCACGTTCCTTGCTGCAGAACTCACAATGGCCGAAAGGGAGAAGCAACCTGAGTACCCACCAACAAATGAACAGAGGAACAGAATGTGATCCGAATCCACAATGGAATATTATGCAGCCACAAAGAGGAAGGAAATGCTGACCCAGGCTGCAGCACAGATGAACCTCGAGGACACTACACGGAATGAAAAAGTCAGTTACAAAAAAACAAATATCAAATCATTACACTTATATGCAGTATCTGAAGTAGTCAAATCCATAGAGACAGGAAGTAGAATGGGGGTTGCCGGGGGCTAGGGGAGGGAAATGAGGGGTTACTGTTTAATGGGTTCAGAGTTTCAGCCTGGGAAGATGAGAGAGCTCTGGGAACGGATGGTGGTGATGGTTGCACACCAATGTGAATGGTCTTAATGCCAGAAAACTGTGCACTTAAAAATGGTTAACACTGGCTGGGCACGGTGGCTCCCACCTGTAATCCCAGCACTTTGGGAGGCCGAGGCAGGCGGATCATGAGGTCAAGAGATTGAAACCATCCTGGCCAACATGGTGAAACCCCAACTCTACTAAAAATACAAAAATTAGCTGGGCGTGGTGGTGCATGCCTGTAGTCGCAGCTACTCCGGAGGCTGAGGCACAAGAATTGCTTGAACCCAGGAGGCAGAGGCTGCAGTGAGCCTAGATCATGCCACTGCACTCCAGCCTGGCAACAGAGAAAGAATCCAGCTCAAAATAAATAAATAAATAAATAAATAAATAGTAAATGAAATGAATGCAAAGGCAGTTATTGATACTTCAAACTGTGATGAAAAAATAAAAGGCAACCTCTACCTCAGTTTGGAAGTTAGAAATGGTGTCATTTATGAAGATTGTTGTGGATTCCTTCAACCCTTCCTGTTTGTTCAAGTGTTTGAAATTCATTCTGGCTCATGTCTCTGAGCATCTTTTTCCAAGATCCCACCAGGTAACTAGAGAAGCAGCTCCGAGCGGCACATTCAAGAGTTTTTTTATTTGCTTGTTTGTTTGTTTGTTTGTTTTTTGAGACGGAGTCTTACTCTGTCGCCCAGGCTTGAGTGCAGTAACTCAACCTCGGCTCACTGCAAGCTCTGCCTCCCAGGTTCGCACCATTCTCCTGTCTCAGCCTCCCGAGCAGCTGGGATTACAGCCATCCATCACCACACCCGGCTATTTTTTTTTATTTTTATTTTTTATTTTTTTTTTGGTCTTTTTAGTAGAGACAGGGTTTCACCATGTTAGCCAGGATGGTCTCGATCTCCTGACCTCATGATCCGCCCACCTTGGCCTCACAAAGTGCTGGGATTACAGGCGTGAGCCACTGCAACTGGCCAAGGGTTTTGTTTTCTTAAGAAAATTGCTGATGCATACATAGGATTGGGTGCATTCGCACTCTAGAATATCTGAGGAATAGGTTAGGGTACTGGTGACCTCAGACACAGAAAGAGCATCAGGCCTTGATTGGTACTAGGCTGTTTCCCCAGCCCCACGCATTTCTGAGTCCCAGGATCCTATGGATCTGTGAGCAATAATAAGCAATGGGCAATTCCTCCTCTCTTTGTGCAGTACAATGGGAGACACTGCTTTGGGGTCTCCAGCTCACAGTGAACCCTCAAGGATCTGCTTCTGAGCAAGTTGCCTTCTGAGGCCTCCACATTCTTGCTTGGGGCTTGGTCTGCAACTGCTGCAGAAAAATCAGGTGGAGCGCAATGGAGAACACAGGTCTTGTGCTGTCAGAGAGCAGAGCAGTAACCACTGATAATATGTGATGGTTCACCGGGAGTGTGGCTCTTTCTGTGCCTTGGGTTGCTGTCTTATCCGCATATTTTTCTGCATCATTAGAGAGCTTTAGACTTTCAAAGAAGGTATAGTAGAAAGAATGCTAGTCTGCCAACTACAGAATCTGAGTTGCAACCCTTGGTCAATTATGAGTTATATTTTCAGAGAACCTCACTATATACCAGACCCATCACACACAGCATCTCATTGCTTTCTCAACGATCCTCTGAGGAAAGAATATTGATCATCTCCTCTTTACAAATGAGTAAAAGAGGCTTGGAGGAACTGAATAACTTACACTTGAAGAGATGAACCAGGGACTGGCCCAGGCATCACCCAGAAATTGCCCTCTCAACCACACATGGCCCAAGTCTAACTTCCCTTGTGTTGCTTTCAAATCAACCACAATCCAACTTCACGGCCTTGCCCTGCCTGACAACAATTCTCAAGGTCATTTTGCATATGGCAAAGAGAACCTTCAAGGAGAAAACCCCTTAGTGCATGGATTCTCAGAGCAGAGGGTGGAGAAGATAGTAGGGCGAGTGCAAGATGCCATCCAAGAACAAGGTTAGAAGGAATGGAGCACCCAGGTAGCAGCTACATTTTGCAATTTTGGGGAGCTCTGGTGACAGCATCCCAAGAAGAGCAATGTCCTCCCACAAGAGTTGCAATCAGAGGCACTAGAGTAGAAATCCTGTAACAGTAAGGAATTGTTCCACTGTGAACAACAGGAAATCCTACCGAAATTGGATAGCACAATAAAGAAATTGCATTGACTCAAGTAATGAAGCATCCAAAAGAAGCCCTGGAGCCTCGGCGAGGATGGGTCCAGACCTTCCATGAGATCAGCAATGGCAGCAGGAGCCTCCTTCCTGCCTGCCTCTCAGCTCTGCCATCCACAGCATCACGTGGGTTCCAACGGCCTCAGGATGTCTCCAGCAGGTCCCAGCCTGTTCCGTCCAGGAGAACCAGAGACTGGCATCACCCCACAAGTGGCAGCAGGGGGAGTTCCCACAAGAAAGTGCCCCAAACCATCCCGAGATGCGGCTGGTTGGGATTCCAAAGAAGGGAGCACTAAGTGCAGGCTGATCAGCCCAGAGCATCGATGAGGGGAACTCAGAGGCTGCAGCAATCCTCGCCGCAGACAGAGGGAAAAGGGTGTTCTACCCACGCATGTCTGCAGCCGGGGGGTCAGGGCATGAAGTTCATATAAGTTTAAAAAGTTTGGCTCAGGCCCAAGGCTAGTTTCTTTCATTGATTTGGGCAACAACCTAGATCATTTTATCAGTGTCCAGGAATGTTCAAGGACCCTGTTTGGGGTTCAAGTCTGCTGGGAGAAACCTGCCACTGGCTGGGTTATAGAGTGGACAGGACACAGAAAGAAAGCGGGGGGACCTGGGGGACCCAACACAGGGTTACTTGCTTGCCTGTTTATTCTCATCCATCCAAGGAAAGCCTTTTTCCAATATTCCCAAGAAAATAAGATTTTCTTATTATCCGGGTTTGAGTCACATTTCACCCCCAACTCACACGTGGTCAGGGAACTGGAATGTGCCAGTTAGTCAGTCTGCAGTCATGTTCTATAAAATGAGGTTAGAATCCATTTTTCTTTAGTCTCATTTGTCCCTATCAGAAATTATCAGCTGCAAATCTGAGGAGATAATCAACAAATGTCTACTATAAATACTAATGTTACCTGACTCATGCACAAACAAGCAAGAACATTTGGTTTATAAACCATTCAAGAGTAGTTTTTTTGTTTTTGTTTTGAGATGGAGTCTTGCTCTGTCACCCAGGCTAGAGTATAGTAGTGCCATCTCGGCTCACTCCAACCTCCACCTCCCGTGTTCAAGCGATTCTTCTGCCTCAGCCCCCCAAAGAGCTGGGGCTACAGGTGCCCGCCACTACATCTGGCTAATTTTTGTATTTTTAGTAGAGATGTGGTTTCGCCATATTGGCCAGGCTGGTCTTGAACTCCTGACCTTGTGATACACCTGCTTTCGGTCTCCCAAAGTGCTGGGATTACAGGCGTGAAGGGGCACATTATAACTCAATGTTTCTTAAATGGAAGTCTGAAAAAAGTTAACACATTTAAGAGCTGAAAAGTCTCTTCAATGATATTAATAAATGCTCTAAGTACCTTCTTTCATGAAGATAGCTTAATTCATTTATTATTCTCTAAAACTCCTTTGCCTATGATCAAATCATCATTGCTAATAGTTATGGTGCACAGAGGTACTACAGTAAGTGCTTTGCAGAGCTCAAAGGTGCTGTAGGAACCACCAGCAATAAAGATTTTTAGCTCAATCTTTGTGCTTTTAAGGTCTTGATGTGGCTTATCCAAATGAATGTGGTAAGTTTCCTAATTTCTTCAAGGAAATTACAATTATCTTATTTGCATATACTTAATAAAGAGATTCCCCTTTTGACCATGAGACTCACACAGTTGAGGCAGTAAGACTCAGCTGTCTGCTGAATACTCCTGCACCATCTTTTTTTTTTTTTTTTTTTTGAGACGGAGTCTCGCTCTGTCACCCAGACTGGAGTGCAGTGGCCGGATCTCAGCTCACTGCAAGCTCCGCCTCCCAGGTTTATGCCATTCTCCTGCCTCAGCCTCCCAAGCAGCTGGGACTACAGGCACCCGCCACCTCGCCCAGCTAGTTTTTTGTATTTTTTAGTAGAGATGGGGTTTTGCCATGTTAGCCCAGATGGTCTCAATCTCCTGACCTCATGATCCTCCTGTCTCGGCCTCCCAAAGTGCTGGGATTACAGGCTTGAGCCACTGTGCCCAGCCCTCCTGCATCATCTTTAGTGAGATGGGGAACTCTGGGGCTACTCCTGTTGTCAAGAATTTTGGAGGTGTCCATACTTCTCAGAATCTTTGACTCCATATAAAGGGAGAGAAGCAGCAGGCTTTATTTCCAACCAAGTTATTGGACTTTGTGTTTCACATTTTGGATCTAGAGTCACTCACCTGAAAAGTGAATTCAGGAGATTTCTTATTTATACCAGAGAAAGGGTCAAAAAGGCAAAGGGAAACTGTCAAGCAAGAGATCAGTTACTAACGTGGCAGAACTATGTATGTAGTCTGTGATGCCGTGGTCCAGGCCCAGTCTCGCTAGCCAGGCTGACGCAGGGTCTAATCACTATGGAAGCAAACCCATCTCTCCTACCCACCCTCATCCCCTTGTTCCCTATCCCTCAGCATAATCCACGGGCAATGTTGATCACCACCTATGAGGAGGACTAGGAGAAATATTTCTCTTTCCTCATCCCCAAACACACAGTCCTTACAACCCGTGATGGACACGTGTGATCCACACATGTACCGAGTGTTGGAAACGCCTGAGCTGGATGTTGCACACACGTGGCTTTCGGGTGAGATGGGTCATAGGCACACCTATCGCATGGTTGGAGGAAGGGTCAAACATCCAGGCTCGCTCTGTGACCTTAAATTGGACAATGACCCCTGAAGCCAGCACCCAGTGAAAGGGGTCCCTGGCCCCCCTGCCTGGTTTCCACAGTGCCCTCAGCCACTTCCCCTCCAGCTTGCTCAGGCCCTGTTCCAGATCTGTTTCTTTCCTCTTCACCTTCGTGATGCCTCCATCCACTGTCTCTCACGTGTGCCTTGTAGTCACTCATCAACGCCCAGTTGAACCCAGGTCAACGCCCCAAGGATCATAGCCTCAGAACAAACCCTAGGTTAACCTTAACCCTAAATACTGTGCCAATGTTTATAGCCTCAATTCTAAAGTTAAAAAAAATCAAGTATATATGTTTCTCAAAGGAATATTATGACACATGAAAAGATACAGGTTATAAACCCAAATATATAAAGAAAGAGCATTTATTTGAATATCATCTCCTTTTTTCTCTTATTTTCATAATATTAAAAGTTAACTATTCTTTCCTGGAATTCCAATAAATTAAAAAGTATTGAATAGTGTAATTTGACAATGGGCAAATTTTTCATTCTGAGAATATTCCATTCCTGGAAAACTCTGATTAAAATGCATAATTTTCCAATGGCCAAGGTAGTTTAATGACCAGCTTTCTCTAAGTCATCTGTTTTGTATTTCCCATATATAAAATAGTAATACTATCTCATCTACAAATACTGAGAAACTATGAAATTTTTTTTTTTTTTTTGAGACAGTTTCACTCTTGTTCCCAAGGTTGGAGTGTAGTGGCATGATCTCAGCTCACTGCAACCTCCACCTCCCAGGTTCAAGCTATTTTCCTGCCTCAGCCTCCCGAGTAGCTGGGATTATAGGCACACACCACCATGCCCAGCTTTTTTGTATTTTTAGTAGAGATGGTGTTTCACCATGTTGGCCAGGCTGGTCTCGAACTCCTGACCTTGTGATCTGCCCGCCTCAGCCTCCCAAAGTGCTGGGATTACAGGGGTGAGCCACCATACCCGGCCTGCAGAGGCCTTTTTCTACCACCTCTGCATAGTCTCTCCTGATGGACACCCTTTGTGCAAAATTAGCCACAACGTCTTCTCTCAAGTATCTTCACAGTCCTCTCTCATATCCTGTTCCAACATGGTCATTTATGTGCACTTGTATCACCTTCTCTTGAATGTGAGCTTGCTATAGAAGAAGATTTGAGATAAGTAATGCATGACCCTATCTGATTTGCTACCATTTAATCTATTTCTTCAGGGTCTTCTCTCTGCAAAAGGAAGAGTGAACAGTATATCCTATTCCCAGTGACTGGGCAGGTCCTGGTCATGAATCAGCCATTCTACCTCCAGTCTTAGTTAACCAACCTCTCTCAAAAGAAAAACTACTTCTAAGTGAAATGTAAATGATACTGGCTCTATGCTAGGGTGCACTGCAGATTAATCGCATAAAAATGAGGTTTTTCAAATATCAAATAGTTTTCTTTGTGCCAGAAATGGCTCTAAGTATTTTACAAATATTGCTTATTTAATTTCGTAACCACTCTGTGAGCTGGACACTATTACCCCCATTTGCAGAAACCACAGCAAGAGAGTGAAGTAAGCTGTGCAAGGTCACTCAACAACCAGTCAGCAGCCACTCAACAGACAGTCAACGGGTCCAGTCCATGCCCTCAACTACAGCCATGCTGCCTGTGAGTATGGAGTGAGGATTTTTTTTTTTAAAGCAAAAATTTTTTATATAAACTGCAGATTTTATTGATATTAAATTAATTCATTGTCACTAAAGGGAAAATGTGCTATTAAGAATGCAATTTAGAGGTTGTGACTTTGAATTGGATGTTTGAAGTTATCCAGTTTCTTAGGCAACAAAGAAAAGCAGCTTGAATAGTTCAATGACATGTAACCTTTCAGAATACTTTGCTTTATGGTTTTATCATAGTTGCTTTTTTCTCCCCATGAATACAGCAAGGCCTTCAAAATAAATTGCTCTCAAATAAGCAATGCAATATTTTATGTTCTGGTCTTTTAAGAAATCTTTACTCAGTTCTGTGATGTACTGAAAGATATAGAATATTGTAAAATAAAAGATGACTTGTGGTACACTTCAATGAAATTTAAAACTCCAGAATTGTTTGCATAAAAACATCAGAACAGAGTGGAAACATAGTATGGTGTTATCTTAAAGCAGCAGGAGTCATCAAAATAGTCCATTTAGACTCAAACAGGGACCAATAATTCTTTTCCAATAACCTTGTATACTTTGCCAGTGCTAAATAGCAGTGATAGATACTTCCTAAGAAGGCTATAGCAGGCAAGAAGGGGTTTTTTAGCTGGAAGCCTTTAAAGTTGTGCAGGATGTTTTAGATTTAAAGGTCATGCTGTAAAACTTCAGTTAACTCGATTAGATTTATTTGGCTTCAATTATTTGTCCTTTTGATTTTAGGAACTATGATTTTGCTGCAAGTAATTGAACCTCTCCAAATTTCAGTTTCTTCATCTATAAAGTTGTAAAAGCCCTAGTGTCATGTGTCTGTAGTGATGATGAAAGTAAATGAGGTAAAGTATCATTATTATTTTAGAGGATACGGACAAAGGTGATGTTAAGAGAATGGGTTTTAGAATCTGGCTGCGAAACCTCAATCTGCCACTTACTCTCTGAAAGACCTTGAGTTCATCTCCAAGCCTCAGCTTCTTCATCCATAAATGGAATAACAATAATCTTTACAAATTTATAAGGATTATAAAAACCAACGCATGTAAAGTACATTAGCATAGTGCCTTCAAGAAAGAAATTGTTCAATATATATTAGCTCATATTATCATTGTCATTACCACCATAATTGATTTTATTTTCACAAATTAACAAGTTATTTACTTTTTAACTTATTATGAATACTAAATCTCATGTATTTCTTCCCATTTTTCACTTTGTCACTTTTTCAATTCCTCCAATTCTAAAATTCTCTCCTTTCTAAATGCCTAGACTTTAACATGATTTGGTTGACATTAGCTTGGCCATTCATGAAGAACTTGTAGGCTTCCCTTATAGTTAGAATGAGGTCATGTCCCCAGATTAAGACTAATAGGAAGTAGAAAAAAGTGATGTACATCATCTCCAGACCAAGCCTAAACCCTTCCACTGGGGAATCCTCTGTGTGTTTGAGGCATTTGTGGAGTAGGACGACATCACAAGATAGAAAAGCTTGGATCCCTGAGTCACATCCTGGAGGAGAGCCTCCTAGGAGACCTATCCAATCTGTAGTAGATTTTGACATGAGCTAGAAATAAAGATGTATTACACTGATGCACTTAAATTTCAAGGTTTATTTCTATCACCTCATAGCCTAAGCCTACCCTAACTAATGAAACTGGCAACCAAGAAGTAGAATTACAAGTATGCATAAGTATCAAGATAAAATGAAAAGTGATCAGAGGGGGACAAAAGCAAGGAAGAAGAAAAATTCTGAGAAAGAATGAAGCAATGGCATGAGAGAGGACCAAAAAGAGCCTAGGACATTACCCTGCACAGGTAGAGATCGATGGCAAAGGTCTGTAAAGACTTGATTGGTCAAGCACGGCGACTCACGTCTGTAATCCCGCACTTTGGGAGGCCGAAGTGGGTGGATCACCTGAGGTTAGGATTCCAGACCATCCTGGCCAACATGGCAAAACCCCGTCTCTACCAAAAAATACAAAAATTAGCCAGGTGTGGTGGGGGGCACCTGTAATCCCAGCTACTTGGGAGGCTGAGGCAGGAGAATCACTTGAACCCAGGAGTTGGAGGTTGCAGTGAGCCGAGATTCTGCCATGGCAGTACAGCCTGGGTGACACAGTGAGACTCCATCTCAAAAAAAAACAAGAACAAAAAGAAAAAAGACTTGATTAAAATATTTTTAATTGAATTAAGCCTTGTATCATGAGAGCTCAGCTCTAGCATTAACTTTTATAAATAAAGTAGAAACGGAAAAGTACTTTGCAGAGAGAAGACACAGTAGGAGAGTGCTTGACTTTATACAATGGAGGGAGTATAGTTCAGTCATATGAAACATGAATAAAAATTAGCGACTTTCAGAGCTTAAGGAAACTTGGAGACCATCTAGTTCAACATGTTACAGCTATGAAATAGCAAATGTGTGGCTAAGCAGGGACTAGAACCAGGACTTCCTAACACCAGATTCATGTTTTCCCCACCAGACCCGGGCTACAAGACCTGGAGAGAAGAATAAAAATCTAGTCTTACCTAACTGACTTTGACTAATTAGACTTTGTAACAAAGTAATTATCAACGCAATTTCGGTATAGAATCTCTTAAGAGACTGTTCACAGATGCAATATTTGTGAAGAGACATTTTATTTAATTACATTTGACAAGAGATGGTCTCGACTTGGAAACGTTCAGGAAATAAACTTTCTGATGTGATTTCCCACTGGAGAGTATACACGTAATAAAGTCATTGACTTCAGCTAGCACTAATTAGTATTAATGCCCTCAATCATTGCCATCAATAGCTATCATGGAGAATCACAAAATGTATCTGCCTTCCCACAGTGGAGGCATAAAGGGATATGGGTTCCTGTGTAGGAAGAGGACCGGGAGCTGCACCAATGGCTGTTTCCTCCTTGATGACCTTCCCATTAATGAATGTGTCCCCCTTGGATAATGCCACCCACTCACCAGCCGTCCATTACTTTTTCAGAAGTATTGATCTATATGCAACACTTAAGATTTCAAACAAGACTTAAATGCAGTTTTTGAAGGTATCTCAAGGTGGGCCTTGGTAAATGGTAACTTTTGAAAGGTTTCCTGAAGCCATAACAACAGGGGGAGAACAGCATGCTGCCTTTCCCTGTCAAAGGACATGTGCCTTATTATCTCAAAAATAATATCCCAAAGCACCTCACAAGTCTGGGAGAAGAATTTCAAAACAGCAAGCAATTTTCAGCCCCAAACTGCACAAATTAAAGCATTTCTCTCCGCTCTGAACTTCTTCACTCTCAGTACAGATATGTTAAATGAACGGACATAAGAAGCAAAACGAAAATTAAATTAAATTTGCCTTTTCCCTTCAGGGAACACTCCCCATAAATAAAATGCCGTGAACCCAACTGTTTCCCTTTAGAATATGTGAGAAAACGTTATCAACTGCCCGTGGAGCAAAATGATCCTGGTTGTTCTCACCAAGTGCTGCATTTCATTAGAATCATTGTGCAGGCCCTACCAATATGTTCATCATCATATTACTCTAAAGCTACATTAACCTTGCATGCCATGGTACCAAGGAGATAAGTGTAAAACATAGCATGGCTCCATATGTGAAAATCTCTCATTATTTTATCATTACTTCTTATACTGCTGTTAATCCCAGGCAATTGTTATTGTCCATAGTTTACAAATAAGCAAATAGAAGTGTAAAGAAGAGGAATGTCCAAAGTGTTAATGGATACTCGTAAGCCACTGACATAGTGGCAGAGCTAAGGACAGAACCCAGATGGTGCAATTCATTGTCTTTGGGCTAAGAGCCCATCTCGAAGGCTGTCACAGAAGGTGATTATATCCTGTGGCTTTCCACAGCCATTAAGATTCTCAAGTCAGCAGGAGGCTGTCTCCATAGTCTGAGTTCCCAGGAACAAACCACAACCCAATTTAGGAGTATAATGAACAGCCGAGTTTCAGCCAGTCACAAACAGCCACATTTCAGCCAATCACAGGCAGCCAACTCTTCATCCCTTGCCCAAATAAGGCAGATGCAGAGCTGTAGCCAATCAGGTGACCTCTCTATACTGCTTCCAGGTTTGGCCTATAAAAGCTGGCTGTTCATACTGCTGAGTGGAGCTCTCTGAACCTTCTTGGGTTCTGAGGGCTGTCCGATTCCTGAATCGTATATTGCTCAAATAAACTCTGCTAAATTTAATTAATTTAAACCTTTCCTTTTAACACGATTAATTCCAGAATTATTAAATGGCCCAAGACCCCATGTTTTCTGAGCCCTGTCTGCCCCTCCTGCCTCAACCCCTCACTTCACCCCACCTGCGTGAGGTGCACAGCTCCAGCCACACACCAGGGCCACCATCTGGCCTGCATCAGCTCCTGCTCATCAGCACTTGGTTCTGTGTCACCCACGGATGGCCCTCCCTCAGAGGTGCCTTCCTTTACATTTCACTTTTTTGGCTTTCCATATTATTATGCAGTTTTCCTTCACAGTACTTACCACTGTGTAAACATAGTCACGCAAACACATATATACACACACATGTGTTTGTGTGACTGTTTATATCCTCACACACATGCTTTAAATCTGTCTGTGCTGTGAACCACTTAATACCCAGTGAATTGCCCAGTGCCTAGTATGCAGTAGGTGCTCAATAAATACTTCTTGTTTCTTAATGAAAGTGTTAACCTGTTCTAACACTGATGATAGGAAGGCAGAGACAATTTTTAGCAAACTAACACAGGAACAGAAAACCAAACACTGCGCGTTCTCACTCATAAGTGGGAGTTGAACAATGAGAACACACGGACATGGGGAGGGGAATATCACATACCAGGGCCTGTTTGAGGGTGTGGGGTGAGGCGAGGGAAAGTATTAGCACAAATATCTAATGCATGCAGGGCTTAAAACCTAGATGATGGTCGATGGGTGCAGCAAACCATCATGGCACATGTATACCTATGTAACAAACCTGCACATTCTGCACATGTATCCCAGAACTTAAAGTAAAATAAAAATAAATATATAAAATAAATTTTTAAAAATGGATCTTCATTTTAAAGAGTTCTTTTTAATCATGTATAACGTTTGGCTGATTTTTTCATTTAGATTTTAATTCTTCATGGCTAGATTCCACCCAAAGATGTTTCTTTTGAAACTAGGGGGAGAAGAAGAAGAAAAAAAATAGAATCCTTTTGGTAACATTTGCATTTTGTGAAATTTGAAATGATACAGTATCCAAATCAACTTCTCATTTCATTTTGAGTTCGATCACTTCAAAGAGAAATTCATTTATAAAACATCATATCTCTCTGGTCATTCACTGAATATTTACGATTACCAATCACTTTACTAGAAGGGAAACTGATGTAAGAAAATAACTGTGACAGGAAAAAATGTATTAAAATAACTTTTCACAGCATCTTCCCTCCTGCTTCGTCCAACTTGCCCTGCTTCATCCCACTTCAATTTCCAAAATGCAACACACAGTGAAAGGCCTTCTGTCTTAGCCAGCTCCATTCTGGAGTCTTAAAATCTGCCTTGCTTCAACTATCTAAGAAAAGCAAAACATCTCTCAAAGGAGATCAATAGAACACCCAAGAAATCCAAGGCCACTTGGGGCTGAGTCTGAGAAGGTTAAGGAAGTTTTGACACAAAGGGAGACAGAAACCGAAGGCATTTGCCAGTCTGTGCTGAACAGGGCTGGGGGAAGAGACAAGAAAAGATTTTAAAGTTTTGTTCCTATTTATGAATTGGACACATTTAGCCTTTTTTTAAGAGACCAAGTAAAGATTTAAAGTTATTGAGAATTCTATCTGGATTTTGAACGTGGGTGTCTAAGGAACCAGCAGAGGCAAGAGAGTAATAAATTCAAATTCCACAAGCTAAATAAGATATAGGGAACCAAACAAAGAAATTCACCTAAAATAACATAAGTGAAAATAGTTAGCAATTAAATAATCTGATCTCCAAAATGTTCCAACTCATCTAAAATATTAACAGTCACTGATTTGACCAATGTTTCGTGAATACTGTGTTCTGAGAGCTGGAACGGGAGAGGAGAAGAAGAAAGGCAAGATCAAAAAGAGGCTGCACTATAACAGCTCACCATACTTGCTGGGCGCAGCAGCTCACGCCTGTAATCCCAGCACTTTGGGAGGCCAAGGCAGGAGGATCACCTGAGGTCAGGAGTTCAAGACCAGCCTGGTCAACATGGTGAAACCCCTATCTCTACTAAAAATTACAAAACTTAGTTGGGTGTGGTGGCAGGCGCCTGTAATCCCAGCTACTCAGGAGGCTCAGGCAGCAATCGCTTGAATCCAGAAGGTGGAGACTGCACTAAGCTGAGATTGCGCCACTGCACTCCAGCCTGGGAGACAGAGCAAGACTCCATCAGAAGAGAAGAGAAAAGTGAGAAAAGAGAAGAGGGGAGGGGAGGGGAGGCGAGGGGAGGGGAGGGGAGGGAAGGGAAAGGAAGATCTCACCATACTCTCAGGGTAAACATGCTAAATTACTAAACGACTCTCAAAATTGACCATATAGGTTATCATTATCCACGTTCACCAAAAGAACTGATTAATATAAATTAGACTTGTTGGGAAAGTTTTCTCAAAGAGATTATAACTTGAAAAACAGATAAGATTTAAGTAGGAGTAAGGAAGTGGTGACAAGGCAGGTGGGGAAACTATGTGAAGAGAGGCTCTGATGAATGCACTTCATCTGTCTGGCGTCCACAAAAACTCCTGCAGAACAAGAGGAGGAAATGTGGTATGATTCCAAATTCAGGTGTCTCTCACCTCGAGAGCTCTTGGGTCTGGCTTTCACTACTGATGGTTTTGAGCAGGGGAGCCCCAAAATGAAAGACGAGTTTAGTAATTTATGGAGATTGGATGGAATCTCAAATTCCCAGAGTCCAGTGTACGGCCCAGCAGAGCGCTGCGAGGTGCTCCTGGGGTCACAAAGCTGACCCCAAAATTAAGCTGCATTGTCTTGTTATGTGCACATGGTGACTTGTTGCACAGACGTTTGCATTCGTCTTGGGATGCAACAACTCTGTGTCTGTCCCTGTTGGGCCAGGACAGCCCACGCTACACTTGTCCTGGTATAATTATCAACAAGGCCCCTTTCACTCTCATAATTGTCTGGTTTGGGTGACATATTATATGGTCACCTAAGATATGGGATTTTGAAGAGTGATCTACAAAGCTATTTTTCAATGTTATTAAACTATAATATTTATAAACTAAAGGTAGCACATTTGAGGAGAGGACTGAGGATCCTAACTCAGTATTTTAGTGAGAGCTCTTGTGGCCCCTAAAATGTCAGGCAACAAAGTAAAGCCTCCATTGCACAGGCATCCGGAGAGCGCCAGCGTTTTGGAAAATACTTGATCATATTATCAGTTCATTATCAACAACCTTTTGAGCTGGCGGTGGTGTTCAATGGCTGAAATCTCTTGTATTTCAAATATAAATCATTGTTCACTTAGCTTCTGATGAAAAACTATGCCTGTTGGATGGTCTGCAGGATTGCCTGTTTATCCCTCAGTGTTACAATGCGTGCTAGCTCATTCATGCTTTGGGCCCAGACTTTAAGAACTGCCTGAACTGCAGTTGAAATAGGACTCACTCCCGCTCCCACAGTTAAAGCAAATCTACACTTAACCCTGCTTCACTGAAGGCACTCGCACCATGAAACTTCGTTGCTATCACTGAATTCTTTTCTGCTGGAAACTGTGGAAGGGAAGAGTACATTTATTATGGTGCTTTGCCCTAAGAAGTTAGAAAAAATATAAACGTCCTTGGACCAGATAGTGAGACCACCACTTGGGGTGCTTCTGCCAAAGTTAAGAGGTGAGGCTCCCGGCACAGGGCAGAGGCAGGAGACGGAGGGCACATCTGAGAAGTGCAGTTCCAGGGCCCCAGAAAGCTACTTCACACATCTGGCCACTTGTAGCCTGGAATTTTTGACGGAGTCCAAGTCCGAATCTACAGTTCTTTGCAACATATCTGTGATCTTTACAAAGTAATTTACTCTAAACTATGAAGACTCACATCCAAAATGATTCCCATTTTGTCCCCCAGTTTTCTTGATTTGTCTCTACACAACAGATAAGAACGTTATCAAAACAAAGAAGTGGCATTGCTCTTTCATTAACAAACTTCCTTGAAGATTTAAAATCAAGGAAGAGGATGTAAACTTTTTTCTTTTCTTTTCTTTTTTTTTTTTTGAGATGGAATCTCATTCTGTCACCAGGCTGGAATGCAGTGGCACGATCTCGGCTCACTGCAACCTCCACCTCTTGGGTTCAAGTGAGTCTCCTGCCTCAGCCTCCTGAGTAGCTGGGACTACAGGCATGCGCCACCACACCCAGCTAATTTTTGTGTTTTTAGCAGAGACGGGGTTTCACCATGTTGGCCAGGATGGTCTTGATCTCTTGACCTCGTAAATCCACCCACCTCGGCCTCCCAAAGTGCTGGGATTACAGGCGTGAGCCACCCCGCCTGGCCAGAAGATGTAAACTTTTAAATCCAAGGTAAGAAAAATGATGTGATGGGTCCCTATTTTACAACAACATGTAATGGAATGCTTAGATTGGTTCCCTGCCTAAAAGTCTCTTTGCATATATCAAGGTACGTTGTATCATTTGTGCCCAGCAATTTCCTCCAAAAAATATCCCTTGTTCTTTACTGAAGAAAAAGAACAGCTTTGCTGTTTAGAAAAGGACATAAGGCCGAGAGCAGTGACTCATGCCTGTAATCTCAGCACTTTGGGAAGCTGAGGTGGGCAGATCACCTGAGGTCAGGAGTTTGAGACCAGCCTGGCTAAAATAGTGAAACTCCATCTCTACTAAAAATACAAAAATTAGCCAAGCATGGTGGCAGGCACCTGTAATGCCAGCTACTCAGGAGGTTGAGGCAGGGGAATCACTTGAATCCAAGAGGCTGAGGTTGCAGTGAGCTGAGATTGCACCATTGCACTCCAGCCTGGTGACAGAGCAAGACTCTATCTCAAAAACAAAAAATAAATTAATTAATTAATTAAAATAAAAGGCATAAAATATTGATGAACTCTTGAAGCTGCTTCTACAAGTAATCAATCTGTATATTTCCCAATTTCAGGTAAACTAGTGTGATTTAACAAGTTTCTAAAACATTCTTATGACCAAAATTTTCCGAGGAACTTTGCAAACAAACTCATCAAAATAACCTGATTGGTCTTAGTTGCCACTGACCAAACAAAATGTGACATTCACAGAGTCCTGAAATTCCCATGCTGTAGAAGCCACCAATGAGCTCTGAAATTTGACAGAAAATAAATGCTGGAGTCGTAAAGCAAGTGATATAATCGTTCAAGACAAATGAGGGAGTCTTTTTTTTTTTTTTTAATAAGAGGGGGGTTTCACTGTGTCACCCAGGCTGGAGTACAGTGACACAATCACAGCTCACTGCAGCCTCAACCTCCCAGGCTCAAGTGATCCTCCCACCTCAGCCCCCCAGATAGCTGGGACTATAGGCAGGCACCACCACACCCAGCTAATTTCAAATTTTTTGTAGAGTCTGGGTTTTTCCATGTTGCCCAGGTTGGAAGCAAGTCATTTCAACTTTTTTAATACTTAATACCAGGAAAAAAAAAAAAATAGCTTCTTCCATGCTGTTTTCTGGTGATTAAATCAACATTATTTTGTATGTGTGTCCAGACACACACACACACACACACTGTCTGCTTCATCTCCCTAACTTACTCAAAGTGATAAAACAGGTTCCAGCCAGAAACATCACTGATGGAAACTATGTGACTTTTATTTTAACTCATGCATCTATTAAAACTAGGCAGGGTTCAGTCATTGAAATCAGAGGTGGTATTCAGATCACACCCATGGACACATACTTGACTGTAGAAGAGAATACAAGTGAATCGAATCTTACAGCAGCAGAGACGTTCTCCGTGTCGTCGCCATGATTTCATCAGCTTCTCTTTAGCCTCTCCTGCACATTTCCTTCAGTCTGAGCAATTCATGCTGAACCTCCTGATCTTCCAACCAAGATTTGGGCTGCAAATTCCTCCCCAGCAGAGCTGGAGAAGCTGAGCTCAGTGCCACCAGCCCACCACCGGGACTCTGTGCTGCAATGGTGACAAATGGAGTGCGAGGCCGGAGGAATCTGAAGACTCCTGGCAGAGCCCTGGGGGTGCCGTGACACAGCCTCCCAGGGCACAGCGACAGGAATCCAGAGAGGCGGCCCAGCTCAAGTCTCACAGAAAGCCCACAGTCTGATTAAAATTAGAACAGGGCTCTCGGCAAGGCCCTCCTCATCCACAGCACCAGAGCCACTGAAATATTCAGGAAGGCTAACAAGCAGGTGCCCTGGGGAGTTAATAACAGAGACGGAAAGCCTCTCGCCAGCTCCATAGCCAACACAGAGCCAGGTGGGATTATCAGTAATTAAAAACCTTACTCAGTAGAAGCCTTTATAAAATGAATTGTCAAATTCCATCAGCATTAAAGAATAGGCATTCAACTTTCAAACCTACATAAGAATTTTTTAAAGCCAGAATTAAACACACTTGAGTACATTTTGCTTTTTTGTTTATTCATTCACACACATTTATCTGATGCCTACTGTGTGCCTAAGCCCTGCATATGCAGAAAACTAATAGGCCAGGAGAAGGAAAGTTTCCTTGGTTGCCACAACCATGTCTGGATCACTCTCGATATACAGCCCACAATAACTGCTGGGACTTGGAGGAAAAACTCATTTTGAATAGTGCCGCCTTCCTGAAGGCCTGCTGGAAGCACAAGGCATGAGAGGATGCCCTGACGTTGCTCCTGGAGGAGGGAGGGTGGCCTGTCCTGGGTCTCTGTCCCTGGGTCTCAGGACACACCGCTATTATCTAAGAATGAAGGTGATCCAAGATTTGGCATTGACTGTACGTACCTCCATGGCAGCAAGCAGGATATGTATGGGCTTCCTACATTCTCCCCAAGGCAGTGAAGAAAGGCATTGGCCAGGATGCAGCTTTCAGTGCCTTTTCTGTCACAGGGTGTATCTAGCCCAGCAAAGCTCAACCCAGTTGTCAACTGGAAAGATGGGGAAGACGTGGGATCCCAAAGACTCTGTGAGGGCAGAGCTCATGGCTTAACCTCTCTTTCCCCCCACCAGGTGATGCAAAAAGCAAACACATGAAATCGTTATTGACACATGCAGGAAACTAGGTATTTCATCAGGTAACATTTATTTTAACTAATAAGCAATAAGAACTTCCACATAAATGGCCAGGCATGGTGGCTCATGCCTGTAATCCCTGCACTTTGGGAGGCTGAGGCAGGTGGATCACAAGGTCAGGAGATCGAGACCATCCTGGCTAACATGGTAAAACCCCGTCTGTACTAAAAATACAAAAAAAATTAGCCGGGCATGGTGGTGGGTGCCTACAGTCCCAGCTACTCGGGAGGCTGAGGCAGGAGAATGGCGTGGACCTGGGAGGTGGAGCTTGCAGTGAGCCGAGATCGAGCCACTGCACTCAAGCCTGGGCTACAGAGCAAGACTCCATCTCAAAAAGAAAAAAAAAAAGATACTGGCAATGTGGGTTCCTGAGCAAGACGGCTGAATAGGAACAGCTCCAGCCTCCAGCTACCAGCACGAGCAACACAGAAGATGGGTGATTTCTGCATTTTCAACTGAGGTACCGGGTTCATCTCACTGGGGAGTGCCGGACAATCGGTGCTGGTCAGCTGGTGCAGCCCGACCAGCAAGAGCTGAAGCGCAAGGGGGAAGGGAAACCCTTTTCCTAGCCAAAGGAAACTGAGACACACAACACCTGGAAAATTGGGTAACTCCCACCCTAATACTGCGTTTTACCAAGGGTCTTAGCAAACGGCACACCAGGAGATTATATCCCACACCTGGCCCAGAGGGTCCCACGCCCACAGAGCCTCCCTCATTGCTAGCACAGCAGTCTGAGATCTAACTGCAAGGTGGCAGCGAGGCTGGGGGAGGGGCGCCTGCCATTGCTGAGGCTTAAATAGGTAAACAAAGCTGCTGAGAAGCTCCAACTGGGTGGAGCTCACCACAGCTCAAGGAGGCCTGCCTGCTTCTGTAGACTCCACCTCTGGGGACAGGGCACAGCTAAACAAAAAGCAGCAGAAACATCTGCAGATGTAAATGACCCTGTCTGACAGCTTTGAAGAGAGCAGTGGGTCTCCCAGCACAGAGGTTGAGATCTGAGAATGGACAGACTGCATGCTCAAGTGGGTCCCTGACTCTTGAGTAACCTAACTGGGAGACATCCCCTACTGGGTGCAGACTGACACCTCACACCTCACACGGCTGGGCACACCTCTGAGACGAAGTTTCCAGAGCAAGAATCAGACAGCAACACTCGCTGTTCAGCAATATTCTATATTCTGCAGCCTCCGCTGCTGATACTCAGGCAAACAGGGTCTGGAGTGGACCTCAAGCAAACTCCAACAGACCTGCAGCTGAGGGTCCTGACTGTTAGAAGGAAAACTAATAAGCAGAAAGGACACCCACACCAAAACCCCATCAGTACTTCACCATCATCAAAGACCAAAGGCAGATAAAACCACAAAGATGGGAAAAAAGCAGGGCAGAAAAGCTGGAAACTCAGAAAATCAGAGCGCATCTCCCCCTCCAAAGGAACGCAGCTCATTGCCAGCAACGGATCAAAGCTGGACGGAGAATGACTTTGACAAGTTGAGAGAAGAAGCCTTCCGTTGATCAAACTTCTCAGAGCTAAAGGAGGAACTATGTACCCAGCACAAAGAAACTAAAAATCTTGAAAAAAGAATGGAAGAATGGATAACTAAAATAATCAATGCAGAGAAGGCCATAAATGAACTGACAGAGATAAAAACCATGACATGAGAATTACATGACAAATGCACAAGCTTTAGTAACTGACTCGATCAACTGGAAGAAAGGGTATCAGTGATTGAAGATCAAATGAATGAAATGAAGCGAGAAGAGAAGTCTAGAGAAAAAAAGAGGAAAAAGAAATGAACAAAGCCTCCAAGAAATATGGGATTATGTGAAAAGACCAAATCTACATCTGATAGGTGTGCCTGAAAGTGAGGGGGAAAATGGAACCAAGTTGGAAAACACTGCAGGATATCATCCAGGAGAACTTCCCAAACCTATTAAGGTAGGCCAACATTCAAATTCAGGAAATACAAAGAACACCACAAAGATACTCCTCAAGAAGAGCAACTCCAAGACACATAATTGTCAGATTCACCAAAGTTGAAATGAAGGAAAAAATCTTAAGGGCAGCTAGAGAGAAAAGTTGGGTTACCCACAAAGGGAAGCCCATCAGACTAACAGCAGATCTCTCAGCAGAAACTCTACAAGCAAGAAGAGAGTGGGGGCCAATATTCAACATTCTTAAAGAAAAGAATTTTCAACCTAGAATTTCATATCCAGCCAAACTAAGTTTCGTAAGTGAAGGAGAAATAAAATCCTTTACAGATAAGCAAATGCTTAGAGATTTTGTCACCACCAGGCCTGCCCTACAAGAGACCCTGAAGGAAGCACTAAACATGGAAAGGAACAACTGGTACCAGCTATTGCAAAAACATGCCAAAATGTAAAGACTATCGATGCTAGGAAGAAACTACATCAACTAACGAGCAAAATAACCAGCTAATATCACAATGACAGGATCAAGTTCACACATAACAATATTAACCTTAAATGTAAATGTACTAAATGGTCCAGTTAAAAGACACAGACTGGCAAATTGGATAAAGAGTCGAGACCCATCAGTTTGCTGTATTCAGGAGACCCATCTCACATGCAGAGACACACATAGGCTCAAAATAAAGGGATGGAGAAAGATCTACCAAGCAAATGGAAAACAAAAAAAAACCAGGGGTTGCAATCCTAGCCTCTGATAAAACAGAATTTAAAACATCAAATATCAAAAGAGACAAAGAAGACCATTACATAATGGTAAAGTGATCAATTCAACAGGAAGAGCTAACTATCATAAATATATATGCACCCAATACTGGAGCACCTAGATTCATAAAGCAAGTCCTTAGAGACTTAAAAAGAGACTTAGACTCCCATACAATAATAATGGTAGACTTCAACATCCCACTGTCAACATTAGACAGATCAACAAGACAGAAAGTTAACAAGGATATCCAGGAAGTGAACTCAACTCTGCACCAAGCAGACCTAATAGACATCTACAGAACTTTCCACTCCAAATCAACAGAATATACATTCTTCTCAGCACCACATCACACTTATTCCAAAATTGACCACATAGTTGGAAGTAAAGCACTCCTCAGCAAATGTACAAGAACAGAAATTATAACAAACTGTCTCTCAGACCACAGTGCAATCAAACTAGAACTCAGGACTAAGAAACTCAATCAAAACCGCTCAACTACATGGAAACTGAACAACCTGCTCCTGAATGACTACTGGTTACATAACGAAAGGCAGGCAGAAATAAAGATGTTCTTTGAAACCAATGAGAACAAAGATACAACATACCAGAATCTCTGGGACACATTTAAAGCAGTGTGTAGAGGGAAATTTATAACACTAAATGCCCACAAGAGAAAGCTGGAAAGATCTAAAATTGACACCCTAACATCACAATTAAAAGAACTAGAGAAACAAGAGCAAACACATTCAAAAGCTAGCAGAAGGCAAGAAATAACTAAGAGCAGAGCAGAACTGAAGGAGATAGAGACACAAAACCCCTCCAAAACATCAATGAATCCAGGAGCTGGGTTTTTTTTAAAGATCAACAAAATTGATAGACTGCTAGCAAGACTAATAAGGAAGAAAAGAGACAAGAATCAAATAGATGCAATAAAAATTGATAAAGGGGATATCACCACCGACCCCACAGAAATACAAAGTATCATCAGAGAATACTATAAACACCTCTATGCAAATGAATTAGAAAACCTAGAAGAAATGGATAATTTCCTGGACACTTACACTCTCCCAAGACTAAACCAGGAAGAAGTTGAATCTCTGAATAGAGCAATAGCAGGCTCTGAAATTGAGGCAATAATTAATAGCCTACCAACCAAAAAAAGTCCAGGACCAGATGGATTCACAGCTGAATTCTACCAGAGGTACAAGGAGGAGCTGGTACCATTCCTTCTGAAACTATTCCAATCAACAGAAAAAGAGGGAATCCTCCCTAACTCATTTTATGAGGCCAACATCATCCTGATACCAAAGCCTGGCAGAGACACAACAAAAAAGAGAATTTTAGACCAATATCCCTGATGAACATCGATGCAAAAATCCTCAATAAAACACTGGCAAACCGAATCTAGCAGCACATCAAAAAGTTTATCCACCATTATCAAGTGGGCTTCATCCCTGGGATGCAAGGCTGGTTCAACATACACAAATCAATAAACGTAATCCAGCATACAAACAGAACCAAAGACAAAAACCACATGATTATCTCAGTAGATGTAGAAAAGGCCTTTGACAAAATTCGACAGCCCTTCATGCTAAAAACTCTCAATACATTCGGTATTGTTAGAACGTATCTCAAAATAATAAGAGCTATTTATAACAAACCCACAGCCAATATCATACTGAATGGGCAAAAACTGGAAAAATTCCCTTTGAAAACTGGCACAAGACAGGGATGCCCTCTCTCACCACTCCTATTCAACATAGTGTTGGAAGTTCTAGCTAGGGCAATCAGGCAAGACAAAGAAATAAAGGGTATCCAGTTAGGAAAAGAAGAAGTCAAATTGTCCCTGTTTGCAGATGACATGATTGTATATTTAGAAAACACCATCATCTCAGCCCAAAATCTCCTTAAGCTGATAAGCAACTTCAGCAAAGTCTCAGGATACAAAATCAATGTGCAAAAATCACAAGCATTCTTATACACCAGTAACAGACAAACAGAGAGCCAAATCATGAATGAACTCCCATTCACAATAGCTTCAAAGAGATTAAAATACCTAGGAATCCAACTTACAAGGGATGTAAAGGACCTCTTCAAGGAGAACTACAAACCACTGCTCAGTGAAATCAAAGAGGACACAAACAAATGGAAGAACATACCATGCTCATGGATAGGAAGAATCAATATTGTGAAAATGGCCATACTGCCCAAGGTAATTTATAGATTCAATGCCATCCCCATCAAGCTACCAATGAGTTTCTTCACAGAATTGGAAAAAACTGCTTTAAAGTTCATATGGAACCAAAAAAGAGCCCGCATCTCCAAGACAATCCTAAGTCAAAAGAACAAAGCTGGAGGCATCACGCTACCTGACTTCAAACTATGCTACAAGGCTACAATAACCAAAACAGCATGGTACTGGTACCAAAACAGAGATATAGACCAATGGAACAGAACAGAGCCCTCAGAAATAATACCACACATCTATAGCCATCTGATCTTTGACAAACCTGAGAAAAACAAGAAATGGGGAAAGGATTCCCTATTTAATAAATGGTGCTGGGAAAATTGGCTAGCCATAAGTAGAAAGCTGAAACTGGATCCTTTTCTTACTCCTTATACGAAAATTAATTCAAGATGGATTAGAGACTTAAATGTTAGACCTAATACCATAAAAACCCTAGAAGAAAAGCTAGGTAATACCATTCAGGACATAGGCATGGGCAAGGACTTCATGTCTAAAACACCAAAAGCAATGGCAACAAAAGCCAAAATTGACAAATGGGATCTCATTAAACTAAAGAGCTTCTGCACAGCAAAAGAAACTACCATCGGAGTGAACAGGCAACCTACAGAATGGGAGAAAATTTTGGCAATCTACTCATCTGACAAAAGGCTAATATCCAGAACCTACAAAGAACTCAAACAAATTTACAAGAATAAAACAAACAACCCCATCAAAAAGTGGGCAAAGATATGAACAGACACTTCTCAAAAGAAGACATTCATACAGCCAACAGACACATGAATAAATGCTCATCATCACTGGCCATCAGAGAAATGCAAATCAAAACCACAATGAGATACCATCTCACACCAGTTAGAATGGCAATCATTAAAAAGTCAGGAAACAACAGGTGCTGGAGAGGATGTGGAGAAATAGGAACACATTTATACCATTGATGGGACTGTAAACTAGTTCAACCATTGTGGAAAACAGTATGGCAATTCCTCAAGGATCTAGAACTAGAAATACCATATGACCCAGCCATCCCATTACTGGGTATATACCCAAAGGATTATAAATCATGCTGCTATAAAGACACATGCACACACATGTTTATTGCGGCACTATTCACAATAGCAAAGACTTGGAATCAACCCAAATGTCCATCAGTGACAGACTGGATTAAGAAAATGTGGCACATATACACCATGGAATACTATGCAGCCATAAAAAAGGATGAGTTCGTGTCCTTTGTAGGGACATGGACACAGCTGGAAACCATCATTCTAAGCAAACTATCACAAGAACAGAAAACCAAACACCGCATGTTGTCACTCATAGGTGGGAACTGAACAATGAGATCACTGGGAAGGGGAACATCACACACTGGGGTCTATTGTGGGGAGGGGGTAGGGGGGAGGGATGGCATTGGGAGTTTTACCTGATGTTAATGACGAGTTGCTGGGTGCAGCACACCAACATGGCACATGTATACATATGTAACAAACCTGCACGTTGTGCACATGTACCCTAGAACTTAAAGTACAAAAAAAAAAAAGAATTTCAGCATTCATTAAGCACAGCAAACTTCAGTATGTCCTGCTCTGTGTGAACAATGAATGGAGAAGGTAAGACAGTGGTGTTCTGTTTTTCTCTTTCAAGTCCCTATACCCTCATGAAGACTGAATTTTCACTCCACCAAAAGTAAGGAAGCAAAGTGGCTTCGCGGAGTTCAAGGGGACAGCTCAACCCTATCTTAGCGTCATGCAAAATACATGAGCTGATTCTACACTCAGCCTCTAAAACAGTAGGGAGATGATAACCTGCAACACAGCTAATGTAGAGGTCACCCTGATCTGGCGGGTAAGAACGCATTTCTTCTTACTCAAAATTTAGTGCCATTATTTAGCCCCTGTACACAACTCAGACAGCATTACTGACGAATACATCCATCTTGTGCTCCTCTTCACAAGGTGCTGCATGTACCTAATAGTGCTTTTTTCCCTCCTGGGCTCTGGGGGTGCCACGAAGGCTGGAGGTAGACAGCAAATGAAGGAATAACAATTTTGTAAAACTCTAGAACTTCCACTGCTTTTATTTCTGCATGAGTGTGGAAAGGCCTCCTCCTAGGAGAAATAATGCTGTGTAGATTCTGTAATACTCGCCAATACGTAGTCCTCCCGTTTGTAGACAGCTGTGGCTAAGCCACCATTGGTCACAAAAGTAAACAATCTTCTTAAAACAACAAGGCAGACAGGGTCGTAAACAGAGGGCTTCATGGCAAAACTTCTCTAGTAACTAAGCTAAGTTGGTGTTTTTGGAAACAAGAGCTGCATCTTGGCTTAAGCATATGCATATTGAGCCTCAAAATATTTTCAGGTATGGTGGTAGGGGCCGTAGATTCAGAGCAGCGTGCTATAGAAGTTGTATCTTCCAGTGGTAGACACAGATGCTAAACCAGTAACATTGGTGAACATGAGTGAAGAGATTTTTGCAAGATCCCAGACAGCACAGATGATGGGTACCCAACCTACAGCCTGAGGTTCAGGGATTTTTCCCAAAACTCCATGCCCTAAAAGTGTCTGGAGGTGTTAAAACAATAATAGTAAGCCTGCTCATTAGCCATTAGCTAGTGTGTGTCTTCCCTGTGAGTTCCTTCATGGAGTCATTCACGTGCAGATGTAACCCTACTGCCTGGCACGCAGAGATTGTTTGCTCTATATTAATATCTCTTGACTGAATTCATGAAAGCGGAAGCCATGGGATCTATTCTTGACCAATTAACTTTTTTGTCAATTTTCCTTTTTGAATTAAATATAGTATCCAGTAATGTAAAGTGTCTTCAAAGGAGTCTGTTTCTCTCTTTTACAAGCTACTGTCAGCTTCTCGACGGCAGGAGTGTGTCTTATTTATCTGTTTATCTCCAGCAGGTAGACCAGAACCTTGACATTACAGATGCCCAGTAGCACCTATTATGTTAAACTGTGTTAAAATGAACTAAGAGCGGGCAGTCTCTCTAAAGATGCTTCATTTTAACTACTTAAATAGGAGAATATTTTGTTGAAATAACAAAAGCTAAGGATGATATATATCATATAGGTAGGTTATGTATAACATACAATATATAACAGTATATAATACATCATATATACAACAGTGTAACATTATATATGAAATGTATAACCTAATGTAAGCTAACGCATACTGTGTAACTTTGTATTTATTATATAAATGCACCATGAGATCCTATTACAGAAGGAGCCTTTCTTGGCATAATGGGAGTGATAGATCACTCGACTTGTAAGAAAGCAAAGGGACAGGGGTGTGGCAAAGGCAGGGGAAGAGCTCCTTGAAGATCCTGGAACACCACACATGAGGAGAGCAGCCTGTCTTCCACTCTTTCTTGCTTACTCTGTGGAACGTGACTGAGGCTTCCTCTTCAGAAGGCAGCGTGCAAGTCCAGATAAATTTGCCCGTGAACCTGCTGTAACCTTTCCAGGTTCCCCATAGGCAGAAACCCTGGATCTCAACAGCAGGAAAATGGTCTCCTTTGAAATGTCAAGAATTCACCAGTAAAACTAATGGCCTCTTCTACTCTGATTGCACCACTGAGAAAGGACAGTGAATGTGGCTGCAGCCATAATCGACACATACATTTTCTGAAATAATGCAAGTTTTTGCCGAAGTTATTCAAGTGGTACAGGGGACTTCACATCTGACCTGGCAACCTCTCCAATGAAGTAAGTACTTTTTTCTCAGGGGTAGGATCAAGCTCGCAATGTGTAAAACGAATTGAGGTCTTTGCAGAAAGGCGCTGTGCAAATAACTCGTGTTACCATGTTCCCATCTTGATATAGATCTCATTTCAATCATGGTATCAGGAACAAAAGTAATGTGTTCCGTTATTGTGGGCTTCAATTGGCTTTTTCAGGAGCTTCAAATTCAATTCCATTCTGAGATGAACATGAAATCCATTGAACAGCTGGATGAACGGTGATCTTATTTATGCAATTCTCTTTAAATTCCAGACTTTCATAAGACAATCAAATGCCTCTTGTGTGGTTTCACGTTCTAGTGAACTTTGCAAGGAGAAAACAGAATTATTTTAAGCATGCTCCCTAAAAGGATTTCCTACATATGTACATACATACGAATTTATGTGTGTGAATGTATATTAACAAAACCTAAATTATTTGTTCAACAATGCAACCATCATTGTATACAATCTCATACACACTAACTCGCTTATAGCAAGTGTATCTTGGGGGTTCAACGTCTCAGATTATATAGCTATTACCTACCAGAGATGGACTTACCTTAAATTGGCTAGCACTTTCTTAGCTTCTTTTTTATTTAAACTTTACTAAGACAACTGGGTGCAGTGGCTCATGCCTACAATCCCAGCACTTTGGGAGGCGGAGGTGGGAGGATTGCTTGAGTGTGAGACCAGCCTGGGCAACATGACAAGACCCTGTTTCTACAAAGAATTAAAACATTATCTGGGCATGATGACATGCATCTGTGGTCCCCGCTACTTAGGAGGTTGAGGCAGGATGATCCCTTAAGCTCAGGAGTTCAAGGCTGCAGTGAGCTATGATTATGCTATTGCACTCTAGCCTGGGCAACAGAGCTAGATCCTGTCTCAAAATAAAGAAATTAATAAGCTTTAATACCAAAACAAATATTTTGTCATCATTACAAGACTTTATTTTGCAAATTACCTTCCTAATATTCTATGCTAGTCTTTAATCTATAGGCAAATATGTGTGCATACATGCCCATAAAATTAGGATTATATTAGACTGAATAGCAATAGGTTATTTTCCATGGCAGAACCCAAATGTGAGGCTCCCATGGGCTGTAGAAGTATGAGGGTGGAAAGTTTATAACATCCTGGAGAGATTCTGTGATTTATAGGGTCAAGGTATAAGACAAGGGTCTAACAGAATACAGCCTTGGAATTGAAATTGAAGACATCAAGAAAACAGCAAGGAATGAAGCAAAAAAAAAAAAAAAAAAAGTGAGATAATTTTGTCTAAGAAAATAAGATGATGAACAAGGATCTGTTATATTCTGTTCCTTTACTGTATGGGGGGTGAAGAGTTTTATACTCCTTAAGAAAGAGTTTCAAAACATAGGAACTGATTATTAAGTGGTTGACTGGTTTTAACCTAACACACTAGGTTGTAATGATCACTAGGAAGCAACGTGGTTTCACGAAAAAAGCAGGTGAAAGCAGAATCATGTGTCTGCTTTTCATGATAGAAAAGATAGAGCATTTCATCAGCACAGCAGAGCTGGGTTTCAGCAGTGTGTGGCTGAGTCTCTCTTGACATCACCGTGTGTAAGACAGAAAGTAATGAACCAAATGGAAGAGGAATTGGGGGAGTCCCAGAGGGTTGAGTAGTCATGACTCCCCCAAAAATGTCAGCACTGGGAGTGAAACCCTGAAGGGCAGTTTCAAGTGGCACGCTACCTGAGTAAGCTTTCCTTCCCATCCTATGCACAATTTAATCATCCGTTTTCATAAGGACAGAACACATTTGTATCTCATTGTGGAGACACAAGTTGGGAGGAGCAGCACATGCATTGGTTAGCTCATTCAGTCCTCACAAAGCCCCTGGTAAGTGGCAGAGGCAAAATGAAGAGAAAAAAAAAGTCAGTGGAGACAAATGAAAGTCTAACAACCAAGATGTTGCTATGTCTCATCTGACTTAGCAATCCAGGATCTTGGAATAGACAATTTAAGGGTAGCTTATTATTTATAGTAATAGCTACCACACTGCTGTCAGGATGAAAATGACATCAGAATGCATAACGGCAATAGCTCCCTACTTAAAAATTTAAAACCCACATCATTTCGGGCGACACGAACAGAAGTACAGGAGTCAGAACAGGGACTGATGACAGTAGCCAGGTGTTTCTGGCCAGTCGAGATCCTGAATGCATTGTTTCCCATCCTGGCATCATAATTTAAGTGGGGCTTTGACCAAGTTGAGGCAGTCAAGACGCATGAGGGCCAAAGTCAGGAGAGCACAGAGCCATGTCTGTGATGAGCGGTGGACACACTGCAGAGATGCCCATCCCAAACACACACAAATGATGTTACAAAACGGAGGATCGTGTATGCCTCTCAGACACAGGTTGCAAAGAAGTGGATTTGGGTTTGGGAGGCCGAGGTGGGCAGATTGCTTGAGCTCAGGAGCTTGAGACCAGCCTGGGCAACATGGCAAAACCCTGTCTCTATTAAAAAACATATATATACAAAAGTTAGCTGGGTGTGGTGGAATGCACCTGTAGTCTCACATTCTAGGGAGACTGGGGTGGAAGAATCACTTGAGTCCGGGAGGTGGAGATTGCAGAGAGCTGAGATCGTGCCACTGCACTCCAGTCTGGGCAACAGAGCAAGACCCTGTTTCAAAAAATAATAAATAAATGAATAAATAAATAAATAAAAATAAAGGGTGGGCATGGAGGCTCAAGCCTGTAATCCCAACACTTTGGGAGGCCAAGGTGGACAGATCACCTGAGGTCAGGAGTTCGAGACCAGTCTGAACAACAGGGAGAAACCCTGTCTCTACTAAAAATACAAAATTAACCAGGCGTGGTGGTGCATGCCTGTAATGCCAGCTACTCGGGAGGTTGAGGCAGGAGAATCGCTTGAACCTGGGAGGCGGAGGTTGTGGTGAGCCAAGATCGTGCCATTGCGCTCCAGCCTGGGCAACAAGAGGGAAACTCCGTCTCAAAAAAAAAAAAAAAAAGGGGGGGGGGGATTTGGGGCTTATAATAAGGAAGAAATTTCTATTGATTAAAACATTTCAAAAGTGGAATGATCTGACTCATGAAATAAATTATGTGGACCTGGAAAAGGAAAGGACAAGAAAAAAAAAAACTGTCATTCTTCTCATGTCCAGAGCACCTAATGCATTATTTGCACATCATGAAACTTAGTAAATGCAGTCAAATAAGTACAAGAGGCCCACGTTTCAGCTTAGGGGAGTACACATTACTGTAGATAATCTGACAATTAGCTAAAGGTGAGAAGAAATGGCAAGAAATTAAAAAGTAACATGAAGTGAGAAAATGGAAATCATGGAGGAGGCTGCCATTGGAGGCAACAGAGATGTTGCTGTGACCTGACCTGACGTTGAGATCTTGGGTTACAGGACCAAGGTATTCTGTTACTCGCAATGGTATACTGAGCATTTGCCATGTGCTGGGCATCTGCGACAGCCCTGGGCTGGGCTTCGTCATGATTCCCATCTCACAGTTGAGGAATCAGTCTTAGACAGGTCAAGGCACTTCCTGGCATTATATGGCTGGTAAGTTATTCCAGGATTGGAATTTCATTCTGTCTCATCGCAAAGCACTTTGTTCCAAAGAACTAAAAACAGCCTCCCAAAATGCAGACACTAGGAAAGTAAAAAAGTGAAAAGGTCATGGTAAAAGAAAAATCAAACTATGAAAAATAAAGCCAGGAGTGATATTGTATATGCCATAGTTCCTATTAAGGTAGCATGTTCTGGAGTCAAAGAAAGCTCTATGTTTTGGTTTCCAGGTCATTTCATTTTACCCGGAACTCTGCCATGTAACCTCAGTTCATTTCCTAGCTCACAACTTTCTGATTTTTGTGCTTGCTAACCGCAGTGAGAAAGACATTTCACATTACAACAAGCACACTCATATTTTATCCCTTTTTTTCTTTTTTTTTTTTTTTGAGATGGAGTCTCGCTCTTGTCGCCCAGACTGGAGTGCAGTGGCGCAATCTCAGCTCATTGCAACCTCCACCTCTTGGGTTCAAGCAATTCTCCTGCCTCAGCCTCCTGAGTAGCTGGGACTACAGGCATCCCCCACCACGCCCAGCTAATTTTTGTACTTTTTTAGTAGAGACAGGGTTTCACCATGTTGGCCAGACTGGTCTCAAACTCCTGACCTCAGGTGGTCTGCCCGCCTCAGCCTCCCAAAGTGCTGGGATTACAGGCATGAGCCACCGCCCCCGGCCATTTTATCTGTTTTTAACACTTGGGCTGTGACTTGCCAATTTAAAACATACCACTATTTATTAATTGTATTATCACTGGTATATTTCAACTACCCATAAATTATGCAATCGGTTTGATAGAGCTCGCTTTGACTCCCAAGGAAAGGATAGCACCTTTATTCATACAGCAATATATAGTTTACAAGACACAGTTCTGCTATAACATATGTGTTCTGAAAAACCACCTCATTATACAAAATTGCACAACAAAACTATGAGGCTTATGGAGAAAACCAGGTTAGCAGAATAACACTCAAAAGCATTACCGGTGACATATAAATTTTTTAGAAGAGAGAAAATAAAAACGGTAGCACAATTTTGCACGTTTTACACGGTTAAAAATACATAAATACTCCAATGAGTGTGACAGTTTATTTGGAAAATACCTGAAGCTTGCTTGTGGAAGTTTGCCTGTGGAAGGATCACAGTGGGTGAGTTTTTATGAAGGGGCAGAGGGAGTCATGTGAAATCGGACGGAAACTTGTAACACCACGTGCAGATGTGTGGGCTCCTAACATGCAGGTTGAACAGAGGTTGCTGGTAGAAGTTTGAGGTACGCGTGTTTTGTGTATTCCTGTATGTACTCTGTGGTTAAGCTGGATGTAGGTTTCGGTGTTCACACAGTGTTTCTTGAGATGAAATCATACATAAGCAAACTTAAAATTAGCATTATGTGTACATTTCTTCCTTCTATATCAGTTGCATTAGAATAGATTTGCATTTCAATGTAAGTGTTATAGCAGAATTGACTGTTCATAAAATAATGTATAAAATATTATACATGTTATCTCATTTTATGGAATGAACTTATAAAATAGGTATTATTTCAGTTCCCCATCCCACCTCTCAGAGGAAGAAACTGAGTCCAGAGTGATTTCAGGACTTTAAAAAACTTTTTTATTAATACATAATATTTGTATATGTTTATGGGATACATGAGATATTGTGTTACAGGTATAGAAAGTATAATGATCTGCCAGGCGCGGTGGCTAATGTCTCTAATCCCAGCACTTTGGGAGGCTGAGGCGGGCAGATCACCTGAGGTCAGGAGTTTGAGACCAGCCTGGCCAACATGGCGAAACCCCGTCTCTACTAAAAAAGTACAAAAATTAGCTGAGCATGGTAGGGATGCCTGTAGTCCCAGCTACTTGGGAGGCTGAGGCAGGAGAATTGCTTGAACCCAGAAGGCGGAAGTTGCAGTGAGCCGGGATCGCACCACTGCACTCCAGCCTGGGGGATACAGTAAGACTCTGTCTCCAAAAAAAAGAAAAGAAAGAAAGTGTAATGATCAAGTCAGGGTATTTGGGTATCCATCACCACAAGCATTTATCACTTCTGTGTGTTGAGAACATTTCAAGTCCTCTTTTCTAGTTATTTTGAAATGTACAATACATTGTTGTTAACTATAGTCATCCTACTCTGCTATCAAGCATTAGAACTTATTCCTTCTGTGTTTGTACCCATCAACCAACTCCTCTCTATACACACACACACACACACACCCCTACATCCTTTCCAGCCTCTGCTGTCATTCTACTCTCTACTGCCATGAGATCAACTGCGTTAGATTCCACATGTGAGTGAAAACATAGAATATTTGTCTTTCTTTGCCTGGCTTATTTCACTTATAAGGACTTCCGGTTCCATCCATGTTGCTGCAAAGGATGTTACTTCATTCTTAAGGCTGAATAATATTCCATTATATATATATATACACACACACACACACACATGCATAAAGTTATGGTGCAGACTTTTTTATTGAAATATTTTTTGGCTTAAATCTTTGTGTATGTGTCAGATTAAATTGAAAAGTTAAAATACAAAATAATCTTAAATGGTATTTATGGGAAATAATTTAGGGAAATGCATGGAGAAACTGGAAATATGCATATATATACACACATATATATATACATATATATACATATATATACACACACACATACACATTTTCTTTTTCCATTCATTTGCTGAGAGACACTTAAGTTGATTTCATATTTGTTGGTACAATAAATATGGGATTCATGTTTCCTTTTGATATATGAATTTCCTTTCCTATGGACAACCAAGTAGTGGGATCTGTGGATCATACGGTAGTTCTATTTTCAGTTTTCCGAGAAACCCATACTGTTTTCTGTAATGGCTGTACTAATTTACATTTTCACCAACAGTATATGAGAGTTCCCTTTTCTCCACATCCTCACCAGCATTTGTTATTTTTGGTTTTTTTAGTAATAGCCGTTCTAACTGGGATGAAATGATATCTTATTGTGGCTTCGATTTGCATTTCCCTGATGATTAGTGATGTGGAGCATGTTTTCATATACCTGTTGGCCATTTGTGTATTTTCTTTTGAGAAATTACTATTTAGATCTTTTGCCCATTTTTTATGGGATGGTTTGGGTTTTTGTTGTGGAGTTCAGTTCTTTGTATATTCTGGATATCAGTCCAATTTAGAAACTCTTTTGTTGTCAGTCTGCTAACAGTTTATCAGATCTCAAATACAAGTCTTCTTTTTCCAGTTTCTCCATGTTTTTCCCTAAATTATTTCCCATAAATACCATTTAAGATTATCTTGTATTTTAACTTTTTAATCTGACACATACACAGATTTAAGCCAAAAAATATTTCAACAAAAAGTCTGCATAACTTTATAAATATGACATGCCTAACAGCTCATAAAATACACTTTTTATGTGTCTCAATAAAGAATTATATCCTCATCTTGTAACTATGATATTTTTCTGGTTATCATAGTAAATATATCTATCAATAGTTGTATTTATATATTTGAAGTTATATTTCTATATACTCTAATATATAACTGAGTATATTTAAATTTAGTCCCTCTTGCCATTATTTCATGTTCTTGAAAACAATTAAATTTGTAGCATAAAAGCTAATTCATAAAGGAAATAGAGGAAGAACAGTACATACCTATCCACCCGAGCAGAATAATTATGATGCATTCATTCAAACATTTATTCATTCAGTAAACATCTATTAGTGCCCGTTCTAACAAGATCTGTGCTAGGGACTAAGGCTATAGGGTTTCATGCCATTTAACAAGCATACTAAATGCTTATTTTGTGCTAGAAGAGATGTTGATTCTCTGGACACAAAGATGAAAAGGATGCAACATCTGATACAGAAACAGTTCCTGCGAAGAGTGGAAAGTGCTGTAAGAAAATTACTCAAGAGCACCAGAGAGGACGGGGCACCTGAGCTCACCTGAGTCAGGCAGGAGCCTCCAAGAAGAGGAGACACTGAGCTGAAGATCAGTACGGGACCCAAGGTGGAGGAAAAGCCACAGGGTTCTAGGCGGGGCACGCAGCAGGCACAAATGTGAACACAGACGCAGCCCTGGGGCAAGCGGTGCAGGATTGGATGGGGCAGGCGGGAATGCGGCTGAAGTGGGATGAGGTGAAATCCAAGGAAACCACCTCCTGTTGTGCTTGGATGAACGCCACTGCTCAGGTGGGACAGTTCATATACCTACAAGGCCGAAAGCTACGCGGTTATCTGAGTAAGACCTGCCTGTCCCCTCTGGGACTTACTCAGCTATGTATGTCCAGGATCTAGGGGGCATAGCTGAGATCAGTGTTGCCAGTTGGCCTCATCCTACCAACCAGGATTCTGCTGACAATATCTCAACCTAATGTTGTATGAGACAAACACATTTTGTCCCAGGCCCTGTCAGTGTGTCTAATCGGAGATGCTGACAGGGTGACATACTTGTGTGAAAACTTCAGTCCAACCAAGATGGAGGAGGGACAAGGGTGAATTATGAGGAGGGACGTCCCCACACACCTGTGCTGATATGCCAGTTCACAAGGCTTAACTGTTCTCAGATCCTGAGCTGGCTCTGCAGCGAGTGGCATAGCATCAGGTAGGCCGAGGCAGTTCTAGCCTGCACTACTCATTCCTGCTAGGACAGGGGCAGGAACTGGCCTGTCCACGCTTTAGAAAGGCTGCTGAGCTCATGGCCATGAGTGCCTCAACTGCAGCACCACCCACTGCATGCATAGTCACCGTCTGTGTGTATCACATTTCATGGAACTTCGAGACAGGAGTATTGGGGCCACCACACTGATGCCCTCGGCCTTGCTGTGCACAGGAATCTTGTTGCCTACTTGCAGCTCTGACGAAGCTGTCTCAAGCCAAGCTGCTTGCTTGGTCGTTCTTGGAGTCATGCCATCCTCTGTGAGGTTGGGGTTGTGCCCTGACATTGGGCAGGAGATGAAAGCAGGAGTTTCCCATGGGGCCAAACTTGGATGACATTCGGCTTTGAATGCATCGTGTCTTAAAGAGAATCCATGATGAGATTTCAAGACAGAGGTGGTGGTGGTGGTGGTGGTGCCCCAAGCAGCCTTAATTCCTGTGACATTAAGGACTTAAAGGTACAGAGGCTAAGACACATGAAGAAAGACAGCGAGAATGAGATAGAAATGAAAGAAGGAGCCCGGCCCAAATAAGTATTTCTGTTTCTGTCTGATACTTGGCTATTTTGCAATCCTCAACCAAGATGAAAACTCCCCGAATGTGACTTTGGATCAGAATTGCTCTGTCCCTGGGATGAGAGGCCAGTAGAAACTTCGGGGCCGAGCTGCTTCTCCACCGACACTTCACTTCAAAAGGCATGCACTGTCTAATTTGCATAGTTCTGCATTTGTGATTTGAGCATAAGTTTGTGGAGATGGAAAAGAAGAGGTTCTTCCTATACTAACAGCTAAAACAGATGGCCATGGATCCAATTTGTTTAGAATAAATTACTGCTCCCATAAGTGGAATAATTTACACATGTGATTTTTGTAAATCCTTCAGCTAAATCAGCTAGCCTCAGTAACACTACTTGGATAATGACTCTCCTTAGAGAATATTATTTATTGGATGCCAGGTAAACAGAAATTAGCAAATGCAACTGAGCAGTGATTTTGAGTGTGTAGGTGATGATAGAAGGAATCTACACAATATAAAATTGTAATAATTTACAAACAAAAAAATTATCATCTTATATTATCTAAGATCCCACACATGATAAGGTACTGTATTATTTTATCACCACTAAAAAAGACCTAGCTATGGTTTAGAACTCTTCCATTACAACACAGACCTCATTCCCATCAAAAACTCTCTCTTTATAGAAGAGTCACAACTTTTGTCTCCAGGAATTTCTTTCAAGCTGTTGATACCCTTTCTTCAAGTTTTGATGCTCACACTTTTAAAATTTTACTAGAATGTGTCAAGGGAAAATTCCCAAACAACGGGAAAGCCATTTAAAATGCCAATTGTGATAGTTAATTTGGGCTGTCAACTTGACTGTATACCCAGACAGCTGGTAAGGCATTCTTTCTGGGTATATCTGGGAAGGTGTTTCCAAAAAATGAAAAGAAATGGCATTTGAATCAGTGGACTAAGAAAGATCCACCCTCACACAGTGTAGACAGGCACCAATCAGTTGAAGGCCCCAAAAGAACAAAAGGCAGATGAAAGGTGAATTTTCTCTCTCCTGTAGCTGGGACACCTGTTTTCTCCTGCCCTTAGACATGAAAACTTCAGGTTCTACAGCCTTTGGACTCCAGGACATGCAGCAGTGGTGCCCCCGGGTTCTCAGGCCTTCAGCCTTGACCCGAGTTACACCACCAGCTTCCTTGGTTCTGGGCCTTCACACTTAGACTGAGCCACGCTACTGGCTTCCCTAGTTCCCAAGTTTGCAAATCTATGGTGGGACTTCTCATCCTCCATAACCACATGAGCCAGTTTTTCTTAATAAATCCCTTCTCATATATCTATACCTATCTGTTATAGATATGTGTATGTATATACTTTATTGTTTCTATCTCTCTGGAGGACTAATACAGATGTTGGTCCCAAGAGAGGTTCTGGAGGAGGAGAATTTTAAGGATGAGTTCCCAGCATTGGTTTTAGGTTCTCTGGCATTGTCTCTCTCATCGTTTTGGACTTAAAAATGCTAAGGACTCCAGGCCAGGCGCGGTGGCTCACGCCTGTAATCCCAGCACTTTGGGAGGCCGAGGTGGGTGGATCACCATTGAGACCATCCCAGCTAACACGGTGAAACCCCGTCTCTACTAAAAATACAAAAAATTAGCCAAGCATGGTGGTGGGCACCTGTAGTCCCAGCTATTTGGGAGGCTGAGGCAGGAGAATGGCGTGAACCCGGGAGGCGGAGCTTGCAGTGAGCAGAGATGGTGGCACTGGACTCCAGCCTGGGTGACACAGCAAGACTCCATCTCAAAAAAAAAAAAAAAAAAAAAAGTTAAGGGCTCCGTTACTAGTAGTACAAAGAGCACTGATAGTCCATAATGTAACTCTTCATACAGATATACAAAATATCTGCACTGGATTCTCCTAATCAACCACTTACAGGAGGCAGAAATCTTTTTCCCTTCCAACGTCATTTTGGGTTTGGGGGCACATGTGCAGGCCTGCCGCACAGACCATCTCCTCACCCAAGTAATGAGCACAGCACTCCATAGGCAGCCTTCCAATCCTCACCCTCCCTCCACCTCCACCCCCAAGCAGACCCCGGTATCTACCATTCCCCTTCTTGTGTCCCTGTGTAATCAATGTTCAGCTCCCACCTAAAAGTGAGAACATGCAATATTTGGTTCCCTGCTTCTGTGTTCGTTGGCCTGGGACAATGGCCTCTAGCTCATCCATGCTGCCACAAAGGTCATAACCTTGCATCTCTCTGTGGCCATGTAGTATTTCATGGTGTAGATGCACCACACTTTCCCCATCCAATCCATTGCTGATGGGCATCCACGTCGACCCCATATCTCTGCCACTGTGAATAGTGCTGTGATGAACATGTGTGTGCACGTGTATTTATGGAGGGATGACTTACACTCCCCTGGGCACATATCCAGCAATGGGACCACTGGGTCGAATGGTACTTCTGTTTCAAATTCCCCGAGTGACCTCCAAGCTGCTTTCCACAGTGGCTGAACCAATCTACATTCCCACTAGCAGCATACAAGCTCTCTACCTTTCCTTGCAACCTCACCAACACCTGCTGTTTATCTTTTTAGTAATAGCCATTCTGACCTGTGTGAGACGGCATCCCACCATGTTTTGGTTTGCACTTCTCCAGTGAATAGTGATGTGGAGCATTGTTCCATATGCTTCTTGGCCACATGCATGCCTCCCCTCAGGAAGTGTTCATCCACACCCCCTGCCCCTGTTTCAATGGAGTTGCCTGTTCCTTGCCTGCTGATTTAAGTTCCTCATAGATTCTGGATATTAGATCGCTGTCGAATGCATAGTTTGTGAATATTTTCTCCCATTCTATAGGTTGTTTGCTCCACTGACAGTTTCTTTTGCTGTGCAGAAGCTGCTCAGTTCAACCAAGTCCCACTGGTCAATGTCTGCCTTTGCTGCAATTGCCCCTGGCGTCTTCATCATAAAATCCCTGCTAAGACCAATGTCCGGAATGGTACTTCCTGAGTTTTCCTCCAAGATTTCCACAGCTTTATGTGTTACAGTAAGTCTTTAATTTATCTTGAGTTGATCTCTGTACGTGGTAAACAGAAGGGGCCCAGTCCCAATGTCCCCACACATGGCTAACCAGTTATCCCAGCACCATTCACCAAACAGGGGTCCTCTCCCCACTGCCTGTCATTTTTGGCCCAGAGGCAAGAAATGTAGTGACTCTACATGATACTTTCAAACGTGTGGAAAACTAAAGAATATGATGGCTGGCTGCTCCTCATGTCACTGGACAGAATGGAGGGAAAAAAAGGGTTAGGTGAATGATGTAGCTTGGATACTTGCCCTTGCCCAAATCTCATGTTGAAATCTTGGAGGTTGGACCTGGTGGGAGAGGTGTTTGGATCATGGGGCCGATCCCTCATGAATGGCTTGGACCATCCCCTTGGTGATGAGTGAGCTCTCACTCTGAGTTCACAGAAGTGCTGGTTGTTTAAAGGTGTGTGGCACCTCCCCTCACTCTCCCTCTCCTCTTTTTTTCCAGCTTTCACTGTGTAATGTGCCTGCTCCCTTCACCTTGAGCTATAATTACTGTTTCCTGAAGCCTCGCCAGAAGCTGACCAGATGCTAGCACCATGCTTCCTGTACAGCCTGCAGAACCGTGAGCCAATTAAACCTCTTTTCTTTACAAATTACCCAGCCTCAGCTATTACTTTATAGCAATCCAAGAATGGCCTAATGCAATCAGGGATTTGAATTTCCATATCAAGCTCCACATAAATAACCTAAGAATTTCTAGGTGTGCCTTGAAGGAGAATCTTCTCTCTGCAGCTATGGGACTGAAATGGCCAAAAATCAAACACAACTCCTCATCGTGCGATTCTGCCTGAATTACAACAAAAGTTGAACTCTCAGCCTTGCAGGCTATCTACTGTTAAAGTTATGACTTTGGTTGGGGAAAAATGGAATCTTGCAAGTTGTGGTGGGGACATGTGAGAAGCCCCTGATGAGGCTGGGGACACTGCATCTTTAAATTCCGATGAGTTATTTTTGCCAAAGAAAGTGGCCTCCCCACCTACAACGGTATTGGCCTCTCCACTTTACGTCTAAGGAGGTTAATCCTGCAGTGCCTGAGGAAATAGCACTATTCCCCTGAGGCAGTTGTCAAGCAAGACAAAGCTAATGCTCCTCAGGACCCACCCCAGTGCCCCTCTTTGCTTCTAGACCTATAACCAGACTCATGTCCCAGCAGTCCCTAAAGATGAGGTACAGTGTGTGGCCCATGAGATGGTGACTACTCTGCAAAAGATCTCCTTGAGTTTCCTGAGTTGTACAAGCAGAAATCTGGGGAACATGTGTAGGAATAGATATTAAGGGTGTGGGATAGTGGTAGAAGGAACATAAAGTTGGATTGGAGGATCAGACTGAATTCATTGACATGGGTCCACTAAGCAGAGATTCTGCATGTAACGCTGTAGCTTGGGGAGTTAGAAAGGGTTCTCATGGTTGGTTGGTCAGCTGGTTATCTAAAACACAGAGCAAAATATGCCCCACTGTGAATTAGTTGGAAATGCCTGATTCCCCCTGCCTTAACTAGAGGAAGAGATTTAAAGGTTTAGGGTGACTGAAATGCAAGACCGGGATTGTCACTTGGGACTCACTCGCTCACCCCGGAAGGGTCCAAAAGACACACCTTTCACCAATACCTTGTGAAATAGATTCGTGAGGGGAGCCCCAGCATCTTTGAAGAGCTCCCTGATTGCTGCTTTCTTACAATGGGAACCACAACCACTCAACTGCAAAACTTAATGCAATAAAATAATTGGATCCCAGGGTGACAGGAGTCACACGGTGGTACTCAGTGGCCAAAGGAAAAGTAGATGTAGTTACATAGAGGGACAGCATAGGCAAAGCAACCATCAGAATAGTCTGATTCATGTAGATCTATGGCGTTGGCTAGATACTCATGGTGTTTCAAGGCGTGAAATAGATGGGATAGTCTACTAAACTCTTAATTGATCTGCATAAGGGGAAAACTTCAGGTCAAGTAAACAAAAGTCTAACTCAAATTATGCAAACAGAGAATCAGGGCCCCTTCATTAATTCCCAGACTTGAGCCAGTTTACAGACCCAGAACCCATTGACCGAATGGGAGGTCAGATCCCCTCCAGGAAAGACCCTAATACACTATCAAAAGTGTATACCGTTGGCTGGGTGCAGTGGCTCACGCTTGTAATTCCAGCACTGCGGGAGGCCAATGTGGGCGGATCACAAGGTCAGGAGTTCAAGACCAGCCTGGTCAACACAGTGAAACCCCGTCTCTACTAAAAATACAAAAATTAGCTGGGCCTGGGGACAGGTGCCTGTAATCCCAGCTACTCGGGAGGCTGAGGTAGGAGAATCGCTTGAACCTGGGAGGCAGAGCTTGCAGTGAGCTGAGGTGGCACCACTGCACTCCAGCCTGGGCAACAGAGCAAGACTCCACCTCAAAAAATTTAAAAAAAAAGAAAGAAAGTGTATACTGTTAATCTTTCCCCCAGTCTTCCCCAAAGGGACCCACAGTCTTTTACCAGGGTAACTGCATTAAGGGAAAGGAAACAATCAGACCCTGGGAGACTTCTGAACAATGGCTCAGAACTGACACTGATTCCAGGAGAGCTGAAACGTTACTGCAGCCCTCCATTTAAAGTAGGGCTTATGGAGGTCAAGTGGTCAATGGAGTTTTAGCTCAAGTTTGATTTACAGTGAGTCCAGTGGGTCCCTTAACCCATCCCGTAGTCAGTTCCCCAGCTCCAAATGCATAATTGGAATAGACATGTTTAGCAGCCGGCACAATCCCTACACTGGTTCCCTGACATGTGGGGTGAGGGCTAGTATGGTGGGAAAGGTCAAATGGAAGCCATTAGAGCTGCCTCCACCTAGAAATCAAAGGTGATACAGCATTTTTAGAGGTTTGCAGAGATCAGCACCACCAACAAGGACTCGAGGTGGTGATCCCCAACCACAACCCTGTTCAATTCTCTTATTTGGCCTGTGCAGAGAACAGATGGCTCTCAGAGAATGACAGTGGATTATCATAAGTTTAACCAGGTGGTGACTAATTGCAACTACTTTACCAGATGTGGTTTCATCGCTTGAGAAAATTAGCAATACCCTGCTACCTGGTATGCAGCTATTGATCTGGCAAATGTTTTTTTTCTCCATACCTGTCCTTAAGGCCCACAAGAAGCAGTTTGCTTTCAGCCGGCCAGGCCAGCAACATACTTTCACTGTCCTACCTCAGGCACGTGTCAACTCTTCAACCCTATGTCATAGTTTCGTTCAGAGAGATCTCGATTGCCTTTCCCTTCCATAGATATCACACTGGTCCGTTACAGTGATGGTTTATGCTGATTGAACCTAAAGAGCGAGAAGTAGCAACCACTCTAGACTTGCTGGTAAGACAGTTGTGTGTCACCTCTAGCCCTTTCAATCCTCTTTACACTGCTCTACTGTTTCCCCATAGCAAGTATCCCCCTTCAAACATCCTAAGTAATTCACTTTGTATTATGTTCATTATTTATTATCTGTCTTCCCCATAGAATGTAAGGTCCAAAAGAGTAGGAATCTTTGTTTTATTCACTGATACAGAGAGTAATCAGTAGCATAAGCAGGTGTTCAACAATTTTTTTTTTTGGGGGGGGATAGTGTCTCTCTCTGTTGCCCAGGGTAGGGTGCAGTGGCGCAAGCTTCACCTCCCAGGTTCACATCATTTTCCTGCCTCAGCCTCCCAAGTAGCTGGGACTACAGGTGCCCACCACCATGCCTAGCTAATTTTTTGTATTTTTAGTAGAGACAGGGTTTCACCATGTTGGCTAGGATGGTCTCCATCTCCTAACCTCGTGATCTGCTCACCTCGGCCTCCCAAAGTGCTGGAATTACAGGCGTGAGTCACCACGCCCAACCCAACAAATGTTTGTTGAATGAATAAAGTTGGAGAAGTATGTATTAAAGCAAGGATTCTAAGCAATACTGAACTGGGAGGTGTTGGATACGGTGAAGTGCAGGTTGCAGAAGCAGATGGGTTATGGGAATAAAACTGCTGTTGGGACTAAAGTCAGCGCGAAGGACAACACACGGAACGGACAGACAAAACAGCAATGATGGTAGAGTAGAACTGTCCCAGGAGGCTGGGCGCGGTGTCTCATACCTCAGCACTTTGTGAGACCGAGGCAGGTGGATCATGAAGTTAGGAGATTGAGATCATCCTGGCCAACATGGTGAAACCCCATCTCTACTAAAAATATAAAAATTAGCCGGGCATGATGGCACACACCTGTAGTCCCAGCTACTCAGGAGGCTGAGGCAGGAGAATCGCTTGAACCCGGGAGGCAGAGGTTGAGCCAAGATTGTGCCGCTGAACTCCACCTGGGCTACAGAGTGAGACTCCGTCAATCAATCAATCAATCAATCAATAACGGTCCCAGGAACTGCTAAAAGACTTAACAGCTGCACCCCTTCTCTATATGGCTTGATATGGGTCCAAAAGTCTAGAGGAGGAATCTCTTAAAGTGGTTTCCTTTAATGTCTGTCTACTTTGACCTTGCCTACTGGACCCTACTGCCTTCTAATAAAATTTAATAATTGAAAATGTATCTCGAGTAGGACAAAAGTTAAGAAACAGCAAATGACCTCCAAGTTTGATATTTTAAGTCCACAGAGACACATTCCAGCATAAAGTCACCACGATCGTGCTAGTTTTTTCAAAAAAGAATCACTCAGAATCAGTGTATACATAATAACAGCACCTACTTGGGAAATTCACATGAAATACTCAGGGCTCTTTTTAAAAAGAAAATAATGTGACCATATTCTCTATTCTCAGATGAATATTTTTGGAAGAAGAAAATCTCAGCATGAGCATATTGGGAAAAATAATCAAAAGGAGTATTTTGGGTTGCAATCATGATCACTGCATGCGACTCAGCACCACAGCCGACAAAACTGCCTAGGCGCAATGTTTTCATCAACAAGAGACCGGCGCATCCTGTTGCAGAAAAGAACAATTCCAAACCTCTAGATCGTAATTTCCTTGAAGGTGTTTGAAATGACTACACTTCAGTGGATATTTGGTGGCCGGCGGGGGGTGCAAAGAAAAATATCAAAGAAGAATCCCCTGAAAAGTTCTTAGATGCTTAATCAAAAAGCATCACACTAAGCAGTGAAGTCCTGGATCTGCCGTGTAGCGGCAAAGCAGCTGGAGTAGGTATCAGGAAGCCGGTATCCAGGTGCGAATCCCTCGCTCTTCCTCCCTTTCGGACTTGGTGACTTTCCTGAAGAGGACTCCGATTCGCATCTGTCTATCTTTATGTTGTATATGCAGTGGGGTTTGTGATCATACTATCTTTATGTTGTATATGCAGTGGAGGTTTGCGATCGTACTATCTTTATGTTGTACATGCAGTGGGGTTTGCGATCGTCCTATCTTTATGTTGTATGTGCATTGGGGTTTGCGATCGTACTATCTTTATGTTGTATGTGCATTGGGGTTTGCGATCGTACTATCTTTATGTTGTATGTGCATTGGGGTTTGCGATCGTACTATCTTTATGTTGTATGTGCATTGGGGTTTGCGATCGTACTATCTTTATGTTGTATGTGCATTGGGGTTTGCGATCGTACTATCTTTATGTTGTATATGCTTTGGGGTTTGTGATCGTATTATCTTTATGTTGTATATGCATTGGAGTTTGTGATCGTATTTAAAAGATTTTTGAGGGGGGACATAAAATACAATCTACATTAATCAAAACTGTCACAGTCTACTAAAATGTATATTGAGTAAAATAGAAGAAAAGGGCAGTAGTGCTTCAGTGAATGTCTTTATTTTCCTTTTTGTAGGCATTGTGGAATGGATTCTGCATTTGATCATACTACAATGGCCTCCCCTGAGAACGCAGTATCTTGAAAGTGAAATTTAAGGACCTCCTCTAACGGAACTCATTCTTGTCCTGCACTCTGAGTTTTCCACCAGAAGAGTTATTCCTGTAAGGCAGTATTTCTAAAAATACATTCCAATAACTCTAAGATGCTTCCCTGCCCCACCCACCCCCAACAGATTTTCCAGTAAGATAAGTTTGAGACATGCTGCATACAATATCCCCCCTCTTGAAAATGTATCATCCATAATAGCATATTAAGGTCTCTGTTTATTGATGTAATCAGTTTGTAAAGTTTATAAATGTGTCTAATAAATTTTGGAAGTGTCTTCCTATGTATGAAATGAGTAAATCCTATTGGACACACTTGGAAAAAGCATTCTGAATACAGTGTCCACCGTCTATCTGTCCTGTAAATATGTTAAATTCAATGGGAAGAGCAATATATTTATAGGGTTGTGAAAGCAAATGATAACGAGTTTGGAAAAGCTTCAGCAGAGGAAAAAAATCATGGTGAACAAGAGAACGGTCAAGGGAGGCCATACCCAATGGGGTACACACCAGGGCACCACATCTAAAACTCTCATATGCATGACCACTGGGGAGTTGTTGAGACACAGATCCGTGGGCCCACCTCTCAGAGACTCTGATCCAGCAGGTCCAGGGCTCCAGAATTCACATTTATAACAAGCTCCCAGAGTCTGTCAAATAACAAGTCAGCTCTGAGACCCTACCAAGGAACCAACGCTGCTTTTGCCTCGAAAGGTAGGGATAAGAAGCACACGGCATGGTCCTTGCCTGCTATTCTGTGCTGAAAGCCAAAATTAACACACAAAAACAGAACTATACAATATTTTAATAAAAATAATTAACTCTTAAATAGCACCTACAATGTGCCAGGTACTCCTTTAAGTGCTTTACACATATGACCTCCCTGGACTTCAACCGAGGTCCACTGAGGGAAGCACTGTTTGTTACCTCTTTTTCCCACATAATAAAATGAAGCCCAGAGAGATTGAGTGACTCATCCAAGGTCTCCCAGGGATTAAGCCCATAGAGCAGGGCTCCAGAGGCGGTAAACTTCCACTACACTGCCTCTCTCATTGACACATACAGCTGATGGTGTGAAAGTTGACAAGGTTTGGATGCACTGGGGAATGAGGGTGTCTAAGTCAACTTGACAAGCTGTGGTGCACAGCAGACTTGGAGTGACACCACCGGTGAATGTTGCCGGCACCACTGCCATTAGTGACAGATCCAAGGCCTGGGCAGACAGGGATTGTAGAATTCTCCCAGCGAGGCCACTGAGCTGGGCCAGGGCCAAGCCTACCTAACCTGGAAATTGACCACATACAGGAGAATTGAGCAAATAAATTAATATATCCATGGCAATGAAAGCCAAGTTCCTCAGTACTGGCAAAGGGGGTTCAAAGGTAGAAAGCTGGCCAGGCGCGGTGGCTCAGGCCTATAATCCCAACACTTTGGGAGGCCAAGACAGGTGGATCACTTGAGGTCAGGAGTTCGAGACCAGGCTGGCCAACATGGCGAAAACCCATCTGTACTAAAAATACAAAAATTAGCAGGGCATGGTGGTATGTGCCTGTAATCCCAGCTACTTGGGAGGCTGAAGCAGGAGAATCACTTGAAGCTGGGAGGCAGAGGTTGCAGTGAGCCAAGATCATGCCACCACACTCCAGCCTGGGCAACAGAGGGAGACTCTATCTCAAATAAATAAATAAATAAAACAAAAAAATAAATAAATAAAAATGTGGAAAGCTCATTACCCAACTATGCAAATATCCTTAAACACTGCAGAACTGTGTTACACATTTAAGAATGGTTAAGGTGGGCCAGGCGTGTTGACTTGCGCCTGTAATCCCAGCACTTTGGGAGGCCAAGATGGGTGGATCACCTGAGGTCAGGAGTTCAAGATCAGCCTGGCCAACATGGCGGAACCCCATCTCTACTAAAAATACAAAAATTAGCCAGGCATGATGGCAGGTGCCTGTAATCCCAGCTACTCAAGAGTCTGAGGTGAGAGAATTGCTTGAACCCGGGAGGTGGAGGTTGCAGTAAGCTGAGATCATGCCACTGCACTCCAGCCTGGGCAACAGAGTGAGACTCCATCTCAGGGAAAAAAAAAGAGAGAGAGAGAGAGAGAGAGAACGGTTAAGGTGGTTTTAAGAAATTATCAAATTCAATAATTTAAGTATATACAGTTTACTGTGTGCCAATGATACATAAATAAAGCTTTTTAAGAAAAAATATAGAAAGCTAAAATAAAAGCAATGGATTTGGATTGAAATTGGAGGCGTTGGTGTAAACTTGTGGTTTTAATAATGTAAATAGGTCGATATAACAACAGGTGTATGTGTAAGGGTTGTACACATACATATATTTTCTAAGTCCCCGGAGAGGCCTGGAAGCAATGTCACCCACTAATTGATGAACAACATAGCACTGAGATCTTGGTCTCTAAATGTCATTATCCAGTAAAAGGATCCAGGACTCTAGAAATACAGCTGATTCAAAGCCCAGGGCAGGCAAAGTATATCATAAGCCTTAAACAACTTGTACCAGAAAAAGAAAAAGTACTCAAAGAATTATGAGGATATCTTAACACCTATGCACACTCATGCAGACACACAGACATGCACACTTGCACAAGCACATACCCTTACAAGCACACACATCAGTCAAAATGGCTCCCATTAGCCATACGATAGAAATGGATTAGAACACATCGAGTAAAATAGGAACCAACGAGTTTATGTTGTTATGTGTGTATAAACGTATGTATTTATATAAAGGCAGGCAAAGGAAAAATTTTTACAGCAAAATACTAACTGATGAATGTGCAAAGAATGATAGCATTAGAAAATTATCGTTTGACAATCATAATAGAAATCATAAGAATAATTGATTTATGCAAGAATCACCAGTGGATAAAAAACATCAGTAGATGAGAGTTTTCCGAAGAATGACGTCTTTACATAGCCTCAAATATACATTTAAATGACTTATTAATATGTAAAATGCTTACTAATTAATTAGAGTGGAGAAATATCACTGGCACCATCTTAGCTAAGTGGTAAAAGGGAACGTCACCAATAGCAGGAGAAATGAACGCAGGGTGCCTTCAGGTGTGATTCACTGGGAAGACCAGTTTCACGGCATTCCTGCCAAAAATACATAACTGGGATCTAATATGAGACAACATCAGACAAACCTAAATAGAAGAATGTTTTACAAAGTAACTGGCCTGTAGCTGTCAAAAATATCAAGGTCAAGGCCTGGCACAGTGGTTCATGCCTATAATCCCAGCACTTTGGGAGCCCAAGGTGGGTAGATCACCTGAGGTCAGAAGTTCGAGACCAGCCTGGCTAACGTGCAAAACCCTGTCTCTACTAAAAATACAGAAACTAGTCAGGCATTGTGGCGGGTGCCTATAATCCCAGCTACTCTGGAGGCTGAGGCAGGAGAAACGCTTGAACCCAGGAGGCAGAGGTTGTAGCGAGCCGAGATTGCACCACTGCACTCCAGCCTGGGTGACAGAGAAAGACTCCATCTCAAAATATATATATCTCTCTCTCAAGGTCAAAAGAGTCAAAGAAAGACTGAGGAAGAGCTCCAGAGTGAAGAACAGAGAAACAGGACAGGTAAATGGACCACATGACTCTGGATTATATTTTGGACAGAAAAAAAAAAAACAGAGGGGTGGGGCGAAAGAAAAGAGATTTTTTGGGTTTGGTATGGGGGATATATAAAGGACATTTGGGGGCAAGGGATATGGTTTGAACAGGATCTTCAGATTAGACGCTAGCATTCCATCAATGCTGACTTCCAGATTGTGGTGGTTGTGTTCTGCGGATGCGGAAGAATGCTGTTGTTATTGGGAAGTCAAATCTACGGTATTTAGGGCATCATATCTCCCGCCTTCTCTGGGTGAAGGGTATGGGCAATTCTTCACTATTCTTACAACTGTTCAGTAAAGGTGAGATTATCTCAAAATTAAACCAATTTTTAAAATTTCAAGAGTGTGTTTGTAATTTTGCCTGGGGCAAAATCATGCTATCATATGACTGAATTCAGTTTGTTTAGAGGTTGGCCCATCCAACCTGAACAAAGGTATTTGTGGAAGAGTTCCTCTGAGAAAGCCTCTCCGTTTTGCTGCTTAATTTTAGGGAGTCCTATCAATGTCTTAATCCTCTCTGCCTAGTGATCCATGCAGGGAGGACAGGTAATTACGGAAGGTGCTGTCCCATCCCAGTCCTACCATGCTCACCTTTTGTCTTCCTGCACCAAACACACACTGAATGTAACAGGTGCTTCATGGTCTAAAGCCCCTCAGCAGACAGCACCTGCCAGCCCACACCCCTCCTCTGCACTGTACATAGCACCTGCCGGCCCGCAGCCCGCCTCTGCACTCCACATGGTACCTACCATCCCTCCTCTGCATTGTGCATGACACCCACCAGCGCGTGCCCCTCCTCTGCACCGCACATGGCACCCGCCGGCCCACACTCCCTCCTGTGCACAGCACATAACAACCGCTGGCCCACACCCCCTCCTCTGCACTACACATGGCACCTGCCGGCCCACACTCCCTCCTGTGCACAGCACATAACAACTGCCAGCCCACGCCCCCTCCTCTGCACTACACATGGCACCTGCTGGCCCGCGCCCCTCCTCTGCACCGCACATGGCACTTGCCGACCCACACTCCCTCCTGTGCACTGCACATGGCACCTGCTGGCCCACACCCCCTCCTCTGCATTGCATATGGCACCTGCCAGCCCACAACCCCTCCTGTCCCCAACTCTGGCACCTCTGGTTTCCCTATGCTTGAAAGCAGCTTTCTTCTGCCAAAAGTTCTAGCTCCTACACAGGGAGCAAAAGCTTTACTTTTATAATGAAGGTGACTAACACTGGGTGTCTTCATTCTGGTTCTTCTACACCAGAAAGCTATAGCCAATTTTCTTTTCTAAACTACCAAAATATACATGCTTGGCAAGACGGCACCCTCCTGTAATCCCAGCTGGGGCAGGAGGATCACATGAGCCCAGGAGTTTGAGACCAACCTGGGCAACATAGCAAGAGTCTGTTTGCTTGTTAAAAAAAAAAAAAAAAAAAAAATTCACCGTTAGTGTTTTTTTTTTTCATCAAAAATCCCACAATCAAGTCTCAACTAAAGCATACATGCCCTACTAACAAAAAAATTGGCCCCATTTCAAGTGAAATAATAAATCTCAATATGTTTGCCTCTTCCCTAAATCCATTATACATCTTATTAGATAAGACACCGGCTACATGAATGGTGTCCTTCTCAAAGAGATTCTCTCCCATAACGTGGCATATTAAGTTTCTCTAGAGAAACAGAACCAATAGGAGAGATAGATGACAGATACACGATAGATAGATGACAGATAAAGAGATAGATGATAGGTAATAGATGACAGATAATAGATGATAGATGGATGGATAGGATTTATTATAAGGAATTGGCCATGTGATTAGGGAGGCTGAGAAGTTCCATAACCTGCCATCTTCAGCCTGGAGACGCAGGGAAGCCTGTGGTGTAAATTCCAGTCCAAATCCGAAGACCTGAGAACCAGGAGCACTGGTAATGTAAGCTCCAGCCCGACAGCGGGAAAGATCAAGGTCCCAGCTCAACTGTCAGGCAGAGGGGGGGCCCACTCTGCCTTCCTTTTTGTTCTGGACAGGCCCGGAATGGATTGCATGAGGCCACCCCCATTGAAGAGGGGCATCTACTTTACTCAGTCTGACTCAATTGTTCGTTTCTTTTGCAAACACCCTCACAGATACACCCAGAAATAATGTTTAAGCGGATATCTGGGCATCTCATGGCGCAGTCAAATTGGTGCACAAAATTAACCATCACACCTGGGAAAGGAAGGACTTAGCCTTTCTACATTACTATAATACAGCTGCAATGATTGACTACAACTGTTAAGAGTAGGATGGGTCTCCAAGATATTTACGTAAAAGTACATAAGCTAAATAAAATACAGGGTGAAATACTTTTGGAAAAATGGCAGAAAAAGAGGAGTTCAAATTTCTCCTATGGAAAACAAGTCAACAGAAATGACAGAACACAGTGAAAATTGTCCTTAGACTCTTAGGAATGGCACTAGAAACTAGGATTTTTGCTACTTAAAAAAAAAAAAAAAAAAAAAAACTGACCAGGCGAGGTGGCTCGTGCCTGTAATCCAAGCACTTTGGGAGGTCAAGGTGGGCAGATCACTTGAGATCAGGAGTTTGAGACCAGCCTGGACAACATGGTGAAACCCCATCTCTACTAAAACTACAAAATTAGCTGGGCATGGTGGCACATGTCTGAAATCCCAGCTACTCTGGAGGCTGAGGCATGAGAATCACTTGAACCCAGGAGGCAGAGGTTGCAGTGAGCCAAGATCGTACCACTGCACTCCAGCCTGGGCGACAGAGTGAGACTCCATCTCAAAAAAAAAAAAAAAAAGACAGACAACCTGAAGGAATATTCTGGCACCACATACACAAAAAAAGTCACAGATGACCTGTTCATGTTTCCCCTTTCTGACAAAGCTTGTGTGGTTGGATAGCGATAAAGGGACCCAGAGGAGGTCAGCCCTCTGCCACACCTCTGTCCTACAGGCACCAAAGCTGCAGCAGGACACTCGGAACTTATCTGCCTACTTGATGGGAAGAGAATACTGGCCAGGTGCGGGGCATCATGCCTGTAATCCCAGCACTTTGGAAGCCTGAAGCAGGTGGATCACTTCATCCCAGGAGTTCGAAACCAGCCTGAGAAACATGGCTAACCCCTATCTCTACCAAAAAATTTAAAAAAAAAAAATAGCCAGCATGGTGGTACATGCCTGTAATCCCAGCTACTCGGGAGGCTGAGGTGGGAAGATTGCTTCAGCCCAATAGTCCGAGGTTTCAGTGAGCCAAAATCATGCCTCTACACTCCAGCCTGGGTGACAGAGTGAGACCCTGTCAAGAAAGAGAGAGAGAAAAAAAAACAAGAAACACTAAGTTTGAGAGCCAAAAAGTTGAAGAGCTAAATTGCTACAGTGAAAGCAATTATTGTGATTGACCAATATTTACTCTGAATTTGCAGAATTTAGTCTTTACAATGGGATTTCTAAAGAAGAGCAGACAGCTCCCTGCACCTGCACTTTGATGAGAAAGAAAATCAATGCTTCTGCATTTGCACACTCAGGAGAAGGGGTGAGGGATAATCATGTCCGCCAGAAATCACTCGAGTTTGGGTGAAAGTATTACAGGGCTTGGCAGATCCAAATAATTTCCTCAAACCACTTAAGCACAGGGAATTCACAAAGCTTCTCAATTCTCCTGTTGCTGCAAAAACACGTTTCCATGGTGTGTGTGACACAGTGAGGGCTACTGGAGTCCAGCCACCTGAGCACACAAAGCTAGCTAGTAGCACAGGTGTGCCACAGCAAAAATAGTATTTTGTATGGATGCAGACAGCCCGCTCATTGCTAAATCATTGTCTAGCAAATTTCAAACCAGTATGACATAAATTATTATGGGACGATACAATAACATAATATTTGTGGATACTAGCCCCTATACAGGAATTTCCATAAAACTCTGCTTGGACCATGTGGAAAAGTTAATATTCTCCTGGGAAGGAGATGGGAGGAGCTCTGAACCCAAGAGAGTCACCACCACCTCCATCACCAAGCCACAGTGTTGTCCTGCTCTCTTCTATCTGGCGTCCTTTGTTTCCAAGAAACCTCATTTTGCAGAGCTGTGGACTCTGAATAGATCCTGAGACAGAGTCCCCTCTTATATGGGGTTGAAATATCCAGCTGCCTGGAGCTGGTGGCATGGGGGAGAAAGGCCAGCCAGATACTGGGTCAACTGTGAGAGGGGTCAAAGCCTGAGAGTGAGGACCCATCATCAGGCCTGGTACAATAGGCTCCTGGTGCTGATTTGGTGGGAGGCACCAGACAGACGGTCAGAGCATGCCTCTCCTCTCTGCTGGGTACCTGCCACCCTCCACAAGCCCAGCGCTCCCCCTCCTAGGAGATCTCAGGGGCACCTGTTTCTGCCTCCCCACTGCTGAGTGCTTGGCTTGAGAAGCTGCTGTCGCCTCACTCCTGACAACCCAAAGCCCAACACAGCCAGAAAGTTCCCATCACTCCACCTCACTGCTCTGCTCAAATCTTGTCCCATCCAGAATAAAATCCCGAGTCCCAGACACGCCTGCAAGGACTCTGATGGTCCGGCCTCCCTCCCTCTCCTTCCTCACGCAGTCCTCCAGGCTGCTCCTCCCTCACGAAGTCCTCCAGGCTGCTCCTCCCACACACCAAAGAGGCTTCTCCATGGGTCTGCTGTCCGTGGCTCTAACTTGCTCCCCATGTACATGTGGCTCCTTCTCCACCTCCTTGCCGTTCTCTGCTTCAAAGACACCTTGTCCAGAAGCCTCCCCTAACCAACCACATAAAGTAACTCAAACCTCCCCATCTGACGCTTTTTTGTTTTGTTTTGTTTTGTTTTTGAGACCGACTCTCGCTCTGTCGCCCAGGCTGGAGTGTAGTGGGTGATCTCAGCTCACTGCAAGCTCTGCCTCCTGGGTTTCACATCATTCCCCTGCCTCAGCCTCCCGAGTAGCTGGGACTACAGGCACCCGCCACCACGCCCAGCTAATTTTTTGTATTTTTAGTAGAGACGGGGTTTCACCATGTTAGCCAGGATGGTCTTGATCTCCTGACCTCGTGATCTACCCACCTCGGCCTCCCAAAGTGCTGGGATTACAGGCGTGAGCCACTGCACCTGGCCTGTTTTTGTTTTCTTTTGTTTTTTAACTTTGCTTTGTTTTCCAAGCCCAGGCAGACATAGTATACGTTTTACATATTTGTTCATTTCTCTGTGCCTACAGGAATCAAACTCAACAAGAACAAGGTTTTACTTCATTTGTCCATGGGTACATCCACAGCATTCAGAACAGTGCCTGTCACGTGGTTACTCCATAAACATCCACTGTTACTGAATGCGGCTGTTCCCTGTACAGTGTAACGTGTGTGGCTTTTGCGAAGTAAATCAGAAGATATACTTTGCATCACCATGCAATTGAGTCTGCAGCGTCTAACTGCATTAACTAATTTTGGATCCCTTTGATGGATACTTGGCAATAATGGTGGTTTTTTAATCATCTGAGATCAAGACTAGTTGTGCTGTGACTGAACTGTAGCTGTGCATTAGTAATTGATTCCACAGGGATAAATGGAGTTGTCTTTGGGAGTAACTAAGATAAGATTTAATAAGCGTCTTGATCTTTCCCAAGAATCTAATTGCTCAGATTAGTCTGTCATCTCTGAAAGCTGTAAGTAATGCAAACAATTTATATATCACTCTCAGAAACGTGCGACTTAGGGGACGTCATGTGAGTGCTGAAGAATCTGACTCTTTCCATAATCTGATTTGCCTACTGTTGATTTATGTGCATAGTGGTTTTTTTAAAAAGGTCATTGTAATTTCTCTAGTTACTTTTATTAAATTACAGTGATTAATTTTAGGGTACATTTTGCTTTCACTATTCCAGGGAAGTTTTTAATAAAATTGGTGTACCCTTTTAAAAGGAAACAAAAAAGAAAATAAACGCCCCTAGACCACCCACGCATTCTGCAGCAGCTGGAGAATGAATGTACCTGCCCCTCTTTGTTCCTTATTCACTGCCCACTGGAGGAGTCTACATGGGGTATCCCAAGTCTCCCCAACAGGAGTGCCTCTCACAACTGGGCACTGGGTCCTAAGTGATGCATGAGCTGGCTACATAGGACCAAACACTGGGACAGGTCCCACCTACAAGCTGTGCTTGGTGCAGAGCAGGCATTCAACGCAAGTCGGAAACTTTATTCGCTTAATCACCTACTCACCCATTTGTTAACACTAACTGGTCAGAAAATTTGGAGACATTCAGAGTCAAGGAGCAGTTAAAAGCTACCCATTTTCTTACTAACAAAGAGACATTTCCCACGTCCCAAAGTCCGGTCTCATCTCCCCCTCCTGTGCTGGATTCATGCACCTGTTTCTATATAAGGAAACTGCCATGGATGGTCTCAGTGCCCTGCTGTCCCCCTCCACCCCACCTCCCCCCACACACACAAGGGTAAAAATGCTCAAGGTTCAGTCTCTTTCTCACCATAGAGGCATGATTCTTAAATTTAAAAAGAGGGAATTTTTTCCTTCATACCCCACCCCAGAGAGAGATGCCCTTCTCCCCAGCCCCAAGTGAGGGTTTAAGGATAACTCTACTTTGCTCTTATGCAGAGAATGCTCAAGTACTCTAGAGCAGTGATCCTTTCAAGGAGAGGAAGGCAGGAAAGGAGGAGGAGGAGGTCTGCCAACACTGGTGCTTTTTCCTGGAGGTTCACAGCAATGGTGACTCCAAAATCTTTCTCACAAGCTCTGCTCTCTTTCCTGAGCTGCATATTTTTCCCTCCCAGATAGACATGTTCACCTCACCTGAGATGCCAAATATCCATCTCAAAAAAAAAAAAATCAATTATTCCTGGCTGCCTATCAAATTAAGCAAATCTCTTCACTCTTTAATATGATCCAAGTTTTATATAACACATAGTCACTGTATCATATATAGCATATATCAAACACACACACACACCCCCACACACACACACACATACACCCAAAGTTCTGGCCAAATGCAACACCCTGAGCATCTTCCTGCCTTTCCACCTCCATGTGCGGATTCCACCCAATGCCTGGAATTGACATCATTACTCCAAGGCTGATCTCAAATAGCCCCTGAGTAACATCTAGGTGCCACTTACTCAAACTCAAACAGCCCCTTTTCTCTCTGACTCATATATTGCTGTTTTAAAGTTCCATGGACTTTGCCTTAATTTTTCTAACATAGAAATTTAAATACTCATATTACGTTCCATAAGGGCAAAGACTGTCTTAGGCATCTTTATCTTTCCAGTTCCTCATATGATATTTGATACATTGTAAGTGCTCAATGTATGTATTTGGCAAATTAACCTGAAAATATCTCAATTGAGCTATTCATGCTAAAATTAAAAGTGATTTTTTTTTTTTTTTTTTTTTTTTTTTGGAGACGGAGTCTCGCTCTGTGGCCCAGAGCTGGAGTGCAGTGGCCAGATCTCAGCTCACTGCAAGCTCCGCCTCCCAGGTTCACGCCATTCTCCTGCTTCAGCCTCCCGAATAGCTGGGACTACAGGTGCCCGCCACCTCACCCAGCTAGTTTTTTTGTATTTTTTTAGTAGAGACAGGGTTTCACTGTGTTCGCCAGGATGGTCTCCATCTCCTGACCTCGTGATCCGCCCGTCTCGGCCTCCCAAAGTGCTGGGATTATAGGCGTGAGCCACGGCGCCCGGCCCTAAAAGTGATTTAATTTTAATTCAATTAAATTATAGTCAGCTCCCAGCTGACACCAACCAAATGTGGGAGGACCGGGCTGAAAATATATTACTCAGCTATGACCATAACATTAGTCCTCAGGCTGTTTCAGAAAAATTTTGAAATTGACTGAACTACTTCTCGAATCGATTTCTTTCCTGGCCTGAAACCACCTGGGAGCTCGTGGTAGGAGACAATGTGAATGTGATTGGTCAGCCCTGTGCTAAAATACAACTGCATTTGGTGTGACCACCCGCCTACTTGTAAAAACACTCCCTCCAATCTCTGTGTACTCATATGTTTTCATAAAGGCTGCAAACATAAGATCGAGAATCAGTCTCACTTTTCTCTCCATCTTCTCTTCTGTCACAAATCTCAGTAGTTCCTGAAGTGCTAGATTTCCTGTGGACATGGTTGGCATCCAGCTAAGGGAAGTTGGGATTTACATTTAGTTTGAATTTAGTAGAAATATTGAGGTAGTTAGAAGTCCTTTGAAGTCGCTAGGTTATTGCTAATTGCCTTAGAGTACGAATATGGCTTCTAGGAATGCTATTATCAACCACTGTGCCAATTCTCCTGGCAAATTGACAAAAAGCCAGGGTCAGAAGTCACATAGGACATACTTATATGAGACATGCGAGACATACTTGTATGAGATGCACTTCCAATATACCTGGCATTGAAGTACGTGAGTAATAAAAAGGAAACAAGGTTTGAAAGGTACAGAGCCAAAGCTAATCTGTGGAAAATCCTCTGAATCATCAGATATGTAAAACTACAAATAGAAAACTCAATGCTCATAGCTTCTAGTCACAATGGAAGCTCTCTTTTGTCAAGAATAGACTTGAAATCATAGCATATACGATTACAAATACACCATACCTGTTAGTTTGCTTTTGATGGAACTGACAGGAAAATAAAATGTATTCAAAACTCTGTTTATAAGACAGAAACCTGTAGCAATGCCATATACAAGTATGTCCATGTATCTGTATATGAAGTTCCATATTTCAAATACTGCAATTCATTAGACCTCGCATTTGAGTGTCACCTGGGCATCCTGTCTAGGGAAAGTCTGGAGGACCCAGAGGAAAACGATTCAGCACTTGCCACTAAGAGCTGGAAGGAACCCATATCGACAAGTGTTCCAGAGAGAAGCACCTAGATGGTCCTGGAATGCTCCCGATTATGCCTTATCAATATTACAAAACTTTTATATTTTAATTAATTGTATATAATGTTTCAGAATTATTGGTTGTACTAAAAATCAAATACACCAAAAAAATACCAAATATACCAAGAATATACCCAAAAATGCCTTCTATTCAATAAAGGGAATTGCCAGGAGAATTGGCACAGTGGGTGACTAAAGATTAGTCATTGCTTACAAAACCTTGAAATGTCCTGGCATGTTAAACTCGTGCAGAAAACAAACTTGATACATGTTTCCTCAAAGTTAGTAAAATTCCTAGAACTTTTCTTGACATATTCAATGGCAGATAGTGAAGCTGGAAGAAACTTATCTAATCAATAATAATACACAAACTTCAATCCGGCACAATAGAGAAAAACATCCCTCCATTCCTCCTATACAAGAAACAATATTATAAAATTATCCCATAAAAGGCTCCTATCAGAATATGAGTCATAAATGTAGGAAAAACATACTATAGAGCTACATTAGGCAATTAATAAAAATATTGTGTTATTATTATGGATTGTGTGATGTGAAAACTAAGTCCAAGAGAAGTTAAGCCAAGGTCACCAATCATAGCAGACTCGTGGCAGAGCTGAGATTCAGCACCAGGAAAAAGCAATTAATCTGCTTTATTTTCAACCGTTTTAGTATTTCCATTTAAACATTTGGAAAATTGTCCATTTTCCTATTTTAACTTTGGGATGCAGAATCACCTGGAATACATACAATTTTGTATGTATTAGATTACAACCATCCTATTTTTAAATATAAATATGGTCATTAAGGTTTATAGTTTAGCCATTTATGACTGTGTAGGATAAATTATATCACATGGTTATAATACTGTAGGAGTATGAATTTTTGTTAATTACATCGTAGAGTATTGGAGAGCAGCTTTCCATACATATTTAATGTGTTACCTAACTTCTTTTTACAGCACTACAGAGCCCAGGTAAATTCATTCTAATTATTCATATTCCAGGGCTATAACTAAATACATATTTAAAATTAAATATAAGCTGGCTCATCCTGAGAGGAAAAAAAACTCAAAATAGCACAGCATTTATAACAAATTTCTGAGGTAACTTAAAAGTAATTTAAAAGCACTCCCCAAACAGTTCATTGTCATTTAATAAAATTCAGCTTCTTTTATCTAGAACATTTAATCAAATTTTATTTTTTCATGAAGTCTTGGCATGTAAAATTGAGGATTAATGAAAGCTAATTTTTAGGTAGATACAATATTACAGCAAAATGTATGAAAGCATAAAATACCCTTGTAAGTGAAATGCTAATATAAGAGCTTAAACTTCTATAATGAATTAAAAGCATCTCCATATTAACTAAGTTTAATGACTTCAAAGCACATAACAAAATATATTGCATTACAAGAAAAATACTTGAAACTACTCTGGTATTTCATCCAGAAACAGCTTCACGACCCAGCACCAAATAAACTTCTTTAAGAGTTCTTAAACAAGAAGTCCATGAGCATCCTTGGCGGGCAGATTCACTCAATACATTTTCCCTATGGCCGACAGGTTCAATAAATGGCTAAATAAAAAATATTTATATAATTCAGTGAGGCACAGTTTCTTGGCATCCATCATGTTCAATTAACATAAGACTATTTCTTATGGTAACCAAATATGTAGACACACTATAATACAGGGTAAATGATTATATTTGGGGCCAATATTTCTCAAATCGAATATGAATTACCCCCCTTTTTACAGGCCACTATTATAATACTATTTTAGAAGATTTTACATGGCCACTTATGAGCTCCCAGGTATTGCACATAACCTAAAAAACATAGTTGACCCACTCCATGGCAAAATGCTCAAGGAAAAGCTCCCTTTATCCCCATTAGAGTAATAATGTACTTAAATTTTATAATATAACGCTAAAATTCAACCCACTTCTTCCATTAATTAGTTTAGTTCTAAAGAAGCAGGAATGGCTGGGCGCAGTGGCTCACGCCTGTAATCCCAGCACTTTGGGAGGCCGAGGCAGGCAGATCACCTGAGGTCAGGAGTTCAAAATCAACCTGGCCAACATGGTGAAACGCCCTCTCTAGTAAAAGTACAAAAATTAGCTGGACATGGTGGCGGGTGCCTGTAATCCCAGCTACTCGAGAGGCTGAGCCAGGAGAATTGCCTGAACCCGGGAGGCGGAGGCTGCAGTGAGCTGAAATTACAGCACTGCATTCCAGCCTGGGTAACGAGTGAAACTCTGATTCAAAAAACAAAAACAAAAACAAAAACAAAAAACCACCAGGAATAAGAAGCTATAAATGTTTGTTTTATAAATTAGAAATAAAAAAATGTTTGTTTTATAAATGAGAAGTAAAAATATAACGTATGTGTATTGATGATGACTACAAAATAAAAAGTGAAGCCAAATAGTCACACATTAACCTATTTTTTCCATTTTCAAGAATATGTAATAGGTACTATTTCTAATAATCAACTTAAGTGTTTATAATATATAAACACTTTAATGTCCTCAATATAATACTGGGTTATTTTATTGGGGTAAAAACACGTACAATACCATATTGTTAACTACGGGTACAATGCCATACAGCAGAGCACTAGAACTTAATTATCTTGCATACCTGAAACTTCATACCCGTTGAAAAGCAACTCTCCATTTCCACCTCCCCTCTCAAGCGACTATCATATTCTCATTTAGCAAATAAGAAAAATATGCCCAGGAGCTTATGTTTTTTTAAGAAGGCTCATAAAAAGTGCACATCAGCACTAGGATACATACTCTGGTCTTCTATTTCAAATTTTTTTCACTCTGACTCTACCATCCCTTACAGATAGGTGATGTTCCTGTTTTCAAGGACTGTATGTAATGGCAATGTTCTCAGAATAATATTCTTCAAAATCGATCACAAATTTTAGAACCATTGAGATCATCAAGTCTGGAAGTTCTCAATTCCTTTTTCTTATTGCAAAACACACACCACGTCGCTTTGTCATAAGCAGTGGATAACCATCTACTATATTTATATTGAAATCAGCTAAAAGTTATTTGCAATGTCTAATGTATTTGCGGTAACCACACTTCTTTCTGCCTGGCAAGAAATCATCAGAACTCAAGTGGTAGCAATATTATTGTAGGAACAGTCTTGAAATCAGTAGTTTAATCACCATTAATAAAGCTTCCTTGGAAATCACCTCAAAAATTATCTCAAAATATCAGAGTATAGAAATAGTCCAGCTGTGGGTGGCAGATTTGAGTCATTTATTGTATCTATAAGGCCTAGAAGTTGAGCGATTTATCCAAGGAAGCAGTTCTGGTGCATGGTAGAAGCAATACTAATATTCAGAGATTCAGAGATTCTAATTCTGTTCTTCCAACCATTCTATTATCACTTTACCTGCTTGTAGAGGTGAGAGATGTGAAATACCAGATTTGGATTCAGGAATTCAGGAGTTAGATTAAAACATAATTTAGTATCTGCCTTCTCTGTTTCTTGCACCATTCAACAATAAGGATATACAGTAGCTAATATTAGAGAAGTTCCTCATTTTTAGGCTTTTTTTTTTTTTTTTTTTTTAAGACAGTCTTGCTCTGTCGCCCAGACTGGAATGTAGTGACAGCCTCCACCTCCTGGGTTAAAGTGATTCTCCTGCCTCAGCCTCCCAATTAGCTGAGACTGTACACCACCATGCCCACCTAATTTTTACATTTTTAGTAGAGACAGCGTTTTGCCACATTGGTCAGGCTGGTCTCGAACTCCTGGACTCAAGTGATCCACCCACCCCAGCCTCCCAAAGTGCTGGATTACAAACATGAGCCACTGCACCCGGCCAGGTCCTGAAATTTTTAATAACTAATGGTTCATTGGTTTAGCAAGCAACCATTGATTTTTTTTTCAATGATTTTTTTTCAATATTTTTTACAATATATGGTAGTGTTAGTCAAGAACAATGGAACATTGTATTGATTGGACTCAGAGTGCATCCTCCAATTGAACCCTCAAATATTATATAAATATGAATTATTATTTACATTTCATATATGGGGAACACAAGAACTAGAGAGAATCATAGCCCAAGTTCCAAATACTAATGGGAGGCAGATATGATAGAAACATCTCAATGTCCCCAAAGCTGTAATAGAGTAATAGAACCTGTTTTTTTTTTCTGGCATCCACTTTGAAAATGATGCTTCTATTATTTTAAGGTTTACCAAGTTTCTGGTTTATAAAATATATACATACTTGTTTTCTTTTATGATTATATCATCGGACTTCTTAATTCAATACAATAAACATTTATACAATGTCATGCTTTTTCCAAATGTTATCTTTTTATCACACAATCTCAATCATCCAGTAATACCTGTGGTTAGGGCCCAGCGGGCCAAGGTAGTAGGTTGTGTTTTTCATCTAGGAAATAAACAAAAATCTTATTATAAATAGGGTTTAAAGTGGACCTCTTCCACATGAGAGCCCCCAATTTTTTTTTTTTATTTTGAGGCGGAGTCTCGCTCTGTCGCCCAGGCTGGAGTGCAGTGGCACAATCTCGGCTCACTGCAAGAACACGCAGCTGAAAGGCTGAGAATGCTGAGCAGACCATTTTAACAGCCTCACATCAATAATGGCACAAATATTAGATTCTGAGACTTACCAAGCAGAAGGAACACTGGGAAACAAACATTTTGAAATGAAACCCAAAAACTGCAGACTTTAACTAAAGGTGAGATAGCAACACATCGGACCTATCAGAAATGAAGCCTAATTTTGTAAAATCTCAGTCACTAAAATTAGTTTGTGATGATCCAGATTTGCCAATGTCCCTAGCAACCAGCCATAAGCAAAATATATTCTAAAACATCATGCGACACATAGGGGACAGGATTATGTGAAAAAACAGGCAAAACAAACAGAACTACAGGAAATGTAACAAATAGTTACAAGATAAAGAATTTTAAACAGCTAGGCTGAATATTTTCAAGAAGATAAATTTAAAGCTCAAGAAAGTTGGCAGATGAATGGAAACAAAGAAATGAAAACTTCTAGAACTGGAAGAGAAATTAAATGAAATTAAGAATTTAAAGGATGTGCTTTAAAGTAGATCGGATACAACAAGAGAAAATCTGTGAACTTGAAGACTGGTCAGAAGAAAACATCCAGGATGCAGCATGAATAAACAATAGAATGTAAAAAGGCAACAAAATGAGCTTAAAGTAATAGAAGATACAATAAACAGACATACACACACACACACACACACAATTAAAGCTTGGAGAAACAAAAGAGAAAGAATGGGAAAGAAGCAGTATTTAAAGACATAAGCCAATTCCTGAAAATTTCCCAAAGCCAAGGAAAGGCATCAAGATATAGATTAAAGAATTCTAGCATAGCCCAAGCATGATAAATTAAGAAAAACTACACAGTAGTGGGTTGAATATAGTGTTCTCCAAAAATCCATGTCCACCCAGAATCTCAACTTCTCAACCTTATTTCAAAATAAGGTCTTTGAAAATGTAATTAAGGATACCAAAATTAAATTTTCCTAGATTCAGGGTTCACCCTAAATGTAGTCACCAGGTTCCTTATAAGAGGAGGAGAGGATACAGCAAGAAGAGAAAAAGGCCGTGTGAAGATGGAGACAGACACTGGAGTGATGCTACCATAAGCTAAGAAATGCCTGGGACCACAAGAAGCTGGAAGATGCAGGAAAGCTTTTTTTCCCTTGAGCCTCCAGAGAAAGTTTGGCTCTTCCGTTACCTTGATTTTGGCTTAACAACAAAATTTTCAGAGTTCTAGCCTCCAAAACTGTGAAAAAACAAATGTCTTTTGTGTTTAAACCATTCTGTTACAATAGTCCTAGAAAACTAATTCATACCCCAAGAACTTTAAAGTTCTGAAAGTTGCTTCAGAGCTTCAGAGAAGCCACCAAAAAGACTGACAGGAATCACTTCTCAACAGAAATAAAAGACTCAAGAAGCTTCATCCTTAGACCAAGCTTTTTTGAGAACGCCTTGTATTTGATCTTTGTTCAGAAGTCACTTCTTAACTTTAGCATTATTTTTTATCTGTATAGGCTGTGAATCTTCAAAACCATCAAGTTAAGTTCTGACTCCTTTTTGTTTGACAGCCCATCCCTCAGTCTATCTCTCTCTTTGCACATTTTGCTATAAGCATCAGAAGAAACCAAATGACACCTTCAGAACTTTGTTTAGAAATCTTAGTTATGTCATCCAATTCAAAAGGAAATTTTCAACCTTTCATGAACTTTCTGCCACTACATAACAAGAATCTCCTGTCTCCAGTTCCAATAAGATATTCATTATTACCCAGTAAAACTTCACTGGCAGCATTCTGAGATGATGGGATTTCTGTGAACACTTTCTTCAACGCACTTTAGACTTCCACTAACTCTCTCTCCTCAAAGTCCACTGAGCAGTTCCAAAGCCACTCACACATTTTAAGTACTTTTTACTTGACACATCTCTTTTATGCTGAGTGAAAAATGACAACCCCAAAAGGCTGCATAGTATATAATCTCAATTACGTAAACATTCTTCAAATGACAAAATTATGGGGATGAACAGCAGATCAGTGATCGCCAGCAATTAAGGATTTGGGAAGGAGGTGGGTGTCTATAAAGGGGTAGCGTAAAGACCATGTAATGTGCTCAAAATTATGTATTTGGTGGCCAGTGGTGGTTACAACAAATCTACACACATGATAAAATTTTATCAAACTGCATGCACACAAACACACAACTGCAGGTAAAACTGGTGAAGTGTGGAATATGATTTGTAGATTCTATCCTTCTCAATTTCCTGGATTTTATATTGCACCACAGTTATGTGAGATGTTAGCATTAGGGGAAACTGAATAAAGGGTACACAGGACCTCCTTGTAAATGCTTTTTGGAACTTCTGACAAGTATATTATTCAAAATAAAATTTTTTTTAAAAAAACTGATCAAAATGGACACAAGAAAAATAAGAAATCTGATTATTTCATATCTATGTAACAAATTTTATCAACAATTAAAACTCCAGGCCCACATGGCTTCACCAGTGAATTTTACCAAACTTTTAAAAAAATAAATAAATCCCAACTCATTATATAAAACATTTTAATCTTGCTACCAAAACCTGGCCTTTACATGGCATTACAACAACATTACAAGACAGGAAAATTGCATTTCTATCTCATTTGTGGATATCATTAATCCCAAAGTATTTGCAAACTGAATCCAGTATAAAAGGGATAATTCATCAAGGCAAAATTAGGTTTATTGTCAGGATTTACAGACTGAATCAACATTTGAAAAATCACTTAATTCACTAGCAGAATAAAAGAAAAACTAATACAGGTATCAATATATGCCAAAAAATGATAAAATTAAATCCTCATTCATGATTTTTAAATAGTAATAATAACGACTCTTAGAAAACTATATGGGAGACAATATGCAAAGGACAGTGGCCAGACCCACAGCCTGCAGCAATTTGCCCAGAAACCAACCCCTCATGGACAGTGTACAGCCCAGGAAGCTGCCTGCTGTAAGTCAGGCTTGTAGGAAGTCAGGTTGCTCTCTCTAGTAACAATCCAGGAAGTCAAACAATAACTCTTGTAACAGTGGATCCAGAATGGCTGGGATTTGATTAATAACTGACAGATTTCCTAATTTTTGTCCTCACTTCTGCCTTAGAAACAATCAGAGAAAATAGCCAACAGCCTGCAATCAGGGCACAACTGAAGTCTCCCCTTTTTCCTAGATAAAGCTTTCCGGATGGGCACGGTGGCTCACACCTGTAATCCCAGCACTTTGGGAGGCTGAAGTGGGCAGATCATCTGAGGTCGGGAGTTCCAGACCAGCCTGACCAACATGGAGAAACCCCGTCTCTACTAAAAATACAAAAAAAAAAAAAAAAAAAAAGTTAGCCTGGCATGGTGATACATGCCTGTAATCCCAGCTACTGGGGAGGCTGAGGCAGAAGAATCGCTTGAAGCTGGGAGGCAGAGGTTCCAGTGAGCCCAGATCACACTGTCACACTCCAGCCTGGGCAACAAGAGAGAAACTGTCTCAAAAATAAATAAATAAATAAATAAATAAATAAGCTTTCCACTCCTCTGCCTGCCTGTGAGTCTCTGCCAAAATGCAGGTGGTGGTGGACTCTCTTGCTACAGCAGACTCTAAAAATTAGCTTTTGCTTTTCTCTTTGGCTGGTCTTCATTTGTTTCTACAAATAATAGAAGAGTATTTCTAAATTTAATAAAAGGACACCTGCAAAACCCGATGACAAACTTTATACTCAATGGTAAAATACTGAAAGCCTTCCCTCTGAGTTCCTGGAGGAGACAAAAACTACCTTTAGCACCATTCAATTCAACACTATGCTGAAGATTGTAGTCAGCCCCGTAAAGCAAGAAATAAAAATACAATAAAATTACAAAGGAAGAAATAAAGCTGTCATTTTTGCAAACAATATGATTCTATAAAAAATAAATCCCAATAAATCTACATAGAAATTATTAAAAATTAGTGAGCTTAACAAAGCAGTTTATAAGGCTAATAAGCAAAAACATATTCTGGCCGGGCACAGTGGCTCATGCCTGTAATCCCAGCACTTTGGGAGGCCGAGGCGGGTGGATCACGAAGTCAGGAGATTGAGATCACCCTGGCTAACATGGTGAAACCCATCTCTATTAAAAACACAAAAAACTAGCTGGGCGTGGTGGCGGGCGCCTGTAGTCCCAGCTACTCAGGAGGCTGAGGCAGGAGAATGGCGTGAACCCGGGAGGCGGAGCTTGCAGTGAGCCGAGATCGCGGCCACTACACTCCAGCCTGGGGGACAGAGCGAGACTCCGTCTCAAAAAAAAAAAAGGAAAAAGAAAACATAATCCATCTTTATGCATTAGTAACAAAAATTTAGAAACTACAACTCTTAAAAGATACTATATATAGCCAGGCTCAGTGGCTCACACCTGTAATCCCTGCTCTTTGGGAGGCCAAGGCAGGAGGATTACTTGAGACCAGGAGTTCAAGACCAGCCTGGAAAACATGAGACCCCCTTGTCTACAAAAAATTCAGAAAATTAGCCAAACATGGTACCACACATCTGTAGTCATAGCTGCTAGGGAGGATTAGGTAGGAGAATCACATGAGCCCAGGAATCTGAAGTCGCAGTGAGGTATAATCATGTCACTGCACTCCAGTCTCAGCAACAGACTGTGAGCCTATCTTTAAAAAATGTATGTGTGTGTGTATATATATTTCTAACAACTCAAAAACCACCAGATATCTAGGGAGAAATACATATATCAATCTGCATGACTACTAAACAGGAAACTTTAAAACATTATTGAGACATTTTAAAAGTTAAAATAAGTATTCTCAAAAAATAAAACTTAATATGGTAAAAAATGATAATTCTCCCCAAATTATCTATAGATTCAGTGCCATTTTAATCAAAATCCCAATAGATTTTTCTGTGGAAATGGACAAGCTTATTCTAAATTTCATATAGAAAAAAATACCATAATTAAGCAAGACATTCTTGAAAAAGAACGTTAAGGTGGGTCTATCATATATCAAGATTAGACATAAAGCTATAGTAATTTGGATGTGGTATCGCCACGTGTTTAGTCAAATGAACAAATAGAGCAGAATACAGATTTTAGAAACAGTCCCATTCACATATGGAGAAAGCTGGTGTTACAGAACAGAGAGAGAAAGTTATTTCAATAACTAGCTCTTGGTCAGATACATACCCACTTAGAAAAACAACGAAACTTCATCTCTCACACCATTCACAGAAATTACTTTAAATAGGTTTTAGATCTAAATGTGAAATAAAAAAAAGCTTCTATAATATAACAGATTAATACCTTCCTTATTCTAATACTTGCCATAGGGAACGATTAAACAAAATACAAAAAAAAAAAAAGCAAAAACACAATATATTTAGAGCCCATTAATAATAATTTAAATCATCGTTCATTAACAAAACTCACTATTATAAAAAGGAAAAGGCAAGCCATGGAGTGGGGGGCACATATTTGCAACACATTCAGCTGGCAAAATAGTATCCAGAATATAGTAAGAACACCTATAGTAAGAAAAAGAGACAACCCAACAGAAACACAGGCAAGAGAATTATTGAACAGGTACTTCACAATTGAAAATACCCAGTCCAGGCACAGTGGCTCACACCTGTAATCAGAGTGCTTTGGGAGGCTGAGGTGGGAGGATTTCTTGAGCCCAGGAGTTCAAGACCAGCCTGGGCAACATGGAAAACCCTGCCTCCACAGAAAATTAGCTGGGTGCGGTGGTGCAGCCCTGTAGTCCCAGTTACTAGGGAGGCTGTAGTGGGAGGATCACTTGAGCCGGGGAGGTCCAGGCTGTATTGAACCGTGATTGTGTTCCTGCACTCCAGCCTGGGCAACAGAGTGAGACCCTGCCTCAAAAAAAAAAAAAAAAAAAATCTCGGCCAGGTGCGGTGGCTCACACCTGTAATCCCAACACTTTGGGAGACTGAGGCAGGTGGATCACAAGGTTAGGAGATCGAGACCATCCTGGCCAACATGGTGAAACCCCATCTCTACTAAAAATACAAAAATTAGCTGGGTGTGGTGGTACATGCCTGTAGTCCCAGCTACTCGGGAGGCTGAGGCAGGAGAATCACTTAAACCCAGGAGGCAGAGATTGCAGTGAGCTGAGATCGCAACACTGCACTCCAACCTGGTGACAGAGCGAGACACCATCTCAAAAAAATAATAACTCAAAGGCCATAAATATATTAAAAGATGTTCAACTGGCCAGGCACAGTGGCTTATGCCTATAATCCCAGCACTTTGGAGGCCAAGGTGGGTGGATCACCTAAGATCAGGAGTTCAAAACCAGCCTGGCCAACATGGTAAATCCCATCTCTACTAAAAATACAAAAATTAGCCAGGCGTGGTGGTAGGTGCCTATAATCTCAGCTACTTGAGAGGCTGAGGCAGGAGAATCACTGGAACCCAGGAGGTGGAAGTTGCAGTGAGCCGAGATCATGCCATTGCACTCCAGCCTGGGTGACAAGAACAAAACTCTGTCTCAAAAAATAAAAATATAAATATAAAAATAAAAAAATAAAAAGACGTTCAATCTCATTAGTAATCAGTGAAATGAAAACAAAAAGATACCAGTCTATACCCATGAGAATGGCTAACAAAGAAAAAGACAGTACCAAATATTGACCAGTATGTGGGACATTGGAAACGCACGTGCTGAGTGGTAAATGTGTACAACCACTGTGAACACGCACATACCCAACACAGATACACAGGAGTGCTGGAGACCAGTATAAGAATGTTCACAGCGGCCGGGCACAGTGGCTCACACCTGTAATCTCAGCACTTTGGGAGGCTGAGTGGGGCGGATCACCTGAGGTCTGGAGTTCAAGACCAGCCTGACCAACATGGAGAAACCCCACCTCTACTAAAACTACAAAATTAGCCGGGCATGGTGGTGCATACCTATAATCCCAACTACTCGGGAGGCTGAGGCAGGAGAATCGCTTGAACCTGGGAGGCGGAGGTTACGGTGAGCCGAGATCATGCCATTGTACTCCATCTCCAAAAAAAAAAAAAAAGGCCCGGTGCAGTGGCTCACGCTTGTAATCCCAGCAGTTTGGGAGGCCAAGGCAGCCAGATCATGAGGTCAGGAGATCGAGACCATCCTGGCTAACACAGTGAAACCCCGTCTCTACTAAAAATACAAAAAAATTAGCCAGGTATGGTGGCGGCACCTGTAATCCCAGCTACTTGGGAGGCTGAGGCAGGAGAATGGCGTGAACCCGGGAGGCGGAGCTTGCAGTGAGCCAAGATCGCCACTGCACTCCAGCCTGGACAACAGAGCGAGACTCTGTCTCAAATAAAATAAAAATTAAAAAAAAGAATGTTCATAGCAGCACTATTCCTAAGAGTCCCAATCTAGAAACAAGCCAAATCATCAACCGTGAAATAAATATACCACAGACAGCTATGAAATCTGATCAACTGCAGCTACATTTTGCAACATGATGAATCTCATAAATATAAAGAGAAAGGTGTGTTCAAGAACACATACTGTATGATTCAATTTACATAAAATTCAAAAACAGGCAAAGAAGTCAAGACCTACCCACCTTTGAGAAGGAAGAAAGGGTGCTGATGGAGAGGTGGTAGAAGACAGAGATAATGGGGTCCTCAGGGGCTGGCTGTGTCTCTTTCTTTTCTGTTGTGGTAAATCCATAAGCATCTTCTCTATTATAATTTATTAAGCTGTACATTTCATACCGTGCATTGTTTTGTATGAGTGTCACTGAATCCAAACTCGTTCTGCTTGCTGCACAAAGGCCAGTAAGTTGAGAGACAAGGAGTTGGAGCAAAGAAATCCAGTTTCTTTTTTTTCTTTTTTTTTTTTTTTTGAGACGGAGTCTTGTTGTATCACCAGGCTGAAGTGCAGTGGCGCACTCTTGGCTCACTGCAACCTCCGACTCCCTGGTTCAAGCGATTCTCCTGCCTCAGCCTCCCAAGTACCTGAGATTACAGGCACACACCACCACGCCCAGCTAATATTTGTATTTTTAGTAGAGACGGGGGTTTCACCACGTTGGCCAGGATGGTCTTGATCTACTGACCTCGTGATCCACCCACCTGCCTCAGCCTCCCAAAACGCTGGGATTACAGGCATGAGGCACTGCACCCGGCCAGAAAGCCACTTTATTAGGACAGTCAGCAAGCCAAGAAGATGGTGGACTAATACCCTAAAGAACCAGCTCAGAATTAAGTGGGCTTTGCCTTGTCTTTTATCGTTAGGTAAGAGGGAAAGGAGGGTGACAACCACAGGTATCTGGGCACCAACAAGGGTCCTCGGTAATGGTCTCTCATATGGTGATAGCCAAACCTCCTCGTTCCCATAAATCTTTAACAAAACAGTTGCTCACATACATCCCCATTCATCCACATGATTGCTGTTTTTGAGTTTTATGTCAGTGCTCTAAAATTATCCTGGCCTATGGGCAGAGGCTCCTTCAACAAAACTGGCATTAGTTCTGCTGTTTCACTGTTTCATGGGTATTCAATGTCAATTAAAGCAGCTTTGAATAAAAGGGCACCTGCTCCATGCCCTCTGTTCCTTCTTCCTTTTCCTCTGCCCTGATGCCTGACGTGCTCGTGGGCCAGCTGGCGCCTTAGTTACCATGCTGGACCCTGAGCACAAGTTCTGGGCATAACATACATGAGCTAGAAAGAGCCAAGATCCCTGAGGCCAACATGCTTTCCACAGACTTCCTGCCTCTGGATTTTTATGTGAGAGAAATAAACCTTGACCTAGGGTAAGACACTGCAGTTTGGGTCAATTGAATACAAATCCTATCCTAACTGAAACAAAGAGCCAGATCACAAATCTAAAGCTCACAGCCATCTACACCCATCGTTTTCCCACAACCTCTCAGAGTCTTACACTGTTATGGATGAACTATTCTGGAAATTTCATGTCAAAGAAAAAGCAATCAAATCCATTTATGTAAAAATGAATATTGGGGCACTGCCAAAAAAAACTTTAATTGGAAACTTTCTGCTTTGTTACACCTTAAAAAATCAAACAGTGTTTTATGGCATTGATTTTTCTCTTTTTCAGCTATGGCAGCTGTTGCTTTGTAAAATTGGAATGTGACCTTTTTCTTCTTCCCACGTGATTTACTCACTCCTGTGTGTTAATACTTGGCAAATGATTTTTTTCCTGAATATGCAGATATTTCTAAGCACGTTGCTTGGTTTTTCCCGTGACAATTTCAGGGTACACTTAATGTCATTTGGAATATTTTACATGGAAATAAAAAGAGGGAACAGAAGGAAATATGAAAAGATGTGATTCACTAGCTTAAAGAGCCATTTCCTTGGTAAAGGGTCACTCAAAATGTTTCACGAGAGAAATATATGGCCATATAATCGAACAGAATAAAGCAGACATTCAGTTCGAGGGCTGTCTACTGGCATAAGCGACCCAAAGATGAGACCTTAACTGGAACTTTAGAGCTCAGGTATGCCTCATCTGAGAAATTCAAAAGTTATTTTATAACATCCAGTTTTTGAATTTTCAACTAACTTACATTTCTTGGTTGCTACTTTTAGTCAGAATCTCATCCAAATAGTATTTTTTATGACCTCCGTTGAGATTTTCAGGGCAGGGTTCTCTATCCTTCACCCACTTTGGCCCTACCTAACTTTATTCCCATTACAAAGGGGACCCCTTAGTGTAACTGTGTGTCTCAGATATGCAAGAAGAGAGAGCTATGCGCTGAATGTTTGTGTCCCCACCCCCATCACCAAAATTCCCATGTTAAACCCCAAATCTCCAACGTGATGGGATTTGCAAGTAGGGCCTTTGAAAGGTAATTAAATTTAATGAGGTCTTACGTTGGAGCCCCCATGATAAGATTACTGTCCTTAGAAGAGCAGAAACCAGAGCTCATTCTCTCTCCACCACGTGAGAACACAGCAAGAAAGCAGCCATGTTCAAGCCAGGAAGAGAGCCCTCACCAAGAACCAAATCTGCTGATGCCTTGATCTTGTACTTCAGCCTCCAGATCTGTGAGAAATTACTGTTTGTTATTTAAGCCGCCCAGGCCTTGTTATTTTGTTAAAGCAGCCCAACTTGACTAAGACACAGGGGATTAGTATAGCTTGAGAGGGGTTCAAGTTCTGCACACGGTACAGATTCAAGGAAAACAGGACTTGCCCACAAGGAACTAGACTGAGCCAGTACCCTTAAGAGAACAGAAGAGCTAGAAAATAAGGGAGAAAGGACTGGAAAGCAAGAGGGAAGGGATGTGCACGTGCCTGTCTGAACAGGTATTACAGGGACGAGTTGGTGACGCAATGTATTCTACACCATCTTCTGTTCTCTGTGTTCATGCTCCACTCCATGTAAGGCTGGGCTCTTTCTTGTGATGGGCTGCATCTTTCATGATGGTAGGTCACCATCAATGACTCACTCCTCTTACATCTATTATTAAATATATATAAGAATGGACTGCTCCACAGATCAGCCTTGCCCTCAGAGTTGGGTCAAGAGGGAGAAGAATTGGAGAGGAGAATAAACAAGCTTTTGCAGCTCACCAGGAGAAGATAACTTCAAATTTGTTTGAAAATTGGATCTTTTATCTCACTGGGAGGTGAGACTAGAGATAAATGACAAAAGAAGGAGAGAAATGAACCGAAGCTCCCACACCGCCATCGAGAGCCCACCACCCGCTCCACCTCTGCACGATGGCCAATGATGGATCTCGCTCTCCTCTCTCGCTTCTTCTACTGCACCCCTGCCTTGCTTAGCTCCAAGTATCACATCTCAGTAGCTTTTTAAATATTAGACAAATTAGTACTGAACCTCAGTTTCTCCATACTATCTCCAAAGATGGTTGTGAAAATTCAAACGAGGTCATATGGGCAGTGACTCTTACACCGCCTGGTATATAAAGGGAACTCAATAAAAGTTTATTTCTCCTTGCATATTACAAAGATAGAGTGTGACATGAACAAAAACTGCAGAGCCCTTGTTAAAAACCCTAGATTTTCTCTTTTGTTGAGTAGACCTAAAACAGGAAACCTCTTGCTTGGGTAACTTACTGAAACTTTAAGCCTCAGTTCCACATCTGTAAAATTGTGATAAAATTACTTCCTCATAGGAGGATCTGTAAAATAAAAAGATGAGATAATGCCTCTAGAATCTTTAACATAGGATCTGAAACATGGCACTTTTCAACAAATGGTAGCACCTGATAACGATGAAGCAGGATTCTACAACACCTTTTTCTGGTTTAGCTTGGATTCAAATTTTGGGAGTGCAGACAACACCTCCACACACCACCCCTAATATAGGTTTATACCTGTTGATATGGATGGCAGCTTTTTAATGTATCTGGGTGAAAAGAATGCTGCATAGATTTCTCATGGTTTCCCAATTCAATGAATCCAATAGAGTTGAAGTGTAAATAAGAGAAAAATACATTTAATTTATTAGATTAGTCCTAATTGATCAATGCTGAGAAAACAAAGCATGGAACATTTATGCTTTGAGCAGTATTGTCCTGAACAACTTAAGGTGGAGAGCAAAAGGCAGAAAGGAATTTACAGGTGCCACAAGCCCCTATTTGATCATTTAGTTTGGCAGGAGGGTTGCACAATCCACACATTCCTGCAGGTAAACAGTGCAAAGACAGATGTATCCACTTGCATGCATATTCTCCCCTGGCCACATTGCTTGCAGGAACGTATGCTTTTTCCATCTGAAAATCCTTAAAGGAATCTGACAAACCATAGAATTCCTCTAAACGAGTATCTGACTACCTCCTAATGTTTGGAAATAGAAGCATGGATAAATGACTAAATTGGCAAAGAACTTTCTAGGGGAACATTGATTGGCTCTTCACCATATTTCTACAACTCTTAGGGGAATGATCCTGCTGGAAAATGTTTGCAAAGAGAGTTTAAGAAAGAAATTTATCCTTCTTCCCTGATTCCTCAAAAATCATTCATCACACCAGGGGCTGAAATAAAGGATGTTTCAGACTACTAAGAAATCTGCTGGGCGCGGTGGCTCAAGCCTGTAATCCCAGCACTTTGGGAGGCCGAGGCGGGTGGATCATGAGGTCAGGAGATCGAGACCATCCTGGCTAACACAGTGAAACCCTGTCTCTACTAAAAATACAAAAAATTAGCCGGGTGTGGTAGCAGGCGCCTGTAGTCCCAGTTACTCAGGAGGCCGAGGCAGGAGAATGGCATGAACCTGGGAGGCGAAGCTTGCAGTGAGCCAAGATTGTGCCACTGTACTCCAGCCTGGGTGACAGAGCGAGAGACTCTGTCTCAAAAAAAAAAAAAAAAAAAAGTCTCCACTGGGTGTGAGGTGCCTCTCCTTATCTTGGCATCTCCCTGTCTCACATTTCCTGCAAGTTCCAGAGAGAAAAACTGTTCTTCTCAATGGAGAATATACCCATAACACTCAACTACAGAAGAATAAAAGATATAACTTGATACTCGGACAAAAAAACAATGAATGCACTAGAGTCTCCTTTAAGGGGAGAATCAATACAATTCTTGGAAACGTTTGTGGAAGCCACAGCTACCCACGAGGCAAAATGCCCAAGAGACTTGCAGCCTGAAGACAATGGCCCTATGTGGAGAGCCGGCTCCTACCAACTTCCAGTTAGAGTCACCCCTTAGATGAGGGAATTGCTTGAGAAGCTGTACGATTTAGTAGTTAGGCTCCCAGGGCTCAAATCTCAGATCTGTCACTCTGTTCCTTGGACAACTTAATTAACCATATCATGCCCTGGGTTCCTTCTTCTGAAAAAAAGGCCAATTCCTGAAGGTAAGCATGAATCCTAATCAGTATTTGCAAGAGTCCCTAGAACACAAGAGGTGCTGTGATTATGAGTTCTCACTCTGTTCTTCTGCCTAGATCACCTCCCTCCTACGGTGCAGAATCTCCTGGAGGGAGGTGATTTAGGAAGCAGAACACAGTGAGAATTCTGTCTCTACCATTCTGTCTCTGCCACTTGGAGCTCTGGACTCCTGGTGCATGAACGCCAGCTTCTGAGCCAGGTGCCACTGCCCTGACTCTGATACTGTAGTCAGGTCGAGGGCCATCTGGCCCTTCCATCTCTTATGCCAGGTGAGATTGCAGCAAGGCGGCCCTCATTGGACACCTCATCTGCTGGCGCCTTGATCTTGGACTTCCCAGTCTCCAGAACAATGAGAAATAAATCTGTTGTTTAGAATGTACCCAGTCCATGGTATTTTGTTACATCAGCCTGAGTGGACTATGATGGGCACAGTCGCATCTTGGAGCGATTGAAATGTCAGTCTACTCCATCTGCTTGGGCATCAGAAGAGGGCCCAGTGCAAAATGGAAAGGCAGGGGCTCTTGTTCATAAAGCAGGAACATTTGTTCTTTGCTTAGCAGTCTCTACTAGTCCTGTGCTTATTTCCTATTTAATGTTACTCTCCTGGGGGCATGGGGATCTACATGTGGGGAGTGCAGACTCACACAGGTGCCCAGGTGCCCATAGAGTGCAGCTCACAACTCCTTACAGAGGTGGACGCACCTGACCATGACCTCCCATGGCCTGGCCCAAGGGAACCAGACAGGGGTGGTAGGGTGGGCAGGCGAGAATGCCCTGGGGGAGGGAGGACAGTGCACCCACCCAGCACCAGCCACAACACATACTCCATTGCTCCATCAGAGGTCACCAACAGAACGCAAAGTCAAGGAACAAATGAAGAACTTCAACAGGGCAACCACAAAGAATTAAATCAAAGCGCACAGATCACACACTCTCAAAACTGGTCCTGACGGGAAACTTGCGTTAGTTCATCCCTTTAGAAAAGAATACCTGGTCTCATCTGAAATGTAATTCCATCATTTGAGGCTTGTGATAAGACTGTCGCCTCCTCCAGCTACTCCCAGCTGCCAACTGCCTGAGAAAGTCTCAGCGCTGAGACGCAGGAAGGATTTTTGCACTTCAAGCAAGGAGCATCTTGACTTCTAGTCCATGAAAATGGACTTTCATCATTGACTGAACAAACAAAAGGGCAGATTCCATGATCAAAAAGCCAATACGCCACACTCTGGCTAGAAAAACAAAGAGTTGTAACAGCACGGCCATACAGGTACCCAGAGAAATCAACTCACAAAAATTCACCAGTGAGCGCCCATACAGTCCTCAGGTTTTCATTTATAACGTGGGAATTGTAACAAAATCCACCTTCTAGGGTTGCTGTGAGGATTAATATAATGAACACAGAGCTGAGCCCGGAATCTGACACATAAAGCATTCAATAAGCAATAACCAATATGGTGGTGATTATTGAGTGAGAAGAGTATATTTGGTTACAAGCACATGGAAGGTAGAACCCAATTATCACAGACAGACCAGATCAAAACACAATGATACAAAAAGAGTCCAGACAGGATGTAGTGCAGAGGCCATTCAGTTCAGCACCTGGGAATTCCTGTTGATGGGTAAGTGTGACAATAATTCTGTGGTCACTATTAGGTTGGTGCAAAAGTTATTACGGTTTTTGTCATTAAAAGTAATGGTGGCTGGGCGCAGTGGCTCACACCTATAATCCCAGCACTTTGGGAGGCCAAAGTGGGTGGATCACGAGGTCGGGAGATCGAGACCAACCTAACACAGTGAAACCCCGTCTCTACTAAAAATACAATTAGCTGAGTGTGGTGGCGGGCACCTATAGTCCCAGCTGCTAGGGAGGCTGAGGCAAAAGAATGGCGTGAACCCAGGAGGCGGAGCTTGCAGTGAGCTGAGATCACACCACTGCACTCCAGCCTGGGTGACAGAGCAAGACTCTGTCTCAAAAAATAAATAAAAAGTAATGGCAAAAACTGAAATTACTTTTGCACCAACCTAATAATACCCCTACTTTTTGGGAACCATGCTAAAAGTATGTAGGGATGAAGCATGATATTTAGAATTTACTGTTTACCAAAAAATTACAGAGATGAAGCAAATGTGGCAAAATGTGAACAATCAGGGAGCCCTGGCAGCAGATGCATGAGTACTCACTGTCCTGTTCTTTACACATTTCTGTGGTTTTGAAAATGCTTAAAACTGGTGAGTGCTGCCAACATAAACCATGCAGCTTTTATAGTGTTATGTAATCAGGCCCAGGAAACAGTATAGAGTGTTCATCCATCCTAAGAACCAGGGTGAAAAATGCCCCAGGGCTTTTTTATCGAGATAGAGTCTTACTCTGTTGCCAGGCAGGAGTGCAGTAGCACGATTCTTGGCTCACTGCAACCTCCGACTCCCGGGTTCAAGTGATTCTCCTGCCTCAGCCTCCCGTGTAGCTGGTACCTGTAGTACCTGGGACTACAGGTGTGTACCACCACGCCCAGCTAATTTTTGTATTTTTAGTGGAGACCGGATTTCACCATGTTGGCCAGTATGGTCTCGATCTCTTGATCTCGCGATCCACTGGCCTCCGTCTCCCAAAGTGCTGGGGTTACAGGTGTGAGCCACTGCACCCGGCCAGCATTTCTATATGATATATTGCTAGCCGGACCAGAGGGCCCTACTGATCGAGGGCTCACACTGGATAGCCTGGTAATCATCGGCCCTCAACCTGAGAGCCTCCAGCTGGCTGTGTTGCACACTGGGAGGAAGAGAGGCTCATGAGAAGACCTTGGAATATGGAATCAAACAGCACTGGATTCCACTCCGGCCTCTCCACTTTCTAAGTAAATCTGAGCAACGTCCTTCATCATCCCAAGTCACCGTGTTCTCCATCCACACATTTGGAAATGGGTTTATGGATTCTGGTAGAGATATTTTTAGGTAGTTCAATTCTGGCTTAGGTTATTGCCTGTGCATGAGTAACTCTGAATTCTACATATTTGCTCTGATTCTTCAACTAAATATGTACATTCTATGATAGGAAAATAAATCTCAGGGCCCCCAAATCACTAAGCTACAGGGAAAAGTCAAGCTGGGAACTGCTTAGGGCCAACCTGCCTCCCACTCTATTCAAAGTCACCCCTCTGCTCACTGAGATAAATGCGGATCTGATTGTCTCCTTTGGAGAGGCTCATCAGAAATGCAAAAGAATGTCTTATGTACCCATGACCTGGAAGCCCCCTCCCCACTTCGAGTTTTCCCACCTTTCCCACTGAGCCAAGTTTATCTTACATATTTTGATTGATGTCTCATGTCTCCCTAAAATGTATAAAACCAAACTGTGCTCTGACCACCTGGGTCACATGTCGTCAGGACCTCCTGAGGCCGTGTCACAGGCGTGCATCCTCAACCTTGGCAAAATACACTTTCTAAATTCACTGAGACCTGTCTCAGATATTTGGAGTTCATAATCCCAGTGTCTGCAGAGCACTTGGATGTCATTCTCACATCTGAAACAGCACATCTACAGCCCTCAAATGAGGGCATCTTCCATATTTCGCATTACTGAATGTGGCCAGACATTTCATAGACCTCACCCATCTCTTCCAAATTCCCTACATTTAAAACTTGGGGATTCCAGTTCCTTACTTCCTCTTTCACCAGGCAGGCCACAGAATCATTTGATTCTTCTCACAGAGGAGCTTACAAATTCCCCACTCAGGACCCTGGCTTCTCACGCTGCCCCCTGAAATATGTGCAGCTCCTCCTTCCTTCCAATGTCAGGTGATCCCACAACACCGAACACTGCAGCACAGCAGACAGTGCAACATCGCAGGCAACGAGTCGTGGAAAAGACAATTTGAGGACAAGACAGCCGCATGCGAAAATCCTGGCTCTTCCTTTAATTAGCTAAATTACATAACTTTTCTGAGACTCAGTTATATTATCTGTTAACTGGGCAGAATCGGATCTGCACGTCTGCAGAGGATTAACAGTTTTTACAAAGTGTTTGGTGCAAAATAAATGCTATATAAATTAGAAGCCAGAGAGAAGGGTAAAAGCAAAATGCAGACACAAGGGCACTGTGCTCCTGCCAGGAACAAGAGGGGCTGGGAGCGCTGAAAATAAGCCTCATCTGCTCTTGTCCAAGCTGAGTGAGCCCTTGCAAGTGTGTGCCTTGTTGGAGACTCTACCACTCGGGCAGCCTCCCCTCTGGGTAGAGACATCAGAGTAGCTCATAGACTTGAACTGCACTCTGGCCAAAACTGCTATATAAAGATTAAGTATGTGACAATAATTTGTAGCAACATCAGCTAATTGCAAAGTTGAGGAAGAGAAAGTAATTAAAGTTAGAGATGAGCCAGCAAGTAATTCACTTAATTGTTAGCATAGAACATTCCCCAATCTGTAATCTTCTCTTCCCCTGGTGGGGTTGAGGGGGGGAAGTCTGCAGAACGCTTGCACACCTGTGCCAGGTTCCAGGTGTGACTTCCTGGGGCTGACACGGACTGCCCATTTCACCTGCCACAAAGTAGATCAAAGCAATATTGTTTAATGGTATTTTCTCTGCTAGTTTCTAAAATTCTTTTTCCCCTAAAGAGTATTTCCTCCACTGAGCTTGGCTTAAAAATAAAGCAGGTAATAGATATTCTACAGACAGGTAATCCACAAACAAGACTCATGACCCAAGGTGACAAATACATTGCAAAGACATCATAGCCAAAATCCACATTCCTTCCCGAAAACCAGATGCATGCATCCAGGAGTACATTGAAAAAGGAGAGGAAAGCAGCTTAAAGATACCCTGGAGGTTTCTAAGTGAAAGAGAATTCCTACTATGGATGTCTTCTATGTGTCTGTGGGTCTATTTTTTTGTTATTGTTTTGGGGTTTTATTGCGCTTTTTAACCTGTATGTTTCTAGGAGTGTCAAATGCAAAAGCCAATGTCATTTTGGCAAAATGGCAGATGCACACACCTCTCCCCTCTCTTCCTGACGGGGCTGGAGGGCTTGCCAGCGTCCTGCACGCTTCTCATTCCCTGTTTTGAAAGTCAGAGCTCATGTGAACACGCAGTCTCTCAGGCCATGCCCAAGGCTGCCCTGCAGCAGGGAAAAGACACTGGCTCAGGAACCTCCAGACCTGAGTCCAGGTGCCTGCTTTGTGTGACCTCGAGCTCAGTGTGCGCCTCTGCAAAACAGAGTTGGTGAGAGCTGCTGAGCTGGCCTCGCATAATTATCAAGGAAATCTAATCAAACAATAGAGGAAGGTCCATTGTAATCCAGTGTGAACTAAAAGTATCTCAGACAGGTCTCAATGAGTTTAGAAATGTAGAAAGTATACTTTGCCAAGGTTAAGGACATACTCATGACACAGCCTCAGGAGGTCCTGATGACATGTGCCCAAGGTGGTCAGAGCAGAGCTTGGTTTTATACATTTTAGGGAGACATGAGACATCAGTTAATAGGGGTGAGATGTGCATTGGTTTAATCTAGAAAGGTGAGACAACTTGAAGCGGGGTTTCCAGGTTGTAGGTAGATAGGAGAACAACAGGTGCATTCCTTTGAGCCCCTCATCAGCCTTTCAGTGAATATACAATTTACAGCTGAGGAAGAGTAGAGGCATAGTCATTTACGCCTTAGTCTGATGCAGTGAGTCTACACTTTTACATAAGCAATAGGGCAGAGGAAGCAATCAGATTTGCATTTGTCTCAGGTGAGCGAAGGGATGACTGAGTTCTGTCTGTACTTTATCCCACACCTGCAACAATAAGCTAGCCATTCTGATGAAATTCAGCAGAACTATTTTAGGGTAAAATTCTTGAGGGCAACAAAGAATCTCCTTGTGGACAAATTGTGAGGGGGTATATAGGTTTTTCATCTTGCGTTTATCTTATTTAAGAATAAAATGCGGGGCAGGTTTCCCGAATGCAGTTCCCAGCTTGACGTTTTCCCTTGGCTTAGTGATTTGGGGGTCCCAAGATTTTCCTTTCGAACCAACAAGGCCAGCAAATACAGTGTACAGGGCTGTTAGCTTCATATCCTATGTCTCAGTGCTAACTGGCCCTGTGGTGATGTCACCATATTTCCAAAGAAAAACTGCTATTTTTTATTGTACTTATTAGTTGATTGATTGAACAAATATTCCTTTAGGTCCTAGAACGAGCTGTTCAGGTACTGGGGCTCCTGAGAAGCTGCTATCCCTACCTGTTTTTATCAGCCTGTTCTCACATTACTATAGAGAACTACCTGAGACTGGGTAATTTATAAAGAAAAGAGGTTTAATTGACTCACAGTTCTGCAGGCTGTATGGGAAGCCTGGCTGTACAGGAAGCAAGCTGCACAGGAAACTTACAATCATGGTGAAAGGCAAGAGGGGAAGGAGACACATCTTCACACAGCCAGAGTAAGAGAAAGAGAACAAAGGAGGAGGCACTACACACTTTTAAACAACCAGATCTCGTGAGAACTCACCATCACAAGAGCAGCAAGCGAGAGATCCGCCCCCACAATCTAATCACCTCCTACCAGGCCCCCTCCCCCAACACTGGGGATTACAATTCCACATGAGATTTGGGCGGGGACACAAGTGCAACCCATATTACCGTAATAGTCCTTATAGTTGAAGTGGATAAACCTCTTCAGTCATATCTCTGAAGATGAACCCTGACCACTAGGGTCAATAAAACACAGGGTGCTGGGTCAAGCTGAAAGCAAAGGGAATGCAGGGAAATGTAGAAACCCTGGCAGTGCAGTGAGGAGGGGGTGGGTGGAGGCAAGGAGCTCACAGGTGTCACTGATAATCTTTTGTTCTCTCTCTCTCTCTCTCTTTTTTTTTTTTTTTTTTTTTTTTTTTTTTTTTTTTTTTTTGAGACCGAGCCTTACTCTGTTGCCCAGGCTGGAGTGCAGTGGCGCAATCTCGGCTCAATGCAACCTCCGCCTCCCAGGTTCAAGCGATTCTTCTGCCTCAGCCTCCCGAGTAGCTGGGACTACAGGTGCCTGCCACCACGCCTGGCTAAATTTTATATATTTTTTTTTATAGATGGGGTTTCACCATATTGGTCAGGCTGGTCTTGAACCCCTGCCCTCAGATGATCCACCCACCTCAGCCTCCCAAAGTGCCAGGATTATAGGTGTGAGCCACCCCGGCTGGCCTGATATCTTGATTATGAAAAAAAATAGAGAATTTGAATGCCTGTGAATGTAATGTCTTGGATAAACCTCCCTGTTACCCAGGAAATCTGTCTCTTAGGAAGAGTTAATGCAGAGACAAAACTTCTAAGTCTCAGGTGACAGGAGGAGGCGGTTTATCTGGTGTTTGCATCCTGGAAACGACCTTCGTTGTGAAGCTGGAATAGAGCTGCCCTCTGCTTTCGGCCTTTTGGCAAAGCACCCAAAGTTGGAGCAACAAAAGTCAGACACACACAAATACATCCAACGAAAAGTCCGGTGCACTAATGATTCTGCCAAATTCCACACATGCGCATCGAAATGTCAACTAATACAAAATAGAAACTACATTTGGGCACTTTTAAAAGACAGTTGCATGGGCTCTAAGAAACTGTAATAGGGATATTTGACCAGGGGAGGTCAGCAGAGATTTATCTGAGGAAGGCGCTGGAATGGAGATGGGTAGAGTGAGAGTTAAGTAGAAAATAGGACACAGGCGGGCCAGGCGTGGTGGCTCGTGCCTGTAATCCCAGCACTTTGGGCCAGGCGCGGTGGTTTAGGCCTATAATCCCAGCAGTTTGGGAAGCAGAGGTGGGCGGATCAGGAGGTCAGGATTTGAGACCATCTTGGCCAAAATGGTGAAACCCCGTCCCTACTAAAAATACAAAAAAATAGCCGGGCCTTGTGGCTCGCGCCTGTAATCCCAACTACTCGGGAGCCTGAGGCAGGAGAATCGCTTGAACCCAGGAGGTGGAGGTGGCAGTGAGCCGAGATCACACCACTGCACTCCAGCCTGGGCGACACAGTGAGACTCTGTCTCAAAAAGAAGAAAAGGGGGAGGGGAGGGGAGAGGAAGGGGAGGGGAGGGGAGGGGAGAGGCAGGGGAGGGGAGGGGAGGGGAGGGGAGGCAGAGGCTCCAAATAAAAGGAACAAAGTGTAGAAAGGATCTGTGGAGGGAGCAGGGACTAGAAGCAGGTGTGGCTACAGCAAGGATAGTGAGCTGAGGATGTCAGGGAGGGAAATGAGAAGCGGAACACTGTTCCCCGGCACATTTCCCCCGGGATGCTTTGTTGCTGGAAAGGTGTCCTAACTGATAAGATATGAGGGTCTGTGATCTCTTTTGTCTTCTCAGGGTGGCATCGGTGTCATAGTTAAAATTATAACACTCCTCCTAAGAAGCATACTTTCTTCAACATTTCTTTCCAACTAAAACTTACAAAATATAACGCCTAATAACAACAGTCTGGATGTCTACATTGCAACTTCAACAAATACGCTGGGATATGAATATCAGATTTCACAAAACTATTCCCTGGATACCTACATGGGAAGCTGTATACAAAGTGTACGTGCAAAAACACCCTCGGACATTCAACCACAGTTGAAGACAAACTTTGGAATATCATTTCTCCAAGAAACAAATAATTATTTCCCAAATGATATTCAGACAATTGTTTTCAATCTTTCGAGACCTTACCAAATAATGATTCCGAGGCTGATTTTTTTTCAACTTTATGAATATTCCAGATGCTTCTATTTGCCATTAACAATAGCAGTGGAGGAAAAACAAATAGAATAAGGATATCACCTCTCTTTTAATAACAAATACTTGCTTTCCAAATGGTCATTACATCTTAACATTAGTAAAGAAAGCTCTGCAGAGGCTCCTGATCCCAGTCCAGGGTTCTCACCATTATACCTTGAGTGACTCTCCCTTTGGGTCCTTCTCATTATCTTTGGAAGCTAAAGGCAAAAATTAGTCAGCTCAACCCAGTCAGAGCCGACCTCTCTCCTGACTTCTCCTAAAGGTGACAAAACAAAGAGGACACTGAAGAGCATGGGGTCACAGGGAGTGACTCTTTGGGCCGGTGGCCCCAGGCCAGAAGAAATTACCAAGACAGTTGTAGGATGGCGGACTGTGGTGGCTCATGCCTGTAATCCAACACTTTGGGAGGCCAAGGTGGGCAGATCACCTGAGGTCAGGAATTCGAGACCAGCCTGGACAACATGGTGAAGCATCATCTCTACTAAAACTACAAAACTTAGTCGGGCGTGGTGGTGGGCGCCTGTAATCCCAACTCCTCTTGAGGCTGAGGCAGGAAAATCACTTGAACCTGGGATGCAGAGGTTGCAGTGAGCTGAGATCGCGCCACTTGTACTCTAGCCTGGGAGACAGAACGAGACTCCGTCACAAAAACAAAAAGACAGTTATAGGTAGAGAAACGCAGATTTATTGAGAAAGTAAGAAAATACGTTGCAAGGAGGCAACAGGCAGGGACAGCAGAAGAGGAGCCGACTGCTAGGAGACAAAGGCTTGCTGAGGATTTCGTAGAATGGAACTCAGCTGATTCAGAACACCAAGGCAGCAGGAAGCTTAACTTGCATTCTTCTTTCAGCCGGGGTGTCTGATCAGTTGAGGTGCGTGATGGTGAGCAGGAAGTTTGTGAGTTATGTGCGCTATCTGTGCAGGAGGGCCATATGTCCTGGGCCATAAGGAAGGCAGACCTATAGCTTCTCTGCTTTCTCTCCTTCTTCCCCCTGCTCCTGCCAGCACGACTTTTTCCCCAGTTAAACTGCACACATGGAATCCCTCTGAGGACAGGAGAAGGTCAGGACCAAGTGGCAAGACAAAAGGGATCCATCCCCAGCAAGCTGGATCTTCATCCGACACCTGCTGAGTTTCCACTTCCACGTAATTCTGTTACTCGATCCAGACTCTAAGACAGGGTTGTTGGATCTCATGCAAGAAAGAATTCAGGGCCGGGCGCCACGGCTCACGCCTATAATCCCAGCTCTTTGGGAAGTCGAGGAAGGTGGATCACCTGAGGTCAGGAGTTGAGACCAGCCTGGCCAGCTGGCCAAGATAGTGAAACCACGTCTCTACTAAAAATATATATATATAAAATTAGCCGGGCGTAGTGGTGGATGCCTGTAATCCCAGCTACTTGGAAGGCTGAGGCAGGAGAATCGCTTGAATCCAGTAGGCAGAGATTGCCGTGAGCCAAGATCACGTCACTGCACTCCAGCCTGGGCAACAAGAGTGAAGCTCTGTCTCAGAAAGAAAGAAAGAATTTGGGGGTCCACAGAGTGAAGTAAAAACAAGTGTATTAAGAAAGTCAAGGAATAAAAACATGGCTACTCCACAGGCCGAGCAGCCCCAGTGACCACTGGTTGGCTATTTTGATGGCTGTTTCTGATCATATGCCAAAGAAGGGGTGGATTATTCATGAGCTTTCTGGGAAAGGGGTGGGAAATTCCCACAACTGAGGGTTCCTCCTCCTTTCAGAACATACAGGGTAGCTTCTGGATGTTGCCGTGGCATTTGCAAACTGGCCTAGTGATGGTGGGTGTGTCTTTTAGCAGCGAATGCATTACAATTAGCAAATAATCCACAGCAAGGCCGACCAAAGGGTGTTTTCGTTGCCTCTTGGTTTTGGTGGGTCTTGGCTGGCTTTACTGCATCCTGTTTTATAAGTGGGATCTCCGTGAGCTGTATCTTGTGCCAACCTCCCGTCTCATCCAGTGACTAAGAATGCCTGACTTCTTGGGAATGCAACCCAGCAGGTCTCAGCTTCATTTCCCCCAACTCCTGTTTGAGCTGGACTCACTCTGGTTCCAACACTTCTGACAATTTCTGCACCCGCAGACCCACAAGCAGTCTGGATGATTTTTCAGGTCCCGCCCCTGACGAAATCACTCGTCCGTTATCAGAATAATTCTTTGACTAATCTATAAAGCATGCAAATGAAGTTCATCATTATGTGCATACGCAGAATGTTCCAGCCTGCCGGGCACATCTATATTTTAATAATAGAAGAATTATAATTGTGTGATGATGACAGGCTCCACACGCCTCTCGGTCTGAATATCATGGGCGGATTGGAAAAAGCAAGTGCAGTCAGTACTATTCCCGCACCACATCACCTTTGACACTAACACTTCAGTTTCAATTGCGATCTTAGGTGGGGATGCTGCCTTTTTGCCTTTTTTTTTTTTTAAACTGTGCAAACTAAAAATAAGATTCAGCTAGATAAAGTAATAATGACCTGGATTGGATAGCTCAGCATAACAATTGAGGTTCATGGATTTAGACTGAACACACAGAAGATTCACATTTCAATGAAAATGTGAATTAACACGGGACCTTTTAATTGTAGATGGAAAACATTAGAAGCTGTTAAAGAATATTGACTTCCAGAGGTAATAGCGATGTGAGAACCAGAAACAGAAGTTGAGGAGAAGAGCACGAGGCTGGCGGTGTCGGATTCATTCCAGCTGGGGTCTGTGATGAAAAAGTGCAATTCCCTTGAATAATATAGTGCTTTTTATCAGTGAAAAATGATAACATTCTGTGTTCTTGGCTGTGACTTAGTTCTTAAACAATGATGGATAGGTCACAGTCATGAACACTCTCCAATCAGCTCCTTCAGTTTCATTCTACCTACTTAAGACCGAAGATAATTGTTGATGGCAACCCATGATTAAAAATACAAAAGACAGTCTTACAGAATATCAGAGTTTGCATGGACCTTTACAGCTGTCAAATCCAACCCTCTGAATTTCCAGATGAATTAATTGGGTCTCAGAGGCAAGAGGGGAAATTACTTCCTGTAAGGGCAGAGCCAGGGATACAGATTCGAACCTACGCAACTCTGGTTTGTTGTGGTTCCAATTCACCCCTCCAGTTCTGCAGACAGCATAGGCACCAAGCCTTGTCAAAGCAAAGGCAAAATCAGCAATATGATGAAAATCATTCACAGTTGCTGGTGTTTCTTCTTTCACTCTGGCTTCCCCGTGATCCCCTCCCGCTCTGTCATCCTCTTGACCAGCGGTTGGCACACATTTTCTGTAAAGCGTAAATATTTAGGTGATAAACACCTTAGACTTTGCAGGCCATTCCATCTCGGTCGCTGTAGTATTGTCAGCAGCATTGGAACCAGAGCGACTCCATTTTGAGTGAGGGCTGGAAAATGAGGCTGGGGCCTGCTGGGCTGCGTTCTCAGAAAGTCAAGCATTTCGGGAGACTGAGGCAGGAGAATGGCGTGAACCCGGGAGGCGGAGCTTGCAGTGAGCCGAGATCGTGCCACTGCACTCCAGCCTGGGCGACAGAGCGAGACTCCGTCTCAAAAAAAAAAAAAAAACAGTCAGGCATTCCTGGCCTCTAGATGTTCATGGTTAAGGGAACAGATTGATAATGTTTACTAAACAGACCCAGACTTGGGAGTGTCCAGATGTCGCAATAACTGGAGAACAAAGGCATTCCTCATTTTGCTTTAAAGATAATAATATCAATTCTTACAAAACATAGTGATTAAGAAAACTGGCCGGGTGTGTTGGATCACACCTGTAATCCCGCACTTTGGGAGGCCAAGGCAGGCAGATTGCCTGAGGTTAGGAGTTCGAGCCCAGCTTGGCTGACATGGTGAAGCCCTGTCTCTACTAAAAATACAAAAAATAGCCCGACATGGTGGCAGGTGCCTGTAATTCTGCTACTCAGGAGGCTAAGGCAGGAAAATTGCTTGAACCCAGGAGGCAGAGGTTGCAGTGAGCCAAGTTCACACCACTGCACTCCAGCCTAGGTGACAGAGCAAGACTCTGTCTCAAAAAAAAGAAAAAAGAAAAGAAAATGAATCCTTTATCACAAACCCTTGTAGCAGAACACATCTCCCCATATACACCAGCATTGTACCTAGGCTGTAGGGTGAATGCATTCCTTCCTCCTCTTACTTACAGGAATATCCCACTCTGTTTATGGAGTAGCTGTCCTTTCACCACCATACTTTCTTTTCTTTTCTTTTCTTTTCTTTTTTGAGACAGAGTCCCCAGAGTCTCACTGTGTCACCCAGGCTGGAGTGCCGTGGCACAATCTCTGCTCACTGCAACCTCCAACTCCCTGGTTCAAGCGATTCTCCTGCCTCATCCTCCCAAGTAGCTGGGATTACAGGCACACACCACCATGCCCGGCTAATTTTTGTATTTTTAGTAGAGATGGGGTTTTGCCCTGTTGGTCAGGATGGTCTCGATCTCCTGACCTCGTGATCCGCCTGCCTCAGCCTCCCAAAGCGCTGGAATTACAGGCGTGAGCCACCGTGCCCAGCCACCACTGTACTTTCTTAATAAGCTTGCTTTGCTTTGCACTGCGGACTCGCCTTGAATTATTTCTTGAGTGAGATCCAAGAACCTTCTCTTGGGGTCTGGATCAGGACCCCTTTCCTTTAACAGTATGGAAGTCACCGTTGAGTGTGTGCGAATGAGGAAGCATGGCTGTGACCCAACAGACTTTGCTCAGGGAAATCGGCTCAGGCCTGATTCACCCCCAGGCTGAAGTTCGCTGACCCCTGCTCAGTAGGACACCCTGGTCTTTCAAACACGTCTCACTATTTGGGATGATCTGCTGTGTCTTCTTGTATATTAAGTGCCTTCCCAGCTGGAATTAATTCTTCATGTGTGGGCAGAAGCTTTGACTCTAGAATTCCCACTTATTCAGCGATCAGCACCTATGACACTGCCAGCTGTTTGTTGAATGAACAAAATAAATTAAAGACACTGACCTCCCAAGTTAGCAGGCTATGGCTGAAATTTTTTTTTTTTTTTTTTTTTTTTTTGGTCATGGAAAAAGCTTGAAAGTTCTTCTAGTTTACTACAGCAAACCTCATATAACAGTTGAGCAGATGGTATAAGCAAGGATTCCTCCAAAGAGAGTTCCCCCCAGAGTCTCATTGATAAGAATTAAAAATACTACTTTTCAAGAATGCTTGGCCCCTAGGACTTCTAAAGCCAATGAATTGTTGACCGCAGGACAAGGCACAAGGATGGGGAACATGACGGTTTTTCTTTATTCTGGCTCTCTCTTTTATTTGAAGTCTATACATCAAACATTAAAACTTATCTGATTCAACTTGGCTAAACAGAGAGCAACATGACCCAGTGAGACACAAAGAAGAGCTAGCCTTCAAGTTGATGGTGACATGGGAGCTGGCAGGATTAGGAAAGTGAATTTCAGAAATCCCAGAAAATGCCTATAATTAAAATCTTATTTCAGGGCTGTATGACCCACCTTTTACTCAGTATGGATTTTTGAAAAGATGTTTGGTTTGTTTATTAATTAAAACATTTATAAAATTATGCCCATTTTCTCATTCAAGCAGGTAGCTCTTCTACACAATCACACTTCTCTTAGTTATAAATTTGGTTATTAGAAGTTTATGAAGTGAATACTATCTTTAATTTGATACTTTAACATCTACGTCATAATTTAAAGTCACATCTTCAGAAAAATCTGTTTAAATAGCCAAACAGAATTCTAGTGAAGGATAGCATGACAAATAATTTTACACATAGAAAATATCTGCCAAGAATAATAACATCTTCCATTTTACATGCTCAATAATTCATCAGGAGTGTTTAATTAGCTCACTTGAGCTTTATGAAAACCCTGTGGCATCATAAAGCAAAAATTATGATGTCCAGTTCACAGACAAGAAAACAGAGGCTGGGCGCGGTGGCTCACGCCTGTAATCCCAGCACTTTGGGAGGCTGAGGCGGGTGGATCACGAGGTCAGGAGATCGAGACCATCCTGGCTAACACGGTGAAATCCCGTCTCTCCTAAAAATACAAAAACTTAGCCGGGCGCGGTGGCGGGCACCTGTAGTCCCAGCTACTCAGAAGACTGAGGTAGGAGAATCACTTGAACCCGGGAGGCGGAGGTTGCAGTGAGCCAAGATCTTGCCACTGCACTCCAGCCTAGGCGACAGAATGAGACTCCGCCTCAAAAAAACAAAACAAAGCAAAACAAACCAGAGACTCCCACTAAGGTCTTTAGCCAAGGTCACATTATACTAAGCAAGAGCTATCCAGAACCCAGATCTGCTGGACCCTACCAGAGTGTGCTTCTTCATCAACCGTCTGCCTCACTGAGCACTCGGTGCAGGAAACTGATGGAAAGATTCAGCGTCGTGTAACTTACACTGTTAGAAAAGCTCAGAATCCCCCTGCGTGGAGCTTTGCTCTCGTTATTTTCCACAGAAGCCATCAAACATCCATAATAACTAAAGCAGGGCAGAATGGATCAACAGGAAAACTATCAGAATACCTAGGTAAATAATAGAAAGATATCTGAAACATCCCCAGATATTTCTAATATTTCAAATATTTCAAAGTTAAACAGCATCCTTCTGAATAACCCATGGGTCAAGGAGGGGATCACAAGGGAAATTAGAAAGTATTTTCAATTAATTGAAAATAAAAACATATCAAAATTTGTGGAGCACAACTGAATGAGTGGTTAGAGGGAAATTTATAGAATTCAGTGCTACTGTAACAAAAGAAGAAAGTCTCAATGATCTAAGCTTCCACCTCAAGAAACTAGCAACAAATAGCAAATTAAACCCAAAGAAAGCAGAAGGGAGAAAATAATTGAGAGTATAGAAATTAATGAAATAGAAAAGCATCAGAGAAAAGTCAATGAAACCAGGAGCTGATTCTTTGAAATTCAATAAAATTAATAAACCTGTAGCCAGGCTGATGAGAGAGAGAAAGAGAAATAACAGGCTGAGGCAGAAGAATGGCGTGAACCCAGGAGGCAGAACTTGCAGTGAGTGGAGATCGCACCACTGCACTCCAGCCTGAGTGACAGAGCGAGACTCCGTCTCAAAAAAGAAAAAGAAATAACAAATTGCTGATAGCAGTACTTAAAAGGGGAATATTACTACAGATCCTATAAATATTAAAATGATAATAAGGGAATATCATGACAGTAAGTTTCATAACATTTGAAATGGGAAAATTCCTTGAAAGACACAAACTATCAAGGCTCAAACATAAATAACCTGAAAAATCCTAACTCAATTAAGGAAATTGAACTCATAGCTTAATACCTGACAAAGAAAACTCCAGGCCCAGTTGACCTCACTGGTGAATTCTTCTAAACAATTTGATAAGGAAATAATAACAATTCTACATGTTTGTTCAGAAAATAGAATAGAAAACACCACTTCCAAACTCCTTATGTGAGACCAAAATTATCCTGATACTAAAATGAAACAGATACAAGAAGAAAAAAAAAACTATACACCATAAACAATAACCATAAAAATCCTTAACAAAATATTAGCAAAATGAAGCTAGCAATGTATGAAAAGAAAAATATACCATGACCAGCATGACCAAGTGATATTTATCCTAAGAATGAAAATTGGTTTCATATTTTAAAATCAAGTGATATAATTTACTATATTCATAGATTAAATTGCAAAAAAAAAACTGATTATATTAATAAATGTGTGACAACCATTGATAAATGTTCACATCCACTGATGATTAAAAACTCTCGGAAAACTAGGAATATGAAAGAACTTTCTCAGGGAGTAATTTCTGTTACACCTTTTTTCTCCATTACATTATTTTGCTTGAAGCGGTCACAATCTCACCTAGAGTCAACGGAAAGGGGCCGGGTACGGTGATTCACGCCTGTAATCCAAGCACTTTGGGAGGCTGAGGCAGGCAGTTCACAAGGTCAGGAGATTGAGACCATCCTGATTAACATGGTGAGACCCCGTCTCTACTAAAAATGCAAAAAAAAAAATTAGTCGGGCATGGTGGCGGGCACCCATAGTCCCAGCTACTTGGGAGGTTTAGGCGGGAGAATGGTGTGAACCCGGGAGGCAGAGCTTGCAGTGAGCTGAGATCGCGCCACTGCACTCCAGCCTGGGTGACAGAGCGAGATTCCGTCTCAAAAAAAAGAGAGAGAGAGAAAGGAGCATGGACTCCATCCCTTAAGGGCAAGAATGACAAATAATTTTCAGTTATTTAAAAAACCACCACAGACCATCTTCTGGTAACGAATTATTGAAATTCCTTTCACATACACAATTCACTCACCACCCTTCCAAGACCCCACTTTGAGGTACCAAAAATGATGCTGAGTAGCTTCTGAGGCTGGGCCCTCAAGGCCATAGGCTTTCCTTTTGTTTACTGGAGCTCTTATGCTTTTGCGCCCTGAGATGCCCTGTAAGAACTCCAACTATCCCAAGGCCGCCATGTTGTGAGGAAGCCCAAACCACAAGAAGTCACATCACAAACTTTAGTCGACAGGTCACCTGAGGTTCCAGATTCTGTGAAGCAAAAACAAATCATCTCACCAGTACCCTGTCTGAATCCTAACTCACAGAATCCTATAAGCATATAAAATGGTTGTGTTTTGATGTCACTAAATTTGGAAATACTTTATTAGGCAGCAATAGATTATTGAAAAACTTTGCAACTGGAACATCATCATTGCTTTCTCTATTCCTCCCTTCTTTCCAGCCAAAAGAAGTCAGCAACTCATCCCACTAATACAGAGTTTGACAATTTATATTCACGATATTCACAATTCTCAAAATTTTAAACCCATATACTCTATATAAGCACAAAAATTTCACACCCTATTTTATGTTACCTGAAATTTCAATATAAATTTTTACAATTTCATTTAAAAAATCCATAACGAAACAAAGAGCTACTCTTACTTCGAGCCATACACCTCTCTAGACCCTAATCATTTCCCTAATGCTGAATGCCATGTCAATAACTAATCTGTCCTTTCCTGTTCATCCTGGTCATTGATTGAAAGAAAGAATTCATTTCCATTTCTACTATAATATGTGCATTTCCAAAAACTCAATCAGGAATACCATTTAGTATTTCAAAATTGTATCACAATGTTTTAATTTGCTAGTTCTCCCCAAAAGCATAATCCAGAATTTTGATCAACTACTTCCTGGTAATTGTCTATGTTCCACTACATCAAAAACTTAAATAAGGAAACATAAGTAAATGACAAGTGTAATTATAAAATTTTGTTGTAAGGAAAGAATTCTTCATTGCCCATCTGGCAGATTATTTTTTCTTTCCATTAAAAACTTCCAAATCCTCTCAAATCTGTTTTAAATCACATGAGAGTCCTCAAAGACAACAGAGAGCATGCAATAGACCACGAGTATGGGGCTCTGCTGGCCGACTGTTTTGCGAAGTTGTCATTTATCTTTTCCTTCTGTGATCTTCACATTGTCTTTTTGTGTCATTGTGGTTTGGTTTTCACTCATTTGAGGTTAAAAATGCTAAGGGACTTTTGTTTTCATTTTGAAGTATAAGAGACATTTTCAGGTTTCTAAAAAAAGACACTTGGTGACAAGTTTACTTTTAAATTATTTAATCAGGCTGGGCGTGGTGGCTCATGCCTGTAATCCCAGCACTTTGGGAGGCTGAGGCGGTTGGATCACGAGGTCAGGAGATCAAGACCATCCTGGCTAACACGGTGAAACCCCATCTCTACTAAAAATACAAAAACAAAATTAGCCGGGCATGGTGGCGGGCACCTGTAGCCCCAGCTACTCAGGAGACTGAGGCAGGAGAATGGCGTGAACCTGGGAGGCGGAGCTTGCAGTGAGCCGAGATCATGCCACTGCACTCCAGCCTGGCAACAGAGTTAGACTCTGTCTCAAAAAAAGAAAAAGAAAAAGAAAAAAAAGAAAACGTAAGGCATGTCATATGGTGCAGTGCTGTGGAGAAAAATAAAGAAGAAAAGAGGGATGGAAAGAGGTGGGTGCAACTTTAAACAGAATGGTCATGGAAGGCCTCCCTGAAAGAGTCACGTTTGACCAACAACAGGAAGCAGATGAGAGATGGGGCCACGTGGATGTCAAGAAAGAGAACAGATTAGGCAACAAGAGCAGCCTGTGCAAAGGCCGTGAGGCAGAAAACTGTCTGGGTTCTCAAAGAAACAGCAAGGACATCAGTATGGCGGGGGAACATGAGCCATGGGGAGAAAAGCAGAGGACAGGTTGGAGCCTTCAGAGGACGCCAGACCTGCAAGGCCTTGCAGCCCACATAAGGAGTGAGCTGGGAGGGCACCAGCACATGGTAAGCGGAGGGCGAGATGCCCGGGGAGGAGGGGCGGACAAGGATAGAAGCAAGGAGAGTAGAGGGCTTCGTGATGGCTCCACGCAGGTGGGGCACGGGGTGAACCGTGGGTCTGGGGGTGAAGAGCAGTCAGATTCTGAGGATACTGTGAAGCAATGCTGACAGCACGGGCAGTTGTATTAGAAATGGGGTCTGTAAGCAAAAGTAAGGTTGCAACTCCCCTGTCTGTGGCCTACACACCTGGAAAGATGGGGTTTCCGTTTCTGAGATGGGGAAGAATGCCAGCGGAAGGAATTTAAGGAGAAGATCAGGAATGTAGCAAAGCAACTTACAGGAAGTTCTATCAACTATCACTTCCCTAAAGAAAAAAAAAGGAAAGAACTCCACCTACACATTTATTGATGTATTTTATTAAGCAAAAGAACCATCTCCTTCATCTCTGATACAACATAAAAAACCAGCAAAAAAAAAAAAAAAAAAAAACCCTTGAGATTAACTTTTTAAGGAATTAGTTCAAAAAAAAGAAAAAAATCTCTCCAATCCAGAATGAGCACTCAAGTTGTGGAATATTTTTTTCTCTTTATTGTAAAGTTCTACACCCAAGAAATCACTTTTAAATGTAGAGTCCTGATTTCCCCAAATGAGCAATGTCACGAAGTTCTATTTTTATAAGTAACTTGCAGAAGTGTGTGTGAATAAGTACATGTGTGTGGACATAAAGGAATGGCTATTATTTTGAAGGCATATATATTTTATACCTGAGAACCTAAAAAAAGAGGCTTGGAGCATTGGCCATAATTTCCAATTTGCGTATCACAGCAGAATTAAATAGAAATACATCAACGATGATGCAAGTTGCTTTCTTTATGAAATAGGTGATTAATTATATTCCCTTTTGCTGCCTAGTAAAGTCAAATCACAATTTAAAAGATAAAACTCACACCTACTGCCCCTCATTCGTTTTTCCATCAGTCACCCAAAGCTTACTGAGTTTAATGGTCTGTGAAACATTCTCCAAGAGTATGGGAAAGTTATGGGAAGCAATCAATACTGCTTTCCTCATTTTCCCCCTGTCCCCTTCAAGATAACTTATAAATTTCTCTCAATATACTGAATACTCTTCTTCCTCCAAGGGCTCAAATGACAGAAAGAGAAAATGCTTACTACAGTCAGGTTTTATGCTGCCATAACTAACTGTTCAATCAATAAGCAACTTCAAAAGTAGCCTGCTTAGAGAAACGACTCCTGGCAGTAAGGTGTTCCTATTATGCAGAACTCAGGCCACAGCCTGGAATTCTATGAATTGGATATGAGGCCACAGGCTGCTTTATTTCTAAATGGAGAGCATGCAACAGCCACTATCACTGGAGGCAATCTATAAAGTCTTAGTCCTATCACAGGGAGTACTTTCAAAATGACCTATTCAGAAAGCTAATGTTCCCTGTAGTACAGAGAACAGAGAAAATAATGAACCACTGCCCCCATAAAACATTTTGATAAATACCTGGTTTAACAGGCCACTACACCAGGATCAATCTTATCTGGGCCCAGTCCTCCTCCACAGTTAGCTGGTACTATCAATGGATGGTAACCAAATGAGGAGAAACTATTTTTATTCCCCTAAGCATGAAAAATACCTACCAGCAGCATCTGCTTACAGTAGAACACCATGCCATTCTCCAAAGTAGAATAGTCTGGTCTTTGTTCCATTGAGAAAATTCTAATCCTAAGTTTATATAACTGGCAATATCTTCACCATAAACCTTCTCTGGTCGAAGCTGACATGTTTTATTTTAACTGAAATTATTTCTAAGTAGACTCTAAGCTCACAAAGGACAGGGACTTTGTCATATTCATTTTTGCATGCTTTCCAGAGGCTAGGAAAACTTCCTACTGCAGACTAGACCTAGAATACATTTGCTGACTTGCTTAAAACATCTACTCTACATTATCAATGTGTTGCATTGGAAATACTGCAAGAAATGAATTTTTTCAGCATTATTAATATTATGTCTACTTACAACGGTCTTCTCTTACTAAGAGCACTGGTTCAATAGTGACGGTTTCATCCAAGGAACTATATAGCTTAGTGTTTTATTAGTACTTGGCTTACATATCAGTGAGACTTATTTAGGAATACCTCCAACCGTTTAATAAAGAGGCATGGACTGCAGGGATGTTTACTCTGGGCACATAAGATTCTAACTACATTTAAAGTCCTTGCTTAAAGTATTAATAGATGTTTATTCAACAAATTGTGGGCCCACCGTGTCACATTCTCAAGATGGTCTCTCTGAAGTTTCCAAAGACCTTAGTAAGGAAGTAGTCGTATAATTTTATTCAGAGCAAAGCTGGCCCTGGAATCCTTGCGTTCTCTCTATTTTCAAAGAAACTCAAACATCCTCTCTAACTTCTCTACCACGTACTGGGGTGTGCTCTCATATGTAAAAATATTTAACTTAACTGTGATGCACTCAAATAACCATGACAGTTTGACCAGCAAATACCCCAAAGCAAGGGCTCCTAAAACACATACAGAGGCTACGTGACTCCGTGTCCTCAAATAATAAGTTGACAAGGCCGGGCACGGTGGCTCACGCCTGTAATCCCAGCACTTTGGGAGGCCGAGGTGGGCAGGTCACCTGAGGTCAGGAGTTCAAGACCAGCCTGACCAACATGGAGAAACCCCGTCTCCACTAAAAGTACAAAAACTAGCTGGGTGTGGTGGTGCGCACCTGTAGTCCCAGCTACTCAGGAGGCTGAGGCAGGAGAATCACTTGAACCCAGGAGGTGGAGGTTGCAGTGAGCCAAGATCTCACCACTGCACTCCAGTCTGGCGACAAAGCAAGACTCTGTCCCAAAATAAGAAGAAGAAGAAGAAGAGGAAGAAGAAGAAGAGGAGGAGGAAGTTGAGAAAGGAGTGGTTGTTTTTCCTTTGGAGATTTCTGCTAAGAAATCAGCACAGAATATTACTTCAATAGCACCACACAAGAGCCCAGTGCTGAAAGAAAAAAAAAAAAATACCTCCTTCCTACACAAACCTTAATCATTCTGGTGCGTGCTGTGACTTCTTCAATTACCAGACACAAAAGCAGATCTCAGAGTAAGGTAATATCCTGGAGGTATATTTTTCTCCTCAGAAACTAATAAGGCCACTTGCCCCCTTGGGAAACAGTGAAGCCACTGGAACCATCATTGCAAGGAATTTCTAAAAGCCATTTGTGTTCTATTCTGAGCATAGAAGGTTCCTAAGTATTTTGAAGTTATGAGGAGTCCCATGAAGGTATCTTTTGGTATTTTTTTATAAACTCTCTTGCCACCAGAAAAATTCTTCCTGCACTCGTTACCCCCCATGCCTCTCCCTGTTCCCTTCTCAAGGTCAAAGGCCACTGACTCCACGGAGGATCTGACAGTGTGCAGGATACAGGCTAAGCTTCTACAAAAAAAAGAGGTCCACAAATACTGTGGTCAAAAATACAGAGATTACTCCTCTACTTACTGTTATACCGAGGTCAGTGGCTGGTCTAGACCACCAGGGGCTCATTCGCTCTCATTTTGTCCTTTGACCTCCTAGGAGTGTGGGCTTCATCCATGCAGGAAGCTGGAATGAAAGCTGCTCACCTGTGAGCCCAGCCTGCTACTGGGCTGGTGGCCAGTGAAGTCAAGGCTGTCAAGGACAGAAGGAGGTTCATAAATAAGAAAACCTATTATGTTATGGGAAGGCTTGCCTCTGAAAACAGCCACCTCCCTAGCTCCTTATAAAATATGGATTCGGGAATCCCAAGAAAGAGCCAGCTGGGCCTCGCATGACCCCCTCACCTAGGGAAGGCACGGGGCAGGTGCCACCTTCTCATGTGGCTAATGCCCCCGGCTGGCTGCAGAGCCCCCTGTGCCTGCACATGGGTGAATGTGGGCAGGAGGGGACTACACAGTAGGTTGGGCCATCTGCTCGTTCTAGCACTCCTGGTTTGCTGACACTGTTTATAGTTGCGGTTCAACCTGCCCAGTGTGCAACGCTGTCCTTTGCCGTCACTGCAGTCAGCCACTGGCACTCCTGGTGAAGCTGCCCCCACACCCAGCACCACAGCTGCTTCCTAGAATCTGGAACAAAGAGAGTAAAGGGCAGGTGTCCTCCCTTCTAAAGGAGGTGATCAGGAATTTGCACGCATCACCTCTGCTCATATCCATCTTCCAGGATGTGGGCTTGCCAGCCTTGTCCTCAGGTGTCAGCATCTGAAGTCCAATGTCCCGGGAGGCCCCTCAGACCAGGACAAACCAGGCTGACTTGTCCCCTAAAGAGGGCTCCACCACTGTACTAAAAGAAAGAAGGGGGACATGGGGCTTGGGGATCCACTGATGGCTGGCCCCACCTTCTCTAACTTATGGGTCTTCATCTCTCCTCTGCTTTCTGTTTCTTCTTTATAAAGTTCACTTTACTTGGCCAGGCATGGTGGCTCACGCCTGTAATCCCAGCACTTTGGGAGGCTGAGGCAGGCGGATCACCTGAGGTCAGGAGTCCGAGACCAGCCTGGCCAACATGATGAAATCCCGTCTCTACTAAAAATACAAAAATTATCCAGGTATGGTGGTGTGCGCCTGTAATCCCTGCTGCTCAGGAGGATGAGGCAAGAGAATGGCTTGAACCTGGGAGGCAGAGGTTGCAGTGAGCCGAGATGGCACCACTGCACTCCAGCCTAGGTGACAGAGCAAGACTCCATCTAAAAAAAATAAAAAAAATAAAAAAAAAAAAAAAAATTCACCTTACTTAACAAGTGGTAGACACTGTTCCTCTGTTCTTTGGCTACCTGATATTGCCAGCCCTTCTCTCCCAGGAGAATGCCAGGCCTTGAGGGAGTGGATTGGCTGTTTGTTTTATGTACATCTGGAGCTTCATGTCTTTCTAGATGTGGATAGAGTGACAGATACATACACATACACATTTATATGACAGAAGACAGATGATACAATATTAGCAGCACATACCTCAGGTTTGGAATTAGCAAGTAATGTTTAACCTTTTTTTTTTTTTTTTTTTTTTTTGAGACACAGTCTCACTCTGTCACCCAGACTGGAGTGCAGTGGTGCAATCTCGGCTCACCGCAACCTCCACCTCCCAGGCTCAAGTGATTCTCCTGCCTCAGCCTCCCAAATAGCTGAGATTACAGGCACCTGCCACCACACATGACTAATTTTTGTATTTTTAGTAGAGACAGGGTTTCCCCATATTGGGCAGGCTGGTCTCGAACTCCTGACCTCAAATGATCCACCCGCTTGTGCCTCCCAAAGTGCTGGGATTACAGGCGTGAGCCACCATGCCCAGCCCATTTAACCTTTTAATGTGTTTTCCAACTTTTCTACAATGGCTGTTCACTCCTTTCCTAATTAGACATAGCTATTATTTTTAAAATGCTTGTTAAATAGTCTTCATAGTAGCAGAAAACTTGCCTTATCTCCATTTCTAAGTCCATAATAGAAATACCTACAGCACCAACTCTGCCTCTTTCTGGTCACACCAGCTATTCTTTTTTTTTTTTCTTTCTTTTTTTTTTTGAGACAGAGTTTTGCTCTTGCTGCCCAGGCTAGAGTGCAGTGGCATGATCTCAGCTCACTGCAACCTCCACCTGCAGCATTCAAGTGATTCTCCTGCCTGGGATTACAGTAGCTGAGATTACAGCCACGCGCCACCATGCCCAGTTATTTTTTGTATTTTTAGTAGAGACCAGGTTTCATTATGTTGGCCAGGCTGGTCTCGAACTCCTGACCTCAGGTGATCCACCCACCTCGGCCTCCCAAAGTGCAAGGATTACAGGCGTGAGCCACCGCGCCCGGCCCACACCAAGTATTCTATAAACAAGTACAGTCCCATGTAATCTGGTGGGAGAATTACTGTTATTGCCCATTTACACGGGTGAAACCTGAGGCTTTGGAAGTTTAATGTTCTTACATTGTCACTGGCTAACAGGTGAAAGAGAACGTCTTTCTCAGAAGTCTGGAATGATAGTTTGTAACACTTACTAGTGCTTACCATGTGCCAAGTACCGCTCTAAAAATGTAACATATTTTAATTAACTTAACACTTATGTCAAGCCTGTAATTTAGGTGCTATTACCATCCCCTAAGGCCTAAGGCTGCAGACACAGGTTGAGTAACTTACCCAGAGTCACGGAGCTTGTTAATAGCTCCTTGCCATGGTACTAATGGATGTCTCTAACTGTATCTAAATGGCATCAGGGCTTTCCTTCTGAAGGCCACAGGAATGAACAAGGTTATTTACTAAAAAGAAATACAAGAATCATGAAAACTTTTCATTCTTTTAGGTTGCAAGTAAGTTGAACATTTTAATGGAATGAAAAGCAGTATGTTCAATGCACGGAGAATCACTAGGCTGACCCTTCTATCATTGTCAATGTCATTCGCAAGACTGAATTTCCACCTGGCACTTTGAAGCCCATTATTATGATCACTACCATCTGCAAAGGCAGGTGGCCGTCCCCTCCTGTCAACAACTAATTTTCACAACGACTACCTATGTTTTGATTTCATGTATGTTTATCTGTGCAAACCAATAGATGCTCCCCCTTGTCCAAATGATCTCAAATTTTTTGAATACTCAACCTATTCAAAGTATGAGTCTAGAGATGTCCTGTCTCATGCATTACCCGGAGGATTGAAAGTTGGTACAGGGCAGGGCACAGTGGCTCACACCTGTAATCCAACACTTTGAGTGGCTGAGGCAGGCAGATTACCTGAGGTCAGGAGTTAGAGACCAGCCTGGCTAACATGGTGAAACCCTATCTCTACTGAAAATACAAAAATTAGCCAGGCATGATGGCGCATGCCTGTAAACCCAGCTACTTGGGAAGCTGAGGCAGGAGAATTTCTTGAACCCAGGAGGCGGAGGTTGCAGTGAGCCGAGATCACACCACTGCACTCCAGCCTGGGCGACAGAGACAGACTCTGTCTCAAAAACAAAGAAAAAAGAAAGAAAAGAAAAGAAAAGTTAGTATAGGTGGACTATCCCTTATCCAAAATGCTTGAGACCAGAAGGATTTCAGATTTCAGATTTTTCTGGATTTGGGAATATTTGTATACTTAGACATAATGAAAGATATTGGGGATGAGACCCAAGTGTAAACACAAAATTCATTTATGTTTCATGTACGCCTTATACACATAGCCTAAAGATACCTTTATACAACATATTTAACAATTTTGTGCAGGAGACGACATGCGCAATGTATACAATGTACACAAACTTCACAAGCTTTGTGTGGTAGCACACGTCATTCCTGACTCTGAATTTGTATGGCCAATAAGCAATCATTTCCTTATACTTATTCACACACAAGTACTTAACCATAAAAGGTGACATACCACTAATACAGTGAAAAAAATAAAGTGTTCAGGGTCACTAAACAGCACAGTGGCATCACCAGAACACCCGCATTCACTGTTAAACAGCAGCAACAACATGGCAGCCCTTCAACTTCCATGCTGGAACTCACGTTTCGAATTTTAGAGCATCTCGGATTTAGGATTTTTGGATTAAGGATGCTTAACCTGTACCAGCTTCCTGAAGCATTTTGCATGTAAGGCTTTCCAATGCAAATTTCATGCATTGTCATCACAGTTGGCCGTAATAAAAGTTTCCCATTTTTTAATAGGAATCCACTATCGATTCCACTAATAGAAAAGTTACTGTTGAATATTTGCCTTCTAAATAGCTCATAAGCTAAAAAGTGCCTTGAAGATCTTCCGACCCAGTAGCTCCCAGCCTCCAAGTTGTCACAGCCTGAGTGCCTCTTGCTTGTCACAGCACACACCCCCACATTTCGACCGAAGGTTGAAAGCCATTTTTGCTAAGACTGAGGACAAATAGTGTGCTGCAACGTCTGTCAGAAGGAAGGTGGAGCTTCAGGTCCCGTGTCTCTCCATCTGTGCTCCTTCTCCAACGTGCAACACATTCATCTCCAGGAAGAGCACAGAGTAATGCCAAGCAGAGGCCACTGGAGTACTTGGTGGACCAGGCAGGAGCCCTGCCTATGTGCATGCGAAATACGTCAGGACAGCAGGCAGAGGGACCAACAGGCAGCCACTTGGTAACTGTACAGTTTCTCAAGGATTCTAAAACTTGCTTTTAGTTTTATTTATTTATTTTTAAATTATTATTATTTTTGAGACGGAGTTTCGCTCTTGTTACCCATGCTGGAGTACGAAGGTGCGATCTCAGCTTAATGCAATCTCTGCCTTCCGGGTTCAAGTGATTCTCCTGCCTCAGCCTCCTGAGTAGCTGGGATTACAAGCATGTGCCACCACACCTGGCTAATTTTGTATTTTTAGTAGAGACGGGGTTTCTCCATGTTGGACAGGGTGGTCTCGAACTCCCGACCTCAGGCGATCCACCCGCCTTGGCCTCCCAAAGTGCTGGGATTACAGGCATGAGCCACTGCACCCTGCCCAATTTTTTTTTTTTTTTTTTTTTAAGATGGAATTGAGCTTTTGTTGTCCAGGCTGCAGTGCAATGGTGCAATCTCGGCCCACTGCAACCTCCGCCTCCCGGGTTCAAGCGATTCTCCTGCCTCAGCCTCCTGGTAGCTGAGATTACAGGCACACGCCACCAAGCCTGGCTAATTTTTGTATTTTTAGTAGAGTTGGGGTTTCACCATGTTGGCCAGGCTGGTCTCGAACTCTTGACCTTGAGTGATCCGCCCACCTTGGCCTCCCAAAGTGCTGGGATTTCAGGCGTGGGCCACTGTGCCCAGCCACTTTTAGTTTTAGACTTGTGTTTACTTTTCAATGGCTTCCAGCATCCCACAAATATCCTGACTTGAAAGTGTGAAGGGGATGAGAAGCCTTGATTTTGTTCCTTTTTACAGATCAAGCGACTAGGACCCTGACAGGTTCAGTTTCTAGGCAAAATCACCTATCAAGTAGGGGAAAATCTGATGGGTACTTTACTCAGAGCTCTTTTTTCCCCACTTAAAACCTTTAACATCCCAAAACAGTTCAGACACCAGTGGGCCCCAACCACTTTGCAAGCAAGTAAGCTAGACAAGTGTCCCAGTCAGCTCAGGCCACTACTGCAAAACCCCATCTGCTGGGTGGCTTGTCAGCAACAGAAATTTACTGCTCACCAATCTGGAGGCTGCAGTGCCAAAATCAGGGTGCCAGCGTGGTTGGGTTCTGGTGAAGGCACTCTTTCCCAGGCTTCTTCCAGAGGTTGCAGATGGCCAGCTTTTCATAGTAGCTTCACAGAGTAGAAGAAAAAGGGAGACGCTCTGAGGCACTAACCCCATCCATGGTTGCTCCACTCTCACGACCTTATCATCTCCCAAAGTCCCCTCTTTCTACTACTATCACCTGGACAGAGATGTGACTCTGTGGGACACAATCATTCAGTCCATTACACCAAGTTACATCAAAATACAACTCTAAGGATGGGCTCATGTACTTTGGAAGGACAAGACCAGAGGGCCACTTAAGCCCAGCAGCTTGAGACCAGCCTGGACAACATGGCGAAACCCTGTCTCTATAAAAAAAAATACAACAAACTCGCTTGGCATGGTGGCTCGTGCCTGTGATCCCTTCTACTCAGGAGGCTGAGGTAGGAGGATCGCTTGAGCCCAGGAGGTCGAGGCTGCAGTGAGTTATGATCATGCCACTGTACTCCAGGCTGAGCAACAGAGCAAGACCTTGTCTCAAAAAAAACAAAAAAGCAGTAATAATAAGACTGTTCTTGGCCAGGCATGGTGGCTCAAGCCTCTGATCCCCGCACTTTGAGAGGCTGAGGTAGGTGGATCACGAGGTCAGGAGTTCGAGACCAGCCTGACCAACATGGTGAAACCTTGTCTCTACTACAAAGATATCAGGAAAAAAAAAAAAAAAGCCGGGAGTGGTGGCACACGCCTGTAGTCCCAGCTACTCAGGAGACTGAGGCAGGAGAATCACTTGAACCCAGGAGGTGGAGCTTGCAGTGAGCCAAGATCGTGCCACTGCACTCCAGCCTGGGTGACAGAGTGAGACTCCGTCTCAAAAAAACAAAAAAAAGAAAGAAAAAGAAAAAAGACTGTACTTAGAGTCCAACCCAGGACTGGTTTGCTTGCTTGCATTCCTTGCTGGGTCTCCCACACTCCACTCTTCCCTTCTGAGTGAGTCTCTGGGTGACACTTGATGGCTCCTGGCCTCCCCCCTGATTCAAAATCTTATGCTGCACTCCTCCCCATCTGTCATCCTAGATCCTTACCTGCAGCCCTCACAGCTGAACTCTGCCCTCGGTATGTCCATTCCCTGCAGCTCAGCAGCCAGCTCCTTCTCCAGCACAACAGCCTCTTCCAGCAAATTCAGTAATTCCAAAATCAAGCCCCATAAGGCTCCGCCAAGCAGGGCCGCATGAAGGGTCCCCAGTGTCTGGTTTTCTACTACAATCTGCTGGAACAAGGCACAGCCTCCTACTTGCACCTACCTCAGCCTCTCAAGTGCAGTTCAAGCTACTTATAACTTGACTGAATGCATTCATATATTTACTCAGACATTGACTCAGCAAACACTCATTGCCTGGCATGTGCCAGGCCTGGTGCTAGACACTGGGGACACAGGAATGAATGAAACAAAGCACAACCACAAAGACAAAAACAGTGCCTGTCTTCAAAGAGCCTGCAAACCAAAGAGAGAAAAGCAGACGTGTGGATTGAAATGTTATTGGGGGGAGCGCGTAGACTCACGCAGGTGTGTCCAATCTTCTGGCTTCCCCGGGCCACATGGGAAGAACAATTGTCTTGAGCCACACATAAAATGCACTAACATTAAAGCTGGTGAGCTAAATTTTAAAATGACAAAAAACTTTCATAATGTTCTAAGAACATTTACAAGTTTGTATCGGGCCTCGTTCGAAGCCGTCCTGGGCCACGATTTGGACAAGCTTAGTGCAGAGGAGCAGAAAGATGTGAGAGAAAAAGAAAAAAGCAAAGAGATAATGAGGAAAGAGAGATGAGAGAAAGGCAGAGAGGAAGATGGAGGGAGAGGGACAGAGGAAATAAAGGGAGGGAGAGAAGGAGAGGAAGAAAAAGAGAATCAAAAAGAGGGGAGGAGGGAGGGAGAAAGAGATGTAGAGAGGGGGAAGAAAGAAAGAGACCTAGTGAGAGAGGGAGAGAGGAAGGCAGAGAGAGTAAAAGAGAGATAAGAGAGAGAGGAGAGAGAGAGAGAGGAAGGCAGAGAGAGCAAAAGAGAGATGAAAGAGAAAGAGAAAGAGAGAGAGAGAGAGAGAGAGAGCGCAAGCTGTCCTGAAGTCCTAGTTCTCAGCTCCAGGCTATCTGAACAGTCAATATCCCAACCACCTTAGTGGGGGAGAGGGTACTCTCAGCATCCTTATCATTTAGACACAAATACAGAGGGCAGAAAATTGACATAATTTGCCGAAGTTTCCTCAGCTGGTGAAATCAGGTTTAGAGCCCAGATGTCTTAGATTAGAGCCCAACGCCTTAAGATCACCCTTTATTATGATCTTGGGAGTTGATTTGCCATTTGGCCTGGAGCCTGCCTCACCCTCTCTCTCCACTGCAGAGCTGTTTCCACTCTGACCCACTGCTCACCTTCTCCCAGTCCCTCACCTTGTGCTGGTCACCATCAGACACATGGGCTGAGTGATGGAGAATAGAGAAGAAAGAGGAGGGTAAGAAAAGGAAAAGACTTTCCTGCCATCTACAGGCCCCACTGGCAGTGACAGAGGTGGGGAGGGGTCAGGGACAGGGACCTGAAAGGAACCACCTCTTCATCCATCCATTCATCCATCCATCCATCCATCCATCCATCCGTACATACATACATTCATCCATCCCTTCATCCATTCAGTCATCCATCCATCCATCCATCCATCCATACATACATACATCTATACATTCATCCATCCATCCATCCATCCATCTATACATTCGTCCATCCATTCATCCATCCATCCATATATCCCTTCATCCATCCAGTCATCCATACATACATACATACATCCATTCATCCATCCATCCATCCATCTATACATTCATCCATCCATTCATCCATCCATCCATCCATCCCTTCATCCATCCAGTCATCCATCCATACATACATACATCCATTCATCCATCCATCCATCCATCTATACATACATACATTCATCCATCCATCCATCCATCTATACATTCATCCATCCATCCATCCATCCATCCATCTATACATTCATCCATCCATTCATCCATCCATACATACATCCATACATACATCCATTCATCCATCCATTCATCCATACATACATACATCCATACATACATCCATTCATCCATCCATCCATACATCCATACATCCATCCATTCATCCATCCATCCATCCATCCATCCATTCATCCATCCTTTCATCCATCCATCCATACATCCATACATACATCCATTCATCCATCCATCCATCCATCCATACATCCATACATACATCCATTCATCCATCCATTCATCCATCCATCCATCCATCCATCCATCCATCTATACATTCGTCCATCCATTCATCCATACATCCATACATCCATCCATTCATCCATCCATTCATCCATCCATCCATCCATCCCTTCATCCATCCAGTCATCCATCCATCCATACATCCATACATACATCCATACATCCATCCATTCATCCATCCATCCCTTCATCCATCCAGTCATCCATCCATCCATACATCCATCCATCCATCCATCCATTCATCCATCCATCCATACATCCATACATACATCCATACATCCATCCATTCATCCATCCATCCATTCATCCATCCATCCATACATCCATCCATACATCCATACATCCATCCATTCATCCATCCATCCATCCATCTATACATTCGTCCATCCATTCATCCATACATCCATACAGCCATACATCCATCCATTCATCCATCCATTCATCCATACATCCATACATCCATACATACATCCATCCATAGATACATACATCCATTCATCCATCCATTCATCCATCCATCCATTCATCCATCCATTCATCCATCCATACATACATACATCCATACATCCATCCATTCATCCATCCATCCATCCATCCATCCATCTATACATTCATCCATCCATTCATCCATACATCCATACATCCATACATCCATCCATTCATCCATCCATACATCCATACATCCATACATCCATACATACATCCATTCATACATCCATACATCCATACATACATACATCCATACATACATACATACATTCATCCATCCATTCATCCATCCATCCATTCATCCATCCATTCATCCATCCATCCATCCATCCCTTCATCCATCCAGTCATCCATCCATCCATACATCCATCCATCCATCCATCCATACGTACATACATACATTCATCCATTCCTCAGCTCCCCTTCTTATGGCCATCTCCATTCCTTCCCGGCAATGTCACCCACCCCACCATGGTCAGGAGATCGAGCTGAGGGAGAGAGCAGGGAAGCAAGCATCATCCTGCAGAGCTCTTCACCCTTCCCCAGGGCCTCTCATCAGGGTCCTGACTCCATGTGACATGCGGAGCCCCTGCCATGCCCCATCCCAGCCTGCCGTGGACCACAGACCCGCTGCCCTCCACCCCAGCACACCTGCTGGAACCCAATTCCAGGCATCAGGAGCCAGGTCACATGTCAACATCTTGGTGCACATGAGGGCAGGCTCTCTGTCACTGAGACCACACTGTGGCCCAGGCGCTGTACATGAGTGGACACTCAGTAGCTCTGTCCTTCCTTAAATTAATCTGGTTTTGATGGGTGAACCTCAGGCTCTAAACCCCACCCATGCATGTTTCTATAGAAACTAGTTTCATGTTCCTAACAGTTTTGAAACAGCCATTTGAAATGCAGACAATTTGTAAAGTATTTGGGGTTTTTGTTGTTGTTATTTTTTGTTTGTTTGTTTTCTGAAACGGAGTCTTGCTCTGTTATCCAAGCTGTAGTACAGCAGCACAATCTCGGCTCACTGCAACCTCTGCCTCCCAGGTTCAAGAGAGTCTCCTGTCTCAGCTACCCAAGTGGCTGGGACTACAGGCACACACCACCATGCCCGGCTAATTTTTGTATTTTTAGTAGAGGCAGGGTTTCACCATATTGATCAGGTTAGTCTTGAACCCCTGACCTCGGGTGATCCACCCGTCTTGGCCTCCCAAAGTGCTGGGATTACAGGTGTGAGCCACCACGACCCTCCTATAAAGTATTTTGCATTGTTAATCTTGTTGAAGTTTATTGATTCCACAATGTGCACTGAGTGCTTAGTAGGTGCTAGTTATTGTGCAGGCAAAAGACTGAAAAAACGATACTGTAAAGGGCTCGCATTTGCCAGGGAGGTGATCAACTCCTTCAGGGTAAGTCTGGTGATCCTCGCAGCAGGAGTGGGGAACAAATGAATTCTGCCATAGCTGTCCTAGGAGGCTTAATGGAGTGAGGGTCTCCTAGTAGCCTAGGGTCAGCCATAGAAAAGATGAGGAAGGACCTTCCAGGCTGGAGGAACAGCCAGAGCAAAGCTCAGAGGCCCACGGGAACTGGGCGTTGTGGGAAACAGAAACTGGCTTTGTGTCTGTAGCAGCGGCTGGAGTGGAGGGCACAGAGAAAGTGTGTGGCAAAAAAAAAAAAAAAAAAAAAAAAAAAAAAAAAAAAGCTTTGACAGTCTCACTTAGGATTCTGGACTTTACCTAAGTCTAATGGCAATTGATAGCCATCAGGAGATTTTAAGCAGGAAAGAAACGTGATCATATTGGGGTTTGAGAAAGACGGCTCTCTCTCAGTGGTGCAAGAGATGGATTGAAGTGGGGAGAAGCTGGTGTGACAGCAACATAAATCAGAGCATCTGCAGTCTTCTTCACCTTCCTACATAGACCCTGAAATGTGTCTTTAATGGATTCTTCAAATTTCCACACAAGGATAACAACCTAGTGAAAATTATAGCATCTGTATCCACCAATTTAAACTCCATTATTATCACCGTCCAGGGCAACATGTGTTATGATTTCAAACAAAGAGGTTACCATTGATACACAAGGCAGGTCCTGGAGCTCACTGATGGAGGACGCTCAAGGTTGCAGTAATAACGCATGCCGGACAGCAGCAGCAGGGCATTTAATCAGAATGATCGTCCTTCGTTTTTCCTTCAGGACCACATCCCTCCCACTCCAAAAGTGCCCCCTTAAGGCTAACATTCTTGCTGATTCTGATTGTTCATGCAAAGTGTATTTCTAGCTAAAATGCTTAAGTAGTACCATAGCTGCGTTTTTGGTTTTTGTCTTTTGTTTTGGGGCAATTGAAATTTATCAAGGTAATGGTTGCGGAACATCATCTTTTCTCTTTCTACCTTATTTCCACATCTGTTTGCAACTATTTCTTTTTATTTTTGAGATGGAGTCTCACTCTTGTCACCCAGCCTGGAGTGCAATGGCATGATCTCGGCTCACTGCAAACCCCGTCTCCTGGGTTCAAGCGATTCTCCTGCCTCAGCCTCCTGAAGAGGTTGGATTACAGGTGCCCACCACCACACCCGGCTAGTTTTTGTATTTTTAGTAGAGACGGGGTTTCACCATGCTGGCCAGGTTCGTCACAAACTCCTGACCTCAAGGGATCCACCCGTGATGGCCTCCCAAAGTGCTGGGATGACAAGCCTGAGCCACCACGCCCGGCTTCACAACCATTTCTATAGCCACCCTTCACATGCTTGCTTCTACTTTGCAAGTTGACATCTACTACTCTCCTTTGCACCCCTGACGTACTGCCTTTTGTGATTATTCCTTTTGTAACATGCCTCCTTCTATTAGAGTTCTCCAGAGGAAAAGAGCCCATATAGATATAGAGGAGGCAATTTATTATGAGAACTGGCTCACATGATTCTGGAGGCTGTGAAGTCCCCTGATCTGCCAGCTGCAAGCTGGAGACCCAGGAGAACCAGTGGTGTAATTCAGTCCAAGTCCAAAGGCCTGAGGCCTAGGGGAGCCATGGCTGTGAGTTCCAGAGTCTGAAGGTCCAGAAATCAGGAGCTCCAACATCCAAGGGCAGGAGAAGATGGATGTCCCAGCTCAGATAGACAGAGTAAATTCTCCCTTCTACTTTTAAACCCTCAGTAGATCGGATGAGGCCCATGCTGGTGAGGGTGGGCCTTCCTCACTCTGTCTACTGATTCGAATGCTACTGTCTTCTGGAAATACCCTCACAGACACACTCAGAAGCAATGGTTTGCCAGCTATCTGGGCATCCCTTAGCCCAGTTGAGTTGACACATAAGATTAGCTGTCACATTCTCCTACCCAAGTCTTCCTTTCTGTGGCTTAAGGAGTATGGCCCCACTCACCCCTCAGTATCCAGGGATGGTCCCATGTTCCAAGCTTGACCAATACGCCTACTTTCCCCCAGACACAGTGGCCATTCAGGGACAGCCAGTTGACCATAATTAGGCCAATAAGACTCATTCCTGGGATTCCTGGAGATGCCGGAAAAGAGATGCTCCCTTTTCTGAACGTGCAAGCTTTAAAGCCGTGAGCTGCCAGGGACTCTACATGGAACCTGAGAAGGAAGCACATCTCCAGAGACATAGAGCTGAGATAGAAGGAAGGACAAAGAAGGTTCTTGGGAATTGTTCGAGCACTGGGGCTTGACTGTTTCTACTGCAAGGACCTCTGAGTTCTAGCACTTATTGTTGTCTTCCCTTTAGCAAGTCTGAGTTGGGTTTTCTGCACCTGCACCTAAAGAGTTGCAACTAGCATCGCAGGTGACATCTTTGGTTCCTGGAGGTCTGGAAGCAGTGCAGAGGGAAGCATGGGAACTCACAATTCCACTTGGTCCTATGAGCCACTAACTGTACCTCCATGGCTTCTCAAAAGGTACATGACGCAAATCCCTCCCCACAAATCTATTCATCACCATGTTCTCATTCATTCATCCCATTAATATTTTCAAGCTCTTCTTGTGGGTCAAATGAGGTAGTTATGTTAAACTCTAATTTGAAACCACACAACTTGAATAAGGAAACTGAAACTATTCGAGGTTTTGTACAAGATTGTAACATTCACAAATTATGAAGGTAGAATCAACATGTGTTGAATTCTCTGCTTTATGACATCTCCAGGTGAAGATATGTTTCTTACCTTAATAGTCCTCCTGAAGAACTGAAAATATAAGCACACACAGTGCCTCCATTGTAATGAGAAATAGAATAGTGATAAACAAACTTCCACCAGAGGATAGGGAAACACCAGGAAGCAAGAGGCTTTTCTGGGAGATCAGGGGTCAAAAAACAAACAAAAAAAAGCGTCACAAAGGAGGTCTTGGGTTCCAAAGACTGAAGAAGAGCATTATGTCGGGGAGGGCGGGGAATGCATTGCAAACAGAAAGCCCCACTTAGCAATGACTGCGAGGGGTAAAGAAGGCCACATGCACTAAATGTGGCCCGGTGCCTAACACAGCTCAGCCTGGGGGTGAGGTTTGGGAAGGTGAGATGTGAGGCTAAGAGAAGGTGTCTGTAGACATTAGGAGAGGCCTGGAATGCCACACAGGCACATGTGCCCTTAATCCCTAAGCAGATGGTCTCTTAAAGCTTTCAAAGCAAGGGATTGGTGCGATCAGATCTCTCTCCTCATCAAAGGAGCTTTCAGTTTAAAAGAGATGCACATGGGCCGGGCACAGTGGCTCACGCCTGTAATCCCAGCACTTTGGGAGGCTGAAGCGGGCGGATCACGAGGTCAGGAGATCGAGACCATCCTGGCCAACATGGTGAAACCTCGTCTCTACTAAAAATACAAAAATTAGCTGGGTGTGGTGGCAGGTGCCTGTAGTCCCAGCTGCTCAGGAGGCTGAGGCAGGAGAATTGCTTGAACCCGGGAGTGGAGGTTGCAGTGAGCCGAGATTGCACCACTGCACTCTAGCCTGGTGACAGGGCAAAACTCCGTCTCAAAATAAATAAATAAATAAAATAATAAAATAAAAGAGACAAACATCAACGTGGCACAGAAGAAAGGATGTACAATGTCAGCCAATCAGTCATCAATCGCTGTAGCGATGGCAGTGCCTGCAGAACGGTCCCTGTGGCCACCACATCACACCTGTCATTTAGAAAGGCAATTCCTTGAACAGGTGGAATTACAATCAAGAGCAGCAAGTAATAGCCTGATGGTGAAGAGGCTTTTAAAAATTTATTATTTCTTTATTTATTTTTTTAGATGGAGTTTCACTCTTGTTGCCCAGGCTGGAGTGCAGTGGCATGATCCCGGCTCATTGCAACCTCCACCTCCCAGGTTCAAGCGATTCCCCTGCCTTAGCCTCCTGAGTAGCTGAGACTGTAGAGTTGAAGGTCAGGAGTGGGTGGGGAGAGAGTCAGATTATAAAAATGAACAGGTAGTGCCCATCACCATGCCCCGCTAATTTTTGTATTTTTAGTAGAGACGGGGTTTTGCCATGTTGGCCAGGCTGGTCTCGAACTCCTGACCTCAGGTGATCCACCTGCCTCGGCCTCCCAAAGTGCTGGGATTACAGGTGTGAGCCACTACACCCGGCCTGAAGGGGCATTTTCAATATTTCAAAGGAAGGGTGGTCAGGCCCTGATGAAGATAGTAGACACAGAAAAAGAGACCCCTGCATCTTCCTTCTTGTCCTCATGTCACACTGCCCACTCCCCAGGTAGGAACCAGGACACCACGATGCTCCCGTGCTGCAGACCCCTCCTGTGTGCCTGGACTGAGAGGCTCTGAAGGGCTCACTTGGCGTGATCTGTGCTCACTGCAACGTCTGCCTCCCAGGTTCAAGCGATTCTCGTACCACAGCCTCCTGAGTAGCTGGGATTACAGACCTACGCCACCATGCCTGGCTAATTTTTCTATTTTTAGCAGAGACGGGGTTTCGCCATGTTGCCCAGGCTGGTCTTGAATTCCTGAACTCAAGCGATCCGCATGCCTCCACCTCCCAAAATGTTAGGATTATATGCGTGAGCCACCGCACCTGGCCTATTACTGTTTTAGAATACTCATTCTTGGGTGGGTTGAAAAATATTCTGTGTTCCTCAAAAACCTACTCAAGGGCACAATTAGTTACACAATTTTTTAATTTCATATTTTATAAAAATAAATCAACTTTTCAAATCCTGACATAAAGACATAAATGCACATCAAAAAAGCTGTAGACATTTCTAGACATTCTACTGGAAAAAAATTAAAAACTTAAAAAAAGTATGGCAATCCATACTATGGCATAAAGCCTTAATTTAATATTAGTAATTAATTACAGTATTACATCTTGAATCCAATGAGTAGATTTAGATCTCCATATATTGGATATAAAATCATTTAACAGGATTTGACAACCCCATGCCTCAGCAACTAATTAATTTTGTTACAACCCACCAATCAATAAGCACAGGCCTAACACTAACTGAGAATGGCATGGCGCCTCCACATGGTGCCTTCACTGCTATCCACGCGCTACGCCCTGAAATTTCCAGAAAACCTGTGTGCCAGCGTTACTGTGGCCCTGCAGGCAGTGGAGAGGCTGAGCGCTTCAGGACGACCCAGCCTCTGCAGTCTCAGCCTCTGCCAGCCCCACTTGCTTTGGTAATTCCATTCTCCCTAATTTCCCCACCACCACCCTCCTGTGTGTTTCTGTTGGTCAAGATCTTTGTTGACATCATCAACTTTTGGAATTTTTCCACAGCACAAGTCAAAGGAGAATAAAATGAGAAGTATTTTAGACTCATGGGCATTTGAGCTAAGGCTTGTTCTTGCCTGCACACTCCTGAAATTAATTTGAGTGAAGGTTTTTCAGAGCAAGGGGAGAATGTGGAAGATGCAACCACAAGGAAAAGGAAATTATCAATTGCAGAGCACAGAGGGGAATGCATCTGCTCCAGGCAGAGAAGTGAAGCCCAGAGAGCAAGAGAACACTCCTCCCACGTGAAAAATTCAGCATCCCCTTTATAAAGCATCTATGGGCCTTTTTGGTTTACAGAGTAGTGAGACATTGGACATACACCATGGCTTCAAAGATGGAAATTCTAGAAGCAACACTAAGAGTCATAGTTGTACAGACACAAAGAAGTCCAAACACATCAGGCTTTCAAACCACAAATGCAGCCTCTGAACTTAGATTGATGTTTAGCAACTCTTTTGCTATTAACGATCACACAGGACACAGTGAGGAGTTTGGAGCACAGGGGCCTGAGATGCAGGTTTTATTCCAGCTCCACAGGCCTTTTCTGAGTGCGAATCTGAAACTTTCATTTCTCTACTGGATGATACATTCCCAAAGGGCAAGGACAAGATCCTGTTCATTCTTATAATCCGACCCTCTCCGCACCCACGCCTGACATTCAAGTCTACAGCCCCCAGCCCAGCACATAACACAGGGCTTTTATAAGAGTCTTAATAAATAATTTTTTTTTTTTTGAGACAAAGTCTCACTCTGTTGCCCAGACTGGGGCGCAGTGGCGCGATCTCAGCTCACTGCAACCTCCGCCTCCCAGGTTCAAGCGATTCTCATGCCTCAGCTGGAACAACAGGCGCCTGCCACTACGCCCGGCTAATTTTTGTATTTTAGTAGAGATGGGGTTTCACCATGTTGGTCACGCATAAATAAATTTTTTTAGTTTTTATTTTTTGAGGTATGGCAGCTTTAGCAGAAAGAGAGAAAATGCATCTTTGCAGAGACGAATTATTATAAACCATTAATAGTTTTACAGTTCAGTCCATGAACTTTGAGCCTATAACGTAGCTGCAACAATTTTGCAATACATTTGAAATACCCACAATTCAACAAAAGTAAAGGAAAATTTACCATGAAAGAGTCTATAATGCAATAATCAATTAATAACTATCAAATTAGAAAATGTCTTGGATGAAGGAAGAACGGAAGATTTTAAGAGGACTTGTAAACCTTAAAGAATAACTGTATTGTGTCGAATATTTCAAAAATATGACTTCACTTTCCCTTAATGTAAGTATTTCAGACTATGTACTCTGAAACCTATCAGCCACGATGGTGGGTGCTTTTTAATCAAACATGAAATGAAGAAAGGAAAAGAGAGAATTCGCAGAAGTAAACGCACAAGAGCTAGGAGAGCATTTGAGGAAGGAAGCAGATGACAGATGTGTGAGAATGTGTGAGAAGGTGACTGCACTAGAATTAACTGCACTTTCAGCTCTCAGAGGGAGAGGAGCGGCTCATAGACTCCTAGGGAGCAGAGAAACTGGGTGGGGAATTTCTCTCAAACTAACAACCAGTTACCGACAATATCCAGAGGGACCAAGCCGAGGCAAAGTGGTCACTATTTGGAAGCGGAAATGGGTAAGGAGCGCACAGAAGCCTGAAGCCTCAGGAAGGTTTGGGGAGGAAAACGTTGAACATGCATCACAGAAGTGTAGTGTATGTTTAAAAAGCAGGAAGCAGTCTTTTCCCACCCTCAGCTTCCACGGTTCAGTGGGGCTAAACCTCTCCCTGATCCCAGGAGGGAGCACGCGACACTTCCTGGGGCATAACCACCAGTTCCGGAGCTGGCACGTGGCCCCAGCCCTGCCATCTGGAGACGACTCCAGAACTCTTCTGGAGTTCTCTGAAAGAAATGTTCCTTTTCTCCTGTGGTTGATTTTGGTGTAATGTAAACTCACACTGCCAGTGGTTATTATGTTAGAAACCACGTGGGGAAACCTTGCCTAAAAATAAATATAATCCAGAGGAAAGAGGAACTGAGAGAAAAGGCCAGTCTCTCTCACATGTTTGCGGTACCAGATCCAGCAGTTCCTAAATACAGCTGTATCCCTCAGTTCCTAACGATGTGTGCTAGTAAATTCCCCTCTCTATGCTCATGTCATTTGAATTGAGATTCTTCTACTTAAAATAAGAATGTCCTACTCACATAAGGAGAGTCTGAGTTTGGAAGTCTATATTTAAAAGAATGTCTATGAGACAAATTAATTTCTTTTTTTTTTTTTTTTTTTTTTTGAAACAGAGTCTTGCTTTGTCACCTAGGCTGGAGTGCAGTGGTATAATCTCGGCTCACTGCAACCTGCACCTCCCAGGGTCAAGTGATTCTCCTGCCTCAGCCTCCCAAGTAGCTGGGATTACAGGCAAGCGCCACCATGCCCGGCTAATTTTTGTCTTTTGAGTAAAGACGAGGTTTCACCATGTTGGCCAGGCTGGTCCTGAACTCCTGACCTCAGGTGATCTGTCTGCCTCAGCCTCCCAAAGTGCTGGGATTACAGGCATGAGTCACCATGCTTTGCCATGGTCCCCTTTGAAATACAGTCCGAACTTACCATCTTTAACTAGTGTCCTGAATAATTTTTTTCTTTAATGATTACCACATATAAGAAAATCTTTAACATGAACTATAAGGACAAAAAAGTTTCAAAACAATAGAAAAGAAATATCCATGAAATCAAAACAAAATAATTTCTGCTTCTGTTACAGTATTGCTCATATGAGACCAACCCTTCCTGGTAGGAACACTGTAAAATCAGGGTAATTGTTTAGATGCTGCTGGAAGACACTGGAGAGTAACCAATGGATTGAGTGGCCAAAGGCAAGAAAAAAAATATATGATGGGAAAATAATCTTTCTTTGTGCCTTCTCCTCTGAAATGTGTGTCAATTAGATGTCTCGAATTAGAGGCTGAAAACCAGGCAGAAAATCCTGTGAAGGGTTAGCAGTAGTCTCACAGAGCTGGGGAAACAAGACTGGAGGTCAGAGTTATCAAGACAGGCACGGTTTAGAGGGAGATGTTGAAGAACAGAAGACTTGTACAGGATTTAGTCTAATACTCGTCTAGACTGAAAAGCTAAGCAGAAAGCAATAACCAAAGACTCAAAAATAAAAAGTTTCAGCAGCCCTGTTGTGTTGAAAAAATACAAACTGGAGCTAAAGTCCAGCTAGGGAAGACCAGCCCTGCTAAACATCCCAGGCCGTGCCCCTGGAGTAAAGGCAAAATGAAAAGAGCAGATGTCACAAAGACGGAAACAGCCTCAAATCAACTCAGTCCCTGATTGGATCAAAGTGATCTACCATTCCTATAACTGCCTGCCAGAAGAAAGTGAAATCCTTTCTAGAGGAAGCTGTCATCCAATGGCTCTTACACTTTTTATACCCAATATTTGCATTCCATAAAAATTATTAACAATCCAGAAAAAGGTAAATAGAAATCGATACGTTAATTAATATGCATTTTAATTAACTGTGATTAATGTGTTCAATGAAATAGATGACAATAGTTTCACCAGGAAACAGAAATTTATTTCAAATAAACAATCAGGCCAGGTGCGGTGGCTCATGCCTGTAATCCCAGCCCTTTGGGAGGCCGAGGCGGGCGGATCACCTGAGGTGAGGAGATCGAGACCAGTTTGGCCAGCATGGTGAAATCCTGTCTCCACTAAAAAATACAGAAAAAAAAAGCCGGGCGCGGTGGCTCACGCCTGTAATTCCAGCACTTTGGGAGGCTGAGGTGGGTGGATCACGAGGTCAGGAGATTGAGACCATCCTGGCCATCATGGTGAAACCCTGTCTCTACTAAAAATATAAAAAATTAGCCGGGCGCGGTGGCGGCGCCTGTGGTCCCAGCTCCTGGGGAGGCTGAGGCAGGAGAATGCCGGGAACCCGGGGGGCGGAGCTTGCAGTGAGCCAAGATGGCACCGCTCACTCCAGCCTGGGCCACAGAGCGAGACTCCGTCTCAAAAAAAAAAAAAATTAGCCAGACATAGTGGCACATACCTGTAGTCCCAGTTACTGGGGAGACTGAGGCAAAAGAATCTCTCGAATTCTTTTTTTTTTTTTTGAGACGGAGTCTCGCTCTGTCCCCCAGGCTGGAGTGAGTGACGCGATCTCGGCTCACTGCAAGCTCCGCCTCCCGGGTTCCCGCCATTCTCCTGCCTCGAATTCTTTTGGGAATTAAAAATGGGAGGCAGAGGTTGCAGTGAACCAAGATCGTGCCACTGCCCTCCAGCCTGGGCAACAGAGCAAGAAGACTGTGTCTCAAAAAAAAACCACACACACATATAAAAATTTTAGCACCGAAAATAGAATAACTAAAATAAGAAATTAAATAGAAAGGTTTAAGAACAGAATAAGTCCAATAGAAGAGAATACTACTGAAAAATAAGGGAGGTTTAAATAAAATATTCTCACTGAATACACAAAGATTAAAAGATGGAAAATACAGACAAGAGCATAATTTGTAGTAGTCTCTAAAATGCCAAGAATGCGTATTTTAATTTCTAAAATAATCACTAAAAGATTAATAAAAGCATGTAATAATAACTAGCTAATAGAGAGAGGAAATGAAATAAAAAATTTATTATGGCCCGCGCGGTGGCTTACGCCTGTAATCCCAGCACTTTGGGAGGCTGAGGTGGGCGGATCACAAGGTCAAGAGATAGAGACCATCCTGGCCAACATGGTGAAACCCCGTCTCTGCTAAAAGTACAAAAGTTAGCCGGGCTTGGTGGTGCACGCCTGTAGTCCCAACTATTTATGAAGGTGAGGCAGCAGAATCGCTTCAACCCAGGAGGCAGAGGTTGCAGTATGCCGAGATTGCGCCACTGCACTACAACCTGGTGACAGAGGAAGACTGTCTCCAAAAAAAAAAAAAAAATTTTATTATTGCTAGTTTATATAACTAAACTCCAGAAACTCTTAGGAATTGAAATCATGCATGAGGCAACTGTGAAGCAGAAGTGAAAATGTGTCTAAAATCAGAAGGTTCCCAAATCCAAAACAACCAGAATAACAAAAATGACAGAAAAGAGAAAGAACAAATAGAATACAGATAGTAGGCCGGGCGCGGTGGCTCAAGCCTGTAATCCCAGCACTTTGGGAGGCCGAGGCGGGTGGATCACGAGGTCAGGAGATGAGACTATCCTGGCTAACATGGTGAAACCCCGTCTCTACTAAAAATACAAAAAACTAGCCGGGCGTGGTGGCGGGCGCCTGTAGTCTCAGCTACTTGGGAGGCTGAGGCGGGAGAATGGCGTGAACCCGGGAGGCGGAGCTTGCAGTGAGCCGAGATCACGCCACTGCACTCCAGCCTGGGAGACACAGCGAGACTCCGTCTCAAAAAAAAAAAAAAGAATACAGATAGTAATGTGATATATTTATATCTATGACCCAAATATGGTAATAATTACATTTAGTATAAATGAGCTAAACTAGTAATTATAATAAATATAAATTACTAAATTCTCCAATTAAAAGGCAAAGATTAATAGACTACATTTTTAAAAACAACTATATTATGCTTGCATATTTAAATATGGAAAATTTAAGTACACAGAGATGTTTGAAGTAAAATGATTGGAAAAGATGTATCATATAAGCATTAACCAAAATATAGCAGGTATAGTTGTACTAATGTCAAACAAATTAGATGAACAGCATTAATAGAAATAAAGACATTTAAAGATTATAAAAGAGTTGATCCTCCAGGGAGAAAAAAATTTTAAATTACTTGCACCTAGCAACATAGCTCCAAAAGTTAAATAAAATAAAATAAAATAAAGCCACAGACTGGGAGATTTTAGTGTTTCTCTCTTGGTAAATGATAAAAGAGTCAGACAAAAAGATGCAGAGATATGAAATATTTGACAACACAATTGACAAATTTGACCTACTCTACAGATATGAAATATTTGACAACACAATTGACAAATTTGACCTACTCTACATATACTTAACACTACACTTAATAAGTGTAGAATGAACTTTCTTTTAAAATGTATGTAGAACATTTATCAAAAATTGATTATATAAGTCATTTAAAAAATAAATATCAAAGGATTGAATGATCTAGAACCTGTGTTTCACTACAGTGAAATTAGCCTAGACATCACTAATAAAAAAAGATAATTTAGAAGATTCCCAAATGTTTCAGACTAAGAAATTATTTTCTATATAACCCATGGATCAAAGAAAAACTTATAACGGAAGTTAGGAAATACTTTAAGCTGATGACAATGAAAATATGAATTATTGTATAATGTAGCTGAAGTCATGCTTAAAGAGAAAGTTATCAACTTAATATATATACATATGTATTATAAAAGAAGAAAGTGGAAAAATTGTGATACAAGAATGTATCACAAGAAATTAAAATAAAATAACAGTAAATTAAACTGACAAATATTAGAAAGAAGAAAGCAATTAAAACCAGGTACTGTGGCTCATGCCTATAATCCCAGCACTTTGGAAGGCCAAGGTGAGTGGATTGCTTAAGCCCAGAAGTTCCAGACCATGCTGGGCAACATGGTGAAACCTTGCCTCTACAAAAAATACAAAAATTAGCTAGGTCTGGTGGTGTGTGCCTGTTGTCCCAGCTAATCAGGAGGCTGAGGTGGGAGGATCGCTTGAGTGTGAGAGGTCAAGGCTGCAGTGAGCTGTGATCATGCCACTGCACTCCAGCCTGGGCGGCAGAGCAAGACTCTGTATTAGAAGAAAAAAAAAAAGAAAGAAGAAAGCAATTAAAATAAGAGCATAAATTAATAAGGTAAGAATAATTTCATATTAGAGAAAAAAAAATCACAAAAGCCAACAATTGACTTTTTTGAAAAGACCATTAAGACTGATCCAACCCTGGCAATTTTGATTAAAATAAAAAGAGAAATAACTAATTACAAATACGAAGAATGAAAAGACAGCCATCACTCAAGACCTTAGAGATATTAAAAAGAGGGTAAGAAGATGTTATAAGCAACTTCATACCATTACATAGAAATTTTAAATAAAATGGACAGTGATTGATTTTGGGTGTCAAACTTGCTTGGATTAAGGGGTACCCAGATAGCTGGCAAAGTGTCATTTGTCCTGAATTATCACATTTATTATTTTCAGTGTCTGAGTAACCACTAAGCCCATTGCTCTTCTGCTGGAAGGGAAACCCAGGTGGTTTAGCATTTGACTGGAAAGATTGGGCTGCTCCAGGTATATCTGGAAGAGTGTTTCTGCAGGAGACTGGCATATGAGTCAGGGGACTGAATGGGGAAGATCCATTCTCAATGTGAATGGATATCATCCAGTTGGCTGAGGACCCAGAGGTGTAACAGAAAGGTGAAGAAAGAACAAATTTTTACTTGCTCTCTCTGCTGGAGCCAGGATGCCTTTCTTCTCCTGCCCTTGGACATCAGAACTCCAGGTTCTCTGGCTTTTGAACTCTGTATATTGCACCAGTATCTCCAGGACTCTTGAGTCTTCAGCATCAGACTGAGAGCTACACGATTGGTTTCCTTGGTCTGAGGCCTCTGGACTTGGACTGAGCCATGCTCCTGGCTTCCCCTGGTTCTCCCGCTTGCAGGTGGCAGACTGTGGTACTTCTCAGCCTCAGCCTCAGCCTCATTAACCAAGTGAGCAAATACTCCTAATCATTCCCTTCTTCTGTGTGTGTGTTGTGTATGTGTGTGTGTGTGTGTGTGTGTGTTCGTGTGTATATGGGTGTACACATATGTATGCATATACACATCTCCTATCAGTTCTGTCTCTTTGGAGAACCCTAACTAAAACATGACTTGAAAAACACAAATTAGCAAAACTGACACAAGAAGAAATAGAAAAGTTGAGGGTTATTATTAATATATGCGCTTAAAAAATTTAATTCATAATTTATAATCTTTTCCAAAAGAAAATTACAGGCCCAGATGACTTCACCAGCGTATTCTTCCTACTATTTAAGGAAGAAATAATATCAATCTTACATGAAATCTTACAGAATATTTTTAAAAAGGAAAAAGTTGAAATGCCAACTTTTTTGATAACAGCCACATAGCCTGGATACTAAAACCTAATAAGGACATCACAGTAAGAAAAAAATATATAGGTCAGTGATTCTCATGAACACAGGTATAAAACAATACATAGAATAATCGTGAATCGAATCTAGCAATATATAATAATACGTAACCATGAAGTTGGGTTTATTCCAGGAATGCAAGATTAAGATTAGAAAATTGAGCAATGATACTCCCCACATTAACAGAAGAAAAGAGAAAAAGAAATAATCATCAACACAAATGTGCTGCAGGCAATGGTGGTGGTGACACCCATTCTACAGCTAAAAAATTAGTGTGGACCGGGTGCGGTGGCTCACGCCTGTAATCCCAGCACTTTGGGAGGCCGAGGCGGGTGGATCACGAGGTCAGGAGTTCAAGACTGGCCTGGCCAAGATGGTGAAACTCCATCTCTACTAAAAATACAAAAAAAAAAAAAAACAATTACCTGGGCATGGTGGCGGGTGCCTATAATCCCAGCTACTAGGGAGGCTGAGGCAGAGAATTGCTTGAACTCGGGAGATGGAGGTTGCAGTGAGCCGAGATCACGCCACTGCACTCCAGCCTAGGCAACAGAGTGAGACTGTGTCTCAAAAACAAACAAACAAACAAACAAACAAAAAACCCATGCGAAAACCACTGTTCTATAAAGTTATTAATAGCTTTGAATGACATCTCATTATACTTCTTCCAACTGGCAGTTTACTTCCATTGTTTATGCTAATCTCTATTTGATTACAGTACAACTCTGCTCACCTTTCTACCACCACCATTCAATTGCTTTTTAAAGAATTGTAAGGAATAGAGCATAAGATTTGGAGTCTGAAGATTTAGAAAAAGTCACACAACTCTCTAAATTTGTTTCCTCATCAATGAAATAGAGGGACCAATATCTGCCTTGTTACATTGCAGGCAATGAATTGGAAAATGCTCAACTAATTATGAAGCACCATGCAAATACTGTTATTGTTTTACCCTCCCAAAACTTAAATGGAGCAATTAATGGTGAAAGATACTGGGTGTCATTCAGGATACAATCCCCTAAATAAAAACTACATTTATCTATTTTACATATGAAAATTAAAAGTGGTTACCTTGCTAGATGGAAAATTGAATGAATACAAATGACCTGAATGATAACAGCTAAGTGAATGCTTTAGTTGAAAAATGATACCCCTAAGTCATCTAAGATGTCAAATCATCTCCCTCTCCAAAAAGAGCCACTCTCCACCCCACCCCCCATGCTCAGCTCTGTGAATAACTGCTGCAACGTCTCATTCCCTTCATTCATGCAGGCATACCGCAGCTCAGGTCAGGTTAATATAGTAGAGCAGGTGAGAGGACAGGCTGTAGAAACAGGCAAATCTGGTTTGAACCCCTGATTAATGACATAATGTGAACTCAAGTAAGCTATGTGCTTTGTTCAAACCTATTTATAAAAATGAGGATTTTAAAACGTATACAATTTTTGTAGAAATTATGTAAGAAAACATGGGCCAGGCGCAATGGCTCATGCCTGTAATCCCAGCACTTTGGGAGACCAAGGTGGGTGGATCACCTGAGGTTAGGAGTTTGAGACCGGCCTGGCCAACATGGTGAATCCCATCTCTACTGAAAATACAAAAATTAGCCAGGCATGGTGGTGCACTCCTATAATCCCAGCTACTTGGGAGGCTGAGGGAGGAAAATCACTTGAGCTTGGGAGACAGAGGTTGCAGTGAGCCGAGATCGCACCATTGCACTCCAGCCTGGGCAACAAGGTGAGACTCCGTCTCAAAAAAAAAAAAAAAAAAATTATGTAAGAAAATGCATCTGATAAGCTTCACAGGTGCCTGGCAAATAGTCATCATTTTGTAAAAGGGTATCCATTGATCATCATCATCCTAAGTATAATTATTTATGACAGATCCAAATTTTTACATGCAATGAAATAAGTTAGTTTAGATAAGGGAGATTTCTCTCACTCAGAGGAGTCTTTAAAAATTTTTGAAGCAATGATCATCAAGATGTCCCAAATGTAGTTTATGCATTTCCAACAAAGCTGTCATAGGATCTGATTTGAGCAATATTTTTTTCTTGGTTTGCTAGGTTATTTATGACGAAGTGATTTTTTTTACAAGTGCTTGGCTAGACTGGAAGTTAGAAGAATATATATCCACTTAATTATCCAATGTCTAAATGTAATTCCCTTTAGGTAGTCTTCCAAGCGCTGATAAATTTACCAGACCCTAGGTAAATGGCCCTCCGTGGTGGACACTGTGGTTTGTCCATCCAGTGACATTTTGGAGAACAACCCTTCCTCCACTCCATCTCATCCTGATTGGATTGTGCATTATCAGGCCCCTCCCCCCGCCATCATGGGCACAGGTTGCAACCTGGTCAGTCAACGACTAGGAAGTCTGGGCCGGGCACGGTGGCTCACGCCTGTAATCCCAGCACTTTGGGAGGCTGAGGCGGGTGGATCATGAGGTCAGGAGATCAAGACCATCCTGGCTAACACGGTGAAACCCCATCTCTACTAAAAATACAAAAAATTAGCCAGGCATGGTGGCGGGCGCCTGTAGTCCCAGCTACTCGGGAGGCTGAGGCAGGAGAATGGTGTGAACCTGGGAGGCGGAGCTTGCAGTGAGCTGAGATCGTGCCACTGTACTCCAGCCTGGGTGACAGAGCAAGACTCTGTCTCAAAAAAAAAAAAAAAAAAAAAAAAGACTAGGGAGTCCACCATCTCCCTAGCAGGAATAAACACATGATTTCAGCAGGGTCGACTGCTTTCTCTCGCCCCTAACCAACAGAGTCTAATTAATGTACTCATTGAATAAAACATCTTCCAAGGCATTCACTGCCTCATCATGACTTGCATTCCTCCATTCTACACCATTGTCCTAAAAACAACATTTTGACCAAAATATTTAGAAGATGGTTTGCACAAAGGTTGGGCTACAGTCTCTCATTAATTAGCTTGCTGGTTTAGTTTTTCTGTTTTGTTCGTCCTTCAAGTTAAGGTCACCCCAATGGTGGCATACCTTCATATCTCCTTATGTATACATCTTTTATTGATCATAATAGACAGCACTGCAGAAGTACATAAATATTCAGCAGCAATAGCAAATGTTAAAACTTCAAGTGGATTGTTATTTAACAATCACTCAAACACTAGAAAAAATATATTATGTTTTCAGTGTTTTTTAATTCATTTCTGACAATGTATACCAAATACATTCAGAGACAAGAATGGCTCCTTTCCACTTTCTGTTTTGTGCTCAAAAAAGTGATTCCCGGTCACTCTCACAGCCATTCTATATTAGAGGAATTAGGGCCCCGAGAAAGCAAGTAGAAACACTGAATTAGACTTTGATTCTACGAAATTATTGCTCAAAGAAGACTGGTACTTGAGATGCATAACTGATCTGGATTTACCAACTTAACCGTCTTTGCAACTACTTGTCTGCCATGTGAAAACATTTTCTTTATTTGTCATTAGAAATGTGACACTGGCTTGCAGTAAAAAGGAAATGAATACAAAAGTTTATGAAATAGAAAATAAAATTCTCCACTACCTTTGATCCCCACTCCCCAGGGATAACCAATGCATTAATGTCAACCACCTTATAGGTTATTATTTTAATTGTGCCATGCAGATGCTGGTAATATGCAACAGAAAAATGCAATTCAGAGGCATCTCTGATGTAATAAACGTGAAGGATGTATGGAAGCCAAAGAAAAAGTCAGTTACTGCATCAGCAGGATCTGTGTAACAATAATTAAGAATTACTGGTCAAAAAATGAATATAGGGTGGCTTTAAAATTGGGCAGCTTTGCAGTGTCACTTAGGATCATTTCCTGTCATACCCAAACCCAAGTCCAGCTGCAAATCCAGCTAGTCAGAGGTCAAAAACTCAAGAAGTGAGATGTGCTGAAAGGAAGCAATTTTATTCAAATGCTAGCAGCTAGGGAATGGCCAGGCCCATGTCCTTAAAAGACCATTCCAAACGTTAGGCTGAGGAGAAGGGTTTACAAAGGGGAACTTGGAATGGGTGGCATGTGGGATGGTGCTGGGTCCAAGGTCTGTGTGTCTTGTTCCAGCGGCCATCTTGAGTCACAGTTCACCTGGCGTATGGGCTGGCATCATCCCGACAATGGCTGGGTTGTAGACTAACTGCCTTAAGGTGATCTCTGGAATTTCACAGCTAGGTCTCCATGCCTGGTTTGTCTCAAGATTAGCCCCTGAAACTTCTAATCAAGCACGTAATTAGATAGGCTAGCAATGCAAGGAAGTGTGTGATGAGAAGGGAGGAAAACAAAGAATTTTAGAGTATTAATATATTTCAAGGCTAAAAGCAAGAAAGGAAAAGTATTTCAACATGCATTTTGAAACTAACACTCCGTTCCACTGTGACAGGAGCACCTGTCTTGTTTAGAAACAGGAAGTGGATTCCAGTTCAGTCAATTTCTAGAGCGGAAACTTGCAGTATCAATTTAGTCTCTCAGAGCACCAGAGGGTGAATTCATTGATAACGAGGTAGGAGAAAAGCAAGAAAAGCAGAGTTTAGCCTGATTGTCCAGTCCTACCATAAAGGGGACCCAAACTCTGCCTTAAATGAAAGCAAGAGGATATGAAATAATTTAGGGGAGACATACAAGTCCAACAGGCAGTTAAGTCATCTATTGAGTTAGAAAAACCTTACAAAATGGTGGCACCAGGAAAACAATTTGTGGAAACATCTGTTGAAGGAAGAGGTTTCTTTTCGTTTTTGTTTTTGTTTGTTTGTTTGTTTTGAGACGGAGTCTCGCTCTGTCGCCCAGGCTGGAGTGCAATGGCGCAATCTCGGCACACTGCAAGCTCCATCTCGCGGGTTCACGCCATTCTCTTGCCTTAGCCTCCTGAGTAGCTGGGACTACAGGCATCTACCACCATGCCTGGCTAATTTTTGTATTTTTAGTAGAGACAGGGCTTCACCATGTTGGCCAGGCTGGTCTCAAACTCCTGACCATAGGTGATCTGCCCACCTTGGCCTCCCAAAGTGCTGGGATTACAGGCTTGAACCACCACACCTGGCCCAAATACTCTTGAGAGAAGATGAGAAAAATTGGTACGTTTCACACGTCTCCCAGGTTCATGCCATTCTCCTGCCTCAGCCTCCCGGGTAGCTGGGACTACAGGTGTCCACCACCACGCCCGGCTACTTTTTTGTATTTTTAGTAGAGACGGGGTTTCACTGTGTTAGCCAGGATGGTCTCAATCTCCTGACGTCGTGATCTGCCCGTCTCGGCCTCCCAAAGTGCTGGGATTACAGGCGTGAGCCACCATGCCCGGCCCAATCTCTCCTCTTATAAACGACCTAGCCTCAGGTATTCCTTTATAGCAACACAAATGGACTAAGAAAGTTTATGAATAAGAATTAAGAGAGAGAAAACAGCTGCTGTGCTAGGACTCCTGACCATGTATCCACATTATTCAGATGAACCACACGCATTCTAATATTGGGGTTCAGAAAATATGGTCACCGTGTTCAAGATATGCTAACCCATCACGATGAACACCGATGAGTTTGTCTTCTTAGTACTTTTCACAAAAAAGGCCATTGTCTTAGCCCTGACATCAAAGTGTCTTCCCTTCCCACAGCTGCCCACAGAGCTGCATAATGATTCTGATCATGTCCCCCGAAAGTGTATTTAGGATAATTCTGTTGCTAGGATTTGTCAACCAAATTGGCATGATCTGTATGCTATCAAAACCCTATACACCAGCATTAAAAGAATCCCAGGGAAAAAAAAATATTGGCAAACTGAGTATATACAAAGATAATAAAACCAGCTTGGCCCCATTTAGCCTTTGCATTTCTAAGGCGTTGTTTTTCATTATTTTGGCTTCCTACACCTAGCTTTATTTGTTAATGCAGGTTCTGAGGATGATTTTACATTTAGGGACTATGAGATAACACCAGAAGCATAAGACCATAAGCCCATGGGAAATGATTAAACATTTACTATAAGGAAAAATCTGTTCTGCAGTTGCTCAATATCACATTTATCAGCAGCAGTTCTACTTCCAGAAGAAAATTATTTGAGATATTTAACAGTTTCATGCCACATAGGAGAATCTTTCATCTTATTTGTCAGCATGGAATGTGGTCAGGCTGTATCAGTTCAGCTGGAAGTGAACTGGCACCATCTGGCCACAGAACTATCAGACTTACCAAGTAAAGGTTTTGCTTGTTTATACTTTTAAATAAGAACAGCCAGATCCATAAAGCAGAAAATAGAGATACAGCTAACAAGTCAGTAATAAAAACTATAACCAAATAAACTTTAGTGCATACAGACATATTTAAAACCATTCATTCTAAAGCCATCCTTTTTATACTCAAATTTTACTGCCACATTCATCCCCTCGCTTTCAATTAAATTTTTGAGAATAATAGCAATAATCCACAGGACACTAAAAAAAGTTCGCAGATGAGATTGCACAGGGAAAATATTGCCTCAGATTGATCTGATTCAAAAAGCTCTGCTTCTGGAAACAACACTGAACATTCTGCGTTGACTCGCCAAAGGTCTCAGGGTCACGCAGATAACCAGTCGCTGACATCCTCGCCCTTATCCCCCCAGCCATCCCTGTCCACAGGGTAATGTGCAAAGGGGACAAGGCATGTGACAAGTCCTCCCAGACAGAGTGGAAATCACTGGGGAACTGTGACATGCTAAGGGCTTCCCTGTACAGACTGAAAGTGATCAGAAAACCTCCTGGAGCTCATTACTAAAGAAATAAAATATTCAATAATACTTGTTAAAACAAGGAAGGAAGGCTTTATTCTGGAGACCATGGCGATAGGCATAGAGACCACTGCAATAGGATTTTGCAGTGGGGGAGAGAGACTGGGCTCAACTCTGAATACAGCATGAGCAAGTGGGAATGCACAGCCAAGGAGCGAGGTGGGGGTGAGGTCAGTGGGTGCAAAGTGACTAAGAGGAAACCAGAGGTCGGGGGATGCTGTCTAAACCAACCTAACAGGATCCATGGTGAAAGCAGGCCAGGGTGTTTAGACATCACCAGTGGGATGGCAGAGGATGGGGAACCCGATCCAGTGTCATCAAGGGTGATCAGATACTGATGGTGGCAGGTTCTTGCTAAACTGACTTAGCAAGGTTTTTGCAAAAGCTGATTTTACAAGGAAGTGTACAGACGGGCCTAGGAGAAGGTTTGGGAGCCTGATAAATATATAGCTAATGACATAAATATAGATCATGAAAGTTGGGTCATGCAAAGGATCTTTGTCACCATGCTGTCCTAGAGTCTCTATTTTTATCAGATTTTTTTTATTGTGGTAAAATATTCATAACTATGTAAAATAAAATTTACAACATCAACCACGTTTAAGTGTGTAGTTCAGCAGCAGTGGGGACATTCACACTGGAGATGGTGGTGCAACCATCTCCACCATCCATCTCCCCAACTTTTTATTTATTTATTTTTATTTTATTTTATTTATTTATTTATTTATTTATTTATTTATTTATTTATTTATTTTGAGACACAGTCTCACTCTGTTGCCTAGGCTGGAGTGCAGTGGCACAGTCTCAGTTCACTGCAACCTCTGCCTCCCGGCTTCAAGCAATTCTCCTGCCTCAGCTGCCTGAGTAGCTGGGATTACAGGCGCACACCACCACGCCCAGATAATTTTTGTATTTTTAGTAAAGACGGTGTTTCACCATGTTGGTCAGGCTGGTCTCGAACTCCTGAACCTTGTGATCCACCTGCCTCGGCCTCCCAAAGTGCTGGAAATACAGGCTTGAGCCACCCCGCTCAGCCAGCTGTTATTTATTTATTTATTTATTTATTTATTTATTTATTTGAGACAGAGTTTTGCTCTTGTTGCCCAGGCTGGAGTGCAATGGCACGATCTTGGCTCACAGTAACCTCTGCCTCCCTGGTTCAAGCGATTCTCCTGCTTCAGCCTCCCGAGTAGCTGAGATTACAGGCACGTGCAACCACGCCCTGCTAATTTTGTATTTTTAGTAGAGACGGGGTTTCACCATGTTGGCCAGGCTGGTCTCAAACTCCCGACCTCAGGTGATCCACCCGCCTCGGCCTCCCAAAGTGCTGGGATTACAGGCGTGAGCCACTGTGCCCAGCCAGCTGTTATTTTTAATATATAAAAGTTTTTAAATGCAAGCAAACAAATAGAAAAAAAATTAAAATTTTTCTTTTTCCTGAAGATCTCTTTTTCTTTTTTTTTTTTTTCCCCTGAGACGGAGTCTTGCTCTATCCCTCAGGCTGGAGCACAGTGACATGATCTCAGCCCACTGCAACCTCTGCCTCCCAGGTTTAAGCAAATCTCCTGCTTGAGCCTCCTGAGTAGCTGGGATTACAGGTGCCCACCACATGCCCGGTTATATTTTGTATTTTAAATAGAGACAGGGTTTCACTATGTTGGCCAGGCTGGTCTCAAACTCCTGAACTCAGGTGACCCGCCTGCCTCGGCCTCCCAAAGTGCTTGGATTACAGGCGTGAGCCACTGTGCCCAGCCATATCCTGAAGATATTTCTTATTATAGATTTTGAGGTTTATCCATGCTCAGATTTTTCTTACAAAAATTAAAAGCCATAGATATTTTGGTAGACTGTGTCTTCTTCCTAACCATAAATTGAAAACTTCTTTGTGAATCCATAATTGTACTTTTTAATCATCACTTTTTTTTTTTTTCCCAAGACAGAGTCCTGCTCTGTAGCCAGGCTGGAGTGCAGTGGCACGATCTCAGCTCACTGTGACCTCCACCTTCTGTATTCAAGCAGTTCTCCTTTCTCAGCCTCCCGAGTTGCTGGGACTACAGGCGTACGCCACCATGCCCGGCTAATTTTTTATTTTTAGTAGAGATGGGGTTTCACTATATTAGTCTGGCTGCTCTCAAACTCCTGACCTCAGATGATCCTCCCGCCTTGGCCTCCCAAAGTGCTACGATTACAGGAGTGAGCCACCGTGCCCAGCCTTTAAATCATCAGTTTTAATGACTGCACAATCCTTTCTGGTGAAGATTCCACAATTTATTTGTCAGTACTAGGTTTGTCTCAGGTTGAGGTCCCCAGAAGCAGAGCCTGAGACAGGGACACGCTCTTGGAAGAAAGCAATTGGCAGGCAAGGGAGCAGGTCATGGAGGCCGGTACCCAGCACAGGTGCAATCTCAGCAGAGCCCTCAGAGGGCAGCTTGAGCCTGGGTCCACGGGAGTAAGAATGCCTCGGAATAGCCCAAAGCCAAGGCAGGGATGCTGGGATTTCTACTCACTCACCTGTGGGTTTCCTGCTCACCGACCTGTCTGGTATTGGATAAGACTCAGCCAGGGTCCCTTCCACGTCTCTGCACACACAGACAAAGCTGGCACCCATAGCCTGCAGCAACTGATGCTGCTGCTGGAGCGAAACTCACACCCAAGGACACGCACACACAAGAAATCCACCCCCGTGGTCAGGGGAGAGCACCAGCATCATCCCCTCGAAGGACCCATACGTGAATCAAATCTACTCCAACAAATGAACATGCGCAGAGGATGCATGCCAGCCCAGCCATGGGTCCCTGTAACCCTTTTTCCATGAATCATCCAGAACACCTCCTATTTGCCAATTCCCATGTGGGGCTCTCTGTCTCACTCCCCTGGTTGCACAACTCCATGGGCCTCACAGCTCAGCTGCTTCTTGTCTGCAAGTGAAAGACGTGGGAAAGCCTGCCAGCCACACACCGGAGAGCAGGGGTCAGACCACATCAGTGAGTTACCAAGTGGTATCGATCCTCACAGCAACCATGTGGCAGCGTTAGCGGTATCTGCCTGGGTGGGGCAGTTACAAGTGCCAGCTAGGAATGTAGATGCTGTAAGAGTCCTTCCAGCCTCTATAAGTAATCTAAAAAATACCCAGGAGGGACACTGTGGGAATTCCAGTTGGCATTCATTTTTCATGTCATTATTAAGCTTCTTTTAATACTTTATTTTAATACATTTTATCACAATGGTGGGAAGTAGAAGAGTATCTTTATTTTCTAGACTACTGGGAGTTGAAAGAAAATGGAAAACGCCTTATACCCTGGCATTGGCTCTACTGGAGCCTCCTTGCCGGAGGGAAGAGGTGGGTTCCTCTTAAAGAGAGTGATGTGTGCTTTTGATCCCCGTGTTTCTGTCCAGCCGAGGCCTGAAGGCCGTCTGCAAGCTAAGCAGGTTACGTCATCTCTGTAACCTCCATATCTCCAGCTGTAAAATGGGAGTAATTCAAAATGTAATGTCTGCCTCATAAATTTGTCTTGAATACCAAGTAAGTGTGCAGATGTAAATGATTGAGCGTAGTTCCTGGTGCACTGCAAACTTCCTCATCTGTAGGAGAAGACTTGGATTTTATTGTATTCCAGTCTGTGATTCCATTTTTTTTTTTTTTTTTTTTTTTTGAGACGGAGCCTCACTCTGTCCCTCAGGCTGGAGTGAGTGACACGATCTCGGCTCACTGCAAGCTCCGCCTCCCGGCTTCCTGTCATTCTCCTGCCTCAGCCTCCCGAGTAGCTGGGACTACAGGCGCCCGCCACCACGCCCGTCTGATTTTTTATATTTTTTAGTAGAGACAGGGTTTCACCGTGTTAGCCAGGATGATCTCGATCTCCTGACGTCGTGATCCGCCTGCCTCGGCCTCCCAAAGTGTTAGGATTACAGACGTGAGCCACTGTGCCTGGCCTCTAGTCTGTGATTCTGATTTATCTTTTAATTCAGATAGATCATGTATTCAGTAGGGTTTTGGCCCCACCTATGACAATGGGAAATAGCAAAATAAAAGCCAGAGTTGTGCAGATTGTTAACCAAAAGCCCTGAGTGTCTGTCAGGCTCCCTCAGTGATCTGAGATGCAAAGTGCAGGGCCTCGTAGGCATTGAAGCTGGAGGTGGCTGGGAAGACAGTGAGCAGACAGGAAGAGAAGCCCAGCTGCAGGCGAACTCAGAAGCCAAGTGCAGGGAGGCAGGGCTCCCCTGCGGTGAGGATTTGGGGAACAACTGACGAGACAGAGCAATGCAGTCAGGCAGCACCCCTTTCCCCCAGAGCCGTCATTACTAAGGCAGGTGTCCCCCTTACAGGGCACATCCGAAAGGTACATGCTGGCACCTGCTACCTCCACTGATTGGTCCACAAAATCCAACCAGGTCTCATAAACCAAACAACTGACTTACAGGCTACCTTTCCAATCATAACCCATTGTAAACTGAAGACCACACAAATATAAAACCCAGTCCTCTCAGCTAAGAAGTCAAAAGTCATTGTTTTCCAGAGATCAAAAACAAATTAAAAGCCAACATATTTACAGCTATTTTCCATTTGTAGAGGAGACAGAAGAAATTATTTTAGACAACTTTACACTCCACCAAAGAAAAAAATATATTATTTAGTGTAATATAGTTATCAAAGTTAAAGAAAATACAGTTGAAAAATAATCTCTAATTGTCTCTATAAATATAGCCTGTGTTTCTTTGTTTTCATCAGCATACCACTTCTGATTTATGTATTTTATCTGTATAAATAAATAATCTGGATTGAATTTAATAGTGCACATTAATTTTTAATCCACAGATATTAAATCCTTGTTGAATGTAGTGAGTTTCACTTCCAAACAGTAACAAAATCAAAATTTTCTGTGGGACACTTAGCATATTAACTACAATAATCACATTTCTCATTTTCCTCACTTCTTCTGGACTTGTAAGACTGTCCCAAACTATAAATGGGAAGAGGGGCCCACATGATCCTCTTCTTGTATTTCCTGTAAAATAAAATTAAACTCACACCTGTAATCCCAACACTTTGGGAGGTCAAGGCGGGCGGGTCACCAGGTCAAGAGATCGAGACCATCCTTGCCAACATGGTGAAACCCCATCTCTACTTAAAATACAAAAATTAGCTGGGTGTGATGGCAGGCACCTATAATCCCAGCTACTCAGCAGGCTGAGGCAGGAGGATCACTTGAACCTCGGAGGCAGAGGTTGCAATGAGCCGAGATCACGCAAGTGCACTCCAGCCTGGTGACAGAGTGAGACTCTGACTCAATCAATCAATCAATCAATCAATAAAATTAAACCCAAATGTTATGTATGTTCTCAGGGCAGTATGTAGAGACTGTCTCTCGTTCTGTCTGTTGACTCCCTGTAAACTGTCCAATTATCTCCAAGAGATTGACAGCAAGACCATTTTCCTATATTGTCAAACTTCCTCGTAGAACATTTGTGTAACATTTCTCGTGCCTTCACCAGCTTCTGAGTGAGAAACGTGTATAAGTAAGATTACCAATGGCTGACATCACAAATCTTAGTTACAGGGGTAACTAATAGAGAAACCATAATCAATTTGTTTTATGAAACTGACAAAAGATTTAGTCATTCGCTAAATAATAAATTGTATGAACCAGCCTGATATTTCACTTTGAAGATATTTACTTGTTCAAAATGAAAGCAGCATTATCACACCTAACACTGGGTGAGTGTGCATATGTACATGGCAGATATTACTTTTCCAAAGTACAGCCAGGAAAGGACAATATGAAGAAAAGCAAAGAGAGTATCATCCTGGTGTTGATTTATGTATGTGTCTCAGTCATTTGGGGCTACCATGACAGAATCCCACAGACTGGGTGGATTAAACAACAAACATGTATTTCTCAGAGTTCTGGAGGCTAGAGGTCCAAGGTCAGGTGCCGGCTGATTCAGTGTCTGGTGAGGGCCTGTGTCCTGGTTCACAGACAGTGCCTCTCACAGACAGTGTGTCCTCAAGTGGCTGAGAATGAGTGTTCTTGGGGGCCTCTTCTTATAGGGCCCCCACTCGTCTTATCATCAGGATTCCACCCTCACAACTAACCACCTTCCTAAGGCCTCTCTTCCCAGGACTTCAGCATATTAATTTGGGGGGGACACAAACATTCAATCCACTGCATTATGATTTGCAAATTACTATTGTTTAAACATATCTTCTCTGTAGATGAACTTTTACTGCTTTTGCGAATAATATATCTTGCATGTCTGGGCAAAAAAAATGCATGTCTTGGCAAAAAAAAAAAATGCTACAGGATCAGAATAATATTTTAAAAACCAGGATTCTCCATATGCAAAATATATGTTTTAAAAAACATTTTGGGACAAACTAGCCTAACAAGATGTTGCATTGCCGAAAAAATAAAATATTATAATCACGAATTATTCCCCATCCCTCATTTCTCTCCCTGATATTTCACCTCCTCTACACCCAGGACCAACAGAGTTGATTTTTCTGGCTTACCATTCTATTGTCCTATTATTCTAGGCTGTGGGAACAAAACTGTGGAAAAAGAGTGAAAGATAATTCAGGAAGTAGGTTCCAAAGAACAAGCATGTTCTACATAGTAGGATGCTAAATCAGAAGGATGCACAAGGGCGTTAGTACCAGCTGTTGCGAGGCAGGATACTCAAGACCTTCATGCTCTAACTAGCTTATAACACCAACCACAGACGTATCTGCCCTCTGTCAACCCCAACCCTGTTGAGAAGCCTGGAAACCAAAGAAGTGGTGACAATAACACCTGTGACTTGGCCAGGCATGGTGACTCACGCCTGTAATCCCAGCACTTTGGGAGGCCAAGGTGGGCAGATCATGAAGTCAGGAGTTCAAGACCAGCCTGGCCAATATGTCAAAACCCCGTCTCTACTAAAAATACAAAAAAACTAGCCAGGCATGATGGTGCAGACCTGTAATCCTAGCTACTCGGGAGGCTGAGGCAGGAGAATCTCTGGAACCCAGGAGGCGGAGGTTGCAGTGAGCCGAGATTGCGCCACTGCACTCCAACCTGGGAAATAGAGGGAGACTCCGTAAAATAAATAAATAAATAAATAAATAAATAAATAAATAAATAAAATCTGTGACAGACAGAATCACGTCTTCCCAAAGATGTCCCATCTTAACCTGGAGAACCTGTGACAATGTCATCTTACATAGCAAAGGGGACTTTGCAGGTGTGATTAAATGAAGGACCTTGGGGTGGGGAGATGATCCTGGATGATCCAGGTGGGCCCAATGTCCTCACAAGGGTTCTTACATGGAGGGTCACAGTCAGAGAAGGAGATGTGACCACAGAAGCGGAGGTTGGGGCAAAGAAGAAACCGTGAGCCAAGGAATACAGGCAGCCTCTGGAAGCTGAAGAAAGCAAGGAAACGTTTTCCTCCAGAGCCACCAGAAGGGACACAGCCCTGCTGACACTTTGACTTGGCCTACAAAAACCCATTTTGGACTTCTGACCTCCAGAACTTTAAGATAATAACTTTGTGTTGTTTTAAACCACTACATTTGTGGTACTTTTTTACAGCAGCATTAGAAAGGTCATAGAACATCCAAAGTTCTAAGGAAGTTGAGCTGGACAGGCATCCTTCGGAAAGTTTGCTTGGGGTGATCTCATGTTGCATGACATCCCTAATATCTGAAATGGCATTAGGTATGAAGTGTTCCTGGACACGACCTGCAGTTACTCCACCACTGGCCTGTCCCCAAGCCTTATGGGGAAGGACTTGGACCCACTCAGAGTCAAAACAAAAGACTTTGTTTCCTTTGTCCACTGAGCAGTGTCCAATGTGTGCTTATATAAAACAACATGAATCATGGCCAGTTTCCCCCTCACTTACTTGAAGTCTTCAAGAAACATGTTATGACGCATCAGTGGTGCAGGTGGCCCCGTGCTTAGTGATGCAAGGGAGGCAAACACAGATAAGCCCTGGACTTTGGCTGCAAAGAACTTTGTGTTTCGCAGGAGAAAAGGGTCACGAACATAAAGAACCACAGTGCAAGGTAGACATTGCTCAGTGCCAGTCACAAGGTGAAGAGTAAGAGTTTAAACATTCAAGAAAAGCAATGTCAGTGCTCACCACACAGCACATGCCCAGTAACTAGATGAGCTGGAATTCTAGCGGGAAAAGCCCAGGGTGAGTCACAGAAGGGAGTCGACTTTGACCTGGGTACTAAAGAATGAGAGGGTTCAGGAGGCTGAGGCAGGACAATCACTTGAACCCTGGAGGCGGAGGTTGCAGTGAGCAAGATCGCACCACTGCACTCCAGCCTGGGTGACAGTGCTAGGCTCAAGAATGGGAGGGTTATTTAAATGAGAGAAAAGAGCATTCTATGGAGCACAGAATAAAGATGGAAACAGAAAAGATGCACACATATAAGAAATGCGCACCAGACTGAAGATCCATGGGAGCAGGCATTTTTGTCTGATTTGTTCACCCATCTACTCTTTATGCTTAGGACAGTGCCGGGCAATAGGAAGCTCTCAAGAAATCTTTTTTTTTTCTTCTTCTTCTTTTTTTTTTTTTTTTGAGACAGAGTCTCGCTCTGTCGCCCAGGCTGGAGTGCAGTGGCGCCATCTCAGCTCACTGCAAGCTCCGCCTCCCAGGTTCACGTCATTCTCCTGCCTCAGCCTCAGGAGTAGCTGGGACTACAGGCACCCGCCACCACACCTGGCTAATTTTCTATATTTTTAGTAGAGACAGGGTTTCACCGTCTTAGCCAGACTGGTCTCCATCTCCTGACCTTGTGATCTGCCCTCCTCCCAAAGTGCTGGCGTTACAGGCATGAGCCACTGCGCCCGGCCACAAGTCACTTTTTTTTGGTTGGGGGGGATGGAGTTTCACTCTTGTTGCCCAGACTGGAGTGTGCAATGGTGTGATCTCAGCTCACTGTAACCTCCACCTCCTGGGTTCAAGCCATTCTCCTACCTCAGCCTCCCAAGTAGCTGGGATTACAGGTGCCCGCCACCACACCCAGCTAATGTTTGTATTTTTAGTAGAGACAGGGTTTCATTATGTTGGCCAGGCTGGTCTCGAACTCCTGACCTCAGGTAATCCACCCACCTCAGCCTCCCAAAAGTGCCGGGATTACAGGCATGAGCCACCGCACCTAGCCCACAAGTCACTTTTAAATGAGAAGCCATATCCTGAGCCATGCAAACATTCTCCAACTTTGAATTAAAAATATACACGTGTACACAAACTTAATTTGTATGCATATATAATACATATATATATGAAAAAGAGAGACAGAGGGAATATTCTATGAAGATTCATGAGATTCACATGTATGGATCTATGCAGAGTATATGGAATGCATGGATCTTAGTACTAGTTATTTCAAGCACAGTGCCTGGCACATAATAAATACTTAATGTTTGTTGATTGTTTAATATTGGATATTTTCCCCTCTATTCTCTTCTGTTTCTTCTATTTTTTTCTTAAGAATAAGAACATGAGGCTGGGCACAGTAGTTCATGACTGTAATCCCAACACTTTGGGAGGCCAAGGAGGGAGGATCACAACCTCAGGAATTCGAGACCAGCCTGGCCAATATGGTGAAACCCCTGTCTCTACTAAAAATACAAAAAAATTAGCCGGGCATGGTGGTGCATGACTGTAATCCCAGCTACTCGGGAGGCTGAGGCAGGAGAATTGCTTGAATCCGGGAGGCAGAAGTTGCAGTGAGCCGAGATCACGCCACTGCACTCCAGCCTGGGTAACAGAGTGAGATTCGGTCTCAAAAAAAAAAAAAAAAAAAAAAGGAATAAGAGCATGATTTCTTTTATAATTAGAAAATTTAATGATTATACAAACATATCAAGAGATGCCTATCAATGTCATATGTTCGTTTCCATTCACCTCTGTCCTGTGCAAATGGGGGTGCTTCTAGAAGTGAGCTTCTGCTGCTGTTGAAATGAGTCCATCCCCAGGGGGGCTGTGGCTTTGGTGATCATGCTAAAATAAAAGGAAAATGCTAAGTGCCAGAGTCTGATCTTCCTCCACATCCCTGTAAGGCAAGTTCGCTTTGATGTAAGTGCCAGCTGTGTGTTTGGATCAGCCTCAGAGGCACAGAGCAAGTGACGCCTTGCACTCTTTGTTCCTTCTCCTGTGGTGCTGGAGACGTCCCGTCCACAAGAGATGGCCCAGCTTAGGGGAGATGCAGATGCTGGGGGGAAGCACATGCACTGGCGATATGCAAATCACTTCAGAGTTACACAGGTCGAGGTCATGATCAAATTAGGCTTCCCAGCATACACATTTTCATTCTCAATATTGATCATTAAAGCTTTTCCATTTTCTTAGTACTCCTTTCCTAACAGCTAACCTTACCAAAGCGCAATATGCAGACATAAAAGATAAAAGAATCTTTCTCCCAGATTCTCCCCTTCAACAAAGAAGTCAACAGTATCTGTGTCCCCCACTCGAATTGGAGCCATGCTTGGATTTCAGCACTGCCAGTCCGAAAAGGGGTTTCACCTTCCCATTGTTACAGAAGAGTGGTTCTCCTTGTCTGTCTTCTCCAACCATTTCTATTCCTAATGCAATATAAAGCACACAGTTCAGGTAAATGTTCTTGTCAGAATGTAACTCACTTTGCTCTAACTTGAAAGCCAGGTGAAATATGGCCATGAACAAAGGGCTCCACCTTTTTTTTTTTTTTTTTTTTTTTTTTTTGAGACAGAGTCTCACTATGTCGCCCAGGCTGGAGTGCAGTGGCGCAATCTCAGCTCACCGCAACCTCCACCTCCTGGGTTCAAGCAATTCTCCCACCTCAGCCTCTCAAGTAGCTGAGACTACAGGAGCCCGCCACCACACCCAGCTGATTTTTGTATTTTTAGTAGAGACAGGGTTTCACCATGTTGGCCAGGATGCTCTCGATCTCTTGATCTCATGATCTGCCTGTCTCAGTCTCCCAAAGTGCTGGGATTACAGGCATGAGCCACCGGGCTCAGCTGGGCTTCATCTTTCAAGTGTATTATCTGAACCTGTGTGACGGTTAATTGAGTGTCAATTTGGCTGGCCCACAGTGCCCAAATAGTTGGTCAAAAATTATTCTGGGTGTTTCCATGAGGTTGCTTTTGAATGAGATTAACATTTAAATTGGTGGACTTTGAGTAAAGCAGATTGCCCTCCATAATGCGGGTGGGCCTCATCCAATCAGCTGGAGGCCTAAATGGAACCAAATGACTGGCCCTCCCCAAGCAGGAAGGAATTCTCCAGCCGACTCTGACTGCACTGTCAGCTCTCCTGGGTCTCCAGTTCCCAGCCCACCCTGCAGAAATGGACCTACCAGCTCATTTCAACAGCAGCAGAAGTTTGGTTCTAGAAACGCCCCCATAATTGTGTGAGCCAATTCCTAACAATAAATATCTTTATAGATATAGATGATTGGATATAGATATAATAGAGGCGACATAGATATCAATGTATGGATATGGATATTGATAGAGTTTAGATATGTATAGATCATATACCTACAGATATAGATGATATTAGACACAGATGATGTAGATATAAGTTATATAGATATAGATAGATATAGATACAGATCTAAAGATACAGATTTACCTCCTACAGGTTGTGAAGAACCCTGATTAATATAGTCTGCCACACACACTTTCTGGATTCCCTTGCTTTGTGTCCTTGGCAACACCTGCAGACCCCAATCTTAGATTGTCACTCAACACACATCTTTGCACAGACTCTGTCTGCTTTTTGACTACCTTGTCTTCTGACCCACATTGGTCCCTGTCTGTGTTTGCCTTGGTGGCTGTCCCATCTCATATATCTGACCTCAGCTGTGCCTAATTTTCTGCTCCATACTTCATCTTACATAAAATAGGATGAACCAATAAGGTACATCAAAAGAGAGATTACATTTCTAGGAGCGAGCTCACATGCTGGTGCATATCATGTCCCTGTGGCGTCCAGACTTTCTATCTGCCATCAAATGAGAGTCTCATATCTGTTTCTTATTTGGATCCAAATACACTGAGGTAGTGGCTTCCTCGACACAGAATCTGACTGCCCTTTTGTAGCGTCCTGCATGATGCCATGCAGAAATGCAGCACACCACAGAAAAGACGATCTGATAGTCCTATCTGAAGATGAGGCCTCAGAGGGAAAGGGCCTCTATAATAATGACTTTAGATGTTTTTACACAGAATTTCAGTGCTTCAAGGATTTTCCAATGCTGACATTTTTGTCTTCATAACACAGAAGACTTTTCTGTTTTTGCTTTGTTTTGTTTGTGCTTTGGTAGCTATAGAAACAATTGTATACATTTTCATTAGGATGAGCAGAGTGTCAGGGTTATGTACTTAAATTGTACTAAAAATTATGCATTGATTACAAGAGGGATAAATGCAAGCAGAGGCCAGGGGTGGTGGCTCAAACCTGTAATCCCAGCACTTCGAGAGGTTGAGGCAGTTGGATCACTTGAGGTCAGGAGTTTGAGATCAGCCTGGGCAATATGGTAAAACCCTGTGTCTACTAAAAATACAAAAATTAGCCAGGCCTGGTGGTGGGCACCTGTAATCCCAGCTACTCGGGAGCCTGAGGCAGGGGAATTGCTTGAACCTAGGAGGAAGAGTTTGCAGTGAGCAGAGATCATACCACTGTACTCTACTCTAGGCAACAGAGCAAGACTCTGTCTCAAGAATAATAATAACAAGAATAAATAAATACATAAATAAAGTTTTTGAACCCAGGAGTTTGAAACCAGCCTTGGTAACATAGTTAGACCCCATCTCCATTATGCTATATATATATAGCAAAAATGATTAGTCATTCACAAAAGCACAAAAATACAGAGTTTAAATAAAACATTTTATTTTGAAAGTACTATGTGTGAGGCCGGGCGCAGTGGCTCACACCTGTAATCCCAGCACTTTGGGAGGCCGAGGCGGGCAGATCATGAGGTGAAGAGATTGAGACCATCCTGGCCAATATGGTAAAACCCCGTCTCTACTAAAAATACAAAAATTAGCCAGTCATGGTGGCGGGCACCTGTAGTCCCAGCTACTCAGGAGGCTGAGGCAGGAGAATCGCTTGAACCCAGAAAGCAGTGGTTGCAGTGAGCCGAGATCACGCCATTGCACTCCAGCCTGGCGATGGAGTGAGACTCCATTTTAAAAAAAAAAAAAAAGTACTATGTGTGATTTTTTTTTTTTTTTTTTTTTGCTCAGTTAACAAATACTTATTGAGTATCTTCTATATGTAACCAAAAATAAATGCAACTTTCCTAAGTCTGGCTGAATGTGCATCATACATAAAACCTAGTCTTAAATAATATGATTAGATAATCCTTATCATCATCTTAATCAACACCGGGTTACTCTGGCAAAAAGGGGAGGGGAAGGATTTATTGAAAGAATACTTGACCAACATTCTAATCCTGTCGAGTCCTTGCCTTTCAAGTAATGAAGCACATATATAAATTATAATATCATATTCGAGTGTACTTCCTAACTTGCTCTCAATGGGAAATTTCATCAGAGCCGTATACATACTAATCTATGCTACTTGGCTGAATTAAACCAAAAGAAACGCTTTCCAGAATATCAATACCTGCTATGGATGTAAAATTGCCGTGGTACATACTACACAAATACTATTCCTCAAGCCATACAGTCAGTAGGTCCAGAAGAGTCCATAGGATTCCAGTAATAAACTACGGACTCAATGAGATAGCTCAGGTGTAAGATAAAGGGTAATAAAGATTCATGACCTGATAGAATAGTTCTACCTGAGGTGTCTGCAGGTTCTGAAGGGCAGGTTTGTGCACAATTAAATATCAAGGAGTGCAGGGCACTCTGCAAGCCGCCTCCTCTGTCTCTTTCTCCACCTGACCACTGTTGGAATAAGATTATGTCTCAGAAGCAGCCACCTATTCCAGGCGAATTCTTTTCCCTCCAGCATAGTGAACAAAAGCTGACATGGAAACCCAGATACGACAGAGTCAGAGTCGGGATTACCCGGGAAGGTTCAGCGTCTGAGTGTGCGGCTGGGTCCCAGCGGGTAACGTTATCTATTACTTACTAACCGGGCTCACAGCTCCACTCATAGGCTGAGGCAAGAAGCTCCAGAAGTGCTCCCCGTCCCTCTCCGCAGAACCCAGGACACTTTTTCCAGATTCTCCTCCAGCATGCCATCCGCACTGCCCACCATTTTTTCTGTAATGTTGTTGTTCTTCACTGCCCCCTCCCTTGACATTCCCGGCTGACTCTGCTTGCAAGCATGGCATCTTGATCAGATCTCAGCTTCAGCACCCTTTTGCTTTGTGCCTGGTAATGGGCCGGCCTTTCGCATTTCAAGGCCCTTCCTAAGCTCCAGAAACTCCATATTGCCTGCGAGGAAGAATGGACAGCCAGGAGCAGGTGACGAAGGATATTTCTGTTTAATACTGAAGTTCCATGTCCCAGACCGGTATCATTAAACTGGGTTCCCACGGAGTCCTGGGGTTATGTTCAGGTGTTTTAGGGCACTGAAGAAAGGATCTTGACCTCTATGTCTCACCCTGTGTTAGTCAGGGGTCTCCAGAGTAACGCAGCCAATAGGATGCGTTTATAAATGGAAAGAGGTTATTATAAGGAATTGGCTCACGCCGTTATGGGGGCTGGCAAGTAAACACCTGCACTGTGGTCTGCGGGCTGGACACCCAGGAGAGTCAAGGGTGCAGAGGAAGTCCGAAGGCAGCCTGCTGGAGAATTCACTTTTGCTCAGGGAGGCCAGACTTTTGGTTCCGTTCAGGCCTTCAACTGATTGTATGAGGCCCACCCACATTTTAGAGGGCCATCTGCTCTACTCAAAGTCCACTGATTTAAATGTTAAACTCATCCCAAAACATCCTCTAAGCTGACACATAGAACTAATAATCACAAACCATAATATTGCAGATCTAAAATGAAAAGATAAGACAATAAAGCATTTTTTAAAAATAGGCTATTTTCTTGCCTGTGTGTTAGAGAAGTGTAGTAAACAAAACACACACCAGGCCGGGCGCGGTGGCTCACGCCTGTAATCCCAGCACTTTGGGAGGCGAAGGTGGATGGATCACAAGGTCAGGAGATCCAGACCATCCTGGCTAACACAGTGAAACCCCATCTCTACATCTCTACTAAAAATACAAAAAATTAGCCAGGCGTGGTGGCGGCGCCTGTAGTCCCAGCTACTCAGGGAGCTGAGGCGGAAGAATGGTGTGAACCCAGGAGGCGGAGCTTGCAGTGAACCCATATCACTGCACTCCAGCCTGGGGAACAGAGGGAGACTCTACCAAAAAAAAAAAAAAAAATCAAAAAAAGGTGCAATGCAAAAAGAAAAAACTGAAATACTGTATTATACTACTGTACATGAAAATTGAGAATTCCTGTCCCCCAAAAGATACCATTAGAGAGTCAGAAGGCAAGCCACTAGATGGGATAATTTATTTTCCAATAAATATATCCTATAAAGTATTCACATCCAGAGATTTTTTTTAAATATCTGTGAATCTGTGAGAAAAAAATAGACACCCCAATGAAAAAGTGGGCAAATTAGTTGAACAAGCACATCACAAAAGTGGTTACATAACTGGAAAATAAATACCATAATGTGCTCTCACTGCCCACCACCAGAGGGGTTAAAATGAACAAGTCTGAAAATGTCAAGTCTGAAGAGCAAAGAAAGCTCTTACACAGGGGTGAGAATGGAAATAATTGATACAACTGTTTTTGGAAAAAGGTTGTTATGTACAAGCAAAGTAGCACATTTGTATACCCTGTGACACAGGAATTCAACTTCTCTGTATAAATTCAACAGTTAGGCAGATACATCCGTATCAAAAGATTTGTATAAGAATGTTGATAGTAGCAGTTTCATATTTACTGAAAAACTAGAAATAACCCAAATGCCCAATAGCAGAATGGAGAAAGAGATGGTGGTATATTTCAATGAGAATAAAATGATCTACAGCCACAAGCAACACCTGAATGAATCTCACAACCACAAATATGAGCGAAAGAAGCCAACACAAAAAGAGGAGCTACTGCATGCTTACCTTCATAAATAAGTTCCAAAGCAGGGAAAAATGTATCATGTTATTAAAAGTCAAGAGCAAGGCTACGCTTGACGGAGACGGATATCAACAACAGAAGCTCAGGGAAGTTTCTGGGGTTCTGGAAGTGTTCTTTTTCCTGATGTAGTCACCGGTTTCATGGGTGTAATTTTTTAATTAAAAAAAAAAAATGCAATAAATGGCCTGGCGCAGTGGCTCACGCCTGTAATCCCAGCACTTTGGGAGGCCGAGCCAGCTGGATCGCCTGAGGTCAGGAGTTTGAGACCAGCCTGGCCAGCATGGTGAAACTCTCTCTCTTCTAAAAATACAAAAATTAACCAGGAGTGGTGGTACACACCTGTAATCCCAGCTCCTCGGGAAGCTGAGGCAGGAGAATCTCTTGAACCTGGGATGCAGAGGCTGCAGTGAGTCGAGACTGTGCCATTGCACTCCAGCCTGGGCAACAGAACGAGACTCCGTTAAAAAAAAAAAAAAAAAAAAAAAAGGAAATAAACTCTATATTTATGATTTGCACATTCTTCTCAAATTTTTTGGTGAAATAATCCATTTAAGCATTATTATAGAATACAGGGCAATAAATGATATGCTACTAGAAGAAAAAAAGACAACAGAAAGTCTTCCTAAATTGAAGTCAGTTTACTACTACTATTGCTTCCTTAAACCCACAGGGCCTGTCATTCTGTCATGGAACAGTTACAATGCCAAGCAAAATTGAAATAATTTGCATGCAAACAGTAGGCAAGGTTGATGAGACATCCTGTGTTGATTCTGCTGATTGATGCTGACAGGTGAGTTAAAGTACTTCTTAGTAACTCCATTTCACTGTTTTATTATTTTAATAAGGCAACAATAAAAAAGTAATAAAGGACCATTAATAATTTAGGAATACATTTTTCTGCGGATAAGAAAGTCTTGGATAGACTTAATGCTTAAATGACATTTATAAATCACCTAATCATTTTATCCTAACTGGTGCCAAGAGTGAAAATGCCTGTGCTTCTGCTTATTTCAGTGAGTCTAACTCATCCTAGATAAAAGGGAGATCAGCTTAGATACTAAAATGTCAGAGAGCGGGTAACAGAAACTCACAGCCCTGAAAGAAAACTGTGGAAACTTAGACCTTCGGGAAAATCAGACATTAATAGAGATGAAGAAAATCAAATTCAGAGACTTACCACATTTTAAAAATGTTAATGTAATGTATTTGACTGTATTTTATGATAAAATATGCGTAACATAAAATTGACAATGTTATCCATGTTTGAGTATACAGTTCAGTGACATTAGCTACACTAACATTGTACAATGATCTCCACCGTCCATCTCCAGAACTGTTTTTTTAGAAACAGGGTCTTGCTCTGTTGCTCTGGCTGGAGTGCAGCGGCACAATCATTGTTCACTGCAGCCTCAACCTCCTAGGCTCCAGAAACCCTCCCACTTCAGCCATCCGAGTAGCTGGGACTACAGATGCATGCCACCATGCCTGGCTATTTTTTTATTTTTTGTAGAGACAGGGTCTTGCTACATTGCCCAGCCTGGTCTAGAACTTCTGGGCCCTAAAGATCCTCCCACCTTGACCTCCAAAACTGCTGGGATTACAGACATGAACCACTGTGCTCAACCTCCAGAACATTTTTCACCTTGCAAAACTTAAATTCTATACCCATTGAACACTAACATTCTCCTCATCTTCTTCCAGCCCCTGGCAACCATCATTTTACTTTGGTCTCTATGAATGTGACTACTCTGGGTACCATATAAGTGGAATCATACAGAATTTGCCTTTTGGACAGGTTTATTTCATAATGTTCTCAAGGCTTATCCATGTCATAGCACATGTCAAAATCCCATGTCTTTCTAAGGCAGAATAATGTTCCATTGTGTGCACAGAACACATTTTGTTTACAGTTTCATCAACCCAGGGTTGTTTCCATCTTTTAGCCATTGTGACACATCTTTAGTTTGAGGGCTTTTGTGATCAAATAAAGATGGCCACATATTCTTTATCACTCCTCCCATCAACAGGTGGGACTGGGCCAGGAGCAGCGGCTCACACCTGTAATCACAATACTATGGGAAGCCAAGGTGAGTGGATCACTTGAGGTCAGGAGTTCAAGGCTAGCCTGGCCAACATGGCAAAACGCTGTCTCTACTGAAAAAAAAAAAAAAGAAAGAAAGAAAAGGAAAAAAATTTTTGCCAGGTGTGGTGACGGGTGCTTGTGATGGCAGCTACTCAGGAGGCTGAGGCAGGAGAATCGCTTGGATCCAGGAGACAGAGATTGCAGTGAGCCAAGATCATGCCATTGTAGCCATTGCACTCCAGCCTGGGCAACAGAACAAGACTGTTTCAAAAAACAAACAACAACAAAGAAAAAGCAGGATTAATGTTCTCTGCCCTGAAATCCAGGTAAGCTTAATGACTGTTTGGCCAATGTAGTAGAGCAGAAATAAAACCGGGCTAGTGTCTGTGCCCAGACTTAAAACGCTGACAGCCTCCTTCCTTCTCCCTCAAGACCACGATGCTGGAGAGACCGCAGATGTGTGTCCTGTCCTCGGTGCCAGTTGAGCCCTGCATTCCAGCCATCCCAGACAAGATGCCAGACATGTGAAGAAAGCCACCTGTGACCCGCTAGACCAGCGCCTCCACTAGATGTAGAAGAAAACTCAGTCACTGTCACCGGTAGCTGAAGACTCACCAAGCTGACCCATGCTCATATCTCTGACCCACAGAATCCTCAGACATAATAAAATGGTTCTTTGAAGCTGATAAGTTTTGGGGTAGTTTATAATACAATAATAGATAACCAGGACTACCTTGTCTCTGAAACTTCAGAAAATCCCTGAAGCCTTGCAGTGAAATATCCCACTAAATTAGGGATATCAGATCTTTAAATATCTGAAGGAGTTCATGGCAGGAGAAACCACCCCAGGGCCAGACTATGAAATATCTGCTCATTCCCAGGCAGGTGTGAAGGAGCAACCAGACCTCAAGAAACATTCTGAACTTCTGGCCCTATGATCCTGAATTCACTCACTCAATAAAGTTGTATCAAACGCATGTTTAAGGCTAAGCATGGTACTAGGCACCTGGGTGACCAAAGTGAGTAAGTCACATACCTGCCATCCCTATCACTGATCTTCCAGTTCTCACCAATACCTTAACCTCAGCTATGTTCTCCGCCATTTCACCATCCTCCATCCCCCAGCTCCTTATTCCAGGATCAACAGATACACTGGGCTGGGCGCCGTGGCTCATGCCTGTAATCCCAGCACTTTGGGAGGCCAAGGCAGGCAGATCATGAAGTCAGGAGTTTGAGACCAGCCTGGCCAACATGGTGAAACTCCATCTCTACTAAAAATACAAAAAAAAGATTGCTGGTAGTGGTGGTGCACGCCTGTAATCCCAGCTACCTGGGGGGCTGAGGCAGGAGAATTGCTTGAACCTGGGAGGCAGAGGTTGCAGTGAGCCAAGATCGCGCCACTGCACTCCAGCCTGAATGATGGCGTGAGACTCCCTCTCAAAAAAAAAAAAAAAAACCAGACACACTGACAGATACAGTGTTTTACTGAAAGCTGGGACATTTTGTGAGCTCTCTTAATACATGAGTGTAGCTCTAAAATGACCTCTACCAGGAAACAGCCCCTTAGCAAGCAAGCAAGCAAATGAGAGAGGGAGACGGAGAGGGAGAAGGAGTGGGATAGAGAGAGAGAAAGGAAGGAAGGAAAGAAGGAGAAAGAGAGAAGAAGGAAGAAAGGAAGGAAGGAAGGAAGGAAGGAAGGAAGGAAGGAAGGAAGGAAGGAAGGAAGGAAGGAAGGAAAGAGGCCAGGCGCGGTGGCTCAAGCCTGAAATCCCAGCACTTTGGGAGGCCGAGACGGGCAGATCCGTGTTAGCCAGGAGATCGACACCATCCTGGCTAACACGGTGAAACCCCGTCTCTACTAAAAAATACAAAAAACTAGCTGGGCGAGGTGACGGGCGCCTGTAGTCCCAGCTACTCGGGAGGCTGAGGCAGGAGAATGGCCTAAACCTGGGAGGCGGAGCTTGCAGTGAGCTGAGATCCGGCCACTGCACTCCAGCCTGGGCGACAGAGCGAGACTCCGTCTCAACAAAAGAAAGAAAGAAAGAGAGAAAAGAAAGGAGGAAGGAAGGAAGGAAGGAAGGAAGGAAGGAAGGAAGGAAGGAAGGAAGGAAGGAAGGAAGGAAGGAAGGGAGGGAGGGAGGGAGGGAGGGAGGGAGGGAGGGAGAGAGGGAGGGAGGGAGGGAGGGAAGAGGGAGGAAGGGAGGAGAAGGGAAAAGAAGGAAGGAAAGGAGGAGGGAGAAGAGAAGAGAAAAGAAGGAAGGAAGGAAGAGAGTGGAAGAAAGGAGATCCAGCCAGGTATTGCTTAATACTAGTATTTTCTAATTAATTTTGTTTGTTTATTTTGATTGTACAGTCTACTAGAAGTTGCCCAGTGTGCATTTTAGAATTCATGAGAGAGACAGAAACTCACCGTTAACTTAGTCTAAGACAACACAGTGAATTCAAAGGGAAACCTGAGCAGAATACAAACAGCTCTTAAGGAAAAATTTCTCACTTTGTACAAGATATAGCGAATCAATGTTTTTCTCATAGGGCTTTAACTGCTTCCCAAGCGTGGCATGATCCCTTCCCCATGTTTAGATCTGTTTTATTTCAGAAGGAAGGCCAGTGAAGTCTTGTTCTTCAAGAGCTCCCTTAACTGACAATGCAGAATGAGTTCATTCTGAAGTCAGGGGACAATGTTTACATCTCCTGGTTTTCTCCTGGGCCTGTCATTTTGCCATGGGCGTGATGACCGCTGTGTATAGACTCAGCGTTTCTTGTTCCAGGGCCCCCAGGTGGAAGCTGGCATATGTGAGCAGACTCATCCTCATCGGAAGAGAGTATCTAGAAGTAGCCCTGGTGACATCAGGCACAGGAGAGCTGTAGGAGCAACCCCTGAGCACCGAGATGCCTCCAGGGCTGCAGGCTTTTCCTCTTTCCATCAGATCTGCTGAGGTCTGATACAGGGGTTCTCTCTCATTTCTCTGATTTACAATGAATTGGTATAGAAGCCCTGTTATCAACTTAGTTCATTCTAGTCCATTACACCATCATTAACAGTGGCTTGATGCACTTGGAACACCCAGAAAATACCTAGAGCCTCCTCGACCCAAGTATCACAAATTTTAAACAAACAAGATGTTGCTAGGGTACTTGTACAAGTCAGCATTCTCCAGGGACACAGAATCCATAGAATCCCTACAGATATATGAAAATAGATTTATTATTAGAGATTGACTCACATGGTAATGGAAGCTGAGAAGTCCCACAACCTTCCATCTGCAAGGGAGAGAACCAGAAAATCAGGTGGTGTAGTTCCAGTCCAAGTTCAAAGGACTGAGAACCAGGAGAGCTAAGGGTATAAGTCCCAGTCTGAGTAAAAAGGCTCAAGAGCCAGAAGCTCTGATGCCCAAGGGCAGGAGAAGACAGATGTCCCAGCTCAAGCAAAGACAGAAAATTCACTGTTCCTCCATCTGTTTATTCCATCTCAGCCTTCAACAGACTGGATGATGCCCACGCACACTGGTGAGGGCACGTCCACTTTACTCAGTCTACAGATTCAAATGCTAATCTCTTCCAGAAACACCAGCACAGACACACCCAGAAATCGTGATTCACCAACCCCCGGGGCATCTCTTAGCCCAGTCAAATTGACACATAAAATTAACTCTCACAGCACTCCCACACATGGCAGGACCCACACAACTGCAGCAGTGAACTCTGGAGAACCAGCAAAGAATATAGCTGAGGGACAAGGTGTTGGCGAGAACTGGAACATCAATGACAGTGAACATTGATCAATGCCTTCAGAATTGTGCTGCTGCACCAAACCCACCACATCAGAACCCCTTGGAAAGGGACACAAGCCCATAATAAGGAAGCCCCCACGGCCTTTGAGTATGGGTTTAGCCTACTGACTCAGGAGTCACATCACAACCAAATTGCTTCCCCTAGCTCCATCTCCCTGTCATTTGTCATCTCCCCACCCGTGGATTCCAGCACCCTTCCCAACAGAATCTCCCCAAGTTGTGATTGGTGTATCTTTTTTTTTTTTTGAGACGGAGTCTCGCTCTGTCCCCCAGGCTGGAGTGAGCGGCGCCATCTTGGCTCACTGCAAGCTCCGCCCCCCGGGTTCACGCCATTCTCCTGCCTCAGCCTCCCGAGTAGCTGGGACTACAGGCGCCGCCACCACACCCGGCTAATTTTTTGTATTTTTAGTAGAGACGGGGTTTCACCATATTGGTCAGGCTAGTCTGAAACTCCTGACCTCGTGATCCCCCCACCTTGGCCTCCCAAAGTGCTGGGATTACAGGCATGAGTCACTGTGCCCGGCCTCCTTTTTTGTTTGTTTGTTTGTTTGTTTGTTTGAGACAGGGTCACACTGTTGCCCAGGCTGGAGTGCACTGGCGAGAACTCGGCTCACTGCAACTCTGCCTCCTGGGTTCAAGCAATTCTCGTGCCTCAGCCTCCTGAGTAGCTGGGATTTACTGGTGCCCCCCACCTTGACTGTCTAATTTTTGGATTTTTTAAATTTTTATCTTTTTGAGACGGAGTCTCTCACTGTTGCCCAGGCTCGGGTGCAATGAGGCGGTCTCAGCTCACTTCAACCTCCGCCTATCAGGTTCAAGGGATTCTCCAGCCTCAGCCTCCGGAGTAGCTGGGATTACAGACACCCGCCACCACACCCCGCTAATTTTTTGTATTTTTTAGTAGAGACGGGGTTTCACTATGTTGGCCAGGCTAGTCTGAAACTCCTGACCTCATGATCCGCCCGCCTCGGCCTCCCAAAGTGCTAGGATTACAGGCGTGAGCCACAGCGCCTGACCAATTTTTGCATTTTTAATAGAAACAGGGTTTCACTGTGTTGGCCAGGCTGGTTTCAAACTCCTGGCCTCAAACTGATATATCCAGCTTGGCCTCCCAAAGTGCCTCCCAAAGATTAGGGGCGTAAGCCACCATGCCTGGCCATTAACCAGTCATTTCTTATCCTTAGACCTTCAAATTTAGGAACCTGGCCAGAGACTCTTACTGAGAAGTTAAGGGGGGAAAAAAAAATATATATATATATATATATCTCTATTACCAAGCCAATGATTGTCAATGATCATTTTCCTCTGCTGAATAGGTTAATTGTTCATGAGCTTATTTTCAGTTAGATATACCAATCATGGCCAGGTGCAGTGGCTGACTCCTGTAATCCCAGCACTTTGGGAGACTGAGGCAGGTGCATCACCTGAGGTGAGGAGTTCAAGACCAGCCTGGCTAACATGGCTAAACTCCGTCTCTACTAAAAATTCAAAAATTAGCCAGGCCTGATTGTGGGTGCCTGTTTTCCCAGCTACATGGGAGGCTGAGGCAGGAGAATTGCTTGCTTGAACCTGGGAGGTGGAGGTTGCAGTGAGCCGAGATCACACCATTGCACTCCAGCCTGGGCAACAAGAGCGAAACTCTATCTCAAAAAAAAATAAAAAAAATAAAAAATAATAAAAAAAAAAAAGGCATGGTTTTAATACCACAATGATGCCAATGGACTTTTTATAGAAGGAAAACAGAGAAAATGGAGCCTGGGTTTTCAAAAAATTATCATAAAATACTCCATAATTAGATGTAATAAGAGGATCCACAAAAAAATCTTTAATAAATATTTGTTCACTTAAGGGTGTTCCACCTTAAGAAATTACTGTCAGGTCCTGGCAGAGAACGGGGAGAAGTTTGGGGGAGGAAAGAAGCCTAAAATTCAAATATTTTCCTTTTTGCCTGCATATTTCTCTTAACCTCTGTTTGAAAGGCATGTTTTATGATTACTAATAAACCTCTATGGTTCTAGGTTCAGATACAGCTCCCTTGAAGAGCCAATTCTATAAGTAGGAGGCATCTTTTTTCCTTGCCCCTGACTTGTAAATGTCTGAGTTTTTTTACATAAAATCTCCCTCCCATCCCACCCCACATTTAAAGTAATAACTTGCCTTTACAGAAATATAAAGACCCCAAAAGTGCTTCTGATAAAAATGCCATTACAATAAAACATGAAGAATATTGGTGGTCTGTTTTTCATGATTTGTGATAAGCACCTCTTATTTCCTCTTTGGGGCTAAAGGAATTTTAGACTGAAAAGAAGTAACCTATGACCCTCCTTCCTTTCTTTTTTCTCTCTTTTTTTTTTTTTTTTTTTTTTTTTTTTTGAGAGGGAGTCTTGCTCTGTTGCCCAGGCTGAAGTGAAGTGGAGCGATCTCGGCTCACTGCAACTTCCGCCTCCCAGGTTCAAGCAATTCTCCTGCCTCAGCCTCCCAAGTAGCTGGGATTACAGGCGTGTGCCACCACGCCTGCTAATTTTTTTGTGTTTTTAGTAGAGACGGGGTTTCACCATATTGGCCAGGCTGGTCTCAAACTTCTGACCTTGTGATCCGCCCTCCTCAGTCTCCCAAAGTGCTGGGATTATAGGTGTGAGCCACCGTGCCCAGTTGACCCTCCTTTCTTTCTTATTCTACGGGCAGAAGAAACTACTGCAGGTCCCTCTAAACACTTAGTGCAAGAGGAAAGAAGGAAAGTGGGAAGAATCATAGATTGCAAGTAGTGGGAAGAACAAAGTACAAAAAAAGAAAATGAATCTAAGGCTAAGACATCTACATCTACCAACAATCTCTGTACCTTTTTATTTTCAGTGAGGACTTACTGGGCATCTTCAATGTTTAGATGTGTGCAAGGCCGTAGAAAAACCAGTATGAGGCCGGGCACGGTGGCTCACGCCTGTATCCCAGCATTTGGGAGGCAGGCGGATCATGAGGTCAGGAGATCGAGACCATCCTGGCTAACACAGTGAAATCCCATCTCTACTAAAAATACAAAAAATTAGCCGGGCATGGTGGCGGGCGCCTGTAGTCCCAGCTAGACGGGAGGCTGAGGCAGGAGAATGGCATGAACCCGGGAGGCGGAGCTTGCAGTGAGCCCACATCGCCACTGGGCGACAGAGTGAGATTCCCTCTCAACAACAACAACAAAAAAAGAAAAACTAGTATGAATGACACACAGTTTCTGCATGCAAGCTCCTGCCATATCGGGGAAGGCGGTCTCTACCTTTCAGCCCCCAGCAGTCCTACCATCATTCAGTTGCACATGCCTGAATCGCTTTTTGTGAGCAGGCTTGTTGTGAGTCTACTGAAAAAGGTCAGGAAGACAAACAGCCTCCTTTAAAATACTGAATACATTGGAGGGTAAACAGTAGGTTGAATTGGTCTTGCAATATCAGCATTTCCACTTTTTGCCACTAAATGTTTATAAGGATTTTAGATTTCTGGTGACGGATATTCTTTAACAAAATTAATTACAATGAAAACTTGGGAATGGTTCCTGTCTCTTTTCCCAAATAAATGTTTGCCTTGATGTGTGCCCATGTTAACACAAAAATTTTTCTCCATCACAGTCCTGAACACTATGACTTGTCTCAAACAAGAATTCTTGTTTTTATCAACTCAAGTCATTGAGAGGGAAATGTGTCTTTTTATTTAGCTTCTCAGTTGCTAATCAATTGCTAATTATCTTTAACCATATTGACCTTCTCCCACTGGTTTTGCCATATAGATTAATGAGTGACATTACAGGGAGCACAATTTCATGCATTGAAAAGAATGGATTCATACATTATTCACTCCACATAAATACATGCACTTTTACTTGGAACTTTAAAAGATCAGAGAAGGAAGCACTGAGGAGAGATACAATCTGACCAAGGCAAGAACTGGGACAGGAAAATTATATATGATGGAAATGGAGAAAGACAGACCAATCTGTGCACAAATGAAGCTCCTGGAAAGGAAGCAAGAACATGAGGGAAGACAAAACAAATAAGAACCTCCAGCTGTGTGTACATCCTCATGGTGCGTGGCAGAATCCTGAGCCCCAGAATCTTGCCTGGTCAAGCATCACACCTGCAGCCCCCTCTGCTGGCTGCCAGTGGGTACATCTGCAAAGAGCAAGTCCAGGCAAATGAACACGCTATTACCATACTCTCTGGTTGGCCCCCATGCTCTCTGGCTTTCTATCCTATGAATAACCAAAAAAAAAAAAAAAAAAAAAACAACTTTATTCTGAACTAGAGGAAAAATAAATAAAAATAAATGGCCTCCTGTGGGCTTCTTTTCCTTGAAATTCCTTTTGTTATCTAGTTAGCCACCTAAAGAAGGAAGAGACAGTTGGTGCATCTTCCAGATCGAAATCAGCTCTGGCTTCTCTTGGGTCGTGAAGAGGAGAGGGAATGGGAAGAAATCTGAAATGAGAATCTGAAGAATATCCTCCAAAAGAGCTAGTGTTGTCCCCAGTTCTCCACACAGAGCTTCAATAACCTCTGGAATTTTCTGAGCAGTACAAATGCCTTTGTTAAGCTAATGAGGTGACTCAGTTTAGTCCCCCTTCATGATGGGTCTGTCACCAGGAAGACCAAGCAGGTAGATAAAGGGTTGGGACTTCCAGCTGCTGGACTGGGAGGAGGCTGGGGGCTAAGTTCAATTGGGCAGTCAATGATTTACTGAGTCAATGAAGCCCCAATAAAATCTTTGAACACCAACTCAGTGGAGCTTCCCCTTGGTCAGTGAACACATTGATGTGCCAGGACGGTGAAGCGCCCCAACTCCCTGAGGAGGTGTGACAGCTCTGCTTGCCATGATTGGATTCCTGACCCACAGAAACAGCTAAATAATAAATATGTGTTGTTTTGAGCCACTAAATTTTGGGGTAATGTGTTACACAGCAACAGATAGCTAATATGCATCCCAATAAGTAAAAATAAATATTCACTGAGTAACTTCACTGAAATTTTAGTATAGGAAATGCAAAGAAACTATGTTAAAAACAACTGGAAAGGAAAATATAGAACATCTACAAAGAACAAAGATTAACAATCAAACATCAGAAAATAACCAATCAAGGCCAGATGCGGTGGCTCACGCCTGTAATCCCAGCACTTTCGGAGGCCGAGGCGGGAGGATCACAAGGTCAGGAGATGGAGACCATCCTGGCTAACATGGTGAAACCCCGTCTCTACTAAAAATACAAAAAATTAGCCGGGCAAGTTGGCGGGCACTGGTAGTCCCAGGTACTCGGGAGGCTGAGGCAGGAGAATGGCAGGAACCCGGGAGGTGGAGCTTGCAGTGAGCTGAGATCTGTCCACTGCACTCCAGCCTGGGGGACAGAGCAAGACTCTGTCTCAAAAAAAAAAAAAAAAAAGAAAGAAAAGAAAAGAACCAATCAATAAAATGCTAAGAAACAATAAGTATCTGCCTAAAAGTCAACACCCAGCTACTATCATCAAAGAGTAAAGGGCAATTAAAGACACTTCAGAGACGATCTACAACTCACAGATCTTTGATGAATAAACTTTTTTTTTTTTTTTTTTTTTTTTTGAAGGCGGAGTTTCCATCTTTTCACCCAGGCTGGAGTGCAATAGCACAATCTCAGTTCCCTGAAACCTTTCCCCTCCGGGTTCAAGTGATTCTCTTCTCTCAGCCTCCCTAGTAGCTGGGATTACAGGCTCCTGCCACCATGCCCGGCTACTTTTTGTGTTTTTATTAGAGACGGGGTTTCGACACGTTGGCCAGGCTGGTCTTAAACTCCTGACCCCAGGTGATCCACCCACCTTGGTCTCCCAAAGTGCTGGGATTACAGGTGTGAGCCACTGCACCCGGCCTGAATAAACTCTTAAAAGATGCATATCAGAAAGAATACTGAACCCAAAGAAAGGAGTAAAATAAGTAAGGATGAGTTGGGAATTGCCATATATGTCGGTATATTTAAACACTGACTATATAAAACAACATAATGAAAACTTGGGGGAAATTAAAAACATTTTGGAACTAAGTATTGAAGAAAATACCACGTAAGGAAGGAAGTTATTAATCAGAGTTAATTTTTTTTTTTTTTTTTTAAGACGGAGTCTTGCTTTGTCGCCAGGCTGGAGTATAGTGGCAGGATCTTGGCTCACTACAACCTCCACCTCCCAGGTTCAAGTGATTCTCCTGCCTCAGCCTCCTGAGTAGCTGGGACTACAGGCATGCACCACCACACCCAGCTAATTTTTGTATTTTTAGTAGAGACGGGATTTCACCATGTTGGCCAGGATGGCTCAATTTCTTGACCTGGAGATCCGCCCGCCTTGACCTCTCAAAGTGCTAAGATATCAGCTGTGAGCCACCACGCCCGGCCTAATCAGAGTTAAATGTTCTTAAATCTATGTGTGTGTGTATGTGTGTGTGTTTTGTGTGTGTGTGTGTGTGAAGAAAGGGGTCTCAATATGTTGCTCAGGCTGGTCTCAAACTCCCAGGGTCAAGTGATCCTTCCACCTCTGACTCCCTAACTGCTGGGATTACAGGACTAGAGGCACAAGCCACCATGACCAGCTGACCCTTGAACAACATGGAGGGTTAGGGGCACCAATCCCTTGGGCTGTCAAAAACGCACTTATAACTTTTGACTCCCTCAAAACATAACTACTAATAGCCTACTACTGACTGGAAGCCTTTTCAATAATATAAACAGTCAATTAACATACTTTGTGGCCGGGCGCAGTGGCTCACGCCTGTAATCCCAACACTTTGGGAGGCCGAGGCCGGTGGATCACGAGGTCAGGAGATCGAGACCATCCTGGCTAACACAGTGAAACCCCGTCTCTACTGAAAATACAAAAAATTAGCCAGGCATGGCGGCGGGTGCCTGTAGTCCCAGCTACTCAGGAGGTTGAGGCAGGAGAATGGCGTGAACCTGGGAGGAGCTTGCAGCGAGCCGAGATCCCGCCACTGCACTCCAGCCTGGGCAACAGAGCGAGACTCCATCTCAAAACAACAACAACAACAACAACATATTTTATATGTGGTACATGCTATATACTGTATTCTTACATTAAAGTAAGCTTAAAAAAGAAAATGCTATTAGTAAAATCATAACGAAAAGAAAATATATTTACTATTCATTAGGTGGAAGTGGATCATCACAAAGGTCATTTTTTTTTTTTTTTTTGACACAGGCTGGGGTGCAATGGCACGGTCTTGCCTCACTGCAACCTCCGCCTCTCAGATTCAAGTGATTCTCCTGCCTCAGCCTCCCGAGTAGCTGGGATTACAGGCACCTGCCATCACACCCATCTAATTAAATCTCACCCAGCTATAGACTCTCACTCTCTTGCCCAGGCTATAGTGCAGTGGCGCAATCTCAGCTCACTGCTGCCTCTGCCCCCCAGGTTCAAGTGATTCTCCTGCCTCAACCTCCCATGTAGCTGGGATTATAGTCACCTGCCACCATGCCTAGCTAATTTTTGTATTTTTAGTAGAGACAGGGTTTCACCATGTTGGCCAAGCTAGGTAGAGGGGTAGAGATATTGACTAACTCTAGACTTTAGACTTTGTTAAATACACAATACACTGTGCTTTTTTTTTTTTTTTTTTTTTTTTTTTTTTTTTTTTTGAGACGGAGTTTCATTCTTGTTGCCCAGGGTGGAGTGCAATGGCATGATCTCGGCTCACCGCAACCTCCACCTCCTGGGTCCAACGATTCTCCTGCCTCAGCCTCCCAAGTAGCTGGGATTACAGGCATGCACCACCACGCCCGGCTAATTTTGTATTTTTAGTAGAGACGGGGTTTCTCCATGTTGGTCAGGCTGGTCTCAAACTCCTGACCTCAGGTGATCTGCCGGCCTTGGCCTCCCAAAGTGCTAGGATTACAAGTGTGAGCCACCATGCCCGGCCCACTGTGCATATTTTAAAATGAGGACAATCACTAAAAGAATAGAAACAGAATAGTAAATTACAAATCAGCAGATAGAAAAGAGGTAACTAGAACTATAAAGATAACTCAAGTGATCCAATAGGAAAGAAAAATAGGCTGGGCGTGGTGGCTCATGCCTGTAATCCCAGCACTTTGGGAGGATAAGGCAGGTGGATCATGAGGTCAGGAGATCGAGACCATACTGGTTAACACGGTGAAACCCCATCTCTACTAAAACTACAAAAAACTAGCCAGGCATGGTGGCAGGCACCTGTAGTCCCAGCTACTCAGGAGGCTGAGGCAGGAGAATGGCGTGAATCCAGGAGGTGGAGCTTGCAGTGAGTGGAGATCGCACCACTGCACTGCAGCCTGGGTGACAGAGCGAGACTCCGTCTCAAAAAAACAAAAAACAAAAAAAGAACAACCAAAAAAAATGTAAATAAATAGAAACAAAATAAAAGAATAATAAATAGAAAGTATAAGTAAATCTAAACATATTTAATCATAAAATAAGACTATCCTTACAAGTTCAATGATAGAAACTCACCATTGAAATTAAGAAAAAAGTAGTTTATAGATATGATAAATAATATAGATATACAGATAGCTATAAATATGTATCAGGAAAACATTAAGCAGAGGAAATAGCTTTGTGACATCTCTGACCACTCTGGTTCAACATTTTTTTTTTTTTTTTTGGAGATGGAGTTTCATTCTTGTCACCCAGGCTGGAGTGCAGTGACGCCATCTCAGCTCACTGCAACTTCCACGCCCCGGGTTCAAGCAATTCCCCTGCCTCAGCCTCCTGAGTAGCTGAGATTACAGGCACCCGCCACCACACCCAGCTAATTTTTGTATTTTTAGTAGAGATGGGGTTTCACCATGTTGGCCAGGCTGGTCTTAAACTCTTGACCTCAGGTGATCCACCTGCCTTCACCTCCCAAAGTGCTGGGATTACAGGCGTGAGCCAGGGCACCCAGCCCCAATCCGGTTCAACTTTTATGTAACAAAGTTATGAGTTGTTTTTCAGTTGCCATGGACCCCCAGGTTGAAGGTCATGTAACCTGAGTAGGACCAGATGAAGTGTGCAACCACAACGGGAACCTAAGTGCTCAGATGGAGGAGTGGGGACTGATTTAAGAAGAGGACACCATATGGCAAGATCCAGGATCCAATCAGATCAAGCTCCGACATTACCCCCATGGAAAGAGCCAGTCAGATCATGACTCCTGGTATCACCTCATTGCAACAATCAGCCAGATCACGCCTCATCACCTTATGTTTGTAAAGCCTGCCTCAGCCCCTAGCTTGGGGAGACAGATTTGAGCCTTTTGTTTCCTTGTCAGTTGACTCACAATAAACCTTTTCTTTTCTCAAAAGCTGGTGCCATTGTATTGGCCTCTATGTGCATAGGCCAGTGAGGCATTGATTGCTTCTAATAGTTTTAATGCTGAAAAGCAATACTAGAGTTAAAGAGAGCCATATAAGGAGGAAGGGATCAATTCACCACAAAGATGATCACAACTTGTGTGAACTCGTGCGGCCTTAACAATATAGCCTCCAAACATGGATTTTTAAAAAAACTTTCCAAGGAAAAATGGTCAAATCTACAGTCATACTGAAGAGTTTAATATATGTCTCTTAGCAAGTGATATAACCAGCCAAAAAAGAAAAAAAGGTTCCAAACATATAAACAAATCAATAAACAAGCAAAATCTAATGAGCATATATAGAACCTTGCACCCAATAATTATAAACAAATTTTCCTTTCAAGTACGTTATATAGGGAACAATTACAAAAATTGATGGCATTCTTAAGTTGTTCAGGAATTCTCGACCAATGTAATTGATTCAATATCATACTGACCATGTTCTTTGACCATTAAGAAATAAAATCGGCCTGTAATCCCAGCACTTTGGGAGGCCAAGGCGGGCGGATCACAAGGTCAGGATATCGAGACCACAGTGAAACCCCGTCTCTACTAAAAATACAAAAAATTAGCCAGGCGCGGTGGCGGGCACCTGTAGTCCCAGCTACTCAGGAGGCTGAGGCAGGAGAATGGCGGGAACCCGGGAGGCGGAGCTTGCAGTGAGCCGAGATCGCGCCCCTGCACTCCAGCCTGGGCAACAGCGTAAGACTCCGTCTCAAAAAAAAAAAAAAAAAAAAAAAAAAAAAAAAAAAGAAATAAAATCGGAAGTAAACATCCAAAAGTTCAACAAAAAGAAAGTTATATAGTTAGCACTTAAGAGCTTCTAAAATGTCATTGCAAACAAAGCTTTACGAGTCAGCATATTCCTCTTCTCCTCCTGGAAATCATAAAGAAGCAGCGAGGATAACCAAAGCCACTTTTATAAACCCCATTTTTTCAGCGAAACTAGGAGACAGATCTAACCCACAGACTACAAATTATCTATAGAAGCTGCCAAAAGCCACTGAAATGGGGCAAAAGTTACTCAAGAGGAATTGAAGAGAAGAAAACACAGTGAAAGTTGATCTTGTAAAACATCATCAAAAACGTGCTCCCTGGGGGTGAAGGAAAAACAAAAGGCAACAACTATATCCCTTATTTGCAACAATTTATCCTCTACTTGCAACTGTGGGCGTAGAAATGGCAGAGGCAGGGTGTCCTGTGTGGTTCAGGGAAACCAAGAGCAGGGATAACACAGGAGTCATGTCTGTCTCTGTGACCACCAGAATTCATCTTTCAAGTTTAAAAATGACAAACAGTAAATAAACATACAAGAACTCAGAACATTGTTCCCATGAGCCTTCCTGAGGAAATTAATAAAGGATGAATCTCAGCCAACCAAGTTAGGGAAATAACAGAAAAAAAAATGGCTGACTATATAGAACTAAAACATAAACAAACACAAAGTTTAAAGTAGTAGACTGTAATATGCATGTTATGTTCCCTGACAGCACAGAAAAGATTCGGTTAGTAGAAATGTGACAGGAAAGTGGGAAGAAAGCATGGAAATTAGGGTAAATTCATTGAATGCTTAATCCAAAATAGCTAGGAAGTTCTAAAATACAGCTTAGAGCTAATGAAGTAATGAAAATCTAAACATCCATTATAGTATTAATACGATGAATAATAATATTAATAAATGTAAAATAGGTGGTTGAGGAATGGAAATGGGGAAAAAAGCTAATTTTGTGATTGTTCTTAGAAACTAATAGATATTCTTTAAAGAAATAGAGTTCTGAGGTAACTATATGATTATATGAAAGTAACCTTGAAATAAAAATACCAACTTTACTAATTACCCAAAAAAATTAAGAAAAGAAACAGAGCAAAGAGTTCACAGTTAACTCTCTCTACATATTTTGTTTTCTTTTTCTTTTTTTTTTTTTTTTTTTTTTTTTTTTGAGACAGAGTCTTGCTCTGTCGCCCAGGCTGGAGTGCAGTGGTGCGATCTCAGCTCACTGCAACCTCCGCCTCCCAGGTTCAAGCAATTCTCCTGCCTCAGCCTCCTGAGTAGCTGGGATTACAGGTGCTCGCCACCACACCCAGCTAAATTTTGTATTTTTAGTAGAGACGGGGTTTCACCATGTTGGTTAGACTGCTCTCAAACTCCTGACCTCGTGATCTGCCTGCCTCAGCCTCCCAAAGTACTGGGATTACAGGAGTGAGCCACTGCATCTGGCCAATACTATATTTTTAATATACTTTATTTTTTAGAGCAATTTTAGATCCACAGCAAAATTGAATGGAAGGTACAGAATTCCTACATATCTGCCCCCACATGCTCACAGCCCCCCCCATCAAAATCCCTACACAGAATGCTATGTTTGTTACAGTCAATGAAACTACATTGAAACGTCATTATCACTCGGATCCCATAGTTTACATTTGGGTCACTCTTGGTATTGTATATTCTGTGGGTTTGGACAGACGTATGATAATGTGTATCCACTATTATAGTACCATACAAAGCAGTTTCATTTCCCCCCAAAATTCTCTGTGTTCTGACTGTTCATCCCTCCCTCCCCACTAAGCCCTGGCAACCACTAGTCTTTTTCCTGTCTCCATAGCTTTGCCTTTTCCAGAATGTCATAGAGTTGAAACCATACAGGATGTAGCCTTTTCAAATTGACTTCTTTTACTTGGTAATCTGCATTTAAGCTTCCTCCTCCATGTCTTTTCATGGCTTGATAGTTCATTTCTTCTTCTTTTTTTTTTTTCTTTTTGAGACGGAGTCTTGCTCTGTTGCCTGGGCTGAAGTGCAGTGGCACGATCACGGCTCACTGCAACCTCCACCTCCTGGGTTTAAGCCATTCTGCTGCCTCAGCCTCCCCAGTAGCTGGGACTACAGGCGTGTGCCACTATGCCTAGCTAATTTTTGTATTTTTAGCAGAGACCGGATTTCACCACGTTCGTTGGCCAGGATGGTCTCGATCTCCTGACCTCATCCCGCCTCAGCCTTCCAAAGTGCTGGGATTACAGGCATGAACCACCGCACCCGGCGGATAGTTCATTTCTTTTAGCGCTAATAGTCCATTGTCTGGATATGCCACAGCGTGTATATATATCCACTGACCTATTGACGGACATCTTGAATGATTCCAAGCTTTGGCAACTATGAATAAAGCTGCTGTAAATATCCTTATGAAGGTGTTTGTGTGGATATCAGTTTTCATTTCCTTTGGGTAAATACCAAGGAGCACAATTGCTGGATCATATGCTAAGAACATGTTTAGTTTTGTATGAAACTGCCAAATCATCTTACAATTTGTAAACATAGCCGGGCGCGGTGGGTCACGCCTGTCATCCCAGCACTTTGGGAGGCCGAGGAGGGCGGATCACAAGGTCAGGAGATTGAGAACATCCTGGCTAACACGGTGAAACCGCATCTCTACTAAACAAAATACAAAAAAAATTAGCCGGGCGCAGTGGCGGCACCTGTAGTCCCAGCTACTCAGGAGGCTGAGGCTGGAGAATTGTGGGAACCCGGGGGGCGGAGCTTGCAGTGAGCCAAGATGGCGCCGCTCACTCCAGCCTGGGCGACAGAGCGAGACTCCGTCTCAAAAAAAAAAAAAGATTGTAAACATAAAAACAGAACGCAAAGTGTTAAATGTGATACAACCAAGACCAAACGTCACTTTCATATTAAAAAATGCAAGGGGACTATTATAAGAGACATATTTTGGGACTGGATCACACAACAAAATCTTATTTTAATCTTAAAAAAATGCTTACAATTCAGCATGCAGCCGACATACAGGCACTCTGTGTAGGTCTGCTCTTTGGAGACAGCTATGGACACTAGAGTAGCCACTAAGCACAGTGATTTATACTTTAATTTGATCTCTCTCCCGCTTGTGTACAATGGAGTGGATTCAAAAGCTAGCCTGAGGCACAGCTGGGCAGTCCAGGAGGTCGGCTGTGATCACCCACTTCCTTCCAGTTATACTTGCCTGACCCTCCTCGGACTCCCTGTACCTCCTCCACCCTGCATCCTGCTCCTATCCCCGTCTCCTAATTTGTACATGGGATCACAGGTATCAGGAATTCGTCCTTCTCAGACTCACAAAGATACAAATAAGACACTCTTTAAGAGACTTCAACAAGGAGATACCACTTCACACCCATTACGATGGCCATCATCAAAAAGCAAGACCAAAAAACCTCAAATGTTGGTGAGAGGTGGAGAAATTGAAACCCTCATGAATTACTGGTGGAAATGTAAAACGGAGCAGCCGCTGTGGAAAACAATATGATGGTTTCTCAAAAAATCAAACATCAAATTACCATATGACGCAGCAATTCTATTTCTAAGTAGGTGCCCAAAATAATTGACAGCAGAGACTCAAACAGATACTTGTTCACCCAGCTTAATAGCAGCATTGTTCTCAATAGCCTCAAGGTAGAAGCAACCCAGCTGTCTATCTTTGGATGAATGGATAAACAAAATGTGGTCTATTCATACGATGGAATATGATCCAGCCTTAAAAAAGGAAAGCAATTCTGACACAGGCTACCACCTGGATGAACCTTGAAGACATTATGCTAAGTGAAAAAAGACAGTCATAAAAAAGAACAAGGAGTGGCTGGGCACGGTGGTTCACGCCTGTAATCCCAGCACTTTGGAGGCCGAGGCGGGAGGATCATGAGGTCAGGAGATCGAGACCATCCTGGCTAACACGGTGAAACCCCCTTTCTACTAAAAATACAAAAAATTAGCCAGGCGTGATGTCGGGCGTCTGTAGTCCCAGTGAGCCAAGATGGCGCCACTGCACTCCAGCTACTGGGGGACAGAACGAGACTCAATCTCAAAAAAAAAAAAAAGTGAGGGGTTAGTGTTCAAAGGGGAAGATGAAATTGTGCTTAATGCCACTGAACTGCACACTTAAAAATGGTGAAAGGGGTAAATTTTATGTCCCATTTATTTTATCATAATAAAAAAAATTCAATCTTGAATGACTGGATTTTTGACTCAAGGCAAATAGAAGGGAACACACATTTTGAGCAGTATGTGGAACCGAGTGGTCTCACTCAGTCAATCACTGTTGTTTAAGTGCCTGCTTTGTCCCTTACACTATAATGGAAGTTCAACAGTCCATTTTGAGGACAAACCAGTAAAAAAGCAATTTTATTGAAGACTGGTAAGTGCTTTCAGAGGATAAATATAAGCTAGCACATTGGAATGATGACAGAGGACCTGCCCAGACCTGTGGACAACTCCATGCAGTTTTTATGGAGCACAATAAACCTGGCCTGCAGTTCACACCTTTTGAAGAGTATATCAGTGCAGCGCAAGGGGACGGTCAACCAAGTAACATTTTTAATATTCCATGTGACATTAGCTTAAAATTGGGGGCTTTGCTATGACATATGAGGTTGGTATTTCCTTCAAAAGAAATATGCAAAATCTTTTCTCCCTTAAGCCACATGTAGGACTTCTCATTAATAATGTTAGTTGGCTTATTGCAAGGTGCATATTAGTGACCTGGAAAGGGCACATTCCTCACAGCAGCATCTCCCTTTGATAGACGCAGGAGGCAGATAAGGGAGGATCCCTGGAGAATCTCTGAGCCGCCCACAAGTGTTTACATCAGATGCTTTTGTGAAGATGAGGGAACCTTCCCAGGGCCTTGTCTGGACTTGCCCACAATGTACTGGGGGCCCGCCTGCGCTCTGGGAGAATGGGGTGGAGCCACTGGGATTTGCGCCTTATGTAGAGGGGAGGAGCCTGGCCTCTTCAGCTCGTGTATGAGTGTCTGTGTGTGTCTGTGTGTGTGTTTGGTGGCCTGGTATTCAATCTGTGAGGTGGGAGCCTGTTGGCAGGACCCCCCCCCCTTTTTTTTTGGCCGACAGCTTTCTTTTAATAAGTTCTGCTCTCCTCACCTTTCGATGTATTTGTGTGCCTAATTTTTCCTGGTTGTGTGGTGAGAACCTGGATTTTAGCTGAATTTAGGAGCAAAAAACTCCTGCATCACTTTGATAGCTCCCCTGTTCAGGTGGCATGTGGGTGGGGCATACAGCCTGTTTTCCTTCATAAAAACTTTTCACAGAGGACAAAATGGGGTTGAAAATGAGTATAGAGTTCTTATTTCTTTCTTTGATTTGACAGTAGCATTACTGCTACCATACATAGTCCATGAAGAGAAATATAATCCGTAGGGTGACATGCTGTTTTTTAATGCTTTGGTCACATGTTGCCAAGTTCCTTCCAGAAAAGTTGGCCCATTCCTAAGCAATGCATAGGAATTGGACACGTTATTTTCTGGGAAAGAATATGGGGCAATTGGACCAGGCGCAGCGGCTCACGCCTGTAATCCCAGCACTTCGGGAGGCCAAGGTGGGTGTATCACAGGGTCAGGAGATTGAGACCCTCCTGGCCAACATAGTGAAACCCTGTCTCTACTAAAAATACAAAAATTACCTGGGCATGGTGGCACGCACCTGTAATCCCAGCTACTTGGGAGGCTGAGGCAGGAGAATCGCTTGAACCAGGGAGTTGGAGATTGCAGTGAGCCGAGACCATGCCACTGCACTGTAGTCTGGTGACAGAGCGAGACTCCATCTCATCTTTTTTTTTTTTTTTTTGAGACGGAGTCTCGCTCTGTCACCCAGGCTGCAGTGCAGTGGCGCGATCTCGGCTCACTGCAAGCTCCTCCTCCCGGGTTCATGCCATTCTCCTGCCTCAGCCTCCCAAGTAGCTGGGACTACAAGCATGTGCCACCACACCTGGCTAATTTTTTTTTTTTTTTGTATTTTTAGTAGAGACAGGGTTTCACCATGTTAGCCAGGATGGTCTTGATCTCCCGACCTTGTGATCCACCTGCCTCAGCCTCCCAAAATGCTGGGATTACAGGCTGTGAGCCACCACGCCCGGCCAAGACTCCATCTTTATATATATATATATATGGGGCAGTTGGTTGGAAGCTTTAGGGGTCCCTAAAAGATAAACTCACTGAATTTTTTTGAGGGCATATGTGCACTTCTATTTTCTTACCAAAAAAGCCAGGAACTACAAATGGTCCATTCTTTTTTTTCTGTTTGAGAGGGAGTCCCGCTCTGTCGCCCAAGCTGGAGTGCAGTGGTGCGATCTTGGCTCACTGCAAGTTCCGCCTCCCAGGTTCACACCATTCTCCTGCCTCAGCCTCCCAAGTAGCTGGGCCTACAGGCGCCCACCACCATGCCCTGCTAATTTTTTGTATTTTTAGTAGAGACGGGGTTTCACTGTGTTAGCCAGGATGGTCTCGATCTCCTGACCTTGTGATCTGCCCACTTTGTCCTCCCAAAGTGCTGGGATTACAGGCGTGAGCCACTGCGCCTGGCCAAATGGTCCATTCTTTCTATCTTTCTATAGCAGAGGCAAATGCTTGTGGATGTGTTGTTAATGTTGCTTTTCTTTCCTATAATGCAATAGGTTGTTACGAAAAGAATCCTGGGCTCTTATGACATGAGTCTAAAGCTAAGAAAACGAGTGCCTAACACACCCTCTAGGAACCATGTCTTCAACTGCAGTAGCTCCTTATTTTTCCCTGGACGCCCCAACCCAGCCATGCCACTTTTAACCATTTCCACCTTGCTTTCTCTGCATTTATGTCTCATTTGATGCCTGCCTGCTATCTCTGATCTCTGCCTGCCCTGACTTTTGGATTGGTGCCTCGTTGCTACTACTTAGCGTCAGAGTTCTTGTCCAAACAGCACTCCTCGTCCTCTGAGTCCTGTACAGCAGGTAGCCCTTTCCCTCATCCCAGGACCTGATCTCCATGGCAGATTCTGGCCACAAAGGAGTCTGACCCAGGTCAACCAGCCTGGGCTGAGCCCAGCAAACATGCTCAAAACATACATGGTATATAATAGATGATAAAGTGAATGACATTGAATGAGATATGATAGAAAGGCATCGTTTTTCTAAAACCTGGTCCAAATTTTCCCCTTATCCTACAGAAAATAGGAACAGAGAGAGAGAGAAATTCTCATTTTCTGGTTATTGAACTAAATTACCTGTCTAGTTAGATTGCAGGATTCTTATTAGGTTGTCTTTCTGGAGGCTGGTGCTAGAGTTTGACTTATAACTCTACCCACAACTGCTCTACCCACAGCCCCTTCTCCTTTCTACCATCCCTTAATTCTATTTTTTTTTCCTTTTTTTTTTTTTTTTTTTTTGAGATGGAGTCTCGCTCTGTGGTCCAGGCTGGAGTGCAGTGGCACAATCTCGGCTCACTGCAACCTCTGCCTTCCAGGTTCAAGTGATTCTCGTGCCTCAGCCTTCCAAGTAGCTGAGATTACAGGCACACGCCACCAACCCGGCTAGTTTTTGTATTTTTAGTAGAGATGGGATTTCACCATGTTGGTCAGGCTGGTCTCGAACTCCTGACCTCGTGATCCGTCTGCCTGGGATTACAGGCATGAGCCACCTCGCCTGGCCGCACCCCTTAATTTTCAATTACCATCCTCCACTCAAGCTAATGATCCTATCTTCCAACTCTGAACCCAAACTTTTCATGTCTTGCCCAGCTCCCTTCATGAAGCCAAGTGCCAGCTCAATAAGTAAAGTGTTGGCCCAAAACCAAACTGCCATCTGTGCTGGGGTCTCCAGTTCACTGTGGCCTGGCTCCAGTACTGGGGTGCCTGACCCTGGTCATCCAGTTATTGTTCTGTCTTTCCTACAGACTTCCTGTTTGCTGACCATCTGCCTGAATTCTGATTCAGAACACGCATTTTCCTAACCAGGTCAGCCTGCTCTGGTATCAACGTTTGTTAACGTTATAGCAATAAGTGACTAAGTCATGGTCAACTGGTTAACCTGATAAGGTAGTTTTCCACTGCAAGAATAATAAGCCAAATAAATCTGGCCCATTTCTCTCATATCCTTACTATATTAAAACAGGAGTTGGTGGCCGGGTGTGGTAACTCACACCTGTAATCCCAGCACTTTGGGAGGCCGAGACATGCAGATCACAAGATCAGGAGATCAAGACCATCCTGGCTAACACGGTGAAGCCCCATCTCTACTAAAAATACAAAAAAATTAGCCAGGCATGGTGGTGGGTGCCTGTAGTCCCAGCTACTCACGAGGCTGAGGAAGGAGAACGGTGTGAACCCGGGAGGCGGAGCTTGCAGTGAGCCGAGATCACGCCACTGCACTCCAGCCTGGGCGACAGAGCAAGACTGTCTCAAAAAAAAAAAAAAAAGAAAAGAAAAGAAAAAGAAAGAAAGAAAAAAAAACAGGACTTGGCAAATTTCTGTAAGGGACCAGGTAGTAGATATGTTAGACTTTGCAGGCCAAGAGGTGTAATCGAGGATATGTTGTAGATATTATATAATAAGAAATAAACCAAATTTCTACAAATTTTTATTGATTAAATTAAAATGTAATAATAATAATTTAATAATTTATTTTTCTAATATAGGTCTACTATGGAGAAGAATAAAATTCTTTTTTGAAGACTGGGTAATGCTTTACTTAATTGGGAACCAAAGTTAATGCTCCCTATCACCAAAGTCAAGTACAAATGTTCATTTGTTTGTGTTTATGGCCGGGCACGGTGACTCATGCCTGTAATGCCAGCACTTTGGGAGGCCAAGATGGGTGGATTACCTGAGGTGAGGAGTTCAAGACCAGCCTGGTCAACATGGTGAAATCCCATTTCTACTAAATATACAAAAATTAGCCAGATGTGGTAGCACGCACCTGTAGTCCCAGCTACTCTGGAGGCTGAGGCAGGAGAATTGCTTGCACCTAGGAGGCAGAAGTTGCAGTGAGCCGAGATTGTGTCACTGCACCACAGCCTGAGCAACAGAGCAATACTCTGCCTCAAAAACAAAAAACAAAACAACAACAACAACAAAAATGATCATTTGTTTGTGTTTATCTGTAATTAGATTTGGAGTATTTCATCTTTGAAATTTCATCATCTTGAAAATGTCTTTTCACATGAATAGGAATGACCAAGTACTGATATAAATCCATGAACATATGATTTTAATGGAGAATATTCATCAAAAGGATACTTTAGGATTCTATTGGATTATTCTCTTGATAGTTTTAGCATGTTGCTACATTGCTACACTACAAATGAATCACTTCTAGTTGAAAGCTAGGTAGAAGCTCCTCAATTCCACAGTTTAATACATTTTGAAGTATAGAAATTTCAATCCATATTTGCATTGAGGATAAAACTGTAGTTTGAGCTTAGAAATTATACCCACTACACAATTGTGTAAGAATAAAGGTCTTACTTCTTGCTTTAAGTTTTTACATCACTTCAAGTGTATAAGCAACTTGACATTATTTGTGATCCAAATAACATGTTATTGTCAAAATCACTTTCCAGCAATGTAAATTTCATACACAAGTAATGTTTTGCCTTGAAATTTTAAGTTTATTTAAAAATATTATCGAGTCTGGAACAAAAATTAATTTCCAAAGCCATGTAGTATTGAAGGGAGTTCTCCTCATTCAAATTCATTTAATCTTCACCATAGAGTTTTACCACTGTTAAGCCACTGAAAACACGTCAGGACATTCAGCTTTTATATCTGACAACATTTTACAGAAGTGACAATGGTAAAGTCTACCAAGAGCAATGAGAGTTAACATTGAAACTATTGATTCAATAATATATGATATATTCAAATATTTTCTCCATTGTGCCTGCTGATGATAAAATAAATAACCATAGGCTTTAAACCCTTTGCATTTTCACAAGCTTTGTAAATTTGTCTAAGACTTTTTCTGCTTCACACATATTTGACCATCATCAGATGTAACACATCTTATCAGATCCCACTTCATGTTGTACTTCGTGTTTTCTGTGACCCTATTCTCATCAGAAGTGTTCTCAGTAGACTATTCATCGAGGCTAATATTTCATCTTTTTTTTTTGAGATGGAGTCTCACTCTGTCACCCAGGCTAGAATGCAGTGCAGTGGTGCAATCTGGGCTCACTGCAAGCTCTGCCTCCCTGGTTCATGCCATTCTCCTGCCTCAGCCTCCCAAGTAACTGGGACTACAGGCACTTGCCACCACGCCCAGCTAATTTTTTGTATTTTTAGTAGAGACGGGGTTTCACCATGTTAGCCAGGATGGTCTTGATCTCATGATCATGTGATCTGCCTGCTTGGCCTCCCAAAGTGCTGGGATTACAGGCTTGAGCCACCATGCCTGGCCTAATCTTTCATTTTAAACTCAGCATTGACTCCTTAAATAACAACTGAGAAGCATTAGTAACATCTTTCAACTCATTAAGAACCAAGAGAGATCATTTACTTTGTTTTTGATACTGCTATTTATCCCAAATTCCCCAACTCTTTGAGCAACTATTCTTGCCGAAAGGCTAATAGTCTTATTTCCTCTGGACACAGTCCAGGGTTTATTTTCTCTGGACACATTCCTTTGGCTGCTAATCAAACATGATGTAATTAACTTACCATCAATAAATAGCTCTCCTTGCTTGGTTAACAAATGAGCCTCATAGAAAATCACTTTGCTTGCAGCATTTTTTTGTTTTGTTTTGTTTTGTTTTTTGAGATGGAGTTTCGCTTTTGTCACCCAGGCTGAAGTGCAATGGCACAATCTCGGCTCACTGCAACCTCCACCTCCCAGGTTCAAGCAATTCTCCTATCTTGGCCTCCCGAGTAGCTGGGATTACAAGCACCTGCCATTACGCCTGGCTGATTTTTGTATTTTTTAGTAGAGACCGGGTTTCACCATGTTGGCCAGGCTGGTGCTGAAGGCCTGACCTCAGGTAATCCACCCACCTCCCAAAGGGCTGGGATTACAGTCGTGAGCCACCATGCCTGGCCACAGCATCATTTTTATTGTTCATTTTTGTGAAGAAATTCAGCTATATTAAAATATTCTATTTTAAATTATCTAATTTTCCAGACCATTGCCTGTCTTTAAGTTAGGAAGATTGTGATATGTGCTTAGTCTGGTTATGATGATGCATATTGTATTTTTTTAGCACAACTATAGTGTCATTCTACCATAAATATGATTCTTTGTCATCTAATTCAATAACAAAATAATCAACACTGCTATGCCTTAAAAGTGTGACATTCCAGGAGGCTGAGGCAGGAGAATGGCGTGAACCTGGGAGGCAGAGCTTGCAGTGAGCTGAGATCGCGCCACTGCACTCCAGCCTGGGTGACAGAGCGAGACTCCATCTCAGGAAAAAAAAAAAAAAAAAAAAGGTGTGACATTCAAAGTCCTCTTTTTGGCCGAGCGCAATGGCTCACACCTGTAATCCCAGCACTTTGGTAGGCCGAGGTGGGTGGATCACCTGAGGTCAAGAGTTCGAGACCAGCCTGGCCAACGTGGTGAAACCCCATCTCTACTAAAAATACAAAAATTAGTCTTGCCTGATAGTGGACGCCTGTAATCCCAGCTACTCAGGAGGCTGAGGCAGAATTGCTTGAACCTGGGAGGCAGAGGTTGCAGTGAGCCGAGATTGCACCACTGCATTCCAGCGTAGGCAACAGAGAGAGACTCTGTCTCAAAACAAAACAAAACATAAAAACAAAGTCATCTTTTTCTTTCCTTTTCTGTTTTGTTTTCACATAATGGGTATGCATTGGGTAATAAAATAAATATTACAGCATGGAGATATGTATGGCACTTGAAATAGTGTCAAGTTTTGAGTTTCCTATGATTTGTAATGTGCTGAGAAGAGCATGACGCTACAAAAACCCCACTCAGGTCTATCGTGGCTACACAATTCTGCCACTGTAGCCCAAAAGTGACCACAGACAGTTCATAAATGAATGATCATGGATATGTTCTAACAAAACTTTAAGTATGGACACTGGAATTTGAAGTTCATATGATTTCATGTGCGACAAAATATTAATTAAAAAGCAAATTCTTTTCAGCCATTTAAAAACGTAAAATCCATTCTTAGCTCATGGGCCAAACAAAAACCGATGGTCAGCTGGATTTAATTCTCAGGCTGTAATTTACTGATCCCTGTATTAAAACAAACAGCAGGCAAGCCAAAGTTAAAAGTTATAAAAGTTAATACAAAAATTAGCTGGGCATGGTGGCAGGTGTCTGTAATCCCAACTACTTGGGAGGCTGAGGCAGGAGAATCACTTGAACCCAGGAGGTGGAGGTTGCAGTGAGCCCAGATCGCGCACCACTCCACTCCAGCCTGGGTGACAAGAAAAAAAAGATAGAAAATGAGAGTGACGGTGTCTAATCTGATTCCAACATTTGAGAAATTGTGCAGTGGCAGTACCCAATAGACTATCACATCCCACTAGTAAGTAATTGTGGTTATTTAAAAATGAAATATATTTTTTAAATTATGCATTTCTTCAAATGGCTCCTAAATTGGTAGGCCAAACTGCTTATTAGTTTATTGTAACTTCTCTACTTAGTAAACAGAACTCTTAGATATATTTTCGAGTCTAGGAATATTTTGAAAAAATTTTGAAGACCCTAAGGGATCTATGCACCTAACAAATTTGGAAACCTATCATCCAGACTGTGATTTAAGTGAGGGCTAGCTCCTTCTGAAACAGGTGGGGCCTCTCTGGGGAAGAGAGAGCAATTCTCCCACCCAGGTCAAAATCCTCAACCAAGAAGCTGGGAGTAAGGATCCATGTGCCTGGGACTCTTCTTTCCTAATAACTTGGAACCTGTGGGGAGAAAAGTAGAAAACGGAAATAACCCAAAGGAAGTAAATAAGAACTGAAAGACAAGCAAATAGAAAAATGACGACGGGGAGTCTGAATTTCCACGCTGCTGTTTTCTCTTTTTCCTTCCTCCAGACCCGCATGCCTTCTCGACAGTGTGTTTCCCCATCACTTCTAATCCCAGGCTTGTTTGTTGATTTACCTGGGCTGTTACAGTGGAATTTGGTTTTATTGAATTCTCAGCATGAAAACAATCCTTGCTGAAAGCAAAATTGTGTGTAAAAGTATCTCTTCCTTCTAGACAGTGATATGAGCAGGCTCTGTGAGTGAGGAGTGGGAGGTCTGCCGGAAGTAAATCATGGAAGGGACATCCACCACCCCCATCCCATGGAGTTGTTCACATCAATCACCTAAGCACACCCACAGCCACAGAGCTGCAAAGAGGGAGAGCTGTAAGAAAATTCACCCCCTCACCTACCTGTGTCGGGCCCGCTTCCTTCTTCCATGAAGACCCAACCCCCTGTGCCATCTGGGCTGTCAAAGAGTCCTGGGAGCTCCTATCCTTCCAGTACCTTGATGCATGTCACACGTCAGCCATTCGGCTCGCCATGCGTCCCGGCGTGCAGCCTGCAGAGCCATTCCCTCTGCCTACACCTCCATCTCTCCTGTCCGTCTGATAAAAATCTACTCTTCCAAGAGCAAGTACCCTCTTAAGCCAAATAAAGATTCCTTTTTTTACGCCTGCAATGAAGCTGCCGCTCATTGGCTGCCTTTGGCTTTGACCTAGTCACAGTGAATTGCAATAGTCTGCTGTGCTTGTCTGCTGTCTATCAGGCTTTGACCTTTGGGAAGACAAGGCTCTGTCTCTTTTATCTTTGTCTCACAATCGCCTAGAATGGTTACTGGCACTTAGGAGAAGTGGATGAATATCTGTTGATTTATAAATGAATCATTGAGGGCTGTCAGCGTCTTTCCTCTGCGCTGTTGAGGAAAGCTGAAGAGACGGCTAGCCCTCCAGCTCTATGATGACAGGTAGCTTTGATTTAGCACTTTAGAGCTTTTTCATGCACACGAATCCATTAGTTTTTCTAACAACTGCAAAGGAAGTATTATTTTGGTCACTTGCATATAACTTCTAAAATGAAGTTTGGAAACATTACAAGACCTAACCAAAGACACACAGTTATTAACTGGCAGGTATGGAACTTGCACTTAGCCTTAGTGAGCACCAGTCCACCATCCTTCCTTTAATAATACCATTTGCTCTGTGAAGCCATGCATGCCATGCTAGTAGCTCTTCCTTCTACCTTGCATCTGAGTTGCATAAGGCAGTGTTTGAGCTACGGCTCCTTGGTTAGAAACCATAGAAACAGATCCAGATTCATTTAAGAAAGGGCGTTTATTATAATCATGTTGAGGGTCCATAAAAATCTATGAGAGGCTAAAGAAACGGTCAGCCTACTAAGGGAAGTGAGATGCTAGAGTCATAACAACTGCTGCAAAAACAGACCTAGCAGGACACCCAGACTGGGAAGAGTCCATTGCAGCAGCTTCTTGAATCTCTGAGTCATTCTTTCGGGAGTCAAAGTTCTGGCAGATGGTTTCATTGGCCAAGCATCCGTCATTTGCACCTCTATAGCTGTACTTGGTGGGAGAAAAAGGACCTGGTTCCTTCAGTTTCAACAGTGGGAGAAAGGCACCCATACTTACCATCCCCTCCATGACTGCACAAAATGTGGGATGAATAATTCCCCAAAAGGCAATTGAGTGTGGATGGGTAATGGAAAAAATGTTGGATGATAATAAACAAACAAATAAATCCAACACTCAAGAATATTATTATTGATTTTGGAGCATTTTACATAGAAAAGAAACAGAAAAGAGAATGTGTTCACGTTGATTGTTTTCCTGAATGGAACTATAATCATCGTAACCAACATAGTCATCCATATTTAAGAGTCAAGTAACAGTGCTTTCAACTCACACATAAAATCTCAAAATGTGAAAGATTTCAGGCTGCTGTACCATAGATGTTTAATGAAATTTTTTTTCTCTTCCTTTCTTTCTTTCCTTATTTGTTTTTCCTGGCTTTATTAAATTATAATTGACAGATACATATTTCTTTCTTTTAAATGTGTCTACCTTCCATTATGTGGTGTGATTACATACCTTTGAGGGCTTATGTATCTAAAAAGTCTTCCCTAATTTGATCATATCTTTTTATCAGTAACATTGTCTGGTTATATTTGCTTGACTTTGGCAAGTTCGCTTCCGGGATATCAGGACACTGTGGACATTAAGTTTCTTCCCATATTGTTGTTTTTTCCCCCAGATCATCAGGCAACCTGAGCTTTGCAATACCCAGAATTGATCACAGTCCAAGGTCCTTTTGCAATCACGATTATGTCTCCATTTCTCATGTGTCTATAACCTTGTTGTGACCTTCAGTCATTTCTCATTTAAGGTTATTTTTTCCTGGTTTGAAGCATGATTGTGGCAGTCATCATACTGAATGATGCTTGTTGAGACTGGCCACAGTGACAGAGTGAACTCTGGCTATCACTCAAGTTTCCATTGATCAGTGAAATTTCAGGGGGGAAATCAATAATTAGCAATTTCTTTTTCTTTCCAAAATATTGAAGGAAACAAAGACATGTGATCAGTTATTTACTACCCCAGTTGGTGCAGAGAAGTTAGGAGCTTACCCACAGTCACTTAATCTTTCTCCGCTTTAATGAATCTCCAGCACTGACTTCAGCATCAGGTCAATTTGACTGATTGCTGTGGGACTTGCCAAAATTACCTACTGCCCTTAGTTGTTCAATTCCAGAAACTGGAAAATGACTTTGGAAGGTAACTTTAGGAGGAAGACCATTTGTCCTCTATAGTCTAACCACCACCCCAAGACCCCCTACCATCCTCTTTAGGAAACAGGAGATAGGGCTGGAGGCAGGTGGGCTCTGAAACCTGAAATAGGTTGCAGCAAATATTCCTATAATCATAAAATACGCAAAAAGCATCCTTTAAATGTGAAGTATTTGGTTGAATCGTATGACATTGCCACTTTTGTAGACTAACGACAGTCAAATATCCGTGATTTCACATATTTTAACCTAAATAAAGCTGGCCAGGCTCTGAGGATACAGCAGAAAGTGAGGCAGATATAGCCTTTGCCCTTATGGCAGGGAAAATGACATCAAGCTTTGTCACATTACATGTTATTAATTATGTCGTGGGCTCTGCCACAGAGCAGGTAACAGAGGAACATTCCACTGGGGGTTGTTCTGGGACGGCTTCTCTGCAGAGGTGGCCTGGGGGTTTCATGCTGAATGACGAGCACAGGCTGATAAGCAGAGGCTGGAGGAAGCGGGGACATTTCCGGCCCAGGGGACCACCCCAGAGGGAGCTTGGGGAGCTGGGTAGTGATTACAGATACAAAGATGGGATTTATCAGAGCACCACACAGGTCCCTGGGAGGCAACAGCCCTCAAGTGAAACTCCCAGTGAGACATTATAGAATTCTGAATATTTTATAATGGCATTTATCTCTAGAAGCAAGAAAAACGCTATGGTTGATGGAAAGACCAAATATAATTAGATACGACGTCAATAACTTTGCACGGCACTAATATGTCTTACGGAATTAATTTAGAGTTTACAAAATGGAGATTTCGGTTCCACCTGATTTAGGAATTTTACCATTTATAGATGAGATTGTAGTGATTATTCAGGTGTCATGAACAGAAGGGAAGAAGCCAAAATCAATTTTTCTAACAAGATTCTCTACGCTGCTTGCAAGCTTTTGTGTTTCATCAAATATATATTTGGAGTTATTTTTCCCCCAGATGAATTAATTCTCCATTTCCTGGTTTAAAATATTTCCTTTCCTGCTCAGCTGTCTCATCTCTGAGAGTGTTTTTATTTTTCATCTGCATCAAGGATGTTCACCTAAAATGGGCCCTCTGACACAAATTTACACGTACCTGTTCCAAAATTCGGGTTCATTTTGGGGGTTCAGAAGCTTTTCTTCTTTAGGAAGGAAACACAGCAAAGTGGTTAAACATAAACACTAACAAACAAAAAAGCTGGGCTTTGGAATCAACAGCCCTGGTTCTGATTCCCACTGCTGTGTAACATGACTTTGCACAAGACACTTGATCTCTCTGAGCCACAATTTTTGTTTATTTTTAAAAAGGAAGATAATTTTAAAAATCTGCATGATAGAGTTTTTATGAGCAGTAAATGTGATAATGCATATATTCACTTAACAGAAAGCTTGGCATGTATTGTGCTTAGTAAACAGCAATCATCATTGTGTTCAATATTATGTGCAACTTCATGATTTTTCTGAAGTAATGAATAATAATAACTTTTATTGAACATACCCTTTTAGGCTAGGCACTGCTCTGTAAATTTAACATGTATCACCATATTATTTTAAACCCCCTCAAAGTTGATCTCATTTTTATCAGTTTGGGGAATGCAGTAGTGTAATGCAGTCTTCAGAGTACAGTTTTCAGAGCCCGGAAGACCTGAGTTCCATTGCTGATTCTGTAATTTATTAATAGCAAGACCTTGGGACAGTCGTTTAGTTTCTCTGGGTCTTTGTTTCCTCATCTGAAAAATGGGCTACACTCATCAGCTTATATAGACTTTGTGGGAACTGAGTGTGACATACATGAAAATTACAAAGTATAGGCCAGGCGCGGTGGCTCACGCCTGTAGTCCCAGCACTTTGGGAGGCCGAGGCAGGTGGATCACAAGGTCAGGAGATGGCGACCATCCTGGCTAACCTGGTGAAACCACGTCTCTACTAAAAATACAAAAAATTAACCGGCGTGGTGGTGGGCGCCTATAGTCCCAGCCACTCAGGAGGCTGAGGCTGGAGAATGGCATGAACCCGGGAAGCGGAGCTTGCAGTGAGCTGAGATTGCGCCACTGCACTCCAGTCTGGGCAACAGAGCAAGACTCCGTCTCAAAAAAAAAGAAAGAAGAAAAGGAAATTACAAAGGACAGCTCCTTATGCATAGTAAACATAAAAAAATCTTAGCCCTTTTTATGATTTTCACAAGGAAATCGAGGCTCTAAGAGAATAAATAGTTTATTAAAGGCAACAAGTGTCAAAACCAAGATCTCAGGGCAGCTCTAAGTCCAAAGTCTGAGTAAGTAACCTTGACCCCTGTTATTCTAAACACTGAAAAGCTTGTGTCCTTGCCCTTGTTGGACACAAGTTGGCTAAATAGATTGTGGTTTTCAGCTACCATGTTCACTACAGTTATCAGTTGCCTTGTTTTCCCTAAGGGTGGTTACTTACACCTTACAAAATCACCCATCTGAACTCCAGGACTTTGCAATAGCAACTGGATAAGGAATGAACCGTGGAGATAAATACACAAGGATAAGAACTGGCTGCCCTCACATGAAATCCAACATCTTTATAAAAGTAATATGAACATGCTGAAATAATAAGGGCTTTTCTGCTTCTAAGAAGATACATTACCTTCCAAATAAAGATGTTCTGCTTATTACTATTTTTTCTTTTTTGAGATGGAGTCTTGCTCTGTTGCCCAGGTTGGAGTGCAGTGGCACGATCTTGGCTCACTGCAAGCTCTGCCTCCCAAGTTCACACCATTCTCCTGCCTCAGCCTCCTGAGTAGCTGGGACTATAGGCGCCCGCCACCAAGCCCGGCTAATTTTTTTTATTTTTTATTTTTAGTAGAGACAGGGTTTCACCATGTTAGCCAGGATGGTCTCGATCTCCTGACCTCATGATCCGCCCACTTCTGCCTCCCAAAGCGCTGGGATTACAGGTGTAAGTCACCACACCCAGCCTCTGCTTATTACTATTTTAATGCATTAATTAAAGGCAGGTCATTATTGAACACATTCTCATTAGTTATTTATTTCAAATATGCATATTGGTGGGCAGGTTTTGTGGTACACAGTAAGGGTCCCTCAAATATGAACTTGAGGTTAGATGCTATTTTCCCAATAAAATTAAAAGAAAGAGTTTGCAATAAATAAGCCCAGTCATGTGGAGAAGGAATTACCCACCCTAATTGATCATATGTAGTCACTGGGAAGTGTTGCTTATTATTTAAGAAAAATTAGGTCAGGCACAGTGGCTCTTGCCTATAATCCCAGCACTTTGGGAGGCTGAGGCGGGAGGGTCACTTGAGCTCAAGAGTTTGAAGCCAGACTGGGCAACATGGCAAGATCCTGTTTCTACAAAAAAAAAAATAGAAAAATTATGCAGGCTCAGTGGTACATGCCTGTGGTCCCAGCTACTTGGGAGGCTGAGGTGGAAGGATAGTTTGAGCCTAGGAGATCAAGGCTGCAGTGAGCCATGCTTGCACCACTGTACTCCAGCCTTGGCAACAGAGTAAGACCTTGTCTCAAAAACAAAAAAAAAAGAGGGGGATGGGGGGATTATAGCTATCTTACCTAGTTTGCAGAATAATAATATTAGGAGATGAAGACTTAGAGTAATTTAGATGTTAGCCACCATGGTAGATTCATTCACTTATCTTTGCTAATTAAATTTCCCCAACAATTTGAGAAGCGTCTTACACTCACAGTAAAACCGTATATCATATACAGGTGAGACAACCAAAGTACAAGGAGGCTATGTCATTTGCCCAAGAGCACAGTGATGAAATCTGAGTTGAAGTCTGATACCAAATCCCATATCCTCTCAATAGAAAAGTAAGAATTCGAATGTTTCCAATGCTACCCAGAGAAAAGTGTGCCTATGAGAACTTCTCTACAGCAGCTCTCTCATCACCCTCAGCAGATTTCAGTTCTGGTGACAAATTCCAATTTTCCATTCTCTGGGTCAGTCTCTGTAAGATATGTCTAGTTAATCACTGTAAACTCAGATAAACAGAATGTTCCAGAAACACTTATGCTCTCAACAATTCCATCAAGAATTCAACCCATATTTATCAAGTTGCTATAGGCCCAGACACTACACTAAATGCTATAGGTTGTTTAGACTCAAATAATTCATCTTTGATGAATGCAAAGATAAATTGAGTCCTTCTCTGCCCTTAAGTTTAGTACAGACGCTCACAACTTCTCATCACAAGATCCAAAATCGACTGAAGAAAATCCAGGGAGGTGAGTTTTGTGTGGAACAGAACAGAAGGGCCTCTGGTTCAATAGCCCTAACATGATCTAAGGCTATCACAGGCAGCAAATGTAAAACCCTGTGTCGAGGGAAGGGGAACGTCACCTTGTTACTGTAAGTGAAGGTAGCAGTCTGGGTTCTACACTCAGTCTCTGTTGACAACCCACAGCAGGAGGGCCTCTCATTACTCCCGCAGGAAGCAGCGGGAGGTTCTGCCCTTCCCACTGGGCTTCCGCCAGTGCCAGCCTGGGAGCATGATGCTCCTCAGACCCCGAGGTCATTGGCCAGCCCTCGCCTTTCTTCTGCCTTCCAGGGGATTCTTCTGTTTGCTTTATGTGTAACGTCCAGGGTTTTTAGTTGACTTAGCAGAAGAATAGAGAAAAGTACTTCTACTCCATCTCCCAGAAACCACTTGTCAATCCAAAGCCAGCTTGCCCTTGGAGGGGCTGCACATGGCAAAGGTTGAAGGTTGTGTCCAGCATGTGTCACCTGCAGTTGAGATGGCCCCATGGGTGCTTCCTGCCCCTCCTGCATCTTGGTCTCACTCACAGCAAAACCATGTCCCATCGTAACTAGCTGGTTCCTGGAAAGGCAGACAGGCTGGGACTTAGATGAGAAAACAGTTGTTCATCTCTGGATTTAATTCTGTTGTCTCCAGCTACAAGAATAACAAGCCATATGCTGTACTGTATTCCTGGCTAATACCCAGCAAGGAGGAAATGAGCACGCTTATGAATTATCCTGCTGATGTTCTCCAATTTGCAAATCCAAGTGTTATTTTAAGTACTATCCCTGCCAAAATAATCATTTCCCACCACTGATGCTTCATTTTGAAAATAACCTTAGAAATTATCTTCTTTATATTACATGTTCATCTTTACATTTTGAATCTATTTTTAACCCACAAAGGTTAATTTTGCAATAGTCACTGACTTACAAGAATCAATGCTGTACTGGCTGGCTAAAAAATTGCCCTTGCTTGCCAGTATGCAGTGAAAACAGAAAAGCAGTTATTACCAAGGTCTACTTAGATAATCAAAAATATTTCTGGCACGGTGGCTCACGCCTGTAATCCCAGCACTTTGGGAGGCCAAGGCGGGTGGATCACAAGGTCAGGAGATCGAGACCATCTTGGCCAACATGGTGAAACCCTGTCTGTACTAAGTACAAAAATTAGGCCGGGCGTGGTGGCACGTGCCTGTAGTCCCAGCTATTCGGGAGGCTGAGGCAGGAGAATCGCTTGAACGTGGGAGGCGGAGGTTGCAGTGAACCGAGATCACGCCACTGCCTTCCAGCCTGGGTGATGAGCGAGACTCCGTTTCAATCAATCAATCACCTTCATCTGAACTCTAGAGTTCCAGGTACCTGACTAGGACACTTAGGATTTGCAGCAGTGGAGGGGAAGCACTCCTGTCCACCCTCCCTCTTCATCTGCCTTCATCCTTATTTAGAGAGACATTTCTGGAGGGCCTTTTCCTTCAATGCAGGACATGTGACCTCAAAACCACATGGCTCTTCTCTCCCCACATCCACCCACTTGTCTTGACTTGCAAACTCAACTTTCCCTCTGGTTCTGGGGTGTGACTTGTCAATGGTGGGATTTAACAACTCCAGACTAACATTGGGAGATATAACCATGACACGATTTTCCAGCCCCAGCTCTGGTAACCATGACCTCCACTCCTCTCCTGCTACTGTTACTTCTAGTGTTTCAGTCCCCCCAAGTACTCAGGACCACTCCCAAAAGCACACACTAGCTTGTCGTCACTAGATCCTTATCAACTTTCTAATGACAATTTCAGAAATCTCAGTCCAGGATGCCGACCTCCAGCCCTCCTGCTCATTTATTCTTGCAGCAGCAGTTCTTCAAGGCCACTGACACTCCACCCCACCGACGCCACCATTTCCTCCATCCTCCTCCCGCTCAGCACTTAACCTCACTCACGGCTTAGCTCCCACAGAGTCTATGCTCCAAGCACTCTTTTGCCAACACTGAAAGTTCTATTGTCCCATGGTTTATCCTCCTCACTGAAAGTCCCTGTTGTTTCGACTGGAAATGTCTACTCATCCTGAAAATTCCCCAAAGAGCTTCTTGTCTTTATATACAGACCCTCTGCCCTGTGGAGTGAATGCCACTCATGATTTCCCGACACAATCTGCTTGTTTTCCTCCCTTGCAATAAAAGTGAGTTTCCTACCACATTACTTGCTAAATATTGAAGAAATAGGAATCCTAGATAGACAAACTTATCGGGGGAACCAGTCCCCAATATTTCAACATAGCTTCTTTCTATTTTCCCTAAGGGTTGCCTGGTCTGAGAAATAAAGAGAAAGAGTACAAAGAGAGAAATTGTACAGCTGGGCCTCCAGGGGTGACATTGCATATTGGTAGGATCATGGTGCCCCCCGAGCCACAAAACCAGCAAGTTTTTATTAGGGATTTTAAAAGGGGAGGAGGTATACGAACAGAGAGTAGGTCACAAAGATCACATGCTTCAAAGAGCAATAAAGATCACAAGGCAAAAGCAAAATTAGAATTACTGATGAGGGCCTATGTTCTGCTGTGCGCATATTGTCTTGATAAACATCTTAACAGGAAACAGGGTTCTAGAGCAGACAACTGGTCTGACTAGAATTTACCAGGCTGGAATTTCCCAATCCTAGTAAGCCTAAGGGTACTGCAGGAGACCAGGGAGTAGTTCAGTCCTTATCTCAACCACATAAGACAGACACTCCCAGAGTGGCCATTTATAGACCTCCCCCAAGGAATACATTGCTTCCCCCAGGTATTCCTTGCTGGGAAAAGAATTCAGCGATATATCTCTTACTTGCACATCCATTTATAGGCTCTCTACAAGAAGAAAAATATGTCTGTATTCTGCCTGACCCTGCAGGCAGTCAGACCTTATGGTTATCTTCCCTTGTTCCCTGAAAATCGCTGTTATTCTATTCTTTTTCAAGGTGCACTAATTTCATATTGTTCAAACACACACGTTTTACAATCAATTTGTGCAATAGTGGTCCTGAGGTGACATACATTCTCAGCTTACGAAGAAAACAGGATTAAGAGATTAAAGACAGGTGTAAGAAATTTTAAGAGTATTATTAGGGAAGTAATAAATGTACATGAAATCTTCACAATTTATGTTCAGAGATTGCAGTAAAGACAGGCATAAGGAATTATAAAAGTATGAATTTTGGGAACTGATAAATGTCCATGAAATCTTCACAATTTACGTTCTGCTGCTGCAGTTCCAGCCGGTCCCTCCATTCAGGGTCCCTGACTTCCCACAACACAAACTCAATCACACCACATATGAGATAGCTTTATCTATATATATTTACAATTTTTTAAAAATTACAAATAATTTCAGTTCCCTTTACAAAGGCTAAAAACTCAATAATTTAAGGTTAAGTGGGCTGGGCACAGTGGCTCACATCTGTAACCCAGCACTTTGGGAGGCCAAGGCAGGCAGATCACCTGAGTTCAGAGGTTCAAGACCAGCCTGGCCAACATGGAGAAACCTCGTGTCTAATAAAAACACAAAAAAATTAGTCAGGCATGGTGGCACACACTTGTAGCCCCAACTACTCAGGAGGCTGATGCAGGAGAATCCCCTGGGCAACAGAGCGAGACTCCATCTCAAACAAACAAACAAGAAAGGTTAAATGATAAAGCCACTATGAACCTTTCTAGTTACACAAAGGTGAAAAATAGACAGGTATAAACTAAGTGGACCCACTCTGTTGAGTCCAAGAGGAAAAAATGGAATTCTCCTCTGTCCACGACTTTGAGTAAAGACAGAAAGATACTTTGCAATGTGTCTTCTTTACCTGCCAACTTGTGATATAGAGACTGGAAAAAGGTTACTAGTTAGTAGCCAATGGCATGGCCAAGGCTCAGTCAAGCTAAACTAGAGACTTCACAAATAAACACATCAGCCATGTGTTGGCACACCCAAGACTCTTCTGCTTTGTGCAACTCTTTTCTTTGTGTGTGGTTGTTTTTTGAGACAGAGTCTCACTTCAGTGCCCAGGCTGGAGTGCAATGGCACAATCTTGGGTCACTGCAATCTCCCCCTCCCAGGTTCGAGTGATTCTCCTGCTTCAGCCTCCCAAGTAGCTGGGATTACAGGCATGCAACACCATGTCTGGCTAATTTTTGTATTTTTAGTAGAGACAGGGTTTCACCATGTTGGCCAGGCTGGTCTCGAACTCCTGATCTCATGATCCGCCTGCCTCGGCCTCCCAAAGTGCTGGGATTACAGGCGTGAGCCACTGCGCCCGGCCCGAGCAACTCTTATACCAGAGTCTGGCTGTCTGGGGAAAACAAGTGATCCCCAGAAAGATGCAGGAGAAATGAAGATACCAATATTTGTTAAGTGTGTTCTGTGAGCCAAACTTTCTATGTTCTCTGATTCTCCAAAAAGAAAAAATAGTCCTTCAAGATGAATAATGTTACTCCTATTTGAAAGATTTGGAGACATAGAAAAGTTGAGTAACTTGGCCAAGACCAACACGATGCCGCTTCTAGTAAACAGCAGAGAAGAATGTGATGGAGTGGCTCTGGTCCTCCACCCGTCACCCACCTGCACTCAGTTTCCCGCCATGAACGGAGGCGTCACGTGTTTGCCATTCTCCAAGTCATTAAGCTAAAAGAAACTTCTGGGAAGTAAATTAGTCCGGGAATATCAACAAGGCCACTGCAGAGAGACTGACACTTTACATATCGCCTAATATATGTGTTTATGTAAATGGCAATAAACAAGCCTGATTTACATCAGTATCTTCAATATAGTTTCCCTTGACTTTGCATAATGAATTTTAACCTTCGACTTTGGGTAGGTGAAATGTAGATACAAAAGTCAAAGCAGTCGGGGAACGCATGCATTCAGAAATGGGAAACACCAGCCGGGTGCGGTGGCTCACGCCTGTAATCCCAGCACTTTGGGAGGCCAAGGTGGGCAGATCACCTGAGGTCAGGAGTTCGAGACCAGCCTGGCTAATATGGTGAAACCCCGTCTCTACTAAAAATACAAAAATTAGCTGGGTGTGGTGGCGGGCGCCTGTAATCCCAGCTACTTGGGAGGTTGAGACAGGAGAATTGCTTAAACCCGGGAGGCAGAGGTTGCAGTGAGCCGAGACTATGCCATTGCACTCCAGCCTGGGCAAGAAGAGCAAAACTCCATCACAAAAAAAAAAAGAAAAGAAAAGGAAAGGGAAACACCAATAAATAAGCAGTTGCCAGACTCCTGGAAAATGTGGAAAAAAATAAAAGGGAGCAAGAATTCTTTAGATCCCAGGGAGGGACAAATGAGAAAACAAATCGGAGATAATGTCCATGGTGAGTCAACTGAAGGTTGAACTCGATAGTTTCCAAGGTTTCTTCCCGCGTAACAACCTGTGATTCGATTCTATCAGCAGGGAAAATAGTGAGTGAGAAACGGGACCTTTGCAGTGAGACTTCAGTGAGCCCCCCAGTATCAATATCCCATCTCTTTCCTGGGCTCCAAAAGCCAAGCTGACTCCCTGGAACCCTCACCGCGAATAATGAACAATGTTGGCTCTTTGCCCAGCGAACGTTCATCTTCCAGAACCCAAGGCCACCTCCTTACACCTCATCAAAGTGAAAGTCAATTAATGTGACTGCTCTCTCTGAAAGGAGAGAAAGCATTGGCTCAGTTAGCTTCACATTCGGCTGCGTTCATCACACATTTTAAAAAGCCAGACTCTTACCAATGTTCTCATGACAATTCTGGATGAATATTCCCTATTTTTTATTTGTAAATCATCTCTATTGAGGTATAATTATACACAAAAAGCATGCATTTTAAGTGTCCAGTTTCTTGTGTTTTGACAAATGTATGCACCTGTGTAACCATCAACACAATTATGACATAGAATATTTTTATCAACCCATGAAGTTCCCTCCTTCCCCAGCCCCAGTCAGCCACTGATATGCTTTCTGTAGTTACAAATTGTTTTTTACCTTTCCTTTTCTATAAACAAAACCACACGCATGATCATATTTGTATCTGCTTTCTTAAGCTCAATATAATGTTTTCAAGGTTCATCCATGTTGTTGCAAGTATCAGTAGCTCTTTTTTTTTTTTTTTTTTTTTTTTGGTGAGATGGAGTCTCGCTGTCACCAGGCTGGAGTGCAATGGCATGACCTCGGCTCACTGCAACCTCTGCCTCCTGGGTTCAAGCGATTCTTCTGCCTCAGCCTCCTGAGTAGCTGGGACTACAGGCACGTGCCAACCACACCCAGCTAATTTTTGTATTTTTAGTAAAGACGGGGTTTCACCATGTTGGCCAGGATGGTCTTGATCTCTTGACCTCGTGATCCACCTGCCTCAGCCTCCCAGAGTTCTGGGATTATGGGCATGAGTCACCCCGCCCAGCCATCAGTAGTTCATTTCCTTACATTGCTGAATAATATTCCATTGTACGGATAACTATGGTTTATTTATACCACACTCATCTGTTGATGGGCATTTAGGTTGTTTGTAGTTTGGGACTCTTATGAATTAACATACAATGAACATTCATGAACAAGTCTTTGTGTGAACACAGGTTTTGACATATCTGGGATAAATAGCCAGGAGTGAACTTTCTGAGTTGATGGCATGTGAATGTTTAACTTTATAGTAAACTGTTTTCCAAAGTAGTTGTGCCACTTTACACTCCTACCAGAAGTGGGCAAGAGTTCTAATTGCTCTGCATCCTCATCAGCATTCTGTATTTAGTTTCCCATTTCAGCCACTACAGCAAGTGTGAAGTAGTATACCATTGCGGTTCTAGTTTGCATTTTTCCCTGATGACTAATGATGCTAAGCATTTTCACTGGCCAGGTACTTATCTTCCATTCAAATCTTTTGTCCAGTTCTCCCTATTGTGTTCTTTTTATTAAATAATTTAAGTTATTTAAATATCTTTAGACTGGGCATGGTGACTCACATCTGTAATCCTAGCACTTTGGGAGGCTGAGGCAGGAGGATTGCTTGAGTCCAGAAATTTGAGACCAGCCTGAGCAACACAGTAAGACCCTGTCTCTATAAAAAATAGAAATAAAAATAGAAATTAGTCAAGCACCATGGTGTGCACCTACAGTCCCCACTACTCCAGAGGCTGAGGCAGGAGGATCACTTGAGCCCAGGAGTTTGAGGCTACAGTGAGCCATGATCACAGTACTGCAGTCCAGCCTGGGTGACAGAACGAAACAGACCCTGTCTCACAAAAAACATTATACAAGTCCTTTGTCTAATATAGGCATGGTGAATATTCTCTCTCAGCCTGTGGCTTGCTTTTTTCTTTTCTTTACTTTTTTTTAGACGGAGTCTCGCACTGTTGCCTGGGCTGGAGTGCAGTGGCGCAATCTTGGCTCACTGCAACCTCCGCCTCCCGGGTTCAAGCGATTCTCCTGCCTCAGCCTCCCGAGTAGCTGGGACTACAGGCACCTGCCACCATGCCCAGCTAATTTTTTGTATTTTTAGCAGAGGCGGGCTTTCACCATGTTGGCCAGGCTGGTCTCGAATACCTGACCTCGTGATTCGCCCGCCTCGGCCTCCCAAAGTGCTGGGATTACAGGCGTGAGCCACCACGCCCATGCTGCCTTTTTCTTTTCTTTTTCTTTTCTTCTTTCTTTCTTTTTTTTTTTTTTTTTTTGAGTGTCGCTCTGTTGCCCAAGCTTGAGTGCAGTCACGATCTTGGCTCAATGCAACCTCTGTCCCCTGGGTTCAAGCAATTCTCCAGCTTCAGCCTCCCGAGTAACTGAGATTACCGGCACCCACAGCAGGGGAAAGCATGCATTCCAGACCCTGTTTCAAAGGAAAAATAATTAAAGAAATTAAAGAGATAGAGTGAGGAAAAGGAGAGCCCTGTGCCCTTAAGGAGCATATATTTGGGTAAAAAACAGGAAATAAACACACAATGGATAGATGAACAGAGAGCTAGGAAAAAAAAAAAAAAACAAAAACAGATGGGTAAAAATTTCAAGCACCAACAAATTCTCTGAAAAAGATAAAAACAATGTAATATGGTAGAAAAATGGCTTTTAAAAAAAGGGTTATCACCTCTTTATGAAAATGTGACCTAACTGAAATGACCAAAATAATAATGAGTCTGAACCAAAGGATAAGGAGAACAACAGAAAGTTTGAGGGTCCTGAGGCAGAACCGAGCATGGTACATTTAGGGTACGGAAAGGAGGCAAGAAAATACGGTAAACAAGGGAAACACAGAGGTGATTTTGGAGAGGGTGCTGGCCCACCTCACAGCCCACGGAGAGGCCTTTAACTTTATTCTGAGAATAATGAGAAGCCACCGAAGGATTCAAGCCAGGCAAACATGATCTGTTTTAGACTTTGGCCAGATCCCTTTTGGCTGCCCTGTGGGTATGAAGCAAGCTAAGGAGGCCACCCAGGCACTGCTGGGGCCTGCGGGTTAGGGAGTGCTGGTGGAGACTGGTGCTGTGGCAGTGGAGACACTGAGGAGTGTTCAGAGCCAATATGCGTTTACAAGGTAGAGCTATCAAGATGTACTGCTATGGCCAGGAACAGTGGCTCACGCCTGTAACCCCAGCTACTCAGGAGGTGAAGGCACAGAAAAATCACTTTAACCCGAGAAGAGGAGGTTGCAGTGAGCCGAGATGGCGCCACCACATGCCAGTCTGGTTGACAGAGCAAGATCCTATCTCAAAATAAAAAAAACTAACAATATGTAAGAAAACAGAAACTAGGAAGGGCAAGGAAGCAATCATGATGAATGAGAGGTCCAGCATCTCATTGTCAGGATATTGTGATCTGGTGAGTTTCAGTTCTTCGATCCTTTTTTGAGAGTTATGAAGGTCATTTCCTGAGGAAGGAACTCAGATAAAACCAATGTAAGGTTCAAGCTCTAAGACCAGAAAGGTCAATTTCTATGTTCATTCAAAAAATTATCGGGCCGGGCGCTGTGACTCATGCCTGTAATTCCGACACTTTGGGAGGCCGAGGCAGGCAGATCACAAGGTCAAGAGATCGAGATCATCCTGGCCAACATGGTGAAACCCCGTCTCTACTAAAAATACAAAAATTAGCTGGGCGTGTAGTAGGCACCTGTAGTCCTAGCTACTCAGGAGACTGAGGCAGGAGAATAACTTGAACTCGGGAGGGGAGGTGGAGGTTGCAGTGAGCCGAGATTGCACAGCTGCACTCCAGTCTGGCGACAGAGCAAGACTCCGTCTCAAGGAAAAAAAAAAAAGAGAAGAAAAAAAGATATCTATGGGACTATTAGGCTGGTTTCATAAGCAGGGTGATGTGTCAGTAAGAAGTCCTGTATAGAGATTTTCAGCTAGTGATGCTAACTGAGGCTGTGGAAGTAGATGAGATCACTGAGGATGAGAGTGTTTAGAGACGACATGAGGATCTGGAGAAGAGAAACAAGATTTCTACATAATAAAACTATGGATATGTTATGGAGTAAAGTTCACAAATTTTTAGCGTAAATTCTGACTTGGCATGATGTCCACTTACTATAATGTCTAATTGTCACTGGAGGGAAGGCCTTGAGTGTAAGTTGTATAGGTCCTTGATGTTTTGAACAAAGAATTGGACAAAACGGCACAAACAAAGCAACAAAGGAATGAAACACAGAAACGAAGCAGCAAAAGCAGGAATTTATTTATTTATTTATTTAGAGACAGAGTTTCACTCTGTCGTCAGGCTGGAGTGCAGTGTCATGATCTCGGCTCACTGCAGTCTCCACCTCCTGGGCTCAAGCAATTCTTTTGCCTCAGCCTTCCGAGTAGCTGGGACTACAGGTGCGCCACCACACCCAGTTAATTTTTGTATTTTTAGTAGAGATGAGGTTTCACCATGTTGGCCAGGTTGGTCTCGATCTCCTGACCTCGTGATCTGCCCGCCTCAGCCTCCCAAAGTGCTGAAATTACAGGGGTGAGACACTGCGCCCGGCCAGCAGGGATTTATTAAAGTGAGAAAGCACTCTGCAGGGTTGGAATGGGCCCAAGCAAGTGTCTCAAGGGCCCCATCACAAAGTTTTCTGGGTTTTAAGTGCTCCTTTTGAGGTCCCTGTTGATTACCCTTTATCTGGATGAAAATTTGGTATATGACTAATTAAAGGCTAGGGTGAACTGGCATCCTATGCAGATGAAGGGATGGCCAGTGCTTGGCCCACTTTTTGTCTCAGAGATATAAGTGCCTACTTTTTAAAAAAAATTAAAAGTCATTCTTTGCATCATTTAAAGTGTTGGTGATGATGCATTTAAGAGAATCCATAATCCAACTAAAGGCTATTATTGCTGGGCTCTTAAACCTGTTTTGCAGTTATGAAGTGCTGGTCTACTTTTGGTCCTGCCTCAGGAATGTTGGTAAATACACTTGCCTCTCCACCTTTCCCACCTTCTTTCAAAACCATTTGTTTTCTAGGAATTAGAAAAACATAGAGAGTCCGGGCACGGTGACTCACGCCTGCAATCATAGCACTTTGCGAGGCCGAGGCAGGTGAATTGCTTGAGCCCAGGAATTTGAGACCAGCCTGGGCAACATGGCAAAACCCATCTCTGCAAAACACAGAAAAAAAAAATCAGCTAGGCATGGTGGTGTGTGCCTATAGTCCCAGCAACTCAGGACGCTGAGGTGGGAGGATTGCTTGAGCCCAGGAGGTTGAGGCTGCAGTGAGCTGTGATGGCAGGCTCAACCTCCAAGCTGAGACCAAGCACTCTTTGTTTTTTTTTAATTTTTTAAGTATTTATTTATTTGAAGACAGGGTGTCATCCAGGATGACAGAGACCCTGTCTTCAAATAAATAAATACTTAAAAAATGAAAAAACAAGGAGTGTTAGTCTCAGATTTTTTCCCAGTAAATGTTGCCAATACTCTCCCATGCTCAGACAATGACAGCCACACCATGACTGCCACCTGGCCCTCAGAGGTGGTAAGACAGCAGCGATAGTAGAATCTATCTCAACTTCAGTGATTTAAAATGTGAAACACATGTGCATTGTAGCATGCTGCAATCCAGTACTGAAGGAAGAAGGAAGGGGAAAAAACTAGGAAGAGGAGTACTGCCACAGAGGCCACAGTACTGCCGCAATATGAAGTATGCCACAGAGGCCACAGTACTGCCGCAATATGAAGTACTGCCACAGAGGCCACCGTACTGCCACAATATGAAGTACTGCTGCAGAGGCCATGATACTGCCGCAATATGAAGTACTGCCACAATATGAAGTACTGCCACAGAGGCCACGGTACTGCTGCAATGTGAAGTACTGCCACAGAGGCCACGGTACTGCTGCAATGTGAAGTACTGCCACAGAGGCCACGGTACTGCTGCAATGTGAAGTACTGCCACAGAGGCCACAGTACCGCTGCAATGTGAAGTACTGCCGCAGAGGGCACATTGCTGCCGCAATATGAAGTACTGCCACAATATGAAGTACTGCTACAGAGGCCATGATCCTGCTGCAATATGAAGTACTGCCACAGAGACCACGGTACTGCCACAATATGAAGTATTGCCACAGAGACCATGATCCTGCTGCAATATGAAGTACTGCCACAGAGACCACGGTACTGCCACAATATGAAGTACTGCCACAGAGACCACAGTACTGCCACAATATGAAGTACTGCCACAGAGGCCACGGTACTGCTGCAATGTGAAGTACTGCCACAGAGGCCACGGTACTGCTGCAATGTGAAGTACTGCCACAGAGACCATGGTACTGCCACAATATGAAGTACTGCCACAGAGGCCACGGTACTGCCACAATATGAAGTACTGCCACAGAGACCATGGTACTGCCACAATATGAAGTACTGCCACAGAGGCCACAGTGCTGCCGCAATATAAAGTACTGCCACAGAGACCACGGTACTGCCACAATATGAAGTACTGCCACAGAGGCCACAGTACTGCCGCAATATGAAGTACTGCCACAGAGGCCACGGTACTGCCACAATATGAAGTACTGCCACAGAGACCACGGTACTGCCGCAATATGAAGTACTGCCACAGAGGCCACAGTACTGCTGCAATATGAAGTACTGCCACAGAGACCATGGTACTGCCACAATATGAAGTACTGCCACAGAGGCCACAGTACTGCCGCAATATGAAGTACTGCCACAGAGACCATGGTACTGCCACAATATGAAGTACTGCCACAGAGGCCACAGTACTGCCACAATATGAAGTACTGCCACAGATACCATGGTACTGCCACAATATAAAGTACTGCCACAGAGACCACGGTACTGCCACAATATAAAGTACTGCCACAGAGACCACGGTACTGCCACAATATGAAGTACTGCCACAGAGGCCACTGTACTGCCGCAATATGAAGTACTGCCACAGAGACCACGGTACTGCCACAATATGAAGTACTGCCACAGAGGCCACAGTACTGCCGCAATATGAAGTACTGCCACAGAGACCACGGTACTGCCACAATATGAAGTACTGCCACAGAGGCCACAGTACTGCCGCAATATGAAGTACTGCCACAGAGACCACGGTACTGCCACAATATGAAGTACTGCCACAGAGGCCACAGTACTGCCGCAATATGAAGTACTGCCACAGAGACCACGGTACTGCCACAATATGAAGTACTGCCACAGAGGCCACAGTACTGCCGCAATATGAAGTACTGCCACAGAGACCACGGTACTGCCACAATATGAAGTACTGCCACAGAGGCCACAGTACTGCCGCAATATAAAGTACTGCCACAGAGACCACGGTACTGCCACAATATGAAGTACTGCCACAGAGGCCACAGTGCTGCCGCAATATAAAGTACTGCCACAGAGACCACGGTACTGCCACAATATGAAGTACTGCCACAGAGGCCACAGTGCTGCCGCAATATAAAGTACTGCCACAGAGACCACGGTACTGCCACAATATGAAGTACTGCCACAGAGGCCACAGTGCTGCCGCAATATAAAGTACTGCCACAGAGACCACGGTACTGCCACAATATGAAGTACTGCCACAGAGGCCACAGTACTGCCACAATATAAAGTACTGCCACAGAGACCACGGTACTGCCACAATATGAAGTACTGCCACAGAGGCCACAGTGCTGCCGCAATATAAAGTACTGCCACAGAGACCACGGTACTGCCACAATATGAAGTACTGCCACAGAGGCCACAGTACTGCCACAATATAAAGTACTGCCACAGAGACCACGGTACTGCCACAATATGAAGTACTGCCACAGAGGCCACAGTGCTGCCGCAATATAAAGTACTGCCACAGAGGCCACGGTACTGCCACAATATGAAGTACTGCCACAGAGACCATGGTACTGCCACAATATGAAGTACTGCCACAGAGGCCACAGTACTGCCGCAATATGAAGTACTGCCACAGAGACCATGGTACTGCCACAATATGAAGTACTGCCACAGAGGCCACGGTACTGCTGCAATATGAAGTACTGCCACAGAGGCCACGGTACTGCCACAATATGAAGTACTGCCACAGAGGCCACAGTACTGCTGCAATATGAAGTACTGCCACAGAGGCCATGGTACTGCCACAATATGAAGTACTGCCACAGAGGCCACAGTGCTGCCGCAATATAAAGTACTGCCACAGAGACCATGGTACTGCCACAATGTGAAGTCCTGCCACAGAGGCCACAGTGCTGCTGCCATGTGAAGGAGTAATAGGGTTAAAAACATACTGTGTTGATGTCCCTTTCAGTATTCTAGATTTTCAGTGTCACCAAGGCTAGCCAGTCTTGCTGCTTTCCAAGCTATGTTGAAAGACTATAAATAGTTTTACTGTCATTTTGATGATCTGCATTTTCTAACTCTCCTAAATTGAATCTAGATTATGTGTGTAATATTTTTAAAGTCATAACGTGTGATTCAATGTTTTCCTGTTTCATGTAGATTAATTTTATGATTTCTTGTACGTGTCCTAACACTGATATCCAGGGAGGAGCATCTATGTACAGAATAACTACATTGGAGAGGTTTGTGGGATGATTTTGCACAATGATCACCTACACTGTAACGTGCACACTACTGGCAAGCAATAGTTGGCCAGCAAGGACTTCACAGGTAAAAGGTGCTAGTTACGTGGCTGTTTCCAGGAGAACTCTTGATGTTTTAAGGGCTTTGCAGTCCTTCCCATTTGAAAGCAGAGCAGCACCATCTAGTTGTGAAAACCAAGAGTGCAGGCTCCCTTTTTCCTTCTAGTGTGGGTCTTGGCAACACTTCCCATGATTAAACAATTGGTTCTCAGTCCTGCTTTCATTTTTATTAATAAGACAATTACATAGTCAAATTTCTGTGGCTGCTAGTGATACATGTCTTATAAACAAACACAAAAATGTCAAAACCTGAAAATTCTCTATAAGTAGTGGCTGCATATCTCTAGTATCACCTGTAAACATTCATAACTTTTCAAACACTTCTATAAATTTTGGATTATGTTGGCAATATCAGACACATTCTGCCTAAAGATAGAAGTGTTTTAATGATGAAAGTATTGTTTCTGTTCTAGAATGTCATCATCACAGAGTGTGAATCATAGTCTATAATTCACTTGTCCTTATTAAATTATTTTACAAATTACATACTATGCAAACCCTATCACTAGATTTATTGTCTTCTTATTACCTGTCTCTCTCTCTTTTTTTGAGATGGAGTTTCACTCTTGTTGCACAAGCTGGAGTGCAATGGCGTGATCCCGGTTCACTGCAACCTCCGCTTCCTAGGTTCAAGCCATTCTCCTGCTTCAGCTTCCTGAGTAGCTGGGATTATAGGCACACACCACCACACCCAGCTAATTTTTTGTATTTTTAGTAGAGATGGGTTTTCACCATGATGGCCAGACTGGTCTTGAACTCCTGACCTCAGGTGATCCACCCGCTTCGGCCTCCCAAAGTTCTGGGGTTACAGATATGAGCCACCACGTCTGGCCCTTATTACATGTCTCTGAATGAATTTTTGGAAATTCTTAACTAGGCAGGTTTTATGAAGAAAATACATGAATTATTTAAGATAGACATTTTCTGGTAGGTTAACAAGTGACATTTCTGAGCAATTTATAAATGTGACAGATAACCAGTTCTATATGGCAGGGGTCCCCAACCACAGACTGGGACCAGTTCGTAGCCTGTTAGGAACCAGGCCGCACAGCAGGAGGTGAGCTACAAGTGAGCCAGGATTACTGCCTGAGCTCTGCCTCCCATTAGATCAGCAGCGGCATTAGATTCTCATAGGAGTGTGAACCCTATTGTGAACTGCACGTGCGCGGGAGAGAATCTAGCTAATGCCTGATGATCTGAAGTGGAACCGTTTCATCCTGAAACTATCCCCCCAGCCCCTGTCCATGGAAACATTGTTTTCCACAAAACCGGTCCCTGGTGCCAAAAAGGCTGCGTACCAACCACTGCTATATGGGATATTAAGCTATTATAATATGTGAAGTTATACCACCTGCTGAAAATACTGGCTTTATTTTGATATTCAGCTTTCTGATTCTTTTGGATTCTCAGCCACAATTTTGTAGTCTTTAATTCTTTTTCTATCTTGTTTCTGCAATACGTAGCAGCAACAGTATAATGGGTTTCATCTAGAATTCTATTTGTTCAGAGTATCTCTTCACTGTTATTTCCCTATTTCCAGAGTATACTGACAGATAAGTGATATTCATGGACATGTCTTATGCCAGCAGGGTGCCACATTGCTCCGTTCACTTGCCACATTGAGCCAAAATTACTTTTTCTCTATATTTCCACCTGGATTATGATCTGAAAGTTGTCAGACTGAGGATAGTGCTAAGGAAAGGTATTTAAACCCAGGATACAAAGCAAAACGGTGAGTGGCACATCCTTTCCTTGTCATGTGGGAATGAAGGCTTAAGGCAGAATTGTAAGCTGCCTGGCTGAGTGTGGAAAGCATGCCCCCAACATGCAATCAGATTCCCTTGACAAAGACTATGAGTATTTAAGAAAAAAATCTGTCCTGGCTGGGCGCAGTGGCTCATGCCTGTAATCCCAGCACTTTGGGAGGCTGAGGTGGGTGGATCACCTGAGGTCAGGAGTTCAAGACCAGCCTGACCAATGGGGCAAAACCCCATCTCTACTAAAAACACAAAAATTAGCCAGGTGTGGTGGCCTGTGCCTGTAATCCCAGCTACTCGGGAGGCTGAGGCAGGAGAATTACTTGAACCTGGGAGGTGGAGTTTGCAGTGAGCTGAGATTGCACCACTGCACTCCAGCCTGGGCCACAGAGTGAGACTCCATCTCAAAAAAGAAAAGAAAAAAAAGAAAATATCTGGTTAATTCTCAGCTGACCACTAAGCAATATAGTTGTGACTTCAGTGGCAAAAGAAAAAAAATACAAGCTTTATGGATTTAGTTCAGAAAAGTCACTAAACAAACAACTGCAAGAAGCAGTAACAACCACAAACACTGGGGAGTGCGAGGAGAGGAGAAAAGAAAATACAGAGAGAATATTTGAAGCAATAATAGCTGGAAACTTACCAAATTTGGTAAGCTCATTAATATCCACATCCAATAAGCTCAACAAATTCCAAGTCATATAAATTCAAAGACATCCATGCCTAAACACGTCATAACCAAACTGTCAAATGACAAAATAAAGACAGAATCTTGAAAACAGCAAGAAGTGACTTATCACATACAATGAACCTCAATGAGATCAACACCTGATTTCTCATCTGGAACCTTGGAGGCCAGAAGGCAGTGGGAAGATGTATTCAAAGCCCTGAAAGAAAAAAAAAAAAAAAACTGTCAACCAAAAATTTTATACCTAGTAAAACTATTCTTCAAAAATGAAGAAGAAATTATCAATACATTTCCTGATAGTTCAAGCCTTTATTTACATTTAATTCTCTGTAAAAGTTTAGGGAAAACTTTTTTTTTTTTTGAGACGGAGTTTTGCTCTTGTTGCCCAGGCTGGAGTGCAATGGCACAATCTCGGCTCACTGCAACCTCCACCTCCCAAGTACAAGCGATTCTCCTGTCTCAGCCTCCCAAGTAGCTCTGATTACAGGCATGTGCAACCATGCCCAGTTCATTTTTTTTGTATTTAGTAGAGACAGAGTTTCACCATGTTAGTCAGACTGGTTGCAAACTCCTGACCTCAGGTGATCCACCTGCCTCGGCCTCCCAAAGTGCTGGGATTACAGGCATGCGCCACCACGCCCGGCCAGGAAAACTTTCATAAAACATAAAAATGTTCCAACATGGCTGGGCACAGTGGCTCACGCCTGTAATCCCAGCACTTTGGGAGGCTGAGGTGGGCAGATCACGCGGTCGGGAGATCGAGACCATCCTGGCTAACATGGTGAAACCCTGTCTCCACTAAAAATACAAAAAATTAGCCAGGCGTGGCAGTAGGCACCTGTAGTCCCAGCTACTCAGGAGACTGAGGCAGGCGAATGGTGTGAACCCAGGAGGCAGAGCTTGCAGTGAGCCAAGATCGTGCCACTGCACTCCAGCCTGGGCGACAGAGCGAGACTTCGTCTCAAAAAAAAAAAAAAAAAAAAATGTTCCGACATAAGCTGACCATACTTGCTGAATTTTGATATTAAACAAAATATTTTGCCATGTTGGTAACCTAACATAGATGTTTCCATCAAATATTATGTGATGCACATCAAAGTTACTCCAAGTCATAGAGGAAGAAATTTAAAAGTTTACCCACCAATGGCTTTCTTAAAAGCTCCAAGTAAAGAAAAGAATTATGACAATGTGCTAATCTGGTCCAAGCATTTTTGCCTAGAATCACAACCAGAATTCTTTTTTTTTTTTGGTCCATCGTGTTTCAGCACTATAATTTCACCAATGATTCATTTGTGTATTTATTTACTGACACAATTCTAGAAATTCCTTGTGAAATACACATACATTCTGTTAAAATTTTTCTTTTTCCTGTAAAACACACATATGCGCGCATGCACACACACGCACACACTTTGTTGTTTTCTATCAGTTTTACCTAACTGAAAAGCAAGTGAGTTGACAGTAACTTGATTTAATCATAAAGTAGCTGATACACTTTTTATTTTTTATTTTTATTTTTTTGAGACAGAATCTCGCTCTGTCGCCCAGGCTAGAGTGCAGTGGCGCGATCTCGGCTCACTGCAAGCTCCACCTCCCGGGTTCACGCCATTCTCCTGCCTCAGCCTCCCGAGTAGCTGGGACTACAGGTGCCCGCCACCATGTCTGGCTAATTTTTTTGTATTTTTAGTAGAGATGGGGTTTCACCACATTAGCCAGGATGGTCTCGATCTCCTGACCTCATGATCTGCCCACCTCAGCCTCCCAAAGTGCTGGGATTACAGGCGTGAGCCACTGCACCCAGCCTGCTGATACACTTTTTAAAAAATGCCTTAGCATCTATCAATTTAGTTAAGTCTATTTTCACAAAATAGTAAATTTTGTTTGTTTTGGAGATGGAGTCTACCACCAGGCTGAAACGTGGTGTGTGATCTCGGCTCACTGCAACCTCCACCTCCCAGGTTCAAGCGATTCTCCTACCTCAGCCTCCCGAGTAGCTGGGACAATAGCGCACCACCACCTCAGCTAATTTTTGTATTTTTAATAGAGATGGGGTTTCACCATGTTGGTCATGCTGTTCTCGAACTCCTGACCTGTGATCCATCTGTCTCGGCCTCCTGAAGTGCTGGGATTACAGGGGTAAGCTACTGCGCCTGGCCCAGAATAGTAAATTTAAATGCACAAGCTTAACTAAATTGTAACCACCATTACCATTTATTGAGAATCTTTGAGCTAAATCTGTGGGGCTCATTATTTCCAATTCTCCCGTCAGTCCAGCATGTGGGTATCATTATTATTCTCATGTTACAGATGAAGAATACAAAGATTAAGTATGTTGCTGAAGCTCATGCTTAGTAAATGGTAGGGCTAAGGTCTGAAGATTGATCCCCATGTAAAGGAGAGTCATTCTCACCACACTGCCAAAACTTAAGGTTCTCATCCTGAAATTTGCTGCCTACACTTTTCACTCCCTTGAAACTGCTTTTAATAAAGCCCCCCCATGGTCTCCTTGTCACTAAATTTAAGATGAACACTTTCTTTTTTTAGCTTTTAAGTTCAGGGGTACAAGTGCAGGTTTGCTACATAGGTAAGCTTGTGTCATGGGGTTTTGTTGTACAGATGATTTCATCAACCAGGTATTAAGCGTAGTACCCATTACTTGTTTTTCCTGATCTTCCCCCTCCTTCTACCCTTCACTCTCTGAAAGGCCCTAGTCTACGTTGTTCCCCTCTGCGTGAAAGCTAAATGATGAACACTTTTCATCCTTCTCTTCATTGACCCTTCCACATATGAAATTGTGATCCCCTCCCTCTCTGTGAAACAGATCCTTCTCTTGCCTTCCTCATCACCACCCTTCTGGTTTGTTTCCTACCTTCTTGGTTACTCCCTCTTAGAATCCCTTGCCTATTATACCTCTTCTGTCTGCCTCGCTCATAAAGGTTGGAACCCTTCAGAGCTTTGTTCTAAGCTGCTTTGCCTTTTCTTTTCTCATCATTTAGTAATTCAACAAAATTTACTGAACTTGTGTTATTCACAAGCACTTACTAGGCTTGGGTACCCAGGAGTGAGCAAGAGAGGCAAACATAATGACATGAGGAAGAGCCAAGAGGGAAGGCTGGAGACTCCATGAGGAAAAAGTCATGCAGGGCCTCACGGGCTGCAGTGAGGATCTGCACGTTCTCTGAGGATAGAAAAGTCATTGAGGGACGCTAAGCAGAGGAGTGATGTGATCTCATTCGTGTTTGTATAAGACCACTCCGGCTACAGCAATAAGAATAGATTGGGGGTTGGAGGGGGACAATCACCATCTTTCTTGGTCAGGTTTACTTTGAGACAGAGTCTCACTCTGTCGCCCAGGCTGGAGTGCAGTGGCACAATCTTGACTCACTGCAACCTCCACCTCCCAGATTCAAGCAATTCTCCTACCTCAGCCTCCCAGGTAACTGGGATTACAGGTGTGCACCACCACACTTGGCTAATTTTTGTACTTTTAGTAGAGACAGGGTTTCGCCATGTTGCCCAGGCTGGCCTCAGACGTCTTCCTGACCTCAGATGATCTGCCCACCTCAGGCTCCCAAAGTGCTGGGATTACAAGGGTGAGCCACTGTACCCAGCCCAGGCTTACTTTTACAGCCTCCAAAATATTTTCTTCACATACATTATTGTTCTTTTCCAATGAAGCTGCCAATGTGATCTATTTTCCTCTCAGTACTTTTATTGTTTTTTAAAGTTCAAGAGTAATATGTGAATATATGCTTGTTGTAAAAATAATCTTAAACACATGGGATTAAAAGCGAACATCTACCTTGACTCTACACTACAAAGTCATTTCTCTCCCCAGAAGTGAGAGCTGATCTGGACCCTTTTCTACACATTTCCAGTGAAGGTGAAAAAGTGAACATACCATCAACAAGATGTTTTAAATCATTTATTTCCACATCATGATGATGTTGTAAATGTAAATGCATCATTACCAAGGGCAATGGTAGCAGTGCTGGTGGATTCTTACCAAAAAAATTACAATACTTTTTGTTGAATGGGTCCCAAGTATTTAAAGAATCACCTGCTTTTGGCCCGCAGTAGTGGCTCATGCCTATAATCCCAGCACTTTGGGAGGTTGAGGCAGGCGGATCATGAGGTCAGGAGTTCGAGACCAGCCTGGCCAACATGGTGAAACCCCGTCTCTACCAAAAATATAAAAATTAGCCGGACGTGGTGGCGTATGCCTGTAATCCCAGATACTCTGGACACTGAGGCAGGAGAATCGCTTGAACCCAGGAGGCAGAGGTTGCAGTGAGCTGAGATTGTGCTACTGTACTCCAGCCTGGGAACCAAGAACAAGACTCCATTTCAAAAAAAAAAAAAAAAAAAATCACCTGCTTTCAGTATTTTGCAAATGTTGTAAAAGGAAGTGGTATTGATCGGGTCACCTGCTATATTGGTCTGCCTAGGCTGCCATAACAAAATAACATAGGCTAGGTGGCTTAAAAAACAAAAATTTATTTTCTTATAGTTATAGAGGCTAGGAAGTCCAGGATCAAGGTGCTCGTGGATTCAGTTCCTGATGAGGTCCCTCTTCCTGGCCTGTAGACAGCCACCTTCTTGCTGTGAATACACATGGCCTTTTTGTGTGTGTGATTTTAGGAGAGAGAAATCTCTGGTGTCACTTCCTCTCTTTTTTTCTTTTTTTTTTTTTTTTGAGATGCAGTCTCGCTCTGTCACCAGGCTGGAGTACAGTGGCGCGATCTCAGCTCACTGCAACCTCCGCCTCCCAGCTTCAAGTGATTCTCGTGCCTCAGCCTCCCAAGTAGCTGGGACTACAGGCATGGACCACCACGTCCAGCTAATTTTTGTATTTTTTAGTAGAGACAGGGTTTCACCATGTTGGCCATGATGGTCTTGATCTCTTGACCTTGTGATCCACCTACCTCAGCCTCCCAAAGTGCTGGGATTACAGGGCGTGAACCACCGTGCCGGGCCATCTCTTCCTCTTCTTATAAGAATATTAGACACATTGGGCCAGGTGTGGTGGCTCACACCTGTAATCCCAGCACTTTGGGAGGCCAAGGCAGGCAGATCATGAGGTCAAGAGATAGAGACCATCTGGACAACATGGTGAAACCCCGTCTCTACTAAAAATACAAAAATCAGCCAGGTGTGGTGGTGCGTGCCTGTAATCCCAGCTACTCGGGAGGCTGAGGCAGGAGAATTGCTTGAACCCGGGAGGTGGAGGTTGCAGTGAGCCGAGATCGCGCCACTGCGCTCCAGCTTGGCGACAGAGCGAGACTGTCTCAAACTAATAATAATAATAATCATAATAATATTAGACACATTAGATTGGAGCCCACTCTTATGACCTCATTAAACCTTAACTACCTCCTGAAAGGCCCCATTTCCAAGCAGTCACACTGGGGTTAGGTCTTCAACATACAAGATTTGGAAGGAGACACAAATCAGTCCCTAACAACTGCCCATTCGTATTTTCATTTAGTTTATGACCTTGGAGTATATATTTCTCTTTTTGTACCACAAGACTAGCATGTGACATATTCAGTGGCGACCATCCTTCAATATACGTTAACACCAAAAACTATCTGGGGAGACAATTTGTGGGCAGCAAGTTGGATACTAAAAACTCAACTCGCTCCCTTACTGAGCATAACCCTCACTCCCACATCAGCCATTCTGCTGAGTCCGGATGACCCTATCACCAGTATACCTCTACCTACTCAGAGTAGTGTAGCTTTGCAGGCTGAGAGAAGGGTTCCATCATAAGTAGCTCTAGGATCCCACACCACTGACTGATCTCAAATTACAGAAACCTCGGCTTTCACTCCCGGACAATTTTCAATTCAACACGACTAATGGGATGTCAAAAGTTCTAATAAAATCCCTTTGATCAGTACTCAAATCATGCACTTTCCATCTTCAGTCTAATCCTCCACTCGAGGTGGCTTCAAATGGCAGAGTCCTGGACAATCCCGTGGAGTGGACGGGCATCTCTAATAGTCTCAGGACCTGATTAGCTTGAATTTTCAGTCTCCATTCTGGTAATTTCCTCATTAATTTTATAACCAGAGGCCAGGTGCTGTGGCTCACACCTGTAATTTCAGCACTTTGGGAGGCCAAGGTGGGCGGATCACCTGATGTCTCAGGAGTTCGAGACCAACCTGACCAACATGGAGAAACCCCGTTTCTACTAAAAATACAAAATTAGCTGAGCATAGAGGCACATGCCTATAATCCCAGCTACTCAGGAGGCTGAGGGAGGAGAATTGCTTGAACCCGAGAGGTGGAAGTTGTGGTGAGCTGAGATTGCGCCATTGCACTCTAGCCTGGCAACAAGAGTGAAACTCCATCTCAAAAAAAAAAAAAAAAATTATAACTAGTAAACATTTTGATTACGGTTTATTAAAATCCATAAAATTTTTGTTGCCCTGATCCTTTGATTAGAATTTAAAGGGGGTTGGCTGGGCATGGTGTCTCACGCCTGTATTCTCAGCACTTTGGGAGGCTGAGGCAGATGGATCACAAGGTCATGAGTTTGAAACCAGCCTGGCCAACACAGTGAAACCCCGTCTCTACTAACAAAAAATACAAAAATTAGCCGGACGTGGTGGCGGTCGCCTGTAGTCCCAGCTACTCGGGAGGCTGGGGCAGGAGAATCACTTGAACCCAGAAGGCGGAGTTGCAGTGAGCCGAGATTGCGCCACTGCACTCCAGCCTAGGCAACAGAGTGAGACTCCGTCTCAAAAAAAAAAAAAGAAAAAGAAAAAGAAAAAAAGAATTTAAAGGGAGTTGATATTAGTCTATGAGTTATCCAGGCAATTTCTCTTCTGGAAAATATAAATGAAACACACCACCGAATAAAATTGAAATTAAAAGAAAAAAAACACAAATTTAGAAACATAGCCGAACTGTTCCTGTCCCAAAAGAGAAAATGAAGATGGCCTTTCATCGCCCAGGCACTCCAGCAATGGTTTCAGGGAAGAGCTCTATCTAGGGCACTGTTCAAAAGCACTTTTATAGTACTTTTTGATTCAGATTTTATATTTTAAAAATCACCTAAAATTTTTCAATGGGATCGTAAATACTGCTTTCCTCCACAATTTCAAGGCAGTGGTTTTATTCTCTCTCGACTGTTTTTCTTTCAAATCTTTCCATTTTCTACCCATTTTTTGTTTGGCCATTTTCGGTACTTCAGAGCTGTGAGATTCAATGCTGCTCTCTGAGGTCTCATTATTTATGTTATTCTTACCTGGCTGACTTATTATATCTCCTTTTTACTACCGAATGGTTAAGGAGTAAAGAGACCAAGAGTAAAGAGGCCAACAAGACTATCAAAATACAATAACGGTATTTGTTTTCACATATAATAATAACGTCCGGCGTTCTGTTTTATCCAGAGGATCCTTTCCTCATTGGCTATTGAGACATGTGGAGAACATCTCCTCTTAAATATTTTTAAACTATTAAATGACAAATTACCATATACCATTTCTGGGTATATATTCAAAACGATTGAAAGCAGGAGTTTTGGCCAGGTGCAGTGGCTCACACCTGTAACTCCAGCACTTTAGGAGGCAGAGGCAGGCGGATCATGAAGTCAACAGATCGAGACCATCCTGGACAACATGGTGAAATCCTGTCTCTATTAAAATACAAAAATTAGCTGGGTGTGGTGGCAGGCATCTATAATCCCAGCTACTTGGGAGGCTGAGGCAGGAGAATGGCTTGAGCCCAGGAGGCAGAGGTTGCAGTGAGCCGAGATTGAGATTGTGCCACTGCATTCCAGCCTGGGTGACTGAGCAAAACGCTGTCTCAAAAAATAATAATAATGAAAAAAAAAAAAAAAAAAAAGGCTGGACATGGACATGGTGGCTCACTCCTGTAATCCCAGCACTCTGGGAGGCCGAGGTGGATGGATCACAAGGTGAGGAGATCGGGACAATCCTGGCTAACATGGTGATACCTCGCCTCTACCAAAAATACAAAAAAATTAGCTGGGCGTGGTGGTGGGCACCTGTAGTCCCAGCTACTCAGGAGGCTGAGGCAGGAGAATGGCGAGAACCCAGCAGGTGGAGGTTGCAGTGAGCCAAGATCGTGCCACTGCGCTCCAGTCTGGGTGACAGAGCGAGACTCAGTCTCAACAAAACAAAACAAAACACACAGGCTGGATACAGTGGCACATGCCTGTAATCCTAGCACTTTGGGAGGCTGAGCTTGAGCTCAGGAGTTTGAGACCAGCCTCAGCAACATGGCAGAACCCCATCTCTACAAAAAATACAAAAAAAAAAAAAAAAAAAACAAGTTAGCCAGGTGTGGTGGAGCGCGCCTGTCCTCCAGCTACTTGAGGGCTGAGGTAGGAGGATCACTTGAGCCCAGGAGGTCGAGGATGCAGCGAGCCAAGATCACGCCACTGCATCTAGCCTGGGGACAGAGTGAGATGCTGTCTCAAAACAAAAACAAATAGCTGACACAAAACAATAACTTGCAAATGTTTACAACCAATCTCTCTTCTTTTCTTCTAAGAAGATTCTGTCTTTGCTAGCCCAGTTCTGGGTGGTGTTGGTCAGACTAGGGAGATTGGCTAAGAAAAGAGAGCCTGGGGGATTTACACAAAGAGGGATAAGAGTTACTTTAGGGAAGAGAAAGAACAGATCTGGCAGATGAGAGAGAAGGGTGATAAAGACAAGATCAAAACTTGCAGGGGAGCTTGGAGGAGGGAATTCTGAAGGAGGGAGAGAGAGATAGGGTAGAGTCAGAATGTGTGGGGCCTTAGTTTTTTTTTTTTTTTTTTTGAAACGGAGTCTCATTCTGTCGCCCAGGCTGGAGTGCAGTGGTGCAATCTCGGCTCACTGCAAGCTCTGCCTCCCGGGTTCCCGCCATTCTCCTGCCTCAGCCTCCCGAGTAGCTGGGACTACAGGCACCCACCACCACACCCGGCTAATTTTTTTGTGTGTTTTTTAGTAGACACGGGGTTTCACCGTGTTAGCCAGGATGGTCTTGATCTCCTGACCTCATGATCCGCCCACCTCGGCCTCCCAAAGTGCTGGGATTACAGGCGTGAGCCACCGCACCAGGCCCGAGAATGCTTTAAAAAAATAGAATGAATAGGCCGGGAACTGTGGCTCACCATCATGAACCACGTTGTTCAGAAGAATTTTCTGTGGACAAAAGTAATTGTTCTTCAACACTCTTATTCTCATGTAAGCTAAATTGCCTCCAATTCTTTTTGGAAGCAAAGCCATAAACCCAGACAGTGCCCATTGTGGGAAAAGGCTCACAGTATACTGTTAAACTGGGGGAAAAAAAAGTAGGGCACCAAATTATAGGTGGTATGATCTCAGATGTGTTAAAAAATTCAATGTTCAGGGCCCATATTCAAGCTGGGACACATTGGCACAGCTATGCTCATTGCTAAAATACTGGAATATTCCTGGGTCACTTGAAGATGCTGCTGTCTTGAACCACCCTAGGATTTGCCTCCCCAGCCATCTCTTTCTCCTGGTTTCCACCTGGCTTCCCAGGCATCCAGCGACTGAGGGGTTAACATGGGGCCCAGCAGCGCCCTGCAGGGCTCAGCTCCACACTCAGCTGAGATCTGTTCTCATTGTTTGCTGCCTGGGCCCTATTTGAGTTCATTCCGCTAAGAACTAAGAACTCTACCATCTCGGCTTCTTCAGTCAGCCACAGAGCTGCGTTTTTATTGCTCAAAAACATTGCCAAGGCATAAAACTAAGATAAATCATTATTTTTCTTGCAAATAATTTGGGTTCTTTGGTTTTTCATTCCGTCTGCTTTCCTATCCTCTTCCAGTCATTCCCTTATCTCAGTTCAGGTACTCATGATTTTTAGAAATATTTCATGTTTGTGAGTGCAAGCATACTAATTATTCTATCCTGTCAAATAATCTCATTGTAGAACATACAAAGCCTTTTAAAAAAATTTTCCATTTAAGAGAAGGGTATTTGGCAATTATTATTCAAGAAAAAAGTCACATTAGCTTCTAACATCAATAGAACTGTATTTTCACTCGAAAAATAGTTTCCTGTTAGATTTAACGAATGCTAGTCAAGTTTCTCCAGCAACTTTTTACTTTTTTTGGTTTTATAGAAACACCATAAAGGAAAATGTACCTGAATGATCTGCGCTTCACCTTTGAAATTCATGAACTCCTAGGAAACCCAGATCCACAGCTGCCCTAAATGTTTACACTGTGCTGGGAGAAGGGAAGATTCTCGGGTACCTTCAGACTTCAGGGCGCCAGGATTTTCCTTCTGAAGTGCGGCCCTTTCATCTGACTTGTTTGCCGGGACTTCTCAGAGACGTTTGCTTTGCCTCCTGATTCCTGTCCAAGTGTTGTCAGGCTGTTAGGAAGAAATCTCTGAAAAGCCCCCCACCTGCTGAGCCGAACTGTGGGCTTCACAAAAGTCAGTATTTTCAGCCTTTCCTTTGCCCTGGGTATGTTTAAAGGGGCTTTCCAGTACAGATCCCTTTTATGCAGGTGAGTATTGGTAGAGAAATAATAGCTTTTCATCTTTTACCCTTCTGTGAAGAATAAAAACGAAGAAACAGAGATGCCCTGTTTTAGGCTTTATGAGATCCTTTTTTTAGATGGGATTATCTGATTAAAAATCTTGAATAGAAACGGTATGACAAAAAAATACTAGAGCAGGCCGGGCGCGGTGGCTCAAGCCTGTAATCCCAGCACTTTGGGAGGCCGAGACAGGTGGATCACGAGGTCATGAGATCGAGACCATCCTGGCTAACACGGTGAAACCCCGTCTCTACTAAAAAATACCAAAAACTAGCTGGGCGAGGTGGCGGGCGCCTGTAGTCCCAGCTACTCGGGAGGCTGAGGCAGGAGAATGGCGGGAACCCGGGAGGCGGAGCTTGCAGTGAGCTGAGATCCGGCCACTGCACTCCAGCCTGGGCGACAGAGCGAGACTCCGTCTCAAAAAATAAATAAATAAATAAAAAATACTAGAGCAGATTAGTGTAAACATCAGATCTTGAGCTCATTAATTTTAATTCACTTTGTTCTTAATAATGAGATTTTTAGCCCCTAGGCTTTGGTGATGGGTAGTCCTTGTCCTATGAAGAGGGAGTGAGTGAAGTGAGAAGAGGTTCATTACCATCTGGAGCCTAACACTGCTCCTGGGACATAGAAGATGCTCGATAAATATCTATGGAAGGACTAGCAAATGAAAAACAAACAGATGGCTAGAGGCCCAAGTTCTAGAATGGATACTAATTTAAGTGGCTCTCCTTCTGAGTTGCTAGCCTGATTTCTTGAATCTGTGAAACAAATAGATTGGATTGGATGATAGCACCCTCTAATTTAGTATTTTCTTGTGTCAGGCACAGGTCTTTTTCAATATGCTATTGCTTAGTCAAGGCTTAAAAATTTTATTTTTTTAACAAAGCTTTTTGCAACTGCTCTAAAACTGCCCTTGAAACAGCACTAAATCAAAGAACCTTTACACTTGAGACTATATTCTGGACGGAGTAAATACCTTTCTTTTAATATAGTATTTGATAACAGTGTTTTCCTAGACATCAGAATTTCTATACTAAATTCTTCCTATCCTTAACAGAGATGATTTTTAAATGGGATATCAAGAACTGCCTTTCTATTGATAGGGTGAGATGTTGCTATGATTTGAATGTTTGTGCCTGCCCCCAAAATCATACATTGAAATCCTAACTCTCAAAGTGATGGCACTAGGAGGTGGGGCTTTAGGAAGGTGATTAGGTTATGAACCCTCATGAGTGGGATTAGTGCCCTTATAAAAGAGGCCCCAGGGAGCTAGCAAGCCGCTTCCACCACATGAAGACACATCAAGGAGGTGCATCTCTGAAGTCAAGAGCAACCTTTACCAGACACCAAATCAACCAGCACATTGATCTTGGACGTCCAGCCTCCAGACTGTGAGCAATACATTTCTCTTATCTATAAGCCACACTTTCTTTTTTTTTTTTTTTTTTTTCAAGACAGAGTCTCACTTTGTCGCCAGGCTGGAGTGCAATGGCACGATCTCAGCTCACTGCAACCTCCGCCTCCCAGGTTCAGGCGATTCTTCTTCCTCAGCCTCTCAAGTAGCTCACCATTTTTCTATTTTTAGTAGAGATGGGGTTTCACCATTTTGGCCAGAATGGTCTCAATCTCTTGACCTGGTGATCTGCCTGCCTTGGCCTCCAAAAGTGCTGGGATTGTAAGTGTGAGCCACCGTGCCTGGCCAAGCCACCATGCCTGGCTAAGCCACCCATTTTGTGATATTTTGTTATAGTAGCCCTGATCCGACTAAGCCAACTATATTCAATGGTTAAGTTTGATTTCTGGGTTGCATGTTCTTGGACTCCTTATTTTCTGTTGCCATGTGCATGAGCAAGCATAGTCTAGCTGGTTACAATGGTGCTGGGCATGTGAGGCTGTGACTCGACAGTCACCAGTATTTGCCTTCTACCCTGACAGGTGAGGACCATTAGGGCTAGTAATATGGCCCAGTCAGCTATTTTCCTGCCATAATTATATTTCCTTCTTATTTAAAAGAATTTCAGGCTTATAGCAAAAGCACAAGAATAATACAAAATGTACAAAATAGTACAAAAATGAATTTCCATAAACCATTCACCCAGATCCAAATGTTAACATTGCTTTTTCATTATCATTTTGCATACTTGAATGTATGTGTGCGTGCATATATTTTTCCTTAAAATATTTGGAAGGAAGTTATAAGCATGATGTCACCTACCCCTAAATACTTCAGTGTGTATTATCCTAAAATAAGGCATTCTGGTTAAGTAGCCACACTATGATGATCAAAATCAGAGAACTGACATTTATACAACACTACTAGTGAACATACAGACCTTTCCCACATTTTGCTAATTGTCTCATTACTATTCCTCCTAGAAAATACTCTTGGCCGGGAGTGGTGGCTCACGCCTGTAATCCCAGCACTTTGGGAGGCTGAGGCGGGTGGATCACGAGGTCAGGAGATTAAGACCATCCTGGCTAACACAGTGAAACCCCGTCTCTACTAAAAAATACAAAAAAATTAACCAGGCATGGTGGCAGGCACCTGTAGTCCCAGTGACTTGGGAGGCTGAGGCAGGAGAATGGCATGAACCCGGGAGGCGGAGCTTGCAGTGAGCTGAGATCATGCCACTGTACTCCAGCCTGGGTGACACAGTAAGACTCCATTTAAAAACAAAAAGAAAATAGTTTTAATTTTTTTTGTTCTGGTTCATGATTCAGTCCAGAATCACACATTGCACTTAGTTGCTATGTCTCTTTAGTTTCCTTTAAGCTGCCACAGTTTCTCATATTTCTTTGTCTTTCATGAGCTGGACATTTTTGAAGGATGCAGGCCAGTTATTTTGTAGAAAGCCCCTCAGTTTGGATTTGTGTGATGATTTCTCAGAATCCCATTTGGGTTATGCATTCTTGGCAGGAACCCTCTGGAAGTAGAAGTGATGTGTGCTTCTCAGGGCTTCGTATCATGAGGCACCTGGTGTCTTTCCCTTTACAGGTGATGTCTGGTTGCTTTTGAAAGGTGGTGTCTGCTATGTTTCTCCATTATGAACTGGCTGAGGTTTTTCTTCATAATTGATATAAAGAATTGATTATAAATTTTGTATTTAATCTGTTTCCCTCCTGGCCGTTTACTATCGGCAATCAGGAGAAGCCATGCTGCACTTTGCTTAAAGATTTCTTCTGCCAAATATCCTGTTTCATTGCTTGTTAAGTTCCTGCTTTCACAAAACATTAGGACCCAACACAATTCCGCCGAGTTCTTTGCCACTTTATAACAAAGATGGCCTTTTCTCCTGTTTCTAATGACATGCCCCTCATTTCTGATACCTCATCAGAACTGCCTTTATTGACCATATTTCTACAAACATTCTGAGCATAACCACTCAAGTAACGTCTTAGAAGATTGAGGCTTTTTCTACAGTTCTCTTCTGAGCCCTTATGAGAATTGCCTTTTTTTTTTTTTTTTTTTTTTGAGATGGAGTCTCACTCTGTCACCTAAGCTGGAGTGCAGTGGTGCGATCTCAGCTCACTGCAAGCCTCACCTCCTGGATTCACGCCATTCTCCTGCCTCAGTCTCCTGAGTAGCTGGGACTACAGGCACCACCACCACGTCTAGCTAATTTTTTTGTATTTTTAGTAGAGATGGGGTTTCACCGTGTTAGCCAGGATGGTCTTGATCTCCTGACCTCATGATCCACCCACCTTGGCCTCCCAAAGTGCTGGGATTACAGGTGTGAGCCACCGCACCCAACCTTATGAGAATCGCCTTCTAAGATGGCCCATCAATAGCAATACAGGCTTTTTCTAATGTGTACCTCAATGCTCTTCCTGCTCCGCTAATTATACAATTCCAAAGCCACTTCTACATTTTTAGATATTGTCTTCAGCAGCACCCCACTTCTTGCTCTCAATTTCCATCTAAGTCCATTCAGGCTGCTATAACAAAATATGTTAGATTGAGAAATTTATAAACAACAGACATTATTTCTCACAATTGTAGAGGCTAGAAAGTCCAAGAACAAAGCACCAGCAGATTCAGTGTCTGGTGAAGGCCTGTTCTTCATAGATGGTGCCTTCTATGTGTCCTCACATGGGAAAAGGGTCAACTCTGTGTCCTCCCATGGCAGAAGGGACAAGGACTGCTCCTTTCAACTTCTTTTTAAGGGCAAAAAATCACATTCATTAGGAAAGAGCCCTCATTACTTAATCACTTCCCACCTCTTACTACTACTAAGGCCCTGCCTCTTAACACGATTGCATTAGGGGTTAAGTTTCAACATGTGAATTTGTGGGGGACACCAACATTCAGACTACAGCAGTTGGTCTAGTAAGAATCTCCCTACCCTTGATACTTTTGTAATTTTCCATCCACTGACCTCTCACTGTGTTCAATAGCCAGAAATCCCCAGCTGTCTTTGCCGAATTCAGAGTTGAGCCCAATCTCTCTTCCCTATGTCAACAGTCTTTAATAAAGTCTTCCTTCAGTGGGCCTCATGCTGTCTTCATGGGGTCTGGGTTTGGAAAGTTAAGTCTCTTATCAGAGTAACGTTTTTTTGTTTGTTTGTTTGTTTTTTAGAGTTATCATTTTGGCTAATGAATAACTTATGGTGACCTGGGATTCTATCTTGTGATATCCAGTGTTTTTAAACCTTTGATATTTGACAAACCCCCCAAGATCAGATTCTAAGTTAAAAAAAAAAATTAAGTTGCCTAAAGTCCAAAAAGACATATTCAGCTTAATGTATTAAAATCATGCAGGAAACACTGTCAAATATAAAATAGTGTTTAATTTTCTTTGGGTTATATTCATATAAATATGTTATTAGTATGTATTATAAAATTGTATAAGATTCCTGTAATTCTGATATGCCTCAGTGTATGTTATCAGTAATAATTATAATTGTTTTATTTTAGAGATGGAGTCTCGCTCTGTCGCCCAGGCTCAAGTGCAGTGGTGCAATCTTGGCTCACTGCAAGTTCTTCCTCCCGGGTTCATGCCATTCTCCTGCCTCAGTCACCTGAGTAGCTGGGACTACAGGAACCTGCCACCATGTGCAGCTAATTTTATGTATTTTTAGTAAAGATGGGGTTTCACCATGTTAGCCAGGATGGTCTCGATCTCCTGACCTTGTGATCCACCCGCCTCAGCCTTCCAAAGTGCTAGGATTACAGGTGTGAGCCACCGCACCCGCCCTAGACAGAGTCTTGCTTTGTCGCTCAGCCTGGAGTACAGTGGTGCAATCTTGGCTCACTGCAAGCTCCGCCTCCCAGGTTCATGCCATTCTCCTGCCTCAACCTCCTGAATAGCTGGGACTACAGGCTACTCACATCCAGCTCATTTTTTGTATTTTTAGTAGAGACAGGGTTTCACCATGTTAGCCAGGATGGTCTCGAACTCCTGATCTTGTGATCTACCCGCTTCAGTCTCCCAAAGTGCTGGATTATAGGTGTGAGCCACCGCACCTGGCCAAGACAGAATCTTGCTTTGTCGCCCAGGCTGGAGTGCAGTAGTATGATCTTGGCTCACTGGAAGCTCCGCCTCCCAAGTTCTCGCCATTCTCCTTCCTTAGCCTCCCAAGTAGCTGGGAATACAGGCGCCTGCCACCATGCCCAGCTAATTCTTTTGTATTTTCAGTAGAGATGGGTTTTCACTGTGTTAGCCAGGATGGTCTCGATCTCCTGACCTTGTGACCTGCCAGCCTTGGCCTCCCAAAGTGCTGGGATTACAGGCGTGAGCCACTGCACCCAGCCCAATTGTGTTTTTAACTGTGGCTGCCTTAAAATGTTTTTGTCATCCATAGACAATTGTCTCATTTTGATCTACTTTAGAAGGTGGTTTTATAATCAGCTATAAAACTTTGACAGGTACTCTTGAATGCAAGTTTCTGATAACTTTGGAGATTATGACAGTATAAGGGGAAAAAACTTTTAGGGCTCTCATGGAGAGCTGAAATGTTCATGAATATGAAGCAGAACAGAAGTTAACTGAATAGACTGAACTAACAGAAGACTGAAGTAGTTTTTTTTTTTTTTTTTTTAACTTTTTTGCTTAAAATGTTGCTGATCCTTTTTGTTTTCCAGAACTAAGAAAACTTTTCTTTTGAGCTATTTACAGCTTTTAACAATTGGTAAAAAATACTCCTGTAATCAAAATTTGGAGCATATTTGTTTCTCTCTACCTGATTTCTTCAGAATTTGGGAACTATTTGTGAGTATTCTCAATTTATGGTAGTATAGACATTTGTATAAGTGTGATAAGAATCTGTTTTCTTTTGTAACAGGACACAATTGTAGAAACTGGTTATTTTACCAAGGCTTTGACTGGAATGGCATGCTTTCTTTAAGGACTCAAAGTTGATTTACAGAGCCAATAAAAGCCTCTTGGGAAATCTGGCCTCATACCTTGTGATAAGTAAAGAATGTCACTTTCTAACAGGGCGAGGAGCCCAAAGTTATCTTGGCACATCAAGAGAAGAGGAATTTACCTAACTCATAGGTATTTGAGGGTACAAACCAATGGCAGGGCTCAGCTTTTAAAAAGTCTTATCTGAGATTCCTTATAGGACAGACTTCCATCCAAGCCAATTTTAAAAGCCTATGTGAAAAATAATTATTTTTGCTGTGCTTTATGCAAATAACCAGGCCGAGTACAATAAAAGTTTATTTTGCAAACCAATCAGTCCTATCATGATTTGTTTTTAATAAAAATGAGGATTGGAAAGAGAAAAATTATACTTAAAAAAGACTTATAGGCTGGGCATGGTGGCTCACGCCTATAATCCCAGCACTTTGGGAGGCTGAGGTGGGTGGATCACGAGGTCAAGAGATTGATCCTGTCTCTACTAAAAATACAAAAATTAGCTGGGCGTGGTGGTGCGCAACTGTACTCCCAGCAACTGAGGAGACTGAGGCAGAATTGCTTGAACCTGCAAGGCGGAGGTTGCAGTAAGCTCAGATCTCGCCACTGCACTTCAGCCTGGCAACAGAGTGACACTCTGTCTAAAAAAAAAAACCAAGAAGCAAAACAAAACAAAAAAAACCTTACAGTCCACTGTTGTTAGCTGTTCTTGATTTTTTTCTTCAGTTTGGACTAAATCCTAAATTCTTTGTGGGCTATAAGTCCCCAAACTAATGCTTTCAAATCTTTACTTTTGAAATTGGGAATTGCACTCCTCACCCTAGTACTCATTATCTACCTGATAGTCCACTGTTCCCTTAAATGCCGTACTAAAACTATAGATGTTAATACTAATGCCTTTGCCATGCAAGACTTGGAACCCCAGCCAGGCCTGCATGAGTACACTCACGCAGTTGCAAAGCGGTTCCACTCCTCTCACCCTGGGGTCAACACCTACCCCTACTATGCCTCTAATCAGCAGGAAGAAGTTAGAGCAGCCTTCGCCCTTTTCCAATCTTCATTAGCCAACACCTTAAGATTAAGGTGTTACAAAATCCAAAGGGAGGCTGGGCGCGGTGGCTTACGGTTATAATCCCAACATTTTGGGAGGCCAAGGTAGATGGATCACTTGAGGTCAGGAGTTTGAGACCAGCCTGGCCAACATAGTGAAACCCTGTCTCTACTAAAAATACAACAAATTAGGCAGGCGTGGTGGTGCATGCCTATCGTCCCAGCTACTCAGGAGGCTGAGGCAGGAGAATTGCTTGAACCCAGGGGGTGGAGGTTGCAGTGAGCTGAAATAATAAAATAAAATAAACTCAGAGGGAGGGATTGAAACCGCCACTGCAAAATTGTAACTGGGACAGTGAAAGAGATCTGACCTAACCAACTCCATCTTGCTTCTAACCTCCAGGTTCATTCTGGGCATAGGCTGACCTAACTTTGAGAGGAACTTAGGTTAGTGTTTATAGTTTACAACCAAGAGAATAACAGTCGTTTCCCAAAACAAACCTCTTTCTTGCCTAGGAACTAGACTCACAAATTAGCCACAAGATTAGAAATTATGGTTTAGGAGTCACATAGTTGGAGGATACAAGATTCTGACCCTCCCTAAACTGTTCCTAAGATCAGTACTTGAGATATTTTGCAGCCCCTGCCCTTGATGGATCAGCTGGCACCACCCAGATAGATAAACTGGCTCATCTGATCTTGTGGCCACCACCCAAGAACTGACTCAGCACAAGAAGACTGCTTTGACTCCCTACGATTTCATTTCCAACCCAACCAATCAGCACTCCTGACTCACTGGCTTCCCCCAGTCCACCAAGTTATCCTTCAAAACTCTGATCCCTGGGGAGACCGGAGTAATAATAAAACTCCTGTCTTAAATTAAAAAAAAAAAAAAAAGTCTTCTTTACTATTTCAACAACTTTCAGAATATTGTTTTCATTAATACCACCTAGGAATCAGTGACTATGTTTTATTAGAATAATTTCTGGTGCTTTATCATGTCTTTGATTATTTAAGAGAACTAAATCTTCTCACCTTAAAAAAAGCTATTTTTTTCTTAGAATCATAGAATCCCCTAAGGCTATTTTTATTGTCACTTTAATTAAATGGATAATTAAGTGTTGTTTCACAGTGACCTGTGATCCTATTTAATCAAGTGTTCAAAGCTTTTTGACAACTTCCCCAAATGAAATTCTAAATGAAAATTGTTTTTAACTTTGAACTGACTTTGAGATTTTCCAAAGGGCCCCTAGAAAATCTCAAAATATTTGTTCTCTCAGTTTGTAAAAAGACAGATGTTAAACTAATCAGGTTTATTCAATATGTTAAATTGCATGGGAAGCACTCACTGTCAAGAAAAGATACTTAACCTTCCTTAGGTGGTATTTGCATGGATAAATGTTATTATTTCAGAAACTGAATGAAGTTCCTAGAAATTTGTCAATGCCTTTGATAACCATAATATGTCCTGGTATAATATTATCAGTCATAATTCCAGTTATGATTTTAAATGTATGCCACAAAAAACTGATTTTCCTTGTTAACTGAATTAAAATAAACCTTCATCTGACCTTTACCATGGCCATTTTAGGGTTTTTGTCATTCACAGTTATAATTTTACTCTGATACTTTCCTGAAAGCTCTTGCAATCAGCTATTAGCCAGAATACTTCATCTTCAACAAAAAGGACTGTGTCTCTAAGACCCATGGAAAGGCCTGTAACAGTGCTGTGGGGTACACGCTTCTCATGACTTGCTTAAACAACTTTAATCTCATACCACTGCACTGAGGAAGGATTTCCAGAACTCTAGTTGAAAAGCTGATGGGATGACACTGCTAATCCAAGATCAAGCAAGACCAGAATTGATCATATGGAACTGAGGTGACTGATAAAGAATGTTTATGATTTTTTAAATGGCCTTTGTTTGAAACATTGCTGGTTCTTGAATGTTCTATGTCCTGGATATAAGGGAAAAACATAGATTAGAAGAAGGAAACAAAATAAAAACAATGATTAATGTTCGGAGCAGAATATAGATCCTTTCTAAGTCCAGAGGGCAAGCCAGTCATGAGGTTTTCTAGATGTGGGGTTCCGTCTTTAGTGAGGATGGTAATAGTAGCGTTGGAGTCATGGTTATTTTCTGGAGCAGAGCCTGGAAGATGCAAGTGTTCTGGGGAAATAATTGAAAACCCCAACTGTTGTGATAAATCCTTTGATTTCTCTTTTCTCTTAAGCGATCCATAACTGATAACAATTTAATAAACTTCCATAAATAGAAAATTTATCTTTTTCTCCCTTCCTGCTTCCTCTAAAATTTGTCAATTCTTATTGAATATTCCTATTCTCATGGCAATATAGTTGTCTGCATAAATTCAAGAAGAATCTATTCTCCTTAAAAAAGGACGTTCTTTGGAAAAATTGATTATATTACCGTGAGTTTGAATAGAATGTCATATTTGAGACTGATGTGCATAGAATTAGATGTGAACAGACATTTTTAATAAACTAAGGTTGACTTGATGGAGTCAATGCTTACAAAGCTCTCTTGAAATAATTGACCTGGTGCCTTACCTGACTTACAGGGTTCCAGGCTTACAGGTGAGTAAGATGGGTACACTTACTGGCAGGCCTAGGGCCTTAAGATGTTTTGGAAACCTCAAGAAGAGCAAAAGTTTTAGGATCCGAATGGATCCCCACATTTCTCTATCTGAAACTACAGATAGTGCAGGTGTAGTCTTTTTTTGGGGTGGGGTGGGGAATGGAGTCTCAGTCTTGCTCTGTTGCCCAGGCTGGAGTGCAGTGGCACGATTTCAGCTCACTGCAAGCTCTGCCTCTCGGGCTCATGCCCTTCTCCTGCCTCAGCCTCCCAAGTAGCTGGGACTACAGGTGCCCGCCACCACGCCCGGCTAATTTTTTGTATTTTTAGTAGAGACGGGGTTTCACCGTGTTAGGCAGGATGGTCTTGAACTCCTGACCTTGTGATCCACCTACCTCGGCCTCCCAAAGTGCTGGATTACAGGCGTGAGCCACTGTGCCCGGCCGTGTAGGTATAGTCTTAAAAGTCTAATCTGAGATTCCTTATAAAAGTTCCAGCAAAGCAAACTTAAAAAGGCTCGTGTGGTCAATTATCATTCTTGCTGGACTTATGTAAATGATCAGGCCAAATTTAACGAGATAAGACTTATTTTGTAAAGAGGAGTAATCTTACTTTATCTTTGATCCCAGTGGTAGTAATTATACAGAGAAATTTTACGTTTCAATGGCAAACTATAACCCAGTTGTGTGAGTTATCAGACTCTAGTCTTGTTCACTGTCTTTGAACTACTTTTTTTAGCTCTTTAAAGGATGGATCCTGCCAGCCAGGCACGGTGGCTCATGCCCATAATCCCAGCACTTTGGGAGGCTGAGGTGGGGGAATCACCTGAGGTCGGGAGTTCGAGAGCAGCCTGACCAACGTGGAGAAATCCTATCTCCACTACAAATACAAAATTAGCCCATAATCCCAGCTACTTGGGAGGCTGAGGCAGGAGAATTGCTTGAATCTGGGAGGCGGAGGTTGCAGTGAGCCGAGATTGTGCCACTGCACTCCAACCTGGGCAACAAGAGCAAAACTCTGTCTCAAAACAAAAACAAAAACAAAAACAAACAAACAAACAAAAAACACCTGGATCCTGCTGTCTTACACATTTTGTTAGTAATTAGTATTTCCAATTTTCCTCCCACTCTACTGACTTGATGTCACTGAGAACTAAAACGCTTCCTTCTCAAAGCCTTGCAAGCTGAAGCTGGATGGCTAGATATAAACTTCAAAAGATTTATCACAACACTTGGGTCTTTCAAATATTTCCCAGAACACCTGCATCTTCCAGATTGTGCTCCAGGAAATAACCATGATGGTGCCACTAGCTACCACTACCATCCTTACTAAAGATGGCTGGAGTCCAACATCTAGAAAATTTCATAACTGACTTGCCCTCTAGACTGGGTTTATCGTCTACTCTGAACATTAATCATTGTTTTTTGTTTCCTTGTTCTAATCTATGTTTTTCCCCCTTTTACAGATCTCTCATCTTACAGTTTCTAACTCCAATCATCTCCCCACAGTGATCAACTTAGCTTCCTTTTTTTAATGAAACATCTAGGGAAGTTTCAGATGGAGAAATGTGTGGACATTCAGGCCCTAAACTTTGGTATAAAGATTATTTTACTGTGAAAATATTTGACCTAAGAAAGATGCAGCAAGAAATTTTATTTGAACTTCCCTTATTTCACTAAAGCAGAGCCTCCAGAAAATACAGGTGCCATTGGCTTCCCTCTGAGGAAGTTTCCTGCGAATTCCACTACTGTAGAGACAGATTGCCCATTCTTGTAAGCATCCAAAAGCCCAAAAGAACCTTCCACAACTTCCTACTGAAACTCCAAAATCCCCCAACACATTTTGTTAAGTGGATCTATAAACCTTTATTTCTATTTAGTGAGTTACTCTAAACCTTGTCTTTTCTCCTGTTAAATTATTGTTGTCAGTTAATTTGCAGGTCCTCAAACACAGGACCCACATTGAACAAGGAAAAGCTTTCCTTCCAACATAGACAATATGACTACCTATAGAACACCATTTTGAATGTACAAAAATTATTAAGCAAATTTAGCAAGTTTTCAGGACATAAGATGAATTGCAGATATCAACTGTATTTCCATATATTAGCAACAATCAGAAACAAAATTGAAAAAAAAATCACCATTTACAATATTATCAAAAAATACAAGGCCTTGCACAGTGGCTCACGCCTGTAATCCCTACACCTTGGGAAGCTGAGGCAGGAGGATTGCTTGAACCCTGGAGTTCGAGACCAGCCTGGGCAGCATGGTGGGACCCCGTCTCTAAAAAGAATTTAAAAAATTAACTGGGCATGGTCGTGTGTACCTGTAGTCCCAGCTACTGAGGAGGCTGAGGTAGGAGGATAGCTTGAGCCCAGGAGGGTCGAGGCTGCAGTGAGCCATGATCACACCATTGCACTCCAGCCTGGGTGACAGAGTGAGATCCCGTCTCAAAAAATAAAAATTAAAAAAAATAAAAAATACTTAGGTTAAAATCTAACAAAAGTTATAAGAGTTTTTTGTTTGTTTGTTTTTGAGATGGAGTCTCACTTGTTGCCCCGGGTGGAGTGCAGTGGTAAGATCGCTGCTCACTGCAAGCTCCGCCTCCCAGGTTCACACCATTCTCCTGCCTCAGCCTCCCGAGTAGCTGGGACTACAGGCGCCCGCCACTGCACCCGGCTAATTTCTTCTATTTTTAGTAGAGATGGTGTTTCACTGTGTTAGGCAGGAAGGCCTCGATCTCCTGACCTCGGGATCCGTCCACCTCGGTCTCATAAAGTGCTAGGATTACAGGCGTGAGCCACCGTGTCCAGCCAGAGAAATTTTAAAAGACCTAAATGTGAATGGGTCAGAAGATTTAATATGGTTAAAATGTCAATTCTCCCCAAATTGATCTGTAAACACAATCCCAGCAGTCTTTTTTTTTGTGCAAAATGACAAGACAACTCTAAGATTTACAAGGAAATCTGAAGAATCTAGAAGATACAAAATAAGCTTGAAAAATAAAAACAAAGTTGTAGGACATAAACTACCTTATTTCATCACTTATTTATATAGCTACAATAATCAAAACAGCATGGTGCTGGTGGCAAAAAGACAAATAGCTCAATGGAACAGAATAGGAAGCCTAAAACGAAACACATACATATGCGACACAGATTTCGACGTAAGCACAGAGGAAATGCAGTAGAGACAAAAATAACGTTTTAACAAATGATGCTGGAACATTTGGATATGTATACATGCAAAAAAATGAACTTTGGTCGCTATCCCATACCGTATACAAAAATTAATTAAAAGTAGATCTTATCCTTTGAGCCCAGGAGGTTGAGGCTGCAGTGAGCTGTGATCACACCACTACATTCCAGCCTGGGCAACAGAGTGAGACCCTGCCTGAGAAAAAAAAAAAAAAAAGTAGATCCTAGACCTAATATACAACCCAAAACAGTAATATTTCTAGAAGAAATCCTAGGACAAAATATCTGTGATAGTGGAGCTGAAAAATCTATCAAATACTAAACTTTTTTTTACCACCTTGACTAAAAGTAATGGGTTTATATACTTCATCATATCATTTAATTCTAAATCTACAGAGATCAATGTCACTTTCTCAGTAAAAGTACGTGAGTCTTCAATGATGACCAGAACTCACACTCCCCAGTAAACCATAACACCATGTCTCCGGAGTAGTGCTTATTAGAGCAATAACTTGTGATAATGATAAATATTGATCAAAGACTGAGCCTAGGAAGTGGGTTTTTTGAGGCTGCATATATTCAAGGCAATCCTTCAGAACCACAGAGGGCTCACTGGATCCTATTAACCGCTGAGTGAATGAATAAACAGATGAAACAGGGACCTGAGTAGATGGTAGTTGATATTCTTGTACATATATTCTACCTCTAGATTCAATAGAAAGAACTAAAAGTACATGAGTTTCAGTACCAACATCTTCAACAGCTACCAGCTGTATCACCTTGGACCAGTCAGGTAACCTCCCGTGAATCTGGTTGCTTCCGGGCCGGGGATCCGTGCGCGGGAGTTTTGAGCCTGGGAGCAGGCAGGGCAGAGGAGCTGGAGGGCCAAGCCTTTGAGCTCCAGGGGGGTCGCCGGGGTAGTGGGTAGTGCCCGGCCGATCGACGGCCTGGGGGTTGCCTGAAGGTGAGGTCTGGGGTCACCCCGCGGTGATCTGAGTCCTGGGATGCCCCACAGGCATTTGCTGCCTCAGGGATCCGAAGTCTCATTCACTCCCCCACTGGGGACCTGAGCTCTCGAGATCCTCCTGCGGGGGTCTGACATCTCAGGATCAGCCTGTGGGGGTCTGAAGCCTCGGGGTCCTCGCGTGGGGTCTGAGGTCTCGGGGTCTCCCCTGTGGGGTCTGAGTCTTGGAGTCCCCCATCCCCGGGATCGGCGGTCCGGGTCCCAGGAGCAGTAACGTGGTGGGTCGGGCCCCGAACAGGAACGTGGCGCGCCGGCCCCAGGTGGTGTAGGGCTGGCGGCGGGGGGATAACGGTGCCGAAAGTTCGCACAAAGCCATCCGCTGGGGTCCCGCCCCGCCCGCGAGGCAATGACTGTGCCCCCTCCCATTCCTGATCCTCAACTCAGGTGAGCACAGATGAGGCGCCGGGAAGCTTCTAAGTCGCAAATGGAAATAGAAGGCTAATTCAGGGGTGAGGGGCCGTCGTGCTCGTTACTCCCAGGAGGAGAGAAAAAACCACGGCCCCGCAGCCGGGGGCGCGGCGAGGCATTATCCGGCCCCCTCCCCGGGGTCTCAACTCCCTACAGCCTCCCGCCTCCCGCCTCCCGCCTCCCGCCTCAGCTACAGACAAATCCCGGAAGCGCGGAATCCGTCAAGCGCCGTGAGGGCGGCGCGCTCGCCCCGCGCATGCCCAGTGCCCGCCTGCGCCGCCAGGGTCTCCAGCACCGCACCGTCCAGCCCGCCGGATCCCGCCGTCTGTCATGGCGGCCCCCATCCTGAAAGGTGAGGGACTTCCTGCTTCCTGCGCCAGCCGCGGGGGAATTTGAGGACTGGCACCCCTGGTGGCGGGCGCACTCGGGGGGGGGGGGTCCCGTGGGAGCAGCCCCGCTCGCCCCTCCCTCGCTGCCTGTCCCCTCCCAGATCCCCTGCCGCCTCCTGCCTCCCCCGCTGCCTGTCCCACCAAAACCCCCGGCTGCCTGCTTCCCCTCCCGTGCTCCGTGTCTCCCCAAACCACCGACTGCCTGCTTCCCGCCGTATGCTCCCTGTTTCCCCAAAACACCCGGCTGCCTGTTGCCTCCCCCGTGCTGCTAGTCCCCCTCAATCCCCCGCTGCCTGCTCTCTCCCCCATGCTGCCTGTCGCCCAGATCCCGCCCCCCCCACCTGCCCTTACCCCACCTGCTCTCACCCCTGCTGCCTTAGTCCCTGGTCCCGGAGCTAATAGGCAGTCAGAGTCCTGCCCTCCGGAAGTTGGTGTGAGGTCCTCCTGGGTCCGGTCCTGCTCTACCCCCTCTGAGGCCCACCTGGAGTTTCTATGCTAATTGTTCCAATAATAGGAGCCGCCTTTTACTGCGGAGTCCTCGTGTGCCAGGCGCTGTGCTTAGGATGGTGTGGTATTGTCTGATTTTGTAACCGCTGTATCAACTCTCTTACCTCGTATTACAGGTGGAAACTAAGGCATGGGGCGTTTAGGTGCCTGTCCCCCGGTGTGTGGCTATTCAGTGCTGACAGAGCCTTAGACCAGGGCTGCTGTCCCAACCAGTATATGATACCGCACCCAGTCCCGCCCGCTCTGCACCTGGAAGAGCCCAGGAGCGGGGAATAGAGGACACCTGTCTTGTAGAGTTTGGCCGTGGGAAAAAAAAGGGGCCTGTATTGTGGGGCCTGGAGTCATAAAACATAGCCAAAAGAAAAGACTAGAGGCTTTATACAAACTCTGTAATCAGATGCGGCTGTTTTTCTAATGTTAGTATTTTGTTAAATTAACCTGGTTTTCCTTTAGCTTTACCCGCAATCATTGACCAATGGCACACCTGGAAAATTCTTTTAACCATCAGGTTTTAAGAAGAGGATATCCACTAGAACAGGGGTCCACAGACTATGGCCCCCAGGCCATATCTGGCCTGCTGCCTGTGTTTGTAGGGTCTACAAGCTAAGAATGTCTTTTACATTTTTAAGTGATTTTTAAAAAAGGACAAATGAAAAAATTATATCACATTCACATTTTCTTTTCCATAAATAAAGTTTTATTGGAGCACAGGCTGGCCCATTAATATATTACCTATGGTTATGTTTGTGCCACAACCATGAAGTTGAGTAGTTGTGACAAATACTCTATTGGCCACCAAGCCTAAAATATTTACCATCTGTCCCTTCACAGAAAACAGACTTCTGCACTAGAAAAACTAAGCCTAAGAATTTGGGGAAAGCATCTAATTTTAGGAATGTAAACTGTCATGTATTGTATGAGTACAGTTGTTCTTTGCTTAAAATTTTAATAAATTCCACTGAAGCTATTTTGAAAAGGCTTTTAGTAGAAATTTATTTATGAGACAGAGTTTTACTGTGTTGCCCAGGCTGGAGTGCAGTGACATCACATAATAGCTCAAGCAATTCTGCTTCAGCCTCCTAAGTAACTTGGGACTACAGGCACTACCATGCCTGGTTATTTTTATTTTAATTTTTTAATTTATTATTTTTTCGTAGAGCCAGGGTGTCACTATGTTGCCTAGGCTGGTCTTGAATTCCCAGCCTCAAGCCATCCTCCTGCCTCCACCTTCCAAAGTGCTGGGATTACAGGCATGAGCTACTTTGCTTAGCCAGTAGAATAAACTTAATCTACTTTTCGTACTTTTGAGGCAAGGAGTGCAATGGTGCGATCATAACTCAGCTTCTACCTCCTGGGCTTGAGGAATTCTCCCACCTCAGCTTCTCCACCCTCCCCACCCCATTTCCCACCCAGTAGCTGGGACTACAGCCACTTGCCAGCATTCCTGGCTAATTAAAAAAAAAAAAAAAAAAAAAAATTGTAGAGACAGGGTTTCACTATGTTGCCCAGGCTGGTCTCAAACTCCTGCACCCAAGTGATCCCACTGCCTTGGCCTTCCAAAGTGCTGGAATTACAGCATGAGCCACCACACCTGGCCAGTAGAATAAATTTTTGGTTTACTCTTTTTTTTTTTTTTACTTTTTTATTTTTTGAGACAGAGTCTTGCCCTGTCACCCAGGCTGGAGTGCAGTGGTGTAATCTCGGCTCACAGCAACTTCCACCCCCTGAGTTCTAGTGATTCTCCTGCCTCAGCCTTCCAGTAGCTGGGATTACAGGCGCCCGCCATCATTCCCAGCTAATATTTTGTATCTTTTAGTAGAGACGAGTTTTCACCATGTTGGCCTGGCTGGTCTCAAATCCCTGACTTCGTGGATCCACCTGCCTCCGCCTCCCAAAGTGCTGGGATTACAGGCATGAGCCACTGTGCTGGCCTCGGTTTACTCTTAAATATAAATAGAACAAAATCTATTGGGCAGAGGATGCTGGAATTACAAATGTATATTTCATGTTCATATCTTGTTTTCAGATGTAGTGGCCTATGTTGAAGTGTGGTCATCCAATGGAACGGAAAATTATTCAAAGACATTTACAACACAGCTTGTGGATATGGGAGCAAAGGTAAGACATTTATTTTGCTGTTGATTCATATGACAGTCTTCTGATAGGTAAAAGGTTACACTTGCATTTTCTTATTTTGGGAGTTATTACTTAGAATACAGACAAAGCAATGGGTAAGTGGTGGGAGAAAAAAGAGCCAAACTGTGAAGAATTTAGAACAGTAGGACTTAACAGAACAGTTGGGCCTGTGGGCATTGAGTGAGGAGGAGGAACCTAGGATGAAACGCTGGATTCTTACACTGGTTACTTAGATGCATAGTGCTATTAAGCAAAGTGAGGAATATAGGAAAAGAAACAGGTTTCTAAGGGAAAAGTTGTAAACTTGGGCATATTGAAAATATCTATTAGACATTTGGATATACAAGTCTGGAACTTGGAGTGTTCAAGGCTAGAGATGATGATTTGGGGGGTCAGGACCATAGGGGTCGTGTAAAGTCACAGGTGTGGACGTCGTCCCATGTCGGGCATGGTTAGGATGAAGAGTGGTGATGGGAGGAGCATTGTTCAGTATTCAAGGACAGGCGATGGGAGCAGGGACCCAGTGACAAAGGGAGAGAAGAATGCCAGGAGAAGGAGAAAAGCAAGTGTGGAAGTCAAAGGAGGGAGTAATTTTTTTTTTTTTTTTTTGTGATAGAGTCTCTTGCTCTCTTGCCAGGCTGGAGTGCAGTGACATGATCTCAGCTCACTGCAACCTCTGCCTCCTGGGTTCAAGCGATTCTCCTGCCTCAGCCTCCCAAGTATCTGGGACTACAGGCACACACTACCATGCCTCGCTAATTTTTTTTTTTTTTTTTGTATTTTTAGTAAAGACGGGGTTTCACCATGTTGGCCAGGATGGTCTTGATCTCCTGATCTCGTGATCTGCCCACCTTAGCCTCCCAAAGTACTAGGATTATAGGTGTGAGCCATCGAGCCTGACCAGGAGTAGTTTTTTAATTGCCTTTCAGAGCTCAGAGGGAGTAATTTTAAAGACAGAATTTTTAAAAACTACAGATAGTTCAAGAAAGATAGGATGGGCAAATGTACTTTGGATTTGAACACTATAAGGTCATTGCGAAGTTAGTGCAGTTTTCAGTGAAATGGGCAGGAATCATTGAGATATGAGGAAATGGAGATAGCAAACAGTTTGCCTTATTCAAGGTTTCTCAGTATAGCCATCTGTGTTATCAGATTTACTATCACATAGTGCTTGTGTTCAAGTAGCTTTATTTGACTTAATAATGTCCTTGATACCGAATAGGTATCTTTTGCCCACACACACTAAACCAATCACTGTGACGACGGGTTTTACAAAAGAGAAAAGATTCATTCACAGAGAAGCGCAGCTAGGAGGCAGAAGAGTACTCAAATCTTCATTCCCAAAGAGAAGGCTTAGGGATATTTATCAGTTAGGGAAGTGGGGTGATCTAAGCAGTGGGGAAAAATGGAGTACTTGATCTGCACACGCGTAGCTGGGGTTCATGGGATGCATGTTTAGAAAACAGGCGTTATTAGGAGGCTGAGGCGGGTGGATCACCTGAGGTTAGCAGTTCGAGACCAGCCTGGCGAACATAGTGAAGCCCCATCTCTACTAAAAATACAAAAAAATTAGCTGGGTGTGGTGGCACACACCGTAGTCTCAGCTATTTGGGAGGCTGAGGCGGGAGAATCGTTTGAACCTGGGAGGCGGAGGTTGCTTTGAGCTGAGATTGCACCAGTGCACTCCAGCCTGGGCAACAGAGTAAGACTCTGTCTCCAAAAACCAAAAAAACCCAAGCAGTCACTAGTAGGATCCGATGGTGAAGATTTTGGCCTCCTGTCAAAAGGTCACTTCCTGGGCATTTGCACAGGCCTGGTTGAAGAGTTGGTGGTTGCAGCCTGTTTGAACTGTAGAGGTGCTGCCCCAAGTTCCTGAAAAGTAACTTAAGCAACGGTTACCATGGTGACATATCCACCAGAAGTGTTATAAGGAAGCCAGTGAAGGTTGTTATAGCATTTAGCAGCATGACTTGCAGCTATATAGGAATAAATAAATAAATTATAAAAAGCAAGTGACCAAAAGCGAGCAAGGCAGATTAAATTTGGCAGACCTAATTTTCAGCCTTAAAGTGCAAGAGTGGTGATGCTGGCTATTCAGATATGCCAGAGAAGCCTTAAGGTGCTTTAAATGAAAAGGTGAAAGTTCTCCACTTTAAGGAAAGGAAAAAAATTATATGCTAAAGTTGCTAAGATCTACAGTGAGAACAAATCTTCTAATCTTGAAATTGTGAAGAACTATGCTAGTGTTGCAGTCACATCAAACTGCCAAAGTTACAGCCACAGTGTAATTTTTATTACAATACATTGTTACAATTACCCTATTTTGTTATTATTGTTAATCTGTGCCTAATTTGTAAATGAAACTTCATTGTATATGTATGTATAGGAAAAAACAGTATATAACCGGTTCAGTACTAGCTCAGGACTCAGGCATCCACTGGGAGGGGTGGGGGGCGGGCGGGCATGTCTCAGAACTTAACCCTCGTGGATAAGGGGGAACTAATACACTCTTACAGGGAGTTTACCTATGAAAAAAGTCTGTTTATGTCCTTTTCTGGCATTTGGGAGGGGCTGGCTGATAGGCTGAGTGAAAGAGATCCATTAAAAATGGGAGAAAAGATTATCGAAGGTAGGGCTAGGTTGGGGTGGGGCAAGAGAGCTGCCGTGGATATGAACCTTAAGAGGCACTCACCACCAGGCAAAGAGTGGGTGCTACTAAATTTTTTTACCCTAAGAGCCTTGTTTGACCTCCCTAATGCCTGTCTTGAGTAAGAGGTCAGTGCAGAGGAATCCGAATATAGGAGCAGGGCCTGCACTGCAGGAGGGGAGACGTGCCTGCTGTGATACACCGGAATGTAGGAACCTGAGGGAGTCTGCGTGTTCTCATGCCTAACATTTACCTGGGATGAGGAAGAGTTACTGTGAATGAGAAAAAAGCCATTAGACAAGTGAGTTGACAAGGTGGTTTGAGGGTAGCATTAAGATCTTAGATCTTTTGGATCTTTTTGGTTTCACCTTTTATTTCAAAACTTGGCAAGCAAAGTTGGGGAAAGAATAGTGAATGTAGATTCAACAGTTGTTAACATCGTAACAGATTTGGGTATTTGTAGTATCATAATCCAGGATTATCTTAAGCCAATTTCAGGATTCGAGATGATTTAAAACTAGACTACAGGCCTGTGAGGGTCATTATAACTTCTGATTCACCCTTAATCTAGATGCAGCTCTTTGGGTCTCAGCCCAAGGTGTAGGAGTTTTATCAGACCCCCTTCTCCCTTTGAGGCTTCTCAATTTTTGTCCTGTTCAGTGTTTGCTAAATTTGATAAAAGCCTTGTGGGAAAATGGCCTCAAATGCTAGACTCATCTCTAGGTATCAGTCTTAATCTAGAATCTCAGCCCGGTAATTCTTAGCTGCCTTGATAGCTCCCATGGACTTGGTAGGGGTGTGGAGACTGAGAGAGAGAGAGAGAGAGTTATAAAAGCAATACATATTTATTGTTTAAAAAGACTAATGGGCAGTGCCGTGAAATTCACAATAAACACAAAGAGAAACCAGCAACCCTTTGCAGTACGTTTCCTTTTCCATTTTTCAAAGACAGTTATTTTCACATCATCTGTTTCTTTTGGTATTTGCCTTCATATTTCCAATCAGTGTACATATATTTACTTCAGTACAATTGAATGCTATAGAAAATTATGCAGATGAGTTCTGCTTCTGGAAAGGATACATAAAAGGTAACATTTTTGACACCATGAGTGTCTGAGCATGCCTTTATTATACTGTTTTTTTTTTTTTTTACTAATATTTTAGCTGACTAAAAATGCTAGCACAAATATTGTTTTTCCTTGAAGGTATTTCCCATTGTTTTCTCACTTCCAGACTGCTGTTGATAAGCCTGATTCAGCTGGCACTTATCATTGTTTGCATGTGATGTGTCTCCGTCCTCTTCACCTTGATTACCTACTCTTTTAATATTTTTCCCTTTTGCCAGCCATGCTGGAATTCTGTGATAAGCTTGGTCTAGTGCTGTTTTCATTCTTGTGCTGGGCCTTTGTGGGGTTTCTTTTGATCTAGAATGCATATCCTTTAGTTTGAGAAACTTTTCTTTGATTATATCTTTAATAATATTGTCTCCATTTTGTGTATTTCTGTATTTCTTTAACTTCTGTTGATTGGCTGTTGGATTTCCTGGTCTGAGCTCCTGACGTTCTTGCCTTTTGTCTCCTGTTGTGTCCGTCTTCTAGTTCTTTTGTTCTACTACCAGTGAGCTTTTCTCAACTTCATTGACTGATACTTCTGTAGAAAATTTTATTACTTATGTCATCTTTTCTTAATTTCCAAGAGCTCTTTAGGATCCTATTAAAAAATAATCTTCTGATCATGTTGCATGAATACAGTATCTCTCTCTCTTTTTTTTTTTTTTTTTTTTTTTTTGAGACGGTGTCTTGCTCTGTTACCCAGGCTGGAGCGCAATGGTGCGCAATCTTGGCTCACTGCAACCGCCACCTTCCGGGTTCAAGTGATTCTCCTGCCTCAGCCTCCCGAGTTGCTGGGACTACAGGCACGAACCACCATGCCTGGCTAATTTTTGTATTTTTAGTAGAGACAGGGTTTTGCCATTTGTCCAGGCTGGTCTCAAATTTCTGACTTCATGATCTACCTGCCTCAGCCTCCCAAAGTGCTGGGATTACAGGTGTGAACCACCACACCCAGTTTCCTTTGGTTTTAATTAGCTGAATTTTTCCAACTTTTTGAATGATTGCACTGATTTTAATACCTTCTTACTTTGTATTTACACATTTAAGATTATAGGCACCCGCCACCATGCCCAGATAATTTTTGTATTTTTAGTACAGACAGGGTTTCACCAGGTTGGCTAGGCTGGTCTCGAAATCCTGAACTCCTGACCTCAGGTGATCCACCCGCCTCGGCCTCCCAAAGTGCTGGGATGACAGGCATGAGCCACCGTGCCCGGCCATGAATACAGTATCTTAAGATATTAAGTGTTCTTAATTTTGGTTAAATATGTGTTCTGTTTTCTCTATTGCCTCTGAATTTCGTTTGGTTTTATTTTTTTTTGGTGTAGAAAGCTTTTCTGAAATGTCCATTATCATCTGACTCTTTCCATCTTCTAAAAATGTGGTGCCTTCTCATGGCCACATTTTCTCTTCTGTTCTCTTTAGCCTTGCAGGGCTCCAACTCTTTATTCTTTCAGTAACACTTCAGAGAGTTTTTTAGAGGGAGTAGACATGAACTTGTGTGTATGATTCACCATTCTAACTGGAACAGATATGTTTTAAGCAGTGTTATGCATTCCTTCGAGTGTTTCTCTGTCAGATTCTGAGAAACAGAATTGCTGGGGTAGAGGTTTTTTGATCAGTTGTACTTAAGAAGTTGTGAATGAACAGTAATGTACATTTTGTTTTCTGCATTTTGTCTACAGGTTTCAAAAACTTTTAACAAACAAGTAACTCACGTTATCTTCAAAGATGGCTACCAGAGCACTTGGGACAAAGCTCGAAAGAGAGGTGTAAAGCTCGTTTCAGTCCTCTGGGTTGAAAAGTAAGCAGCTTCTCTCTGACTTTTTTTCCTTAAGTATCTAGTATTAAAATGTGTGGAGATATTTTGCACAGATCACAGAACCAGATAAAGTTTGATTTTCATCTTTTCTCTGCCTCACCTCACCAAGTAATTTGACATCCTCCAGCCTCAATGTCTGCAGTTCAAACATGGGCGTACTGTAATACCTAACTCTGCCTAGGGGGAGAAGGAGCCTGCAGGTCCTGAAGCTGGGTATGCAAGGTGGACTTAGGAAACAAGAGGGAATGTGATGAAGCAGATTGTGTTAGTCAGCCAGCGCTGCTGTAACAAAAGACCACAGACTGGGTAGCTTGAACAATAGAAATGGACTTTCTCACAATCTGGAGGCCGGAAGTCCAATATCAAGGTGTCCACAGGGTTGGTATCTTCTTTTTTTTTTTTCTTGACACCAAGTCTTGCTCTGTCATTCAGGCTGGAGTGCAGTGGCTAGATCTTGGGTCACTGCAGCCTCTGCCTCCTAGGCTCAAGTCGTTCTTATGCCTCAGCCTCCCAAGTAGCTGGGATTCATCTCAACCTTTGCCTCTTGGGCTCAAGTGATTCTCCTGCCTTAGCCTCCTGAGTAGTTGGGATTACAGGCACGCACCACCATGCCTGGCTAATTTTTGTATTTTTAGTAGAGATGAGATTTCGTCATGTTGGCCAGGCTGGTCTCAAACTTCTGACCTCAGGTGATCCACCTGCCTCAGCCTCCCAAAGTGCTAGGATGACAGGCGTGAGCCACCGTGCATGGCTCACACAGTTTTGATTACAGTAAATTTGTAGTAAGTTTTGAAATTGGGGAGTATGAGTCCTGTAACTTTGTTTTTCATTTTCAAGATTGTTTGGCTATTTTGATTTGGGTTCCTTGCTAAGATTGTTTGGCTGTCTTGTTTGGGTTCCTTGCATTTCTATATGAATTTTATGATCAGCTTGTCAGTTTATTCAAAAACAAAAAAGGTAGCTGGGATTTGGCAGGATTGTATTGAATCTCTAATTAGGGAAGTGTTGGTGTGTTTATAATATTTAATCTTCTAGTCCATGAAAATGGGATGTGTTTCTTTTTCACATCTCAAATTTCCTTCAGTGATACTTTCTAGTTTTCAGTGTACAAGTTTTATACCTCTTAGGTTAAATTTATTCCTAACTTTTTTGTTCTTAATTTTTTTACGTTGTTAGCTGTTAGTGTATAGAAATGCAGGTGATTTTTGTATATTGATCTTATACCCTGCAAATTTGCTGAACTTGTTTATTAGTTCTAAATTGTATTTGTGGGTTCCTTAGGATTTTCTATATGCAATGTTGTATAATTTTGTAAATAGAGAGAGATTTACTTCTTCAGTTCTAGTCTGGCTGCATTTTATTTTATTTTATTTTATTTTATTTTATTTTATTTTATTTTATTTTATTTTACCTATTTGTTCTGGCCAGAACGTCCAGCACAGTGTTGAATAGAAGTGGTGAGAATGGACATCCTTATCCTGTTGCTTATCTTTGGAGAAAAGCTTTCAGTATTTCATTATTTAGTATGATGGTAACTGTGGTTTGTGTAAATGTCCTTTATCAGGCTGAAGACATTCCCTTCTATTCCAGGTTGTTTGTTTGTTTGTTATTATTAAAGAAAGTTAGATATTGTTGTCAAATGTTTTTCTGCATGATTGATCATCGTGTGATTTTTGTCCTTCATTGTATTAATGTGGTGTAATGAAGGGTTTTGTATGGTGAACCAACCTTGCAGTCCTAGGATAAATCCTACTTGATCATGTTATGTATGTTGTCATCTTTCCTTTTTAATTGTTGGAACAGGACGAGTGCGGTGGCTCACACCTGTAATTCCAGCACTTTGGGAGGCCGAGGGGGCTGGATCACCTGAGGTCAGGAGTTTGAGACCAGCCTGATCAATATGGTGAAACCCTATCTCTATTAAAAATACAAAAATTAGCCAGGTGTGGTGGCATGTGCCTGCAGTCCCAGCTACTCTGGAGGTTGAGACAGGAGAATCACTTGAACCTGGGAGACAGAGGTTGCAGTGAGCTAAGACCACGCCATTGCACTTCAGCCTGGGCGACAAGAGTTGGGGAAAAAAAAAGAGTAAGGTGTCCTTCTCTGGCTTTTGTCAATATTTTCTCATTATCTTTCACTTTCAGAAATTTAAGTGTCTGGATATGGTTTTATAACATTTATTTTGTTTAGATTTTACAGAACTTGTTGAATGTGTACTTATCTGTGTTTCTACATATAATTCATTTTTGGCCATTATTTCTTCATCTATCTTTTCTGCTGCATTTCCTCCTCATTTTTTCTGATTAGCTGTATATCTTTTTCGAATTAGCTGTATACCAGGGATTGCTAAAGTTTTCTGTAAAGGGACAGATAGTAAATATTTTAGGCTTTGCGGGCCATGTGGTCTCAACAGCTCAGCTTTCTTGTGGTGTGAAAGGAGTAATAGAAAATAAGTAAACAAATGCCTGTGTCTGTGTGACAGCAAACTTTACTTACAAGTCTGGCAGTAAGCCAGGTAGTTTGCCAATCCTTTCTACATAATATACCTTTTAAATGTTTGCATTTGTCCATAGTGCTCTCCTTCTTGTTCATTATTGTTGTCATTTTTTTTTCTTCCCAGATTGATTTGTTTTCAAGTTCATTGATGTTTTTCTCCATCAAATCCATTCTGCTACTTAGTACCTTTATTTCAGATATTTTTGATTGTTTTTCGTCTACTTGGTTTTTGTATACATTTTTAAAATTTCGTTTTCATGTGAGATTTCTCATCTTTGCTTTTCCTGCCTTTTGTTATGAATGTATTTTCTATTACCTCGATGAGTATAGTTATAACTAGTCGTCTTAATGACCTTGTCTGGTAATTTTGAGGTTGCCATCTGTTTTGTTTTTGTTTCTCTTTGATAGTGTGTCACATTTTTCTGGCTCTTCGTATGGCAAATAATTTGAGCTTGTATTTTGCACATTGTAAATACTGTGTAGACTCTGGATTCTTTTGTATTGTCGCAAAGAGCATGACGTTTTTGTTTTAGCAAGCAGTTGACTTGTCATTAAAGTTAAATGCACACTGTCATTATGTGGGCAGTTGCTTAGATGGGCTCGTTGAGCCTCAGGTGCAAGCTGATTTGTTTGCCTCAAACACATGTTGTTCAGGGGTCAGCCAGAGACTTGAACTTCCATACTCAGAACTTGGGGTTTCTCCTCTGGTTCTCTTACTTCCTGAGTCCTTACCTCATTTCTCTGGTGGCCGTAGGTGCCCAGTCTCCTTCGTCTGGTCTCTTCAGCGAGAAAGGAGGCCGGAGCTTCTGCTTGAGTGCCTGCTGCGCCACACCACCTCCCACAGAGACTGTGGCTGCCTTTAGGGGACAGACAGAAAATGTGGTGATGCCCAGAGTCTTTTGCTTCCTTTTAAAATTTGTCTCTTCTTTCTTTTTCTTTTTTTTCCCTCCAGCTTTCAAAGCTCTCACATCATTGGTTTGTTTTATTTTTCCTGTATTTCCAGGACGTATAGCTGATAGTTCACCTGTATTTGTATGTTGGTTTGTTAGGAATAAACAGAAATGGAACGGAGTATGTTATTTTTGAAGCATCTGATGCCAGTCTAATTCTTCTTCCCTTCAAAATTATTTGATCTTTTTGCCTGGAGACTCCTTAAGGATATTTTTTATTTGATTATATTTTTTATTTTTTTGAGGCAGAGTCTTGCTCTGTTGCCAGGCTGGAGTGCAGTGTCGCGATCTGTGCTCTCTGCAACCTCCGACTCCCTGGTTCAGCGATTCTCCTGCCTCAGCCTCCCGAGTAGCTGGGATCACAGGCACGTGCCACCACGCCCAGCTAATTTTTGTATTTTTAGTGGAGATGGGGTTTTACCATGTTGGCCAGGATGGTCTCGATCTTCTGACCTCGTGATCTGCCCACCTCAGCCTCCCAAAGTACTGGGATTATAGGCGTGAGCCACAGTGCCTGGCCAGGATTTTTTTTTTAAGACTCATAGCTTTACTGTAATATGTTTTGGATTGATCATTCCAGTTCTGGCTTGGCCTTTTCAACAGATTCAGGTCTATATTTCTGCAAAAGTTTCTTGGATTATAGATTCAAATATTCTGTTTCATTGTTTTGCTTTTCTTCTGGGACTCCAATAATGTTTACATTGGGCCTGCTTAGCTATCTTTTATTTCAGCCACTTTGACTTTGACCCTTTTATATATATACACACACACACATACATATTTTTATACAGACACACACACACTGACACAGACACACACACACACACACACACGCACACACACATTTTTACCCCAAATACTCATTTGACAGTATTTGTTTTTGTTTTTTTGAAGACAGGGCCTTGCTCTGTTTTTGGGTTTTTGGAGACAGGGTCTTGCTCTGTTGCCCAGGCTAGAATGCAGTGACTCAGTTGCAGCTCACTGCAGCCTAGACCTCTAAGGCTCAATCAGTCCTCTCACCCCAGCCTTCCCAAGTGACTGGGACCGTAGACATGTGCCACCATGCCCAGCCATTAAAATTTTTTTTTTCTTTTTTCTTTTTGAGATGGAGTCTCGCTCTGTGGTCTAGTGCAGTGGCATAATCTTGGCTCACTGCAAGCTCCGCCTCCCGGGTTCATGCCATTCTCCTGCTTCAGCCTCCCGAGTAGCTGGAACTACAGGTGCCCACCACCATGACCGGCTAATGTTTTTTTTTTTGTATTTTTAGTAGAGATGGGGTTTTACTGTGTTAGCCGGGATGGTCTTGATCTCCTGACCTCATGATCCACCTGCCTTGGCCTCCCAAAGTGCTGGGATTATAGGCGTGAGCCACCACGCCCGGCCTTAAATAATTTTTTTTATAGAGATGGGATCTCACTATGTAGCCCAGGCTGGGCTCAAGTGATCCACTCACTCCAGCCTCTCAAAGTGCTGGGATTACTGGTGTGAGCTACTGCACCCAGCTGACAATATTTGATTCAAGTTCAAGGGTTTTGTTATATTCTTCAGTTTTGTGTTTGCTTTTATTTTAGGGGGTGTGATGGATTTTCCTCAGCTGAAATGATTTACTTTTTCTTTGTTTTTTCAAAAGAGATTTTTAAAATGGATGTAGTCTTTTCTGTCTATTTCCATTCATTGTATAGGCTGGGTATGTGGCCAGAGCATCCTCTTCTGTCAGTTCTGCTGTCTTGCATAGTTTCTTTTATAGGTGATGCTTGTGATGGAGGGAGAAGAGAGGGGCTCGTGTATCTCGTTTGCCTTTTGTTTCTGTAGGATCCTTAAATGCTTTTCTCTTAGTTTCTTCTTTTTTTCACTGCCGTTGGTGCAAGGGCTGCTACTCCCCCCAGAACTGATGCTTTTCAGGGTCTGCCTGTCCTAGTCTTGCTCCATTTCAGGCCCCTTCCCTGGAGCGGGTACTGTGAGCTGCATGGGTTCTGCGTTGTGGCAGTTGTGCTGGGCGTCCTCTTTCTGAGACTTCTGTTACCTGTGCTTCGTGTAAGTCCTCCAGGCTGTGCTACTTTTTATGGAGTCGTAAGCCTATTCTCCCCGACTTTCTGCATCCACAGACTTGCAACTGTGTTGGAATTTGGATTATTTTTCTACTTACAGGTCATCTGAATTTGCGCTGTTATCTCCATATCGGTGAGAATGTAGGTCATATGTGTCTTTTATTTAAGTTTTTTTTTTTCTGCTTTTTTTTCGGGGAGGGAATGGGGAAGACTCAATATCAGGCAGCCATCCTTGTTTTCTCTATCTCGTCTTCTTATGGAGTCCATTGAAATGGCTTATTGATTTTTATCTCAAAATAGATCTCTCATAGGTCTTTATCTCTGCTGTTACTCACAGTCCAGACAACTATCATGTCTTGCTTCAATTACTGTAGCAGCCTCCTGCCTGTCTGTTTCATTTTGTTTCTTATACATCAGTAAATGTAACCCCTTTTGTTACCGGTGGAAGGTATCCAAGTTACTGGCAGCAAATCCGTATGGGTTTGTAGCAACTTCAGTTCTTACCTCCTCAGAAGAAAGAATTCCACGGAGGGGCATAAGGCAGAGGAAGAGACCAAAGCAAGTGTCAGAGCAGGCAGGAGCAGAAGTTTATTTAAAAGGCTTCAGAACAGAAAGAAAGGAAAGTACGCTTGGAAGAGTCCCAAGCAGGCACGGAGGTCACAGTTGATGTTTAACCTTGATCCTGGGATTTATAGGCTCGCCCTTTCCCACCGTTCTTCCCTGAGGGTGGGCTGCCCGCACGCACAGCGCGGGAACTGAGCGCAGGCAGTTTGTTTAGGAAGTGGTAATGGGTGCCCATCTGAGGTTTTCTTCCCATTTCTCCACCATTTTGTCTCAATGTGCATGCCCGGGAAATGGCCTCTCCCTGGCGTCTGCATTCAGTTAACACTTTGGTGCAACAGGTGTGGACTGTCAGGAAATGGCCTCTCCCTGGCTCTGGCTGCCAATTTATCACTTTTAGAGGGGCAATGCGATCATTGTTGAGCTATCACGCGACATTCCTGGTGGGTGGTAGAGCCCTCTCCTGCCGGGCTTATGCCTAACTACTTGCAACACTTTAACACGTAAATCAGCTTTATCCTTCTGATAAAATGGCTTAGAATTCAGTGGTCTATAGTAGGGAATGGCACACTGTCATCCCCCGACCAAATCCACCCTGCCATCCTGTTTATTTTTTAATGGCTCATGAGCTAAGAATGGTTTTTAAGTTACAAGAAGAAAAATTCAAATGTTTACTATTTCATGATATTTACATTATATAAAATTCAATTTTAGTATCCATAAATACCGTTTTATTGGAACACAGCCACGTTCATCTGACGATGTAGTCAGTGGCTGCCTCTGTACTACAGCTGTAGATTTGGATCCTGTGGCAGAGACCTTATGGCCCACAAAGCCTAAGACATTCACTACTTGCCCCTTTACAGAAGTTTGCTGACCCAGGTCCAGTGTGCTGCATGATGGTCCCTTCCCTTTCAATGTCAGCTGCTCCCCTCTCCCTTGTTTGCATCTTCCAAATGTTCTGGGCTTCCAAGTCCCTGAGGCCACACTCTTTTCTGCCTTTAGTTCTTGGCCTGTGCTGAGAACTCTGCCCCCTCTTCCTGATTCTAAACCGACTTTTGTAGTCAGCTCCTTTATACATGTTGCATTGCAAGGTCACTTTATCAGAAGAGCTTCCTCTGTCCCCAGTTCACAGTTCAAGCCCTCTTTGTTATTCTCTATCTCAACTCCTTTTTTCCTGTGTGTACTATTAAAACTTATTTTGCTCATTTGACTGCTTTATGTGTCTGTGTATCTAATCATGCATTTGGTCTTTCTATTGTAATGTAGACTGTAAGAGCAGCTACACGTCTGTCTTATTTATGGTTGTGTTTCCAGTAAGCATCTAACATACATCTGGCTCATAGTAGATGCTCAGTAAATATTTGTTCTAACAAATTATGAACAAAGGAAAATTTAGTTAAGTGGCATAGAGATACTAGAGAAAATATGGGGAAAATGACTTGAAAAAAAAACTGCATTTTAAAAGTTGAATAGAAATGTGGAGGGGAGAGTGCGGAAACGGAGACCTTTACTAGAAGCTTGAAGTAAATAGAGATGCATGGACAAAAATTAAAATAGGCATTTCTGTACCTAAATAGGCCCTCTTGGCTAATCCTACATTGGGGGTGATCACTGATATCACTGATAGTGTTTTCTTCTGAGAGTTAGGGATTCTTGCTCTGCTTTGCTGGCCCAGCCCCTGACTCCCCGTCCTGTCATTCTTTATCCCCTTTCTCTCTCTATTTCTGCCCAACACCAACCCCAGCTTCTTTCTCAAGGGGCTCATGCAGACTCCATAATGCTTATAACTTCATTATACAAAAACAAACCTTTTTTTTTTTTTTTTCCTGGAGACTGAGTCTCACTCTCTTGCCCAGACTGGAGTGCAGTGGCGTGATCTCGGCTCACTGCAACCTCCGCCTCCTGGATTTAAGCAATTCTCCTGCCTCAGCCTCCTGAGTAGCTGGAGCTATAGATATGCACCACCATGCCTGGCTAATTTATATATATATATATATATATATTTTTTTTTTTTTTCTTTTCTTTTCTTTCTTTCTTTCTTTTTTTGAGACAGAGTCTCACTCTGTCGCCCAGGCTGGAGTGCAGTGGTGCAATCTCGGCTCACTGCAAGCTCCGCCTCCCGAGTTCACGCCATTCTCCTGCCTCAGCCTCCCTAGTAGCTGGGACTACAGGCACCGCCACCAAGCCCAGCTAATTTTTTGTGTTTTTAGTAGAGATGGGTTTCCACTGGGTTAGCCAGGATGGCCTCGATCTCCTGACCTCGTGATCTGCCCGCCTCGGCCTCCCAAAGTGCTGGGATTACAGGCATGAGCCACTGCGCCCAACCTATATACTTCTTTAGTTAACTTTTTATTACAGGACATTCTTTTCCTGTCTGTACATGCAGATACGTCCCACTTTATATATATAAGAATCTTTTGTAGTAGCTGTCCAGTAATTTATGTAACCAGTGTCCTATTGATGATTGAAGTTTTTCATTTCTTAGTTCTTTTATTTTCAATTAGAAATATTAGAGCATCGAGCTTCTGTATATATTACCTTTTTGCAGATGATAAATCTTTCCATAGATTTAAATCCCAAAAGTGGGCTGTTCAGTTCGGAGAGTTTACATATTTAAATACGATAGATGCTGCCAAATTACCTTCTGGAAGGAGTGTACTGGTTTCCATTCTTTCTGGAGTTATCGAAGAATACCTGTTTCCCAATACCTTTTCTTAGATTGTGAGTTATCAGTTCTTTTAACGTTTTCTAATTAGTAGAAGAAAAGTAATACTGTTTTTATTTGCATTTCTCTGATTTTTAGTGAGCTTGAATTTTCTTCAACAGAACATGGAGATAAGAGCCAAACTGACCTGCATGTTTTATGTCACGTCTGTTCTTTCTTGGTGAACTGCCTGCCTGCCTTTCCAATGCAGTAGCTCATGGTTTCCACTGAAAATGTGAACATTAACTTCGTAAGGTCACTAGGTGTCACTAGAATCCCATTCTCTTAGGTTCCTTCTGGGAGTGTTCATTTTAAGATCAGATGACAATTGATAACATTCTGACATTTCCTTTGGACGTAGAAATTTTTACCTTAAAGGAAGAGTAAATAAAGGTGAAATAAAGGTCAGCTTGGCCCCCACTCTAAGTTCTGTTGAAGAAAGTTTATCATTTTTAAACAATTGCAAACTAACAGCTAGGTTGGGAATATGGCTCACAGGCTTTGTCCTTGCTAGGCTGAGAGTTGGTTGCTGACTGAAGGCCATCACCCCCTGCATTTAGTGTTTGCTAGAAACAAGGACATATTCCCACATAAGCACAACACAGGCCGACATTAGGGGCTTACCACGGCTCCCTTCCTCCCAGAATCCTCAGACTCCATTCTGTCCTACCGGCGGCCAGCTCCACTTCTCACCTCCTCAGCCTTCTCACCCTGCAGCCATTCCTTAGTCTTTCACTGGCTTCTGTGACTTTGACACTGTTGAAGGTCACTGACCAGTGATAGGAACGTCCCTCAGTTTGGGACGGTCTGATGTGTCCTCCTGATGTCACATCAGTGTGTAACAGTGGATGTAGCCATTTAGGACTGGGCGAATTACTCAACCGCTGGGCTCTGGGTTCCTCCAGCAGCTCCTGAGTTAACTTGCTGCTGCTGTTCCAGTGCTGGACCACAGAAGTGTTCTCTCTGCCCGTAGAGCACTATTGTGCCGACTTCTCTGAGTCTCCTGTTTTCTTCCTTGTGCGGCAGGGACACACATGAGGGATTGTGTGCTTGGCGGCTGGAATCTTCAAAAAGATATGATTCACTTTTTTGCCTCACTAACACAGTGCCGTCTACATAAAAGATTAAAGTACTTTTCCTGAATTGACTTATTGACTGGGCCTAGAGAATAAGATACTGGTGCTGGGCAGTTTGGCACAAGAGTGGTAAAAAGGCTGCAGGATTGGCCCAAGTGAAGACAAGGGGTCGTCCTAAGGGTGGAATGGGAGTCGGTGGTTCCTGGCCCATCTAGCAGGTGTGCTGTGGGAAGTGCTGGAGTGAATTGGTTCTCTGGGGAGAACAAGCTCTTCAGAGCAGAGCTTCCCGAGGAGAACGTTGCTGCTTTGATTTCTGCTGGCTCTGAGGCAGCAGCAGGTCAAATAGTTGCTTCTCTGTTTAGAGGCATCTCTTGAAACACTTTTCGTTTTGACCACTAGATGGTAGGCATTTTACATTTCTGAAGAAAAATAGAAATCTAATTGGAAGGTTTTTTTTGTCTGTTCAGTAGATTTTGGTTGGACCCCTGGTAAATGTGAGTTTCAGTGTAGCAGCTTTAGTGTGTTACCACATGTGCTAAAGCATAGCTGTTGGCATGCAGAATGGCATTACCCGCAGTAAGTGCCACTTACTGCTTCATAGTGAGTGATGATAGTTACACTCAGGTGGATGAAATTCAGGGAGAGCATCTCGGTGCACCTTACATCTTATCACTCTAAAGGATATGCAGTTGGGAAGCTTACCTCAAAGGCAACAGAACACACCTCCCACAACTGTATAACCTATGCCAGGCACTCATTTTACTGGGTTGAATCAAGCCCTTCCTTAAACTGCTAACTTAAAGGATACTTACTGGTTTTGTAAACTTTGGCAAATGATCTTCTGTACTCCTCGGTTTTCTATGTTGTGCAATAGGAGGCAATGGTAGTGGATTTTCCAGCACGGTTGGTTTGAGGCTTCTCATGAGCTGGCTGACCTTTGTTCTGATGATGGTGGTGATTTTAATACTGTGTATTTGATAACACGGTTATCTAGGGTCTCCTTCACATCTTTCATCCAGATGCATCTCAGCCAGCCCCCTTTTGCTGTTCCCTTACTCATAATAGTGGTAAATCAGTGACATTTTGCTTAAGAAGAGGCTGCTAAAAACTTCTCATGCTTAAAATTGGTAATTAAGGGGACTTTTTAAAAAGAAGCACACCTCAAAAACATTTCCTTCCTCGTTCTCTTCCACCCTGCCTCCCTTTCCCATCACTTCTATTAGATACAGCATTCTGCTTACCCCATTATTGTAGGCTCAGATAGTTGGTTTTTAAAAATCAGCTTTATAAAAACATTTACATAAAATAAAATGGGCCCATTTTAAGTGTACATTCACGGAGTTTTGGCAAATGTGTATACCTGTGTCACCACCACAACCAAAATATAGAGCCTTTTCATCACCCCCAAATCTCCCTCGTGTCCCTTTGCTGTCGGCCTCCCTGCCCTCTCCTCCCACCCCAGGGCAGCCACAGATTTGGTTTCTGTCATTCAAGATTAGTGTCACCAGTTCTGTGGCTTTAGATCAGTGGAATCATCCAGTGTGTACTATTTTGTGCCAGACTTCTTTCACCGAAGGTGATGTTTTTGCTATTTGTCCATGTTGTGTATAGCAGTGGTTTCATTTTCTTTTATAGCTGAGTAGTATTCTATTGCAGGCATGTAGCATGTAGCATGTAGCACGGTGCCACCAGTTGATGGAGATTGGGCTAGTTTTCCATTTTAGGTTATTATGAATAAAGCTACAATGGACATTTACGTTTGTGTCTTTGTATGCTTTCATTTCTCTTGGGTCATTACCCAAACTTTTCCAAGGCGGTAATGGCACTGTATATTCCCACCAGCAGTGTGAGGGTTCCATTCGCTCCACGTCTTCACCAATACTTGTAATTTATCCACCTTTTGAATTTTAGCCATTCGAGCGGATGTGTAGTGGTATGTCATGTTTTTTCTTTTTTTCCAACATTGTTTTAAAGATCTAATTCGCATGCTACACAATTTGCCCAATTGAAGTGTACAATTCAGTGGTTTTAAATATACAGTTAGGTATTGCTTAACGACAGGGATGCCTTCTGAGAAATGAATAGGTAGGTGATTTTGTTGTGCAGACATCATAGTGTGTGTTTACACACACCTGCATGACATAGCTACTGCACACCCAGGCTCTGTGGCACAACCTATTGCTCCTAGGCACAAACCTCTACAGCATGTGCATTTGTAAGACAGTGGTAAGTATTTGTGTCTCTGAAATATTTAAACATAGAGAAGGTACAGTAAAAATATGGTATAAAAGATAAAATATGGTACACCTATATAGGGCGTTTACTATGGATGTAGCTTGCTAGACTGGAAATTGCTGTGATTGGGTCGTTGAGTGAGTGGTGAGCGAATGTGAAGGACTAGGGCATTACTACTGTACACTACTATGGACTTTATACTTGTCATACACTTAGGTTACACTGGATGTATATTTTTTGGAGCAACTATATTAACTGATACTATAACTTTTTTTAGAGACAAGGTCTTGCTTTGTCTCCCAGGCTGGAGTGCAGTGGCACAATTATGGCTCACGGTAGCCTCAACCTCCTAGGCTCAAGCAATCCTCCTGCCTCAGCTTCCTGAGGAGCTGGGACTACAGGTGTGTGCCACTATGACTGGCTAATTATTTATTTATTTATTTATTTTTGTAGAGATGGCAGTCTTGCTACATTGCCCCAGCTAGTCTCCAACTCCTGACCTCAAACGGTCCTCCCACCTCTGCCTCCCAAAATGTCGGGATTGCACACAGGAGCTATTGCACCTGGCTCCTCCCATAAGTATGTAACCTATCTCTCTATTATGTGTGGTAGGGGGGGAAAAAACCGCTAGGTAATTTATAATACCTAATACAATATGAGTGCTATGTAAATAGTTATTATACTGTATTTTTTTTTTGAAATGGAGTCTCACTCTGTTGCCCAGAATGGAGTTCAGTGGCGTGATCTTGGGTCACTGCAGCCTCCGCCTCCTGGCGATTCTCCTGACTCATCCTCCTGAGTAGCTGGGATCATAGGCGCACGCCACCACGCCCGGCTAATTTTTGCATTTTTAGTAGAGAATGGGTTTCACCATGTTAGCCAGGATGGCCTTGAACTCCTGACCCTCCCGCCTTGGCCTCCCAAAGTGTTGGGATTACAGTTGTGAGCCACCGCACCTTGCCTATGCTGTATTTTTTTTTTTTTAATTTGGCCTTACTATAGCTTTTTTACATGATAAACTGTAATTTTTTAAATTTTTTTACTCTTTTGTAATAACACCTTAAAATACATTGTACAGCAGTATAAAAATACCTTACAGCTTTATCAGCTTTTTCTATTTTTTAATTTTAATTTTTACTTTTAAACTTAAAAAAAAAAACTAGGACACAAAGCCACACATTAGCCTGGGCCTACACGGGGTTAGGAACATCAGTATGTCACTAGGCGATAGGAATTTTTCAGCTCCTATGTGATCACTGTTGTGTATGTGGTCTCTCATTGACCAAAAGGTTGTTATGCGGCATATGACTGTATTCACAGAGTTGTGCAACCGTCACCACAATTTTAAAACATTTTCATCACCTCAAAATGAAACCTTGTACCCCTTAGCCCTATTCCCCATTCTCCCGCCAGCCAAGGCAGCCACTAGTCTACTTTCTTTCCCTGTGGATTTTCTTTCTCTGTGGATTTTCCTTTTCTGGATATTTCACATAAGCGGAATCATATAATATACAGCCTTCGTGTCTGGCTTCTTTCTCTTAGCATAATGTTTTCAAGGTTCATCATGTTGTCATCTGTATTAGAATTGCATTTCTTTTTATGGTGGAATCATGTTCCATTGTATGCACACACGCGCGCGCCCACACACACACGAAGAACCAGTATTACAAGGCTTATCATGAAAAACAACGGTCCCTTTCTTGACCCTTTTCACCCTCAATTCCTGTTCCCCAGAGGCAGCTCCTTTCACACATGTGGCTGCTTCTGCAGATAAGCTGTTCAGTGACCTCCATATTTCTAAATACTGTGGCTGTATTGCTGTTTTGGTTTTTCAGTTTCAGATATTATCTAGTGACTTTCTGATAGGGAAGTGAGAATTTCGTTTTTAATCGGCCCCTCCAAGGGCATCCCACTCCCACCTACGCGCATCTGCTGTTTGCATGGACACATTCATGTGCAGGCTCTTTCCACTCTTGATGGCAGTGTACATGGTACATTTTGGTTAAATCAGTAGTTTATGTTTACATCATTATGACTGTGGAAGCTGTGTGTTAGGCTGAATCTCAGAGTGAACCATGAATATATTTCCTTTCATGGAAAACTTTTTGTTTTCCCTGAGCTTGGTGTCCTTTGAGTCCAGAGCTTCTCAGGCTCCAGTTATCTGAACATGGTCCCAGTGCCCCCATTGGGCACTGGGTGGCAGTGAGTGGGCATGGGCAAGGAGAGTTGCTGCCTCTTTTCAGCCTTCCACCCTCCACCCTCTGCCCTTTGCCTGCTGTCCTCTGCCCCCTGCCCCACCCGAGTGCTCTGGCTTCACCTGTGCCTCCTGCCCTTGAGCGGTTCTGAGCTCCGGGTTCTGAGCTCCAGATGGACTCCTCCCCACCCCAGCTGCCAGGCTTGGGTTTCCCTTTTTTTATTTATTGTTTGATTACGGTTCCCCAGACAGCTCTTATCTACTCTTTATTTTTGTTGGTTTATGTCTTTTTGTTTTCCTTTACTGTCATTTTATTGGGGTTTTGGGGGTCAAGAGAAAAGCATGTGCTCAGACCACCAGATTTAACCAGAGGTCAAAAACCTTCCATTTTTATTGTCTAAATATTATTCAGTTAAGGATTCCCCCTCCTCATCTTAGTCCCCAACTGCCTTTACTGAATCTTTAGCGTCTCCTGCCTCACTTATTGCAGTAGTCCCTGACTGGCCTCCTCGTCCTGGACCGGTGACCTGCCCACGACCCCTCCCTCACACCTGTCCTCATACCCCAGAGCCCACAGGACAGGGTCCAAGCTCATTAGCTTAGACAGTACAACCCTTGGAATCACATAAATTCTTTTTTTGTTGCTGGTCTCCTAACTTGCATTCATTCACTCAGTCATACAAATGGCATATGTTTTCCCAAAAATGTCGTGCTCTTTGCTGCACTGTGCTTGAGGCTGTGCTCTGCTTCCGGGTGGAAGATCTGTGCCCTCCCACATCTGCCTCCTTGTCAGAGTTGAGTCTGGTGATGGTCTCTGACCTGAAGCTTTCTCTGAACCATACTCGTTTTGAAACTTTTTGCTGCCTTTCTGCCGGTTGTACTTCTCTGGTTACAATTACTACACTGTATTCTTTTTTAAACTTGTACATTTTTGCAGATTTCTCTGATGCCTGGCTTATTAGAAGACAGTTGCCTTCTCATATCTGCCTCTGCATTCAGTGTATTGGGATAGCACATGTCATTTTGCTTCTGAAAACTCTACTGCATCGTATATTGAGGAAATAACGCGAGACAGGAAAAGAAAATCATGTGTTAGTGTTGTTATAAAGATAGTATTGACTCTGCACACCCTCAGAAGGGGGTCAGGGACGCCAGGGTGAGATTCACTACCCTAGTGTTACTTACCACACTGCATAGACCATACTGTACCATATAGAGGCACATATTTCTGAAACTTCCTTCATTCCTAATATATGTTGTAGAAATTTCTGTATCAATATGGATATGTGTTTTTTTATTGCAGTATACTTTATTTTTTCAAATAACTGTGTGTTAGATGTTGAACAGTGATAGGCCTGTGAGGGATAGTTGGAGAGGTGAATAGAGGCCTTATTATAAAAACACTTAAAGAGCGAATGAGTGAGAATATGCTCTAAACATGGGAGTGACAGAAGGTTTTTATCTGGGTTGGGGTGAAATTTAAGATTAATATTTCAGTAATGTAGGAGTGAATTAGTAGAGGAGAAACACAGTAGGGCAGGAGATCATTTAGAAAATCATAATTATTTAGACTTGAGTGACAAAATGCTAAGAAGGGATAAGGGTCACAGGAATCCAGAGATACGAAGGTGGACAGGAGAAATGGCAGGTGTGACCACGGGGCAGGAGGAGGAGGTTTGGCAATGCAGAGCATTGGTTGCACACCCAGGCCTTGGGGCTGATGGTGGTGCTGTCTGGACAGAAAAACAAAAAGGACAACCTAGTTTTGGAGGAAAGAGATGTCCTCTGACTTCAATTTCTTTACATCCCTTCTACCTCTCAATTATCTGTTTTATGGCCTGTTTACTATTAAATGATCCATTTGATAGCATTTACTCATACCTTTATGAGTCTGTGCACTAATAATTTTGAAGTATGCTGCAAGTCAAAAATTGTTGCATAAAAATTGTGCTTCCTTTACCTGCCTCTTGCTTCTCTTATACTTAAACACCAGATAGAGATGATTTTGGGAAGTTTGATTTATACTGACTTTTGTATTTGCTGTTGTATTTATTTTTTTTAAGTCTGTTAAAATGACTTAGGTATGGATTTTTTAAATTGCTAATACATGTGCAGATTTAGTGCTGTGTCAATGTATAATAGAAACAAATACTCATTAGACTACCGTAATTTAATTACACAGATGCAGGACAGCTGGAGCACACATTGATGAATCGTTGTTCCCTGCAGCTAATACGAATGAACACTTACCAAGCCTAATTAAAAAAAAAGTAAGTACATGATTTCAATGTAGATAATGGCAGTTAGGAATTTATTCATTTTTATTTTTTATTTTTAGAAAATAAAACTTCTAGAAATATGTTCAAGAGTTGTCTTAAGTATGCTATTGATGATATTATTCTTTTCACATAGCATTTTTTAGTGAATTATAGAGATTATTTTATCCTATGACTTCTTCGATAGCGTTTGTAGGAAATGGAAGAGACTGTGGTTGGCCATGGGAAAACTAAAAGGTGCCAAGAGACAAGCAAACGTTTAGGTGCTTTGGTAATTACTTCAGAATGAAATGTGTTATATCTGTAGTCAAAATACCTGCATTCTGTTTAGCCAGAAAAATCTCAAAAGTCTGATGGACGTACATCCAAGTGTGCAAAGTCATTTATGAGGAAAATCTGCCGTACAAATACAGTTGCCCTTCAGTATCCACAGAGGATCAGTTCCAGGACCCCCACAGATACCAAAATCCACTGATGCTCAAGTCCCCTATATAAAATGCCATAGTATTTGCATGTAACCTACACAGATCCTCCTGTATACCGAAGAAAAAATTGTTTGTAGAGACGGGGTCTTTCTGTGTTCCCCAAGCTAGTCTCAAACTCCTGGCCCCAAGTGATTCTCCTGCCTCAGCCTCCCAATTGGGATTACAGGCGTGAGCCACTGCACCTGGCTCCTCCCGTGTACTTTAAGTAATCTCTGGATTACTTAAAATACCTAATACAATGTGATTGCTTTGTAAATAGTTGTTATACTGTATTTTTTTAAATTAGTGTTAATTTTTTTTTTCTTTTGAATATTTCCAATTGTGACTGGTTGAATCCATAGATCTGGAACTTGCAGATACGGAGGACGAACTGTAGAGTTAAAGATACTGCTTTCGTTTGAGATCGAATTCACATTTTAACCAAACCTTTTCGGCTTTCTATTTCTAATTGTGATTTCTTTATCTGAGGAGAGTTTACTCTGAAACATCACAGCCAGGTTGTTTTCACATGAGCGTCTCTGTCAGAGGGAGGATTTGATGACTGTCTCCAAACTGAACTTGACATTTCCTGTAGACCAGAGGAGAAATAACTGTGGAGGAATAACATTTCCTGAAAACAGTAAATGATATTTCCCCATTACATTTCATCTCAGACAAGCCATAGTTTGCCCATGCGGTGATGGATAAACTTCCTTCAGTCTTACCTGATTATAAGTGAAAAAGTGTTCAGCAGTCTCTGGACTCCCTGTGACATGCTAAAATCAAGTGTTTATTGTAAAAACACATCAGTAGTACGTGCATATTTTCATTGTAAAACATTTAGTAAACACAGACATCTCTTTGATTGCCCTCCCTCAAAGTAAGCAGCTTTCAATTTGATGAGTATCCTGGGTGGCATTTCTTCAGTATATTACACATATGTACACACACATGCATGCTTGACATGAAGGGGCTCTGCTATCTTACGTGTATCGTCTGGTGAGTTGTCTTCTCTTCCCCAGTTAACAATATAGTTTTGACCATTTCGTGTCAGTAGCTTTGATTCTACTCAGTTTTCTGTTTTGCATTATATATTGTGACTGTGCTTTTCCGGTATTCATGTACTTTTAGTCACTGTCAGTTTTTGCTAAGTATATTACTTATGCCACATATTTGAGTTTATTTCTCCAAGTCAGATATCTAGAGATAAAATTACTGGATCAGAATACATACACATTTTGATTTTAACAGTTCCACCAATCATATACAAGATGACCTATTTCTTGGCCAGATACAGTGGCTCACACCTGTAGTCCCAGCACTTCAGGAGGCCGAGGCAGGCAAATCAGTTGAGGCCACGAGTTTGAGACCAGCCTGGCCAACATGGCAAAACCCCATCTCTACTAAAAATACAAAAATTAGCCAGACCTGGTGGTGCACACCTGTAATCCCAGCTACTTAGGAGGCTGAGGCAGGAGAATCGCTTGAACCCAGGAGGTGGAGGTTGCAGTAAGCCCAGATCGCACCACTGCACTCCAGCCTGGGCAACAGCAAGGCTCTTTCTCAAAAAAAAAAAAAAAAAAAAGGAAAAAACAAGCTATTTCTTAATACTCTGACTAGTATTGGATATTACTAATCATTTTAATTTTTCCTAATCTGAAGCATTAATGACTGCTCATACACTTTACCACTTTAATTTTCATGTCTAAAAACTTCCCCTTTCCTTCTCTTTTCCAAATGTAATTGCAAATTAAACCTGACTTGAGGCCTTATTCTTTTGGGTCTTTGAGGAGGTTCTGTGCATCTGTCTCCCCCTCACCCTGTCTGCTGCCTGCCTGCCACCTGCCTGCCCAGCTTGCTGTTCCTCAAGCATGCCAATCGTGTTTCTATTTCAGAGCCATTGCATTATCTGTTCCCTCTGTCTGGAACATTCTTCCCCCAAAATCCATACACATGACCCGTTTTCCAGCCTCCCTATGGCTTTGTACAGATGTTACTTTCTCTGTGAGACCTATCCTGCCACCCCTGTTTGTACCAGCAATCCCTTCCCACTTGTGCCAACTATGAGAGTCTCTTTTCATCTGCAATGCTGACTGGCTCCTCCTAACACACTGTAGTAATGTGGGCAGTTTGATGGAATACAGCTGCTAGAGAAGATTCACAGGACCCCAAAATAACAATGTGTCCAATCTGCACAGTACCTGAGAACCAGGGAGCACAAGGTGGAGCATCTTCTTGTATACTGCTGGCCCTGAGCCTATATGAACCAGCCCCACTGGCGGAGCCTCCAGGCAAATCCTTCGTCTCACTAATCATAAACAATGTTGACAGGCCAGCACAGTTGTCCCCAGACTTCCCGGACCTGTGGCTATAAAGCACCACTGCCTAATTAATACATTTTGTGTAGTGCAGGTACTTTAGTGAAAGCAGTGCAGGCCGGTTCCAAGCCTATTGAAATGAACCTCCCAAGCCACATACAATTTACTTATTTATTATGTTTATTTTCTGTCATTCCTTACCAGCATACAAGCTCCATGATGACAAGGATCTTTCTAGGTTGCAAGACCAGCGCCTGACATATAATCATGTTTTTTGTCAATAAATGAGTGAATAACTAACAGAGCAAGATCCCAGTATAGGCATTAGCCTTAAATAGCTAAAAGAAGTTCTTTCTATAAGACTGAAGCAAAAGAAGTTAGCTTTTACATGGGTAGCTAGCTCCCTATGTAAGCAAGTTTGGGCTGCAGCTTCAAGCGGAAAACCAAGGAACCTAGACAGACGACTTAAATTTCCCTGGGGTCCTGTAAGAAAGAAGTCAGGCATAAAAGTGTTAGTAGGTAAAATCGATGTGAAGTTCAGTATGTGTGTTTGTGCTGATGGCCGGCCTAAAGATGGGAAGTCAATGGGCAGTTCCAAGAAGAGAATGTGGGTAAGGCTGGGACTGTGAGGTGTGTTTCAAAGGAAACATTTCCCCTCTCTGAGGATGGTAAGAGTAGAGTTAACCCACGACCTTCCTGTGGATATCAACCTGGGGTTTCATGTTTTTGTGAGTGTAGTCATAGTTTTGGGGTTTTACTGGCTGATTGGAGCTACTGTGATTTAATGATAGTAGGGCAAGAATAATAATGGTTCTTTTCTTTGGTAATTATAAAATAAAAATTGTTTTCTTACTGCGTCATGGTCTTGCAGGGAGGACGATGTGAGAATAGTGCTACCAAGCAGGCAGTGGGCTTGCTGCCCAACCCACATAGAGTCCAAGATCATGCCACTTGCTTTTGAGAAAAGAAAGGCTTTATTGCAAGTTGCCTGGCAAGGAGACAGGAAGAAATGCTCAAATCTGCCTCCCTGAGATGGGGGCTCAGGCAGTTTCATAGGCAGAGAAAACGAAGTGTGATCTGATTGGATCTTGCAACCAGGTGATGCTGGGAGGCGTCATCTGACTGGGTTGTGTCCCAAGGTGATGCTAGGGCTGAATCTGATTGGATCCTAGATTATGCTATCAGATGTTTACTCCTTAATTTGGCCCCCGTTCCTTGGTCTAAGTGCTTAGGTTCCACCTGTGGTTACATGCTTGTTTCACCTGAGCATGCGCAAGTGACATAACTTGCCACATCGGGGGCCAGGGCAATTAAACAGTTCACCATTTTGATACACAAAGTTGAACTAGATTGGGCTGGTTTGGTGGTAACAATAGCAAAAAATCGAAAGAGACTGGCTAAAAACTTTCATGGAAACTAAGAATGCTAGGATCATGAAAATGTCTCACAAAGCATGATACAGAGCCTTTTATACAGTCTTTTAAATTCTATCCATTTTCTTTATAATTGCACAAAAAGAAAGAAATATTGCCAATTCACATACAGTGCAAGAAACACCTCTTTCAGAAGTTTTTATTACTGATGTTATAAAAGGAATCAGAAATGTACGCGAAAGGGCTTTTTCTCCTGTCTTAAGCAGTTGCAATACAGCATTAATTTTTGTGTTCTTTTTGCATAGCGTAAATGTATGCAGCCCAAAGATTTTAATTTTAAAACACCAGAAAATGATAAGAGATTTCAGAAGAAATTTGAGAAAATGGCTAAAGAGCTACAAAGGCAAAAAACAAGTCTAGGTAAGCTAAGAAATTTAATACAGTTCTTTGCATTTGTGTCTATACACCTTGTTTAATTTGCATGATGACTGGTGGTGTTCAGGATGAGAGAGCTGATGGAGACTATCGTAGCTTTACTCTAGGAAGGGGAAGACAAAATGTCAGGAGGCTGCGGGAGACTTGACTGGGAGCCAGAATAGAGCCATGCAGCTGAGCTAATCGACTACAGTCTTAACCATTCATCCACGTGGTTGAACTTTTTATTTTCAGGAATGATTTCAGAAGAAAAGCAAACTTTGGCTAATAAGCCTTATTGAAATAAATACCTATTTATTTCTTCTTTATATATAACTTTGTATTTTTACCTAATTGGCCTTTTTGTTTTGTTACCCAGAATAGACAAATCTTAGATGATACATTCTTTTAGTGATTTGGAAAAATACTTTAGAATATTATGTGCTATAACAAGATGTCTTAGAAAAAATATATATATTCTTATGTATATATTCTTAAACAATATTCTTATATATAAGAATATTATGGGCTGGGCACGGTGGCTCACGTCTGTAATCCCAGCACTTTGGGAGGCTGAGGCGGGTGGATCAGGAGGTCAGGAGATCGAGACCATCCTGGCCACCACGCCCAGCTAATTTTTTTATTTTTAGTAGAAACGGGGTTTCACCATGTTGGCCAGGATGATCTCAAACTCTTGACCTTGTGATCCGCCTGCCTCAGCCTCCCAAAGTGCTGGGATTACAGGCGTGAACCACCGCGCCCGGCCAAGATTTATTTTAAATCTGTGATGATAATGCTACAGAATTGGGTAGAACAGTTAGCCTACGTAGTACTGCCACGTAACTTTCCAGAAACATGGCCTGCATCATTTGTTTCATGCTCAGCCCTCCTGCTGCCTCTCCTGGTGTGTGTCCGTCCTTCCTTCACACCAGCTGTCTGGTCTTCGTCGAAGCTCAAGTCAGAAACATGCAATCGTCCTTGACATCTCCTTCTTCCTGAAACTAACACCCATCAAGACCATGGCCCTGCTTCTGAAGTAGTTGTTTGACTTCTTCTGTTTTCTCCTTACCTGCTCTCTCCCCTGATGCCTGGATCATCCCTCCTGCACCACAGGAGCCACTCCTTACCCTGCCCTCCACTCTGTCCTTACAGTTCATCTCTGTGCTGCAGTCACAATGAGGAAAACCTTAAATCAGAAGGATATCCCCTTCCTAGTTTAAAATTTCTTGGTATCATCCCAAGGAAAAATATTCAGGATAAAATCCTGTATTTAACATATTCTCCAATTTTCTAGGTCCTTTATGATCTGGCCTCTCCTAGCCTCATATCAATATTACACACTCTCCTATAACTCTTTATACTTTTGTCACTTTGGCCTTCTTTCCTATATCAGTGACAGTGTTCGAAAATATTTTGACAACATGGTAATGATAGATACAAAATTTTCTTCTTAGACCAAATATGTATCGTAATTAAAAACCATACATATGAAGTATTAATGATTCAACTAATGTACATTTGTATATTGTCAGAACTACAGTAAAGATTATTCAGGCTTAAGAGTTGCAAAGGAGAAGATATTAAATGATTCTTGGTATTTTTTTGTTGGGAGTGAGTATGAAAGTACTGAAGGGCTCCTTGAGCATATGCAAGGTAGCATTCCAGAAAAAAACACAACCGCACCCACACAAAACGAGCTCATAATTTCATGGTTCTGGGACCATGCTGATCCCACTTCATGCAGTCAGGTTCATGTCTGAGTCTGTGAGTGTGTGTTGAGGGAAGGAGAGATGGTGAATGGGAGCAGTTTCTGAAACCTGGGACAAGAAACAGAAACCAAATTGCATTCCAGCTTTGCAACTTTTAACTTCTGTGTCTCAGTCTTTGTTTTTAAGTGGGGTTACTAGTTTGGGTTTGGGTTTGAGGTTGGATGCACTAATGCATATATTTTCTTAGCACAGTACTTGGTGAGGGCAGTTGCTCAGCAGATGTGAGCCAGCAGCTGTAGCAGCAACGTCACTGCCTGTGGAGGTGGTGGGGGTAGAATATTAGCAGAAGTAGGTAATGATGTTGAAAGGGAAGAAGGAAAATGGGGTGTTGGGGGTTGTTCCTTAAAAGGAATCATATTGAAGTATGAAGGCGCTTTTTGATCTTAAAGTGGATTTTTTGTTTGTTTTCAGATGATGATGTACCTATTCTCTTATTTGAATCTAATGGTTCATTAACATATAGTCCTACAATTAAAATTAATAGTAGTCACCACAGCGCAATGGAGAAGAGATTACAAGAGATGAAGGAGGAAAGGGAAAATCTTTCCCCCACCTGTAAGTAATTACAGTTTGTAAAATGAAAATTATGCAAATAGGTGATTAAATTATGGTGGAAAGCTTTTTTTTTTTCTTTGCCTAGATATTTTAATGTTTCCTGATAGTAACAAATTTTGACCTATTTCATGGCTGGCTTTGTTTTCCAGAAAATGTTATGCATCATTAAGATTTTTGAAGTGTGTGTTGGGTGTATAGTATTCTTCAAGTTTAAAATCCTGTTTGTTGTAGCTCCTTTGTAATTTCTATTAGCTTTGGAATTTTTTCTTTCTTTTTTAAAAACAAAATGAATTTTTTTTTTTTTTTTTTTCTGAGATGGAGTTTTGCATTTGTCACCCAGGCTGGAGTGCAGTGGTGCAATCTGGGCTCACTGCAACCTCCTGAGTTTAAGTGATTCTACTGCCTCAGCCCTCTGAGTAGCTGGGATTACAGGTGCCGGCCACCACTCCTGGCTAATTTTTTTTGTTTTTTTGTATTTTTAGTAGAGATGGGGTTTCACCATGTTGGCCAGGCTGGTCTTAAACTCATAACCTCAGGTGATCCACCTGCCTCGGCCTCCCAAACGGCTGGGATTACAGGCATGAGCCACCGTGCCCAGCCATGAATCGTGTCTTTTGAAGGAATTTGCTTTAGATTAAATGTGTCTAATGAATCAGTTTGTTTCTCATTATTTCTTTTATCTTTAAAATTTTTAATTACTGAAGTATAATTCAGCACATTTTAATAAAACATTTAACAAAGTAGCTAATAGTAAAAGTTCATCTTGATACTCACCTAATTATACTCCTCTACCTGGGGATAACCTGTATTTTAAGTTGATGTGTTTTTCCAGATCTGTTTCAGTGTATCAGATATCTGTGTATACATGACAAACATACAGGTTTGTTTTCTGTGTGGAGGTGTCATTTCTGTTTCTGTGTAAATTATCTAATTACCTAAATTAGATAATGACATATGTATTATTACGCACTTTGTTTTCTTACTTAAGAGTATCCTGGAGGTTTTTTTTGCAGCTTAGTTGTTGTAGACCTATTTTTTTTTTTAAAGATGCTCTAAGTAGTCTGCAGCTTTGATATTGACTCATCTATTGGTGGATATTTTTTCCCACTTTTTCTTTATTAGAAATCGTGCTGCAGTTTTTATTCTTTTTTTAACCATATAGGTTGGTGGTTCTTATTTTTTTATTAAGCCATTTTCCTTTCCTGGACATAAGTCTTTCCAGCTTCCCACCCCGACTTTTTACCGTTATAACCCCTGCATGCGCCTACATGAATCCTTATATTTCTGAGTACTTCATGTATTTCAATAATATTCATACATGCAGAATTTGATTTTTTAAAGATATAGAGAGTCTCACTGTCTTGCCCAGGCAGGACTTGCACTCCTGAGCTCAAGTACTTCTGCCTCACCCTCTCAAGTAGCTAGGAATGCAGGTGTGTGCCACTACTCCTGGCTTATTGATAGATATAGTCAAATTATCCTTCAAAAGATTTGGGCCATTTTATTGTCATCAGTTGTTTATAAGAATGCCTCTTTCTCCATCCTTGGAAAACTGAATGGCATTAGCCTGTAGCCTTTTTCAGTCGGAAGCTTGAAAAACTGGATCTGTTCTCTAAGTTACTTTTGATTAGAAGCAAGTTTCAGTGCCTTTTCATATTATTGACAATGACTTACTGAATGCAGCTTGTAATGTTATCAACTATTGCCTCTCTTAATTTTACATCCTTTGTCCATCTATATCAGTTAAGGTTAGTTTCAGCTGCATATAACAAAGAAAGAAAAAAACCAGTGACTTAAAATCGATAGAATTGCCTTTCTCTGTCTTGCCTAGTTCAGAAGTAGGCAGTCAGGGCTGGGATGCCATTCCATGGTGTCTTTAAGAAACTAGGTTCCCATCTTTCTGTTAGGCCTGCCTGGCTTTTCTTCCAAAATGTGTGTGCCTCCCAGCTAAGCCATCTCCCTTTGACAGCCTTACCAGACGTCTATCCAATACTCCTGTCTAATTCCGTTGGCTGGAATGTGGTCATATGCCCACCCCTTTTGCAGACAAGACTGAAATGTAGTCTTGACTGGGATGCATTGCTATACTGATAAAATCAAAGTTCTGTTGTTAAGAAGAAGTGAGAATGGACATTGAGGAAGATAACTGTGTCCCAGGTAGACGTCCAAATTGTTCCAATGTGCAATTATGCATATAAAGTAATTTGCCTTAAACTTTACTTTTTCTATTACTTTACAGTGTTAATTCTGCTACTTCACTGCGTCCAGCACAGTTTAAAACTTAACTGAAAATTTTATGTGTGCTTCCCTTCTTTATCTTGGTTTATTCTCTTTTTGACTGAAGTTTTCTCAGAAAAGTATCATTTTGAGTCTCTAAAAAATATCTTTGAATATGAGATCCAAACATTTCTTTTGTTTCTTGACTATTGTATGAACAGCCTTTGAAGATAATACTTAGGACCTTATTTGTTAAGTCATTGACATCCTAAGTGTTTTCTATGAAACCTCTAGGATTTCTCAACCCAGCACAGCTGACAGTTGAGTCTGGGTAATTCTTTGCTGGGGGCACTGCCCTGTGTGTGGCAAGAAGCTCAGCAGCATCCCTGCCTCTCCCCACTAACACTAGCAACGTACCCACTACTCTCCCTCACTGGCAACATCCACAAATGTGTCCAGACATCACCAGCTATCTGCTGGGACCCCACGTCACCCTGGTTGAGAAGCAGTGCTCTAGTTTTAGAGGTAACTATGGTGAGCATCCTTGAATAAAAAGCCATGATTATCAAACAAGAAGACTAAAATAGACTGGAAGTGTTCACTTAACTCTGTTGAGCTTCTGATTAGATTTAGGCAAGTTGACTTTAAGATCCCTTCTAACTTTGTGATTATAGGATTTAACAGAATCACCTATGATTAATAGGAGGATTTCCTGCTGGCTTCATCTGCTAAACAATACTGAAACTTTATCTAATGCAGTGTCTTGGTCCTGTTTTTAGCTTCCCAAATGATTCAACAGTCTCATGATAATCCAAGTAACTCTCTGTGTGAAGCACCTTTGAACATTTCACATGATACTTTGTGTTCAGGTAAATTTTTAATTTTCCTTTCTGTGATATATTTAAGTTCTGATTTAGAATTTCATGTAGCAACGTCTGATAAGTAAAATAATTAGTTAAAACTAGAACTTCTAAATTTCCCCCTGAAATTAGGTATTACAATAAAATTAAGGCATGAGTTAAACTTCCTTTTTGGTTCCTATAGGTTTTTTTGCCTAGGTATTTGCTTTCTTGCTACAGAATCCATTGCTCATTTTAAAAAATTATTGTGGTCGTATATGAACTAATCTGTATGCAGTTTAAACTACATAGAACTGAGGTCAGAATAAGGAAATGTTATTTCATACAATGTCTAATTAACACAAGGAACATGTTACTGAACGGGGTCAGTGAAGTATGTAAAGATCATCAATCAATTGAGGAGCTAAATAGAGGATTTCTAATTACAAGCAGAAAGAACATTGGTAAGAATTAATGCAATTAGTTACATGTTATGCACATACATATTTTTTAATGTGGGAGCCCTTGTGTCACTTAGGATGATAATTGTTCATGGTCATTTCTTCTTCGTACCAATTTCTTACAGTTTTCTCACCTAGCCCCCAGTAGGGCCTAAATAAGTAGCAGCGACCCCTAGAAGTACTGTGTTCGAAAGTGCTTGAGATGTTATGGAATATTTATTATGAAAGCCACAGCAATGACAAAGCACAAGACGGCATCAAGATATTAAAAGTTTAAACCAAAGCCTCTTTTCAGTGCAGGGTTAATCCTTGTACTCTCACCTCTGTGTGCTGGAATTATTTACCCATTTCTCTTAAACAGTCTCCATCTTTTTATTTTATACTTGATACATTTATTTCCTAGAAGTTGGAAACAAGTGATAATAATAGCTAACATTGATTTCATTTTTGTTGTGTTGTAGGCACTCCTCTAAGTGTCTTACTCACTGTTATCTGAGTTATTCTCCCATTAGCCTTAAGAGGTAGGTTCCATCACCATCCCATTTTGCCAGTGAAAAACCAGGACACAGAGGTCAAACAGCTTGTGCAAGGTCATGTGGTTTGTGAATGGCAAACCCAAGCTTCTAACTTAGGCAGTCTGACATCACAGTTTACAGTCTTAGTGACATGTCACATTGCTTATCGGGTTTTTGAAAAGTATGATAAAACATAAAGCAATTTTAGATGCTGAATAAGATATATTCAGCATCTAAAATTAAAAGTGACCTTATTTCCAACTACTGCCCTGAAGACACGCATGGTGCCTCCTCCCCACTGGGCTTCCCTCCCCTCCCGGGGCACAGTCGGAAGGGAAGCTTTGTTGGTTACCTGTGTTCTTTCTTTTTAAAGCAGAACTTTAGTGATTTCAGTCAGAGACTTATCACACTTATGTTACCTCCAGGTTTGAGTGATTTCTACAAAACACAGGCCCTCCAGCAGCAAGTGCTAAGCCCCTGCTAGGGGAGCCAGCACAGGACTAGAGGCTTCTTTATATTCATTCCAAAGTGAATAGACCTTTAGTAGCTGACAGCATAGTGATGGGCAGACACCCACGTAACCACGGGGCGGTATGATGCATGATGCTGTGTAGCAGAGGGGGCAAGGCCAGGGAGACCTGGCAAGGGCAGTGGGAGGGTCCCAGGGATGTTGACAACCCAGGTAGGTTTTGAAGGATGAATTGTATTTACCTAGAATAAAGTGTGGAGGAAAGGGCAAGGCCCGGAGGGTACAGAGGAGTACAGAATTTTCAGGAGGTAGCAGCAGCTTAGCATTACTCTCAGGAAATGAGTAAGCTATATAAGAGTTGAAACATTAAGACCTACCAACTGGCTCACTTTTGAATGTAAGTGTCATACGAGGACTTCACTGGAAGACAGGGAAGGTAAAGGTGAGCTATGTTCATTGAGGGAATGTTTCACACAAGACTAGAACTTTCCCTAGACCTTACAGCAGTCATTCTTAGGTTTTAGAATTATTGATCTCCTGGAAAATTTAGCGACAAACTATGGAAGCTCTTCCGGGAAAATGTGCACATGCATATGGAAATTTGCCTGAAATTTTTAGAAGTTTGTTACCCCTCTTCTCTATCCCCACCACTATCCTATACACTCATCAAAGCCCAGGTTTTCTAGTTAAAAATACTGGCCTAAAACGTACTCTTAAATGGAAATGAGAAGAACCCAAATGTGGTTAATAGTCTTCTTAACTAATAGCTGTACTTTAAAAGTAATGTTTTATTGGTCAACTGAAAATTGAATTTAGAATAATTTAAACCACTTTTAAAAGTTAGCTCTCCGTTAATGTTTTCCAGATGAATCCATTGCTGGTGGCTTACACTCGTCTTTTGATGATCTTTGTGGAAACTCAGAATGTGGAAATCAGGAAAGGAAGTTGGGAGGATCCATTAATGACACTAAAAGTGATATGTGTATTTCTTCACTTGTATTGAAAACAAATAATACTCATTTATCACCATCTTTCGCTCACCTTGATAAATCAAGTCCTCAGAAATTTCTGAGTAATCTTTCAAAGGAAGAAATAAACTTGCAAAGAAACATTGTGGGTAAAATAGTCACCCCTGACCAAAAGCAGGCTGCAGGTATGTCTCAGGAGACGTTTGAAGAGAAGTATCGTTTGTCTCCTACATTGTCTTCAACAAAAGGCCCCCTTTTGATACATTCAAGACCCAGGAGTTCCTCAGTAAAGAGAAAAAGAGTATCATATGGCTTCCATTCACCTCCAAAGGAAAAATGCAAGAGAAAGAGGAGCATCAGGAGATCTATCATGCCGAGGCTGCAGCTGTGTAGGTCAGAAGGCAGCCTGCAGTGCATGGCGGGACCTGCACTCGAGGCTCTTGGCTGTGGGGAGTCTTCGTATGATGACTATTTTTCACCTGATAATCTTAAGGAAAGGAATTCAGAGAATCTTCCTCCCAAATCTCAGCTGCCATCAAACCCTGCTCAGTTCAGCTGCAGAAGTCTTTCTAAGAAGGAGAGAACAAGCATATTTGAAATGTCTGATTTTTCCTGCGTTGGTAAAAAACCCAGAACAGTTGACATTACCAGTTTCACAGCAAAAACCATCTGCAGTCCTCAGAAAACTGCAAGTGGAGAAGGCTGTGCAACTTTCAGTTGCGTGACTTCTGAGGAATCCTCTGCCCCTGAAGAAACCTTAAGGTATTGTAGACAGGCTGGGCCTCAGCAGAAAGAAGACGCATGGCCAGAGGGCAATGGCTTTTCTTACACCATTGAGGACCCTGCTCTTCCAAAAGGACATGATGGTGATTTAACTCCTTTCGAAGGAATCCTTGAAGAAGTGAAAGAAGCGGTTGGTCTGAAAAGCACACAGGACAAAGGTACCACTTCCAAAATATCAAACTCCTCTGAAGGCGAAGCCCCGAGTGAACATGAGCCACGTTCTGTAGTTGACTGTAACGTGGAGAGGTCTGCAGAAGAAAAGGAAAACTTACCTGGAGGATACAGTGGAAGTATGTGAATCTCCTTTTCCAAGTCATCTTTGCTAAATAAACATGTAACAGTGCATCCATATTTTAAATTTATCACAACTTTTTCATAACTTAAATTATTTCCCCAGTTTTTACATAAAGAATATGCATTTGATCATTCCAATGATAAACTCTTTAGGAATAGATAGATGACTTGCTGTCCTGTGGAACTTCTAGACTTATTGATCAAGTCTGTTATGAATCTATTTCTCCAAGACTTTTCCTTCTTATAGGTCAAAAGGATAAGTAGTCTGTAGTATGAATAACTGAGGGGAGTGAAGTCTTTTTCTTTGTTCCGTTGGAGTCTTGCGCTGCAGCGTGTGTAAAGATGCGTACAATAAAGGGTTTTTTAAAACCTAGGTTCTTAATAGTGAGGCTATTTAAAGAAAGAAATTAAGGTAGCTTAAGCCATCGATTGTATCAAAGAGGAAGTATGAAAAAGTACATTTAGAAATCCGTTATCAATATTGATTTTTGAAGAAACTTTGGTCAGTGTTAACTATGAAGAAACATTTTTAAAACATTTTTGCTCATTTGTAACAGGCCTTGTTTGACTTGTACTTATTTTGCTTGAAGCATCACTTGAAAAGATTTATTCCTATTCATAATTTAATTGTAACTATAATAATAAACTATATCATTGTAGCAAAAGTCACAACAATAAAAAAATTTTGCACTTCACAGTTACAAGCACAAATAGGTTCCAACAACCGAAATTGAAGAAATCTTAAACTTTGACTGTCTTTACCTAAAGATTAGGTTAAAATTTGAGTAAGAACGCATTCACTCTGCGTGATTTCTCTGCTCTACAAATGTGTTAACTGCGTCTTTGAAGGTGGAGAAGTCACAGCAGGGTTTGAAATCATCACAGATGTGTTACATACCTTTTCCTTGAGTATACACTCCCCAAAATTGTTTCACAAAAAGGATGAAAATACTTTTGTGTATTTTTAGCCTGCTATTTATATCTTGGTTTTCTGAACATATATTAAATTTGACAAGAAACTGTATTTTATGTTCCATTAGCCTTAGTATGTGTTTTCAAAATATTTATTTTAAAATGTTGACTCAAAAGTTAATATAAAACAATAGATGTCTAAAATTCTTTTGGTAGTTAAGAATATCCTGTTCTGAAGTTTACATTCTCCTTCTTTCCAGTTTTCATCTTGTGTATTTTTTAAGCTTTTGAATAATAATGACATGCAAATGTTAATTAAGTGGCAAAAAGCTGGTAGCAAACAGTATGGCATGGCCTAAAATCCCCATGTTGTCGGGAGTGTGCTAGTCCTCAGAAGCAGGTGTGTTTTATGTTCTAGAACACTGCCCCCTGCGTCGACAGCTTCCGGCGGTGGGGGTAAGTAGAAGGGGATGAGGGGCCAGCACTGGTTGACCCATGGCACCCTGGTGGAGATGGAGAGGTTTTTTCGCTCAGTGGTGCAGGCCATCAGGCAGGAGTGTCCAGACAGGGCCCTGGTGCAACTGTGTGCCCTAGCGTTAAGAGGATCTTCTAGAGTCATCTGCCTTACTTCATGCCATTACAGAGAGATGGGAAGTCATTGGGTTCTAGGACATAAAAAGGCTTACATGTTGACTAGCCTAAATCTAACCCTTTTCTTTTATAGTAATAAAGAGTCATCAATGTTTTAAACTGTCCATTGTCAGCCCCCTGGGACTCAGGTAAACCAATTCTCTTTGGGAATCTGCCTTACAAGATGAAACCATAAGGCCTTCAGTTTCAGTGTCAAGGATGCACACTCTATACCTGGTGAAATTGTGGAGGAGTGAAAACTTCTGTACAGCAAACTGTACCTCCAAATCTTTAATGTCGAAATAAAGGGCTTTTTTCCATTTCTGTTTTCAGTTCACTTTTACTTGTTGCCTTTGTCAATATCTAAGATAGTGTGTAAAAAAGTTTTCAAAAACAAGTTACAAAGAGCTTCAGTACATTAGTAGAATGGGAACTGAGGGAGAAACAATTTTGGTTTTGTTTTGTTTTTGTTTTTTGAGACGTAGTCTTGCTCTGTTGCCCAGGTTGGAGTGCAGTGGCACGATTTTGGCTCACTGCAACCTCCGCCTCCCAAGTGTAAGCAATTCTCTGCCTCAGCCTCCCGAGTAGCTGGGATTACAGGCACCCGTCACCATGCCCAGCTGATTTTCTTGTATTTTTAGTAGAGACAGGGTTTCACGTCTTGGCCATGCTGGTCTTGAACTCCTGAACTCGTGATCTACCCACCTCGGCTTCCCAAAGTGTTGGGATTACAGGCGTGAGCCACTGCACCCGGCCAACAATTTTGTTTTCTAAAATCTTTAAAATCATTAATTCTTTTCTGTTTTACTTTTTTATTCTCTAATTTTATAAACAGTACACAGATACATTCCCATTGTAACAAAGATTGCTAAGAAGATTAGAATTTCCATCTCCTCACTTGCCTCTTTTCGTTAGTTCACTTCCTAACTAATGAAAGTCGTGGACCCGTTGTGTCTCAGGTGTTCTTCAAGTTTGTGGGGACATAGCAGAGAATGAAGCAGCGTGCACCCTCATAGAGGAAGACAAATAGTAAGTAAGTGTGTAACAGTGTCAGCAAGCAGTTAATGATTAAAAGAAAAACAATAGTGCATTGGATAGATAAGGTGACAAATGAAGGCTTCCCTGAGAAGGAGACATCCGATCACAGGCCTGGGGAGGGAGAGGGAGCCTGTGACTCTCAAAATCCATGTTTCAGCTGGAGGTAACAGCAGGAACAAATGTCCTGATGGAGAAAAATGCTTGCAGGAACGACAGGGAAGCCAGTACAGCAAGGACTTCCTGAACTGGAGGAAGGAGATTGGAGAGGGGTAGGAGCCAGAGCTTTGGGACCTTCAGTGACAAGGTGGGCAGCTGTTTTGTTTTGAAGTGTGGTGAGAAGCCACTGGGGCTTTGGAACAGGGGAGCAACCAAATCTGACTTAGGTTTTAAATGTAACCCTGGACACTGGAGAATAGACTGGGTTGGAGCGTTTGTCTGCACAAAGCAGTCACTGTCCCACAGTTTAATATTTCCTTCCACACATTTCTTGTGTGTGTGTGTGTGTCTACAAGCATACAAATGCAAATAGGTATTTTAAGATAATTTTTTGCATACATAGAATTATATTGCCTTAAAAATTGCTTTTTACAAAAGCAATATGTCATATATTTACATATTGGTACCAGTAAACCTTCATTTTTTAATACAGTCTATATGTAAGGTCAGCACAATTTTTTTGTAACAGATCAGATAGTAAGTTCGTTAGGCTTTGTGGGCAAAGAGACCAAATCGAGGTATGTGGGTACTCATGTAGATGATTACATAATGAGAAAAACATTTTCTACAAAATTTTTATTGATGAAACTCAAATACAATTTTTTTGTAATACAGGTCTATTGAGAAAAAAAAATAATTTGTGGGGGGGAATTACAACATTTCATTTAATTGGAGTTCAGACTGAGTGTTCACATTAACATTGATTGCAAATGTTTATTAAGGCTGATATGTAATAAGATAGATTTTATGTATTTCACTTTTGAAAATGCTTTTTCCCACAGACAGATACTGCTGATTCGATGTCAGTCCACAAGTAGATAATTTGCATTGAGGATCTTCATAGCCTGGAAAACACTGATGGAATTCTCTTAGATTCTTCTCTCGGTGCCTGCCTCTTAGCATGTCCTTATATTGCAGATTTATCACTTGCAATTGAAAAATAGGTTGAAGCTCCTCAATTGTGCAGTCAAATGGGTTTTGAAATAAGAAATTCCGGCCTGGCATGGTGGCTCACACCTGTAATCCCAGCACTTTGGGAGGCCGAGGTGGGTGGATCACTTGTCAGGAGTTCAAGACCAACCTGATCAACATAGTTAAACCCCATTTCTACTAAAATTACAAAATTAGCTGGGCATGGTGGCACATGCCTGTAATCTCAGCTACTTGGGAGGCTGAGGCAGCAGAATCACTTGAACCCGGGAGATGGAGGTTGCGGTGAGCCGAGATCGCGCCACTGCACTCCAGCCCGGGCAACAAGAGTGAAACTATGTCTCAAAAAAAAAAAAAAGGAAATTCCCTTTGCTCTTGCACTCAGTCTGTTGTTGTTTTGAGATAGGGTCTCACTCTGTCAGCCAAACTGGAGTGCAGTGACATGATCACAGCTCACTGCAGCCTCAGCCTGCTAAAGTTTGGGCTTAGGAAATATGTCCACAGACAGCAGACAGTTTGCATGGAAATGGAGATCCCACTTCTTGTTTTAACCTTTGACAGCACAAGAGAGAATTGTTGTTGCTTATTTGTGGAAATGTGTCCCACCTGCCCCTTGGCACTGCCAATCATAGCTCTTCAACCACCGGAAGTCAGTTTGAATTGTCAAGTAAATAAAGCCGATTGGTCATCCTGAACTAGTGCACAGTTTGGCACCTAATTACTTTTCACTAATGAAGGAAACACAGTGGTCCCATAGGTGCTGTGTGTTCACTAGCAAAAGCAGAAAAGTCCTTCCCACACCCCACTTATCCATGGGTTTGATAGATTTTCTTCTTTGTTGTGTTGATGGATTTTTACATGTCAGCACCTTGTACACATGTGTTGTGAGCTAATCTGAGCAATTTGGTCATGTCCAACTACCAGGGTCTTGTTCATCGATAATAGTCAGAAGTCGTTGGAGGCTGATGATAGTTAACTACTCTTCTACCATCTATCTACCTGATCTTGTTGAAGGCAAGTCTCAGAAAGACATTTATTAAACATTTATTGGCAAGCAGTTAGGAAGTGGTCCACAAAAGTGACCAATATGCTAAAGGCCGAGTTCTCTGTCCTTTAGTGGAGTATCCATACCTTATCTGAAAGGTTTGCCTTGGATACCACCCCCAGGGATACAAGCCACAACTCATACGAGATGTTTATGCTCCGTTGTGTGTGGGTATTGGGTCCCCTGCAATATTTAAGTGTTCTTGAATCCATGAATCCATGAATTTAACCAACAAGAAACTATTTCTCACATCCATTATGCTGATTAACAACCTGATGATGTCACTGATGACCACTCATTTTTGTCATCCATTTTGGCTTTTAACAAAGCATCTAATAGTGGTCTGGAGGATTTATAGGAGTTGGAGTTTTTTTGTTGTTGTTTTGAGATAGGGTCTCACTCTGTCACCCAAACTGGAGTGCAGTGACATGATCGCAGCTCACAGCAGCCTCAACTTACTGTTCTCAAGCGATCTTCCCACCTCAGCATCCTGAGTAGCTGGGACTACAGATGCAGGCTACCACACCTGGCTACGTTCCCCAGGCTGGTCTCCAACTTCTGAGCTCATGCAATCTGTCCGCCTCTGCCTCCCAAAGTGCTGGGATTACAGTTGTGAGCCACTGTGCCCAGCCTATGGTATAATATATTTTGCAAATTCTGAGCATTCCAGAGAAACTGTGAATTACTATTGTAGCAAATAAATAGATATACATATATTCATTAAGTACATTAGATTGTTGCACTTTTGACTATTCAAATAATTCACAAGTGTATTAAGAACCCCCTTTCCCATCATCTGCCAGCCCAACTCACTGGGGCTGCAAAATTAAGCAATCCTAGCAACTTGGTTTGGGTTAGTCAGTCTTAACAGAAGGCTATTGACCATTTAACTGTTTGGTTGATTCATTCATTCATTTACATATTCATTTTTTATCAGATGTTTACTCCGTATCTACTATGTCCAATGTATAAACAGTGAGAGGTTAGGTTAATTGAAAGCTCTATCCCCTTGCTTTAAAGAACTTAGCTAAGTAGGGAAGGTACAGTCAAGATACTTTACACACAAGTATCAGGAAATTCAAAAGTCGGAGCAATTACTTTCCGTGGGAATTAAAACAAATTTACACACATAAAATTGATATTGTAATGATCTCTACAATGATTACAAAGGATAAAATTCCACATTATCTATTGAAGAGTGTTGTTTCTGTCTTTTTCAGAGTGAACAAAGTGAACTTGATATTTTAATAGATGAGTATGAGTACAGTCTCTTGTTAGTGGGGTTTTACTTGTGTAGAACCCGTACAACTTGCATATATCCCAAAGGTATCTCTGGAAAGGAATTTTTCCTAGGTGTCTTTCCAAGAACTGAGGCAAGTGTCTTAATATTTTGCATACTACATTGTTAAATAATTTCATATTCAAATTTTTGAAGCTTAGAAGAAATTTCTTATTGGATAATGTTAAGTGTATATTTTTACATGTTCAAATTATGGATTATTCAGCCTTCAGAAGCCTTTTCAACCCTTGACTCTTGCATAGTGCCTTGTATGAGTAAATACTAATTGTTTAAATGTATTATTAGTATTAGCATTGTTGGTCTTAATTCTGTATCTTGGAAGTAGGATGTAGAGGAAAATAAATGTTAAAAATAAGAGTTATTTCTTCAGCTTTAGCTCTAGACAAAATTAGACACGAGCCAAGTTTCTCTTATAGTCTTTTCAATGTCCACTTCTTCATCTCTCCCTTTCCTAGTATTTAAGTTACCTGTGTCCTTATACTGTCTTGGCCTGGTTCTGGCTCCAAAGTGATCATATTAGACATTTTCTTCTCTCTTCCCTGAGTATCAATACTTTTCCTTAATCTTGCTTATCTCTGTTGAGTAGCTGAAGGTTGTGATTTAACTAATTCACACTGAGAGGTGAATGAGTGACCATTTACTAGCTTTCATTGATGTGTTTGCATTTTGTTGGTATTATTAATCCAAACTAATTTCCAAATGGTGAAATTTCAGATAACTGAAAGATGAAAATGTGGGGGCTGTCAGATTCATTTCTGTATATGATCATTTTGTGAAAACGAAGTCAATGAATTGTGTGTGTAATGAGGTTGGGAGGAAAATGAGAGAGGAAGATACATGCTTTCACAGGGAAATACTGTGGACCGAATTGTGTCCTCTGACCCCCACATTTATTTATTGAAGCTCTAACCCTCAATGGGATAACATTTGGAGAGGGCGATCTTTGGGAGATAATTAGATTATTAGGTTTAGATGAGGTCTTAAAGGTAGGAGCTTCATGATGGGATTAGGACCATTATAAAAAGACACCAGAGAACTGGCTTCCTCTCGCTATGCCATGTGAAGACAGCAAGAAGATAGCTTCCTTTAAGCCAGAAAGAGAGCCTTCACCAGAACCCGACCATGGGGGCACCCTGATCTCGGCCTTCAGGCCACCCAACCTGTGGTATTTTGTTGTGGTAGCCCCAGCCGAAGAAGACATTCATCCAACTGGGGTGTGTTGGAGGAAGAGCAGCTAAAGGGTGCATGTTAGTTGGAATTTCTTGGAGACATTCAAAATAGATGTCCATTAGGTAGTTGGATATATCCAGCCGTACCTCAGCTGGGAGGTCTGGACAAGGTACAGAGAATTAGGTCTCTTCAGTAATGGATGAGTTTATGGGAAGTGATGAAATCACCTTGGGGAGTGAGAAGGGAGCTGATGACAACCCATGAAAAAAACCACACTTAGGAGCATACACGAAAAGAGTCATCCAAGAAGTGGGAGAGTCAGGAAGAGGAGAGTAGGTGTTTGTTTGCAGACTTCCAGCCAAAAATGGAGTCCAACTAATCTTTCCACAGATGTTTTCAGAAGTAATTTGCACTCTCAACTGCTTTGGGTTTACTGAGGTCATTGTTAAAACACACTGGCAAATTACTGTGGCAGAGTTTATGAAATGTTTTCAATAACCAATTAATAAATCATTTACTTAGATTATTTTTTGACTGCAGGATTTGTGAAATTGTGAAAACATGTTGTTAACAATATCAGTCTGTCTTAAGTTTTTAAAGATCATGTTGCATTTCCTAGAACTTTATGTTTATAAAATGCTTTACAGCCTGTTTCGTTGTTCGGCAAGAACTGAGGCAAGTGGCTGTTATAAAACTTTCATTGACTACACTAGGAAGCTGCAAATTTATTCATGTTTCAATAACAGCACTGTATCCCAAATTATATCTCTAGTCCACTGCTTTTCTGATTTTGACACACTCATGCTTCAAGTAAATATTATTATTTAAAAAGAAAAATAAGTGCATAGTAGATATAATTATAATTATTTTTAATCTTAAAAATGAAAAAGATTGCATTCATATTCTACCCTAGGGGATAAAGTGGGCCTGGGAGAAAAGTCAGTGCAAGTCAACCATAAAGGATACCTGAGGAAGTACGGGATCAGTCAGGATGTGACTGGTTTGAGTCTCCAGGGGATTCAGTATTAGGGATTATGGCAAAGAGTGTAGGTTGGTAGGTTTGTGGTTTAGAACTGGACCTTAAAATCTGTCCAGGGCCCAGGCTGCAAATAACAACTAGCTTGAATTCAGGAAAGTATTAACATTTTTATTCTGCATCCTTTTTCACTTAGATAGGACCCTGTTTTTGAAAAGAGTGACAGTTTTTACCTTAGAGTCTCCAAACTTAGTTATAGCTGGCTTTATAGAATTTTATCTGCAAAGAAGTCTTTCTCATGTTATATGATTTTTAATTTCTGAGGGCACTGATGTTAATTTCACCTTGCATTATATTTATTCGTCTATGTCTACATTGTCTATTGGGTTATGAGCTCCCTAAGAGTGGGACTATATCTTGTGCATTTTGCATCTCCAGTGGGTAGATCATTAGCTATTTGTTAATCATTAGGTAATCAACAATGCAGTTTAGCTATCACCTGACTAGCAGGTTCTGGTACCCGCTAGGCTGCTACATAACTTTTGCATCAAAGTTTGCATTTATACCATTGAGACCATGTTATGGTCCATGGTAGCTCCTCCTTCAAAATCCCATGTAAGTCATAAAGTAGGCAAACTGTTTGAAGGAGCAGGAAGGGTGAGAGTAAGAAGCACCCTCTGAGGGAGTAGATGAGTCAAATCAAAGTACACATTTCACATTTTGTTGTGGGTTATTTAGGTCTACACAGGTTAGCATCTAAGGAAACCATATTTCACTTGAATGAGTATCGTTTTGGTTTGTGTGTCTTCATGGCAAGACGCTGGTCTAAGGTGGAAACTTGGGGGGAGTAAAATCATCCATCATTTGTAGTTTGAAGCCTGAAGCTCTGTACTGAAGACTAATTTCTAGAAAATCTCAAACTGACCCCAAAACTTAAATTAATTATTGCCTCTAATATGGAACTGCCTACTCTGAAGAGCTGTTCTTTGTCATTATTTTAAAATCTAAGAATTGAAGTTTGAAGAGTACGTAAGGTGTGGGTATACATTTTCTTGCATTATCAAATGGACAGAGTTGATGCTGTAGAACATTGTAACCTGATTGTTACTGACCACTGAGTTAAGTGAATTGCATAGGCTACTGGAATGTAATAAACTGAAAGTTCTAGATAGATCTCAAAAAGAAGACATATACAATTTATTTAAAAGGCCTATAACTTCCTGTTTCCATTATGCATAAATGTGATTTTTGTTTTGCTTAAGTAGTATTTAGTCCATGTAAAGTTCTAACTAATCTTTAATCCACTTGGGTTTTAGGTGTTAAAAATAGACCAACAAGGCGTGATGTTTTAGATGGCTCATGTGACAGCTTTAAGGACCTCATCAAACCTCATGAGGAACTGAAGAAAAGTGGGAAAGGCAAAAAGGTCAGTGTGTAAAAATATTATTTTAAACTTTCAAATGCTGATACATCATAATGTTCTTCTCTGGGTCAATGAAACATAAACTAGTCTATCTGACTTGTCTTTTATTTTAAAAAATTGATTATGGGTAAATGCTGGAAAACTCAGAATATGAAACTGAAAGTGTTGGTTGCATTCCGGACAGAGTTCTTATGGATAGACCAAACTTTCTCATATCACTTTGCTAATGCATTTCTTGTAAAAATGCCTGTAGCTTTTCTCAAGCAGAGAATGTTGGTTGTGCTAGTGTTTCTTGCCATTTTATAATTGGAATAAATATTTACTAGGTAGGAGGTAAAGAATCCAAACATTCATTCACTTTTGAACTAACCAAGGCTTGACCTCAAGCCATCAGAGTGAAGGGTTTACATACTAACACTCAGGTAGACCCTTTCCTTTGTGGTTTTGGCTTTAAAACCTTGCTCTTCCTCTAAAAAACTCCCCTTATCCTCTTACATGAGTAATATAACGAGGATTTTGAAGTTTTTGATCATTCAATATCTACTTGCGTTGCTTAAATTTAAAATTAACCATTCTATATTATACCTTGTGCCTCATTTTTATGAGGCCAAGGAAGTATAATGTAGTGAAACCTGAATTCAAAATGGTAGGGAAAAACCATACCGATTGAAAAGCAACAGATGAAAAGAATGACAGAGTAGACAGGTCTACATGGGGCTTCCAGGTCCTGATACTCAGGCTTGAACAGATGGGCGGCTGCATTTGACCTGCGGAAGAGAAACCTGACTCCTTTGCTTCTTTTCTTGGCAATGGTTAAAAGACATTTAAAATTACACAGATTTCATGAAAGTTGGCTGTAACTTATAGAAACTTAGATTTCTGTACTCGTGCTTTCTGGTTTGTCTCAGAAAAAAAGTGGAGCAAAAAAATTGAAAGGAATCCTATTTTAGGTAAAGCAACAGATGTGTAGAGAGAGAGAGAGAGAGAGAGAGACAGACTGTTGGGGTCCCGTAACATATTTGCGGCGTGGCAACACCAAGGCACCTGCTCTACGATGGCGTTGCGCACTCTGACTCCACGGCAGCCTGCGGGACCTGCTCAGCGTGCTGCCTCCCAGGGGTGGGGCCCTTCCTAGAATGCTGGCGACACCGTGGCTGAGTTTGTGTTTTGCATCCCTGTTTCTCAGTCTTCTTCCTACTGCTGCATAGCCACTTGACCTAGTTCCTTTGCAAAGAAAGAAAGAAAGAATCAATTTCCTCTGCATCTACTACCGTTCCCGTACCTCTCCTGCCGATGCGTCCCATGGCAGCTGGTCCACAGCTCTGCTTTGTGCCCTTTACCCTCTGCCAGTGTCTGCCCAGGGAAGCGGTGGTACCTCTCCTCTCTATTGGTACTCTACGTTGTACCATGTCTGGCATTTTTTTTTTAAGTGCTCAGTAAACATTGAGTGTTGAGTTACTTGTTACTCACCATAAAAATACTCCGTCCTGTTTGATCAAAAGGCACGAGGTTTGACTTTCTCATTTGCCCACAATGGAAGTTACTATTTCAGATGAGTGGTATTGCTGCCCTGTGCCTGGGATAGCCCTGGACCTGATGGGCTTGGTCTGTGGAAGCACTGGGTTAGGGACAGGCATCCTGGGCGGGAGCGTGGCCCCTTCTTCCTTATGAGGCATCTCACTGTAAATGGCATATGAATGGGAGATGGGTACCCGTTTGACCTTCTGGCGTTCTTCTGTAGATCAAATAGTAATTGCTCCATGAATATAAGGTGGTGTTATTGTCTTGAGTAATGAAAAAAGAATGAGTGCTCAGAGAGGGAGGCAAAATACAAAATTACAAATACACACTTCCATATCTGCCTTCAACTGCTGTGCTCAGGAACTAAAATATTTTCATAGATTGAACTGCCTAACTTGCTCAAATTTAAGTCTTCTTTTAAAAATATTTTAAGCGTATTAATAAACTTTGCCCTCATAATTTAGAATGTCATTTCTGAAAGGGATCCACCACTTCTGGTTCTGTGTGAAGAATCACTCAAAGCAGGTTTTAAATGCAGATTTTCTGGGCCGGGCATGGTGGCTCATGCCTATAATCTCAGCACTCTGGGGCGGGCGGATCACTTGAGGTCAGGAATTCGAGACCAGCCTAGCCAACATGGCAAAATCCCGTCTCTACAAAAAACACAAAAATTGGCCAGGCCTGTGGGCACCTGTAATTCCAGCTGCTCAGGAGGCTGAGGTGGGAGAATCACCTGAACCCAGGAAGGGGAGGTTGCAATGGAGTTGAGATCATGCCACTGCACTCCAGCCTGGGCGACAGAGTGTGACTCTGTCTCAAAAATAAATAAATACATATTCTCTGGCCCCACTTGAGACCCTCCTGGCCAGCAGCTCCCCAGCCCAGTGCAGCACCCCGTCCTTAACATGGAGGAGATGAACACCTAGTGAGAGCAAATAATCCACCTTCTGTATTGCATCTCGCCAATAGCAGAAGGAACAAGACCTAGGTTTCCCCTCTTTCACAGGATTTTCTTCCTAATCCATTCCTTATTACAGTTCACCACACAGCCTTTGCTTGAATGAATCAAAAACTCCTAATGCCCTAGGGTAGTGCTTCCTGACTGGGCTGCTCATTGGACTCAGCTGGGGATCTGTAAGGTACATGGCCGCCTGGCCCCAATCCCAGACATGCTGGTGTCATTAATACGGGGTGTACCCTGGCCACTAGGATTTTTTTAAACTCCTGAGGTGATTCTAATGCAAAGCAAAGTTTGGAAACTACTGCCTTGGGACTTTAGCAGAATTTAAACAAGTGATTTATCCTAGAAGAAGTTTCATTTGTTTCTAAACACCTCTCATGTAAACTTGTTTCGTTTTTAGACTCTAAAATTAAAGACAAAGGCTTAAAGTCCTGATTTGTGGGCTGGATATGGTGGCTCACACCTGTAATCCCAGCACTTTGGGAGGCCGAGGCGGGCAGATCACTAGGTCAGGAGATCAAGACCATCCTGGTTAACAGGGTGAAACTCCATCTCTACTAAAAATACAAAAAATTAGCCAGGCGTGGTGGCAGGTGCCTGTAGTCCCAGCTACTTGGGATGCTGAGGCAGGGGAATGGTGTGAACCCGGGAGGTGGAGCTCGCAGTGAGCTGAGATCACGCCATTGCACTCAGCCTGGGCAACAGAGTGAGACTCCATCTCAAAAAAAAAAAGTCCTGATTTGTTTGCTTAAAGGTTGAGTGAGTTTTTTAGGGGCACAAATTTAGATAGCAATATAGATGAAGGACCATCGTTTATTATTTCACAGGTTAGAAGGAAGAACAATACAAATTTTTAAAAGGTAACACTAAATTTATTTTATTTTATTTTTTTGAGACATAGTATCACTCTGTCGCCCAGGCTGGAGTGTACTGGCGTGATCTCGGCTCACTGCAACCTCCACCTCCTGAATTTCAGTGATTCTCCTGCCCCAGCCTCCTGAGTAGCTGGGACAACAGGCACCCGCCAGCACGCCTGGCTAGTTTTTTAAGTTTTTTGTAGAGATGGGGTTTCACCATGTTGACTAGGCTGGTCTCAAACTCCTGACCTCAAGTGATCTGCCCTCCTTGGCCCTCCCAAAGTGCTGGAATTACAGGTTTGAGCCACAGTGCCCAGCCAGCAACATTAAATTTTAAATATACAACTTCCCAGTAGTTTGAGATCTTTTGATATGAGCATGGGGAGAGAAGTTTATGTTGATATGCTGTAATGAGTCAACAGAAACACTAAAATTTAGTTTCCTGATTTTAAAAGTATACAGTGGAATTGTGAAAGGATTGAATGATAATCTGTGTTAAACTGAAATTGGAACTTAACATGGCCTCTTTTTTTTTTTTTTTTTTTTTTTTTTTGAGATGGAGTCTCGCTCTGTCACCCAGGCTGGAGTGCAATGGCACAATGTCGGTTCGCTGCAACCTCTGCCTCCCGGGTTCAAGCAATTCTCCTGCCTCAGCCTCCTGAGTAGCTGGGACTACAGGCGCATGCCACATATTTTTATGTATAAGGATATATTAAAGTATTAGATTCTATTAAGCACAAAATTGTTTCTATTTCCTAAAGAAAAAAAATCTTGTAATTGAATATTAATGTTGAAAAAAGGAAAGTTTACAGGAAATATCCTTCACCAGCTAATGACTGAAGCAATGCCTCTACTGGAATGGAGAATGGTAAGGTCTGGGCCTGACATTTTTATGTTTTCACGTGAGCCAGGCTACATGCTATTTCCGTAGTGAGGAAAATGATTTGAAACTCAGGTGTGTCTCGTGGCCCTAATGACTTTATTTTCTTTTTAGTTTTAAATTTGAAGTAGCACTTGCAGGTAATATACTATCTGGGCACCCCTGCAGACAGGACTGTCAGTCGATGAGCACTGTCAGTCGTGAGTTCTGAGTATTGCGAAGGTGCAGGGTAGAAGGTACGAAGGTGAGAAAGGTGGGAAAGCCTGGAGCCTGTGTGAAGAGCAGCATGGCCTTGGTGTGGCCCGGGCATGGATGTGGAACCGCGAGAAGAGAGATGCTGACGTCGGCTGCGGCCACAGGCTCTGGGGTTAGGCTGTTCTCATCTTTGGTTTTCTGTAGGTTCACTGTGATTGGTGTACCAGAGTATTGTTTTTATTGTTTGCTTACTTGGGAGTCACAGGCCTTCCTGTCTAATCTGTTCTGGAAACTTCTCTGCTGTGATTTCTTCTGCCTGTTTCCTCACACCTCCATTGCTGGGAACGCAATCCCGTGTGTTATCCTTTGCTTCTATAGCCCATGTCTCATGATTTTCCTCTATTTCTTTCCTCTTGTATCTCCTTATTTCATTCTGGATATCTTCTACTGATTTATTTTCCATTTCACTTCTGACCCTCTGTAAGTCTATTCTGATGCTAAATCCACATATTGAGTTTTAACATGTATTTTTTTTCAGTCCTTGTTATTCCATTTTATTTTTTTAAATTATTTTTTGTAGAGATGGGGTCTCCCCACGTTGACCAGGCTGTTCTCAAATCCTGGTCTCCAGCAATCCTCCTACCTCGGCCTTCCAGAGTACTGGGATTACAGGCGGGAGCCTTCGTGCCCTCTGTTTGATTTTTAAAAACCATCTCCAGTTCTCTGCCAAAATTATTAATCCTGTCTTTTATTTATTTGAACATATTATGCATATTTCTTTTGAAATAACTGTCTTTTCTGGCTCCGCTTAATTTCTGTTTTTCTTATCTGTTGTTTTCAATCGTATGTTCCGTATCTAATATGCCTGGTTAGTTTGTCTTTATCTTCCTAGCAGGGACTGAGATGATGTGGAGCTGGGGTTCTGCCTCTGCAAGGCTGGCTGTCCCCAGGGAGTGTGGGCTTCTGACGCCGGTTCACCTCTTCTTCCACGGGTTTCTTCTCCCATGACTCACTGACTTAGTCGCTGGGCAACGTCTACAAATCGCTGGGGCTTGTTTGTTTGTTTGCATCTTGTCCAGCTTTTCTGAGGGCTCACAGTGAGGAGTCTATTTCAAACTACTTAGTCCACCATTCCTGGCGAGGATGGGTGAATTTTAATGGCCACTTAAGAAAACTTCTCTAAATAGAGTTTATCCTTCTCTGAGAAGAGAACAGTAAGAGGCCAAGTCAAGAGAAACGATTTTTGAGATGAACACATAGGTCACTGTTTGCAAAAGACACACTAAACACCTGTAATGGCATTATTTCAGTTTCTCTTAAAGAGTGAAAAAAAATATGATTCCATGAAGAATTATAGAATCTCATAAGCTATAGCTTCCATTAGATTTTTTTTTGGTTTAATACCCATTTTTAATGGCAAAAATCACTCTATAAATCAGTCAGAGTCTCGTTTTTTTAAGACTTATTTTAAATACACTTGTTTCAAATTTGTTGATACTTTTTTTTTTTTTTTTTTTTTTTTGAGATGGAGTCTCGCTCTGTTGTCCAGGCCGGAGTACAGTGGCCCAATCTTGGCTCACTGCAGCCTCCACACTGCCAGGTTCAAGTGATTCTCGTGTCTCAGCCTCCCGAGTAGCTGGGATTATAGGTACCCGCCAGCATGCCTGGCTAAGTTTTCTTTCTTTATTTTTTTTTTATTTTTATTTTTTTAGTAGAGACAGGGTTTTGCCATGTTGGCTAGGCTGGTTTTGAACTCCTGACCTCAAGTGATCTGCCTGCTTCAGCCTCCCAAAGTGCTGGGCTTACAGGCGTGAGCCACCACGCCTGTCCTGTTGAGACTTTATTTTGAGGATCCAGTTAAGCAATTTTTTTACCTCTGTAATCTTAGCTTGCAGTATGTAGGTCATTGACATTGATAGTTACACATCTTTTCAGAGGGAGAAATATAAAATATTATGATGAATTTTGACCTGTTTTCTTTGTTACTTGTTGAATATCATCAGACACAGAACCCAAAGAAGCTCTGTATAGATACCAGCACTCTGACAGAAATACATGAATATAATTTTTTTATCCAAGTATTTGGTTTATTCTACTCCTTCTGGATTTTGTTGTTCAAAATATTGATTATTATCCTCAGCAACATTTTTAATGCGAGTTATCAACAGGATAGCTTTTTATGAGTGGCTAAGTTTTAGAATCTCGTTTTGGAGCCATCTCTGCCAATCCAGCTTGTTGCATGTGAAGGCAAGCTGTGGGTCAGAGCACAGAAATGTTTACAGAGGCTTTCCTGAGCCTGGAGACCTGGAGAGATATGAAGGAACAAATAGAGCATACTTATTTTGATAGTGGTTTAAAAAAATTAAAGAATTACACACCAGATAGAATGCTTAAATTCCTAAAAGTTTCTCAAATAGGGTGCAAAACAAGTAATAGCTTGCATATGCTCTGATACTTGCTTGTTCTTACATCTTTGCTAGAATATGAGCCCATAAGGACATAGTCTATATCCTGTTCATCTCTTAATACTCAGCAGGATATAGCATCACAAACAAAGTAAGTGTTCAGTAAATATTTTCTGAGTAAATAAGAGATGCATGAATTTCCCTTTTACTTTTTGAGTGAACATGTTTAAAACATTTCTGGTGCTCTTAACCATCACTCAGTAATCATGGAATCATCATCATGTACTTCACTTATTTTTGAATATTCTTCCTAAACTTGAGAGACGGTCTTCTTTCAGTAAAGGATGGATTCTCTTCTTCAAGACTGTGCATTGCAGTGCAGTGTTGCTAAAGCGTTGCCCCCAGAGCCAGATGCCTGGGTTCAATCCCAGCTCTGCTACTCACCTGCTCTGTGAGTTCCATGGTGTTGAACAAATTACTTAATATCTGTGCCTCTACTTCTTTGTGTATAAAACAGGGATAATATTAATAATAGTACCAGTTTCCTCAAAGGGTTTGTGCTAATTGAATTGAAACATGCAAAGAGTTTAAGATAGTACCTGATATATAGAACTGCTCAAAAAATGTTAGCTATTTTCTTCAGCACAAACTTGGGTGAGGGTCATGTCTGCATATTGACTGTCCTTTGTTTTGCAGCTATAACTTGGAGGAGAGTAGGTCTCTCTGACCTGCCTCCTCTTTTCCCACTCCCAGAGACCACCATGTGTCTTTAATGAAAATGACCCTCAAAATTCCGGGACAGTCCACACAGTGTCTCTTGTTGGACTTACTGACCACAGGCATGCCAGGGCCAAAATAGAGTCTCTGGGCATGGGGTGAGGATAGGAGTATAGCCTTTCCTAAAAGCTCCTCCAGTGATTCTGAGCTGATGGTCATCCTCCCATTGAGAATCTTTGTTTTGGGGGTGAGATGTAGGCCATTAGCATGAAACTGTGCTCTGTCATCTCACCCAGGAGGCAGAAGGCTGAGTTCTGCGGTCAGAAATGCCCGCTTGGGGGATCTGCTTCCTCAGTTTTTGAGAGATGCTTTCCTCATCTCCAATATCACTAGAATCTTCCTGAAAGAACTGAGATCTGTCAATAGACCTGTGTGAGTTGTGATAGGGTACTTACAGCTGTCATTTATTGAGCATTGTGACCTCTTTTTAGATTGAGTTTTCTATTTCTCAGTCATATGGAGACGCTGAAAAGAAAGTATATTTCAGAGAGCTCCAATCATGTCTTTATTGCGGAGGCAGTAGATTGGGAATTACAGCTCATTTGGGTCTGGCTTCCCCAGGGAAGGAGCCTTGCAGTGGAAAGAAGATAAAAGGGTCCCAGTGGTGGGAATAAAAAGAGTGCTAGATGCCCAGAGGGTGGGAAAGGCCTAGCCCAGATGCAGTGTGGCAGGCCAGCTGGAGGCAGGAGGAAAGAGAGCTGCAGGGACACAGATGCCTTCCTGAGCAGGGAAAACAGAATACTTGAGCCACTTTTCATATAAAATGGATGATTTTCCTGCCGTTTCCTGTCCTTCAAGTAAAGGGTCCTGGAATGAGTACTTCACTGTTGTAATGGAGACACTAATATTTTGTGAATGCAGTTTTACAGTTTGCAGTAATGCCAGGCCTTTGGCTGTTTTCCATTAGATGGTGCACTTGGCTGGAAGCATACACTCTTGTAGCTTTGATTTTAAATTTAACTTTCAAGTTGAAAGAGCAGTGACTCATCCAAAGAACAGGTGATATTTATTTTTTTTTTCTTGAACATACAGCACGGGTATGTTGTTATCACACATTTAGGGGAAGTGCCACACTTCCTCGAACATGACACCCTCTGTAAATATCCATGTAAATCATTTCCATTGTTCAGACCTGCTGTACGCAGAAACATAGGGCCTTTAGTGCCGACCACCCGGCCGGTGAGGTCTGTAAGATCGAAGGTGCCCTTGGTTTCCAACACAGCTGTTTCAGTGATCTGTAATTGCTTTGATAAATCACTTTTGGCAGAGTGTACCCAGAGCTGGCAGTGGCGGGGATGTGCTGGTTGTAACAGGTGTGGGGTCTATCAGCAGATGTTGCTTGATGAAGCCATTTAAAAAACAGCTGCCTCTTGATAGCCTAACAGTTGCCGTCAGCCCCCATTAGCATGTTTTTTTCTTGCTGTGTATGAGATAAAATATTTCTACAGAAAACATTAAATAGGATCTTCAAAGAACTCCATCTTTTTAAAAATGTGTTTTCTTTGTTCAATAACTGATTTTGCATGCCTTGTAAATATGTGGTTCAGAAATTGTCAAATGTGTTTTGGACTGGACGTGGTAGAAATGAGGACCAACCAGGGTGGATCTCCTGTGCCTCAGTGGTCGTCTTAGGCCATGTAAATGTAGAGGCCATGGACGGAGGACATTTCCCACTGGGAGACCCACAGGCACTGAGAGAGGAGCTAGCCAAAGAAATCTATTTAAGATCTGCTGCTTTGGCCAGGCATGGTGGCTCACGCCTATAATCCCAGCACTTTGGGAGACCAAGGTGGGTGAATCACCTGAGGTCAGGAGTTTGAGATCAGCCTGGCCAACAGGCAAAACCCTGTCTCTACTAAAAGTACAAAAAATTAGCTGGTTGTGGTGGTGCACACCTGTAGTCCCAGCTACTCGGGAGGCTGAGGCAGGAGAATCACTTGAACCCAGGAGGTGGAGGTTGCAGTGAGCCGAGATCCTGCCACTGCACTTTGGCCTGGGCAACAGAGCAAGATTCCACCTCAGAAAAAAGAAAAAAAAGAAAAGGAAAGAAAAGCTCTGCTGGTAGGCATTCTATGCACTGAGCAAAGGAGAGATGTGCAGGCCCAATTTAAATAGTTACAGCTGCTAGCTCCTAAGGTCTAGCTTACTACATGCACCATCTGGGGGGAGTGAGCTTAATGATAGTAAACTGTGCTAAATTGGTCTAGAAATATCAAATTAATCTGTTTGAGATATGCAGAAACTCAAACAAAATAATAGCTTGCTGAAGTAGCAAACTTGAATCCTTATTTTTATTTTAAAAGGGAGTAAAGGGCCTGGAGATAAAAAGTGCTCTGCACTGCGCCTCCCTGGTATGAGTCCTTCTCCTTTAGGCAGCGGCCCCTTCCCGCGGAGCTGTTCACACCAAGCGACCCTCCCACCGCGCTGCTCCCACCACCCCGTGTCCACCCCGTCCTCGAACGCCTGATGTCTCAGCACATCACCGGCATTCTCTTCCTCTTACCACTAATTAGTTCGAGACTGTGACTCACTTCTGTCCAACAAGACGTGAAGGGAAGCCTTCCTGGGAGGTTTCTGGAAAGTGTTCTCTCACTTGTGATAGCCCTGGGAAGAAATGCTCCCCGGGTCCTCAGAGCTTTGTTGTGGCTGGACGCATCTCCTGGAACTGCCACAGCCGAGGAGGAAGCCAAGAGAGTGAACCAAAGAAAGGAAGGGCGGAGGGCGGGGGAGGCCTGCAAACCTTACGGCTTATTTCCACTGACATCAGAGACTCGTGTTAATAAGGGACAAGTGGCTTCATTTGCTATGCTCCTCAGACACGGGGTAAGGTAGACACAGAAATGCAGAGCTGCACGCATTTGTCCTAAAGGCTAGAATTTACTTTAAATGTGAGTGGTTTTCCCAGGAAAGGTGTATGTCTGTTCTCTTGAGGAACAATTATTTCCTCCCCAATTCTTTCTCTCTCTCTCTCCTGACTTCGTGATTCGCCCACCTCGGTCTCCCAAAGTGCTAGGATTACAGGCGTGAGCCACCGTGCCCGGCCCTTTTTTTTGTATTTTAGTAGAGACAAGTTTTCACCATGTTGGCCAGGATGGTCTGATCTCCTGACCTGGTGATTCGCTCACCTCAGCCTCTCAAAGTGTTAGGATTACAGGCGTGAGCCACCACGCCCGGCCTAATTTTTGTACTTAGTACAGACGGGGTTTCACCATGTTGGCCAGGTTGGTCTCAAACTCCTGACCTCAAGTGATCCACCCGCCTTGGCCTCCCAAAGTGCTGGGATTACAGGCTTGAGCCACCGTGCTTGACCCTCAATTATATTTATTTCTTTGCCTTTCCTTACGTCTTTAACTCTTCACACTTTTAAAAAAGTTATTGCCTTCCAAATAATATTTAGGAATATAAATTATTTGATATTAATCCAGGGTAATTTCGATTCGTTTTTTAAAAAGGGGAATAAAAACATGATTATTCAGCAGGGGTTAAATAGAATGACAAAAACTGCAATTCAAAATTAATGAGGCATTATAACAGGGTTTGTTAAAAAAATTATGAGGCATTTAAAATAGATTTTTGGCATATCCTTTTGTGACTTTTGGATATGATTTTAGACTTAGTTCATATATCAATAGTGAGTCTTTATAGGAAAAGAATATAATATTCAGTGATTGTCAACCCAGAGCAGCTCGGTATGAAGCACTTCTTCTTCTGGTCTCCCTTATCGGTGATTTTCAATTTTGAAAACTTTTTTTTTGAAGTTGTGTTGTTTTATTTTTCTGCAGAAATATCTTCTGCTTTTCATTTTGAAGTATATTTGCTATTTATTTGCAATCTAGTTCTCATCATTAAAAGCAGTACTAAAATATTATCCCAGAATTTATAGGTTGTGTCTTTTTGTCCTTTTTTTGTTTTTGGTATTTTTCTGTCACTTTACTTCCTCAGGTGAAGTTTTAACAAAAATGAGGGACCATGGATAGGAAAGTAGGAATCAAACAGTTTACAGGGTTGAAATTGTGGTATAATTCTTCTTTTGTTTTGTTTTGTTTAAAGACAGGGTCTTGCTCTGTTGCCCAGGCTGGAGTGCTGTGGCGAGATCATAGCTCACTGCAGCCTTGATCTCCTGGGCTCCAGTGATCCCTCCAACCTTGGCCTTATGAGTAGCTGAGACTCCAGGCAGATGCCACCACACTCAGCTAATTTTTTTTGTTTGTTTTAGAGATGGGATTCGACTGTGTTGCCCAGGCTGGTCTTGAACTCTCGGCCTCAAACCATCCACTTACCTGGGTCTCCCAAAGTGCTGGGATTACAGGCATGAACCACCATGCGTGGCCCATGGAGTAATCCTTGTGGAGTTGGAAGGTAGAGGTGTGTATGTGTCTGTTTCTCAAAATAGTAGCATTAGCCAGGAAATCCATGAATTTGCATAGTTTTCCCCAAGATCAGCCCATTTGCTTTGGTGAGTTTGGGGTTATACTTAGAGTGGGTCGTATAAGGAGTTTCTGCCCTACACCTTAGCTTAAGCAATTTGAGCACATTGTTTTTTGAGTTCATCAGCAAAGATCCAGAGCTCAGAGGCGGTCTTTCCTCTGCAGGTGAGAGTGCACCCTCCCTGTACCTCACGGCCTTGGGCTCCGTGGCTTCTTTCCTCCTGCCGCTGCCCCTTATTCTGGGTGGGCTGGAATTCCCTATGGCCCTCTGTCTGGGGAAAGGGGATGTTTGGATGTTCCTGGGTGTCACCTGTGCGTGCCCCCTATGCTGTCCTCCCACCTGCCCTGTCTTGCAAGCATGGCCTGCACCCTTCTCCCACACACCTGGACCCCAGGCTTATTTTTCCTCTGCCTGCCCAGCCCCTCTTCCTGGAGAGGATGATGTGAAAATAAGAACTGACGTTGGGGGTCCCCAGTGACTTCCACAAGGAGCAAGGAGCTGGGTGCATGTGTAGACCCTGTGGGAGCTTTAGTGTTAGATACCGAGTTTGCTAGATGAAACATCTTTTTAATTGAGGTGGTGCAGATGTATTGTTTGAACACTTTAGACACTAATGATGAACTACTTGGAGGTACCTTTTTTTTTTTTTTGCTATGAAACTTAGAAAAAAATATTTAACATAGTAAGTATTGAAAACTGATACTGGTGCTGTATGGATCACTATTACTGTATTATTTGAGACTGTTCAGAAAAGGTATTATAGTTTTTAGAAAAACAGAGCAACCTGAATATTAAAAGTCTCTGAATTTGAGTAAAACACAGTCCACATAAGGGAAAAAATATATAAGGAAGGACAATTAAATTATGAAACTGTTACTATAAGAAAGTTAAAGGCTGAGCACAGTGGCTCATGCTTGTAATCCCAGCAGTTTGAGAGGCTGAGGCAGGAGGATCGCTTGAGGCCAGGAGTTCAAGACCAGCTTGGGCAAAGAAGTGAGACCTCATCTTTACTAAAAATAAGTTTTTAAAATATTAGTTGGACATGATGGTGGCCACCTGTGGTCCCAGCTATTAGGGAGGCTTGAGCCCAGGAATTCGAGGCTGCTCTGGGCCATGATTGTACCACTGTACTCCAGCCTGGGCAAGAGTGAGACCCTGTCTCAAAAATAAGCACACAAAAAAGAAAGTTAAAGATTTTAGTCTCAATTTTTTACATTGAACCCATCTTTAGATCACAGAATGTATAAAATTAAAAATGGGGGATATCAACATTATTATATTTAATGTTATAGCTTATTATTATATTTAATAAGCTACTCATTTAAAGATCTGAGGTCTCTTGGGTCCACAGACTGAGTCTTTCTGAAGGTGCTTTACATGATGTAGCTGCCAGGGATCTAGGTCATATAATATCCTCAGGATGGGATTTGAAGACATTTTTCCAGAATTTATCTTTTTTCATATTGGATTTTATTTTTTTTAATTTCCTCTATAGTCAAAATTTATGTAAATGTATGATTCTGATAGTACTGTATATATTTAGATGGGTTTATACTGGTCATGAACAAGGTTAATAATCTTTGTGAATATGTGGATTATCTCCTTTTTTTAGTTATTCTTAAGGAAAATTAATTTCACTGTTTACCAAAGAGCTGATACCTAAACCCAAAAGATTTCAAAGAATTTTTTTTTTTAAATGTTTCTATTTATCACTAAGAAAATGAGTATATCTGTTTAACTTGACCTACCTCTGGTCTTACTAAAACAAAATCAGCTCTACTATTTCCCAAATAATCATCCATTCAATACTCTTTCTCTCTGTCTCTCCCCGCTCCCTCATCTCTATTCATTTAGAACTTTCAGAAAATTCTTTTGTGTAGTTAGTGTTTCATGTTGGTTATTGTTTCTCACTGGTCAGTGGATTATTTCACGTGACCACCTTTTTCACGTTTGCTCTGATTGCCTTTGGATGCGCCTAACTGTGTGCTTTTCCTATTAAGAAAAAGAATCCTGCATGTTTTTTTGTCATTGAATAACAATGTTAAAAACAGAAAAGCGTTGTTTTTCTTCTTTGTAGTAGGCATTCTGTAGTAGATACCTTGACATACTTAAATTTGTGAGATGTGTCCAGAAGAATGGAAGAGTAATATCTCATATTAACATATTGCTAATAATAAGATAAAGGTTTCAGCTTCCTGGAGCTGTCCATATAATAGAATTTTGTACATGTTTTTTCATTTCTGAGATCCTTATACTTTGGGTTTTTTATTATTTTTTTTTGAGACAAAGTCTCGCTCTGTCGCCCAGGCTGGAGTGCAGTGGCTCGATCTCCGCTCACTGCAACTTCTGCCTCCGGGGTTCAAGCGATTCTCCTACCTCAGCCTTCCAAGTAACTGGGATTACAGGTGCCTGCCACCACACCCAGCTAATTTTTGTGTTTTTAGTAGAGACGGGGTTTCACCACGTTGGCCAGGCTGGTCTCGAACTCCTGACCTCAAGTGATTTGCCTACCTTGGCCTCCCAAAGTGCTGGATTACAGATGTGAGCCACCATGCCCGGCTCTGAGATCCTCATTCTTTTAACTAAAATGTTAAGATATATGCTTTATGCTTTTGCTGCCTCTCGTGTTTCATGAATGCAAGTAAACCCATGAGTAACTCATGAATACACATAAACTTGTGGGTCTCCAAACCATGCCCTGCCAGTGGCCATGCCACAAGAATCAGAGGCAGTACCTTCACTTTGTGGTTGCTATATTATTCCACCATTATAAGCTTTAGTAGAAAATGTAGATACAGTTGTTAAACTGAAGGAGTGTTGTCTCAAACTGAAGGAGAAAAGTAGTGTTGCTGCTATAAGATGAATATAAACCAAGTGGTATCTTTTCTACCATCCAAATAGCAATTAGGAAAGTCCTTCTTTGCTCATACCATTCCAAAGGGAATCGTCTTACTCTTTCTCTAAATCTCCTTACAATGGAGGCTGCTACAGTTTAAGTATCGCAGGTCTTTTTTTTCAGATTTCACCTGCAGTGCCTATAAATTTGGGGGAATGCCTTTTTTGTTTTGGGGTGCCCAACATACTCAGTGGATCTTGGGCCTACCATAAAGTGACCTTCCTTACTCACCTGTAAGGCTGAGAACACCGTAAGCAAGGTACCAGGCTTGTTTCCCCAAGAGGGCTTTGTAAGCGTTGGTGCCATAAAATCAACCTGAGGACTTAGGTGACTGGTTATTTCTGAGTAAGTGAATATCACTCTCAAATATGACATTCCAGCAAAGGCCGTGGTTGCATAGCCACTGTTTTCAGTTGTGTCCTGGTAACTAGGAAGATGGATTGTTTTTAATCTATGCAAATAATTATATTGCCCTGAAAAGAAGGATACTCAATTACAGTTTCACAATTCTGGAGGGATCAGGCAGGGATAGTGAGATACCATTTCCAAATGTTTCCTTTCTGTTTATAAAAGCACAGTGGACTGAATTGTTACGAGATACAGAGAGGCAGAAGAGAAAGGGTCCCTTATGTATCCAGAATATAGAGCATTAAAATAGCAACAACACTGCAAACAAAAGCCACAGTCCTCCTTCAGTAGTTCATCTGGGCCTAGTCATTAATTTTTGTTCCACTTGATCTTGGGTTAGTCTCGTGAATCCCTCTGCTTCTCAATGAGAGTTATAGAAATCCTCTTCCCTTGGTGGGGTCTCAGCATTATTTAGACAATGCCATAAGAAGCCTGTACCCAAAAGTACCCAGCATGGTTCTTCTCCACGGGGCTCTAAAAGAGCCCCCTCTTGGTCGAAGGTAAGTCACTCTGGCCTATAACTGATTGCAGATGCTGATCAGGGAAGTGTCAGAGAAAAATATAAATCTGTAGGTGACAAAAGAAATGGCTGTGGTTATCATATTACTGATAATTTTCAAAACTAAATTTATCGAGAGTTCATTACAAGAGTATTGGCAACTGATAAGTAAAGTTAGTTATGGTATGCAAAATGGAGTCAACCCAAAAAAGTTCTAGATACAGCATCTGGAAACACCATAATTAACCTTATTTTAAAAGAACAGTGGATGTTACATCTAATTTATAAAAATGGAAGAATATAATCTTTACAGAAAAAATCTTCAGATATAACAAAATAGTCCCAAGACATAACACACAATGAATATGCCAAGCATATAATTAGAATAAACAAAGAATGTCACATAAAGAGGGTTAGTTTGGAGGGGACATAAACACCTATATATTAATAACATATATTTAACCTAGGGCTGGCTAAGTATCTTTTTTGATTTGACAACTTGTCCCCATATAACTTATCAATAGTAACAGATCAAATGGATCTCCTGATTATTTTGAGCATCTGTCTTTTATTAAAGTAAAAGCACAAATACTTGTTATTTTCCAGGTATGTCTGGGGAATCTCAGACAGTTTTTTGTTTTGTTTTGTGTTTTTGAGATGGAGTCTCACTCTGTCACCCAGGCTGGAGCGCAGTGGCCTGATCTCAGCTCACTGCAAACCTCTGCCTCCTGGGTTTCCTCTGCCTCCTGGGTTTCAAGCCATTCTCCTGCTCCAGCCTCCCAAGTAGCTGGGATTACAGGTGCCTGCCACCACGCCTGGGTAATTTTTGTATTTTTAGTAGAGACGGGGTTTTGCCATGTTGGCCAGGCTGGTCTCAAACTCCTGACCTCAGGTTATCCGCCCACCTCGGCCTCCCAAAGTGCTGGAATTATAGGGATAAGCCACCATGCCCGGCCTCAGACAGTTTGAAGTACAAAATATATCATTTAGGATTTGATTTGGGGAAGGTAAAATATCAAAAATTATCAAGAAATTTTGAATACCTGATTCCAGTAGGCTCATGTAACTTAGAAACAATATTTGACTACTTATTTCATCGAAATGACTGTAAAAGATTTTAAAAGTAAACACAGAGGTAACATGATTGTAAAGAATCTTAGCTCTTTCCTAAGAGACAGGATTTCTTGAATACTCAAGGGCATAATAAAGTCAATATAAACCAAAGAAGGTTATTCTCATAAAACACAGAATCTTTGGAATCTAAGCCAATTGTACAGAAAAAAAGAATAAACCCTTATTTTTTTTAGGTGAATGTGGTAAACAGTAAACCAAAGAAATGGGCTCATCAATATTGAGCAAACTTTTCTCTTTTTAAAAAATCTTTAGTCTTTATTTTAAGAGATCATCTGCATTTTTTCTGTAATAAACTTAAAAGATATCCACCTGTTTCTTCAGATTTATTTATTCTTTAGCAATTTAAGCATTGAAATGACAGTTTTGTCTCAATCCTTGATAATGCTATATTTTTTGTATTTCAAATGTTTAGCTTTCACATGGAGAAAAAGAAACACAGGCATAAACCTTTATTCTATCCGCCTGCTAGTCCCGCAACACGATTTTAATAAAGTGTTCCTGATACTTTAACAATTTCTATGATGTCTGCAGAGATATATCAGCAAGAGTGATTGTAAAGTAGCTAGTCTTATAAGTCAAGAATTATGATCTTTGATCTGCTGCTCAATCCATTTCCAGATCTGATCTACATTATTTTCTAGCTCTTCTGGTTTACTGCTGGGCAGCTGATGCACGACTTCTTCCTTGTAAGATGCCGTGGCTTCTTCATAAAGAACTTGGAAAATCTCACACTGAATATTGTCTTTCAGTTTCTTCTCATTATAACCCTTCGTTTCAAGTCTTTCGTACAGTACGTTGGCATCTGTTCTCAGCACAAAAACTGTATGAAACCAGCATTCAGGGAAGATATCACAACCGTGGTAATCAACGATAACTCCACATTCTCTCATTTGGTTATCTCACTCATCAGCTACTCTGTCATCATCTGAAACGGGACAATCATACTCTTCATCATAGCCATCGTACAATTGCTCTTCTCGAGCTAAATCATCCACATTGATGTATTTCAATCCTGATTCTGATTTTGATATGTGGTTTTACCAAACCCTAGTGTACCTGGATTTCTATGACATGTTTCCATCACAAAGTTGGAGCAAACTGACACTTTAGGATTGAACTCAGGGAGTCTGTGGGGTCAAAACTAACTTCATAATATTACTATGATTTTAACATGCAATGGGTTCACCTTGCTATCTCCGGAAAAAAAAAAATGCACCACTGCACCCCCCCAAGGGCGACAGAGCAAGACCCTGTCTCTCAAAAGTAAATAAATAATTTTAAAAATTATTGTTGAAAAAGGTTTGTGAGATTAATGCTTCAATTTGGTTAAGCACAAATTTACATTTTTTTCATAGTCTTAAACCTTAAGTAGGAGTAACGTTCACTTATTTGATCAGTAAATCTGTATAGCTTTTGTAAGAACATGCACAAGTAGAATAACAATGTGTAATCTGGCTGGGCACAGTGACTATGCCTATAACCCTAGCACTTTGGGAGGCCGAGATGGGAGGATTGCTGAGACCAGGAATTTCAGACCAGCCTGGGCAACATAGCGAGAGACCCCATCTTAAAAAATAATAATAATGGCCGGGCGCGGTGGCTCACGCCTGTAATCCCAGCACTTTGGGAGGCCGAGGCGGGCGGATCACAAGGTCAGGAGATCCAGACCACGGTGAAACCCCGTCTCTACTAAAAATACAAAAAATTAGCCGGGCGCGGTTGTGGGCGCCTGTAGTCCCAGCTACTCGGGAGGCTGAGGCAGGAGAATGGCGTGAACCCGGGAGGCGGAGCTTGCAGTGAGCCGAGATCGCGCCACTGCACTCCAGCCTGGGCGACAGAGTGAGACTCCGTCTCAAAAAAAAAAAAAAAAAATAATAATAATAATAATACTTAATGCTGACAACTAATAGAAGACATGACTATTTTTATTAAACCCCAAATATTCACCTAATCTCATTTGCCAAAGATTTACCTAAATATGTGAACTTGAATTCTTAAAACATTTATGTTTCTATAGGAATACTTTTTTTAGTCTGTTGAAAGTATTATTGGAAGTTCAATTTCCTTAATTTATGGGAATTTTAGGAATATTCAATTTATAGGTGCCTCTTTATTTCCAAGCCAGTCAGAACAGAACATCCTTAAGAGCGATCATATTCTCATTTGGTGAGACCATCTCGTGATGGTTATCCCAGGATGGGAGACAATAGCTGCTTTGAAAGCTCCCCTGCCACACTGGGCTTCCAGTACCAGAGCAGCTAACGACCCTGCCCTAACAGAAAATGCTGGGGAACAGGGCACAAGTGTTTACTTGGGTACCCTTCACGGGCACTCCTTTTACCTGGTGGACAGCCTGATTCCTTGTGGTCTGGTCCGGTATCAGGCATTCCTCGCGTGGAAAATGTGCTTATCCTGGCAGACGCCCTTGTGGCTCTTTTCTGACCCCTCTTCAGTTTATGACTGCCTGACTATCGCTCTGGTGCTCAGAGCCTGCCCTTGTGTTCTTCCCCGGCATCCCGGGGAAAACCCAGGCAGCCTGGGAGAGCCCCTGGTTCTTCAGATGGAATGTGCAAATTCAACACACCACCAAGATAGGAAATAAGTTCCAAGATTTATTACTTCCAGATCCTAGAGAGGGAGGGCGCCATGAGTTGGGAAGGCAGTGTTCTATCCCCAGGTCACAAGAAGAAAGAATGAAGTGTCAGGCATAGAGCAAGAGAGAGTGGGACCCATGGGCCAACACCTTTACTGGGGGCCAGGGCATTGTCCAAGCAGGTTTCCTGCAGGGAGTTTTAGTTGGTGAGTTTAAAACAGGCAGTCATGAGTTTCAGGATCACATAGCAACTGAGAGGTGGTCACTGTGGCATACTCCACAGTCCATGTAGGGGTGTGGGGCCGGCAGGGCCGGCCAGGTAGACTGTCCCTTAAAGAGGTCGTCACCAGAAAGAGGAGGTGCATAAGGCAGATCCTGGATCAACCACATTGAGGACTGGGGGTGGCAGGTGGAAGCTGTTGAGGGAAACTAAGCCCTGTTTCTGGTATGAGAAAGTTAAACTTATGTTCAAAATAGATGCCAAGGTATATAAAATTGTAAGTATTTACTACAGTGGCATTTCTGCAATACAAGACATACAAACAGACACAGATAATTTATAAGCCTCAATTCTAAAATTTCAGGCCAGGTGCGGTGGCTCACGCCTGTAATCCCAGCACTTTGGGAGGCCGAGGTGGGTGGATCACCTGAGGTCAGGAGTTCGAGACCAGCCTGGCCAACATGGTGGAACCCTGTCTCTACTAACAAAAATTAGCTGAGTGTGGTAGTGGGTGCCTGTGATCCCAGCTACTTGGGAGACTGAGGCAGAAGAATTGCTTGAACCCGGGAGATGGAGGTTGCAGTGAGCCGAGACTGCACCATTGCACTCCAGCCTGGGCAATAAGAGCGAAATTCCATCTCAAAAAAAAAAAAATAGAAAAAGAAAAAAAATTCAGTCATGGGCCAAACATAAAAGCAGAAATATAAAATTTTATTCCGATGTCTACTTCCTGATAGCATGAAATTCTTAATTGTTTTGAAGCCAAAGTAGAAAAGTAGACAAACAAAAAATACTAGCAAATCAGATTCTGTTATCTTTCACCCAACAGAGACAAGATCTGTATAAACCAGCAGTCCTTCCCCAAGTATATAATATACAAACCCCTTCATGTCTGTCATTTTCGTCAGCCCTGGGGTCCTTCAAATGCCTTTTGTTCCTTCTCATTTACTTCACATTGACTTTTCAAGACAATTGGTTATACTGCACAGTTGGTTACATTTGAAGTATTTAGTGTGAATTACAAACGTATATGAATAATGTTAATTCATTTTTGTTTATATATGTATATGCATGCATATACATATACACACACTCCTATAGAGTGAACATTTGGCTGAATGTACTACCAAATTGTTAAACAATAGTCATTTCTAGCTGGTGGAATTACAGGAAATTTGTATTTCTGATTATATATTTCTATAGCATTTACATTTTATGCAATTCAGCGTGCATTTCTTAGATAAGCAAAAAAAAAAATTAAACATTTAAAATTTTTTTTCAATTCCAGTTAACAGCAGATGTCAACACAACAAATAAGTTCCATTATCCATGCTTCTGTGTGTGGGGGATTTGCTTGACAGGTGCAAGAGAAGCACAAGCATTATTGTGCACCTGTGTCTGAAATGAGAATGAGGTTGCCTAGAAGTCTTGAGAAAAGTGGCTGACGAGTCTACAAAAACGCCCTTATTACCCGAGTCTACAAAAATGCCCTTTTTACCCTTTCTCACTTTGAAGTGTGTAAAGACGTTGACACACTTGGAGGTCTGCTGGCTAACTAGTGGAACAGATTCCTGGGGGAAATATTTTTTTTTTGCTCTTGTACCTCATATCTGGATTATTTTGGATTGCTTTTGGGATAGTATCTGAGTTTCTATCAGTTGGGCTGTTTTTTCCAGGAATATAAAGTTTTTTTTCTTTGATATATGCTTAAATATTTATTTTTAAGTGATGTAACTTTTCAAAAAACTTATTAAAGTTTATTTCTGTGGGAAAAATATTTTTTATGTTTTTGACTGTTTTTTGTTCCTTCTTGTTTGAAATCTCTAGCCAACAAGAACATTAGTCATGACAAGCATGCCATCTGAGTAAGTACTTGTTTTGATTTCTGTTCATTGTAAAATGTTAACCTTTTCTCTCATATACTGTAATTCTGGGTGCCTTTAGGCAATTTGTCAATCTGTTCCTGTATCACTTTTACTTTACAAAATTAATATCTGAGTTAGAAGGTCACTGAAAATTAAACATGTACCAAATGTGAGCAATTTAGCCTTGAAAATGCTGGGGTTGTTTAGGCAGCATTAAGAGGTGTGTGCTCATTTTGATGTTCTTTTGCTTGCTTGATACCAAATAACTTCATGAATGTTCAAGAAGTGGAACATCATTGACCAAAACATTTCCCTTAAAGGTCTTAAAGCAACACTGCAGCAGAAAGCTTTCCACAGCAGTATGAAAGTTGCTATCTGTGCGTTTTGTGGAAGGGTTAATAGCTTGTTGGCATGCTCTTATCATCTCCCTTAAACATTTAACACAACAAAGAACATCCAACAAAAATACAGTACTATATTCTTTGCAACAGATTTTTGAATTCCTGTTTAAAGGGGAAAACCATGTTTTTGATATCAATCATAGGTTTTAAGGTTTTAAGACATCCATCAAAACATTGGAACATTTCAGTGAAAAATATGCCGCAGAGAGGGGCACGTTTAGAACATTTTCAGTAGTGGGATCCTTTTCCTGCCGGTGGCTTAAAAATAAAAGGATTGATCATCGAATACCATACATTACATAGTGAAAAAGGGGGTCACTCAAAATTTTTGTAAATATATTATGAAATATATTGAACATCCTAAATAGTCTAATACAGAAGTGAATATTGAATATATGTGTAATATTTTTTAAAGTCTTTGTATTTTTCCAAAATAAAAAAAAAAAAATTACTAGTTAACTAGTTCTTTTCTCATTCAAGATTTAAAAATAAAACTTTTCATTTAGGCCATCTTCATGTCTTACTCTTTTTTTCTCCACATAGACTTCTTGTGATAGTTAAGAACAAGACCTGGACATTCTGATTTTATGTGGATTAGCTGTGCCTTGCAGAGACACTCGTTACTTATTGGCACATCCAGCAAGTAGCTGCCAGCCTCAGGATGGAGTTCTAGGGAGTGTCTGGTTTAGAGGTTTTTACTTTTTGTTTTCCTTTATCATTTTTGCCTTTATTTTTTTCCAAATTTAATTATTTTTCTTGACTCAAGCACAGATTCTCGGGTTGAAGTGGTGATGAGGCCCAGATCTTGACTCACATATCTTTTCTACCCTAAGGATCTCTAAGAATTTAAAAGCATGATATAATTCAGCCCTTTCATTTTACAGATAAAGAAACAGGTCTTGAGATGGACATACCTAAGATCACTAGAGACAAAACTAAGAAGGCTGGGTGCATTGGTTTACGCCTATAATCCCAGGGGCGTGAGTTGAGGGGCCCAGGTGGGCATATTGCTTGAGACTAGGAGTTCAAGACCAGCCTGGGTAACAGCAAAACCTTGTGTCTACAAAAAAATGCAGAAGTTAGCCAGACTTGGTGGTGAGTTGCCTATAGTCCCAACTACTTGGGAGGATAAGGCAGGAGGATCACTTGAGCCCAGGAGATCAACAACGCAGTGAGCCATGATTGTGCCACTGCACTCCAGCCTGGGCAACAGAGCAAGACCCTGTCTCAGAACAATAAAATAAAACTAAGGAACACCATCATTTGGAAGGAAGAGTGTTAGAGACAGTCTGTATAAGAGTCGACAATAACGTCTTCCTCTTTGGAATATAATTTTTGGAGAGGAGAGATGTTTCTTTCTTTCTTTCTTTCTTTTTGTTTTTTTTTTGAGATGGAGTCTCGCTCTGTCGCCCAGGCTGGAGTGCAGTGGCGCGATCTTGGCTCACTGCAAGCTCCACCGCCCAGGTTCCCGCCATTCTCCTGCCTCAGCCTCCCGAGTAGCTGGGACTACAGGGGCCACCACCACGCCCGGCTAATTTTTTTGTGATTTTAGTAGAGACGGAGTTTCACCATGTTATTGTGTATATCACAGTGTGGCTTAGAAAGCCCTTCACTGGGGATTTTTTAAATTTTCTGGGAGAGAGAAAACCAATGTCAGAACTAAAGGCATAGAAAGGTTATTATAAAAGGGAGGAAAGAACTGAGGGTTGTTTGGTAAGGAAGTTGGATGGAAGGAATATATTTTTTTAAAGGATATTTTAAGTATTAAGGGAATGACAGAGCAGGAGAGAAGCGGTAATGGTCATGAGCTTTGTGACAAATAGGTCCCAGATTTGATCTGATGATTTAATAAAAAGGGTCTTTTTTCCCCTTTTAGTAGAAAAACTGTGTGTTGATACTCAATAAATGTTACGTTTTCAAAATAAAATAAGTGAGGATCTTGGTTCTGAGCATGCACAGACAGGTTCAAATAGGCCTGAAAAACAAATTGTTGTGCCAATGGGAAGAGTGTTGGTCTGATGTCAGGGGCCTGGTTTCCTTTTTTTTTTTTTTTTTTTTTTTGAGGTGGAGTCTCGCCCTGTTGCCCAGACTGGAGTGCAGTGACACAATCACGGCTCACTGCAACCTCCACTTCCCGGGTTCAAGTGATTCTTCTGCCTCAACCTCCCGAGTAGTTGGAACCACAGGCACGTGCCACCACACCTGGTTAATTTTTGTAGCTTTTAGTGGAGACGGGGTTTCACCATGTTGGCCAGGCTGATCTTGAACTCCTGACCTCGTGGTCCGCCCATCTCGGCCTCCCAAAGTGCCAGGATTATAGACGGGAGCCACCACGCCCGGCCAGGGGCCTGGTTTCTGATGCTGGCTCTGTCCCTACCCGGCCCAGCCACTGTGGGAAGCCATTGACAACCTGTGGGCTTGTCTTCTGAGCCATTAAAATAGAATTGAGATCTGAAGTTTATTTCCCCAGGTTCCAAACCATTGATTGTAAGTCAGTTAAGACATAGGCACCATAACCAAAATCAGTTTAAAAGTTGGCTTTCTAGTTTTATTATTACTAATATTGAGTGTAACTGCCTTGATGTTCGTGTGCAACAAACTCATTCATTTTGTTCATTTTCCCCCCGATTTGATAGAAAGCAGAATGTCGTCATCCAGGTTGTGGATAAATTGAAAGGCTTTTCAATTGCACCAGACGTCTGTGAGACCACGACTCATGTGCTTTCCGGGAAGCCACTTCGCACCCTGAATGTGCTGCTGGGAATCGCGCGTGGCTGCTGGGTTCTCTCTTATGATTGGGTAAGCCCTGTGTGTGAACTGCATATTTTAAAACAAGGCATTTTGATAGAGTAGGTCACCCTGAGGTGCTGACATCAGCACTCAGGCCGGCGTGCACCCTTGTGGATCTGCACACTTTCCTGTGAGCTGGGAACACCCGTCTTTCCTCCTGTTGGTCTTCCTTGGGCTGCTGCCCTTCAACAAGTGCCAAGTCCTGGGGCAGCAGGAGGACGGGGAGGGTAGAGAGCAGGAAGTGAGTAGCCTCTAAGATAAATCAGAAGCAAGATTAGAAAGACGCTGAAAGAAACGCAGAATGCACGTTCTCACAGTCAAAGAGCGTTCCTCTATGTGTGACCAAGAAATACTATGACCTGTGATGGTGGTGGTTTGCAGAGCCAAAATAGTTCAGCGATTGTTTGTACAGATGGATTTACTTAGGATGAAACATGTTCTTTCAATCCCATTTGGATAGGTTTTATCCTATGTATATCTATCTGTAACATCATTTGCCCTTATTTCTATACATTAAAGATAGTTTTTAAAAGTACGTAATTATTTTCGTTATTCATAACAATTGAAATGATCTGTTATTAGTTCTATTTTTACTTCGATCCTCAACCTAAGGTTGCTCCAAAGCATTGCTTTCTGATGACAGTAGCATCATCTGTTACTTGTGTTACCATTTTGCATCTGTGGGATCCGTCTTTCCTCCTCCTCTCCCAAGAATATATTCTATTCATACTCATACTGTGTTCATTTAAACCAGTAGAATTATAACATGCAAAAGCTACACATGTATTTTCAAGAATGGCCATGGTCTTTTTTCCATGCTTTGACAGAGTTTAAAGAGATTAGTGCTTCTAGTTGTGAAGTGGAAACGCTGAAATTCCGAAAGTAAGCACTATTGATTTGCATTGGTGGCAACTGGGGATCACTTTACCTAGTTATATACTAGTACTGCTTTATGTTTATTTGGATGAAAGACAGTAGTCCCCCCCTCATCCAGGGTTTTGCTTTCTGTGGTTTCAGGTACCATAGCCTGAAAATATTAAATGGGAAATCCCAGAAAAAAACAGTTTATAAGTCTTTAAATGCATGTTTTTCTGAGTAGCATGAAGAAATCTCAGGTCATCCTGCTCCATTCTCCCTGAGATGTGAATCATCCTTCATTCCAGCCTGTCCATGGAGTAGGTGCTACTTGCCCTTGCTTAGTAGCCTCTTGGTTATGAGATAGAACCTCTTGGTTTTGCAGTGTTTGTCTTCAAGAAACCCTTATTTGGCCTAATAATGTTCCCCAAGCACAAGAGTATTGATGCTGACAACTTTGATATGCCAAAGAGGCGCTCCAAGGTGCTTTCTTTAAGTGAAAAGGTGAACGTTGTCCACTTAATAAAGAAAGAAAAACAGTATGCTGATGTAGCTAAGATCTATGGGAAAAAATGAGTCTTTGACTTGTGAAATTGTGAAGAAAGAAAAAAAATTGTGCATAGTATATGTAGGCTTCAGAACTATCCACAGTTTTAGGCATCCCCCAGGGGGCCATGAACTGCACCCACTTTGGATAGGGTGGACTACTGTCTATTTAATAACTCTAGCATCAGTGAATGAGTTCTGTGTTTTATTTCTCTCCAATTCAGATTGTCTCTGTATCTTCATCTGACTACTCCCCTTCCCTCAGGTTTTGGAGGAAAAAATGTTATTTCTAAAGATATGCATCTGTACAGGATTCTTTACCTAACTTATTCTTTTGGGACTTTGAGCAGTCCATAGAGGTCAGACGTGAGAATGTACTGCCTTTGCTGTCAACATGGATAGAGACCTGCTCCCTGGTTGTCTCTGCTCAGTGTCCTGCCAGTGCTCCCCAACCAATCATACACAGAAACAGAACTGGGTGAAATTTTAGGTTATTGTATCTCTTCTGGGATTACTTGATATGAGAAAGGTGGGCATTAAAACACATTATTTAATAAACTTCTGATCTTTAGTCTGGACTCCTTGCCTGGAGGGAAGAACCTGGGGCACTCAGACACGTAAGTGAATGAATGAGGTACAAGGCAATCAGAAAAGAAAAGGTAATAAAAGGCATGTAGGTTAGAAAGGAAGAAATAAAGCTATCTCTATTTATAAACAACACAATTTTCTATGTAGATAGTCACAAGTGATCTACAAAACAGCAATTAGAACTGACAACTGACTTGGGCAAGTCATCCAGATGCAAAAGTTCCATTGAAACTTCAGGATAAAGCTAATAAAATAAGTGCAGGATCTGTATGCTGAAAACTACAAAATGCTGATTTTAAAGATCAAAGAACTAAGTATATTAAAAGACATGCAATGTTCATGGATTGGAAGACATAGTACAGTGAACATGTCACTCCTCCCCAAAATGATCTATAAATTTAACACATTCCATTCAAAATCTCAGCAGAATCTTTCAAGATACATACACGCTGGTTCTAAAATTTCTGTGGAGACGTTAAGGAACCAGAATAGCCAAAACAATTTAGAAAGAAAATAACAAGGAGGGGGACTGGCACTACCTGGTTTTGGGGCATCCCTTCAAGCTGTGGTCCTCAAGGCAGTGTGGTATTGGTAGACACATAGAACAGATAGAGAATCCAGAAATAGACCCCAAAAATATATCCCATGGGTTTTGACAAAGGCATGAATGCAGTTCAGTGGAGAAATTCAGTCTTTTCAACAAGTGGTGTTGGAGCAGTTGGACATACACAAGCAAGAAAAGGAACCTTCCCAACACTTTGGGTGGATCACCTGAGGTCAGGAATTGGAGACCAGCCTGGTCAACATGGTGAAACCCCGTCTCTACCAAAAATAAAAAGAACAGCTGGGCGTGGTGGCACCTGCCTGTAGTCCCAGCTACTCAGGAGGCTGAGGCACAAGAATCACTTGAACCGGTGAGATGGAGGTTGCAATGAGCCAATACCATGCCACTGCACTTCAGCCTGGGTGACAGAGAGACACCCTGTCTCAAAAAAGAAAAGAAAAGGAAAGGAAAGAAGAGAGGAGAGGAGAGGAAGAAGGAAGGGAGAACCTCATTCTATACCTTACATGAGCCAAAAAAATTACATCCAATGGATCATAGACTAAATGTAAAGGTATAAAATTTCTATAAGTAAACAAATAAAAATGATCTTGGTATAGGCAAAGAGTTCTTAGATACACCAAAAGCATTATCAACAACAGAAAACATTGATAAATTAGATTTCATCAAAATTGAAAGCTTTACTCTGTGAAAGATATTATGAAGAGATCAGAAGAAAACATTTGCAAATCTTATATCTGACGAAAGATTTATGTCCGGAATAGATAAAGAACTCTCAATACTGAACAATAAGAAAACAAACAGCCCAAACAAAAACTGGCAAAGAAGAGACTTGTATAGACATTTTACTGAGGACACACAGGTGGCAAATAAGCATCTAAAAAGATTCTCATCATTATTGCTCACTTCAGAAATATGGTGAGATCCACTACATATCCATTAAAATGGCTAAAATAAAAAATAGCAGTCGCATTCTAGCAAGGAGCCAGCGCAGCTGGAACGGCTGCTAGTGCGAGTGGGAAGTGGTCCAGCCACTCTGAGAAACAGTTTGGCAGTTTCACAGAAAGCTAAATGTCCACTCAGCAGTCCCACTCCCAGATACTTGCCTCGGAGAAATGAAAGCTTGTGTTCACACAGAGTCTGTACGTGAATGTTTGTAGCAGCCTTACTTATCATCAAGTGGACCTGGAAAGAGCACAGCTGTCCCTCCAGTGGGTGAATGGATCAACCAGCTGGACCGTCCATGCTGTGGAGTGTACGGAAGGAATCGAAGGAATGGTGATAGGTGCAGCAGCTTGCATGACTCTCGGGGGCATCACGCCGAGTGGAATAGCTGATCTCAGAAGGTCACGTACTGTATAAGTCCATTTCTTTGTCATTCTAGACAAGGCCAAACCGTAGGGAAGGAGAACAGATGAGTGGTTGCCACACGTTAAGGTGGGAGTAGCATCTGCCTCTGCAGAGCAATAGCAGCTGTCATATCTTTGGGGCACTGGAATTGTGCTGTGTCGTTAGTGACAGTGGTTACAGAATCTATGCATGTATTAAAACACAGAGAACTGTACACACATATGCACACACGAGTAAATTTTATTATTTGTAAATTTAAATTAAAAAGCATATCTAGGCCGGGGACAGTGGCTCATGCCTGTATTCCCAGTACTTTGGGAGGCCGAGGTGGGTGGATCACGAGGTCCAGCAGTTCAAGACCAGCCTGGCCAAGATGGTGAAACTCTGTCTCTACTAAAACTACAAAAATTAGCCGGGCACGGTGGCAGCCACCTGTAATCCCAGCTACTCGGGAGGCTGAGGCAAGAGAATCGCTTGAACTCAGAGGGAGGTTGCAGTGAGCCGAGATCACACCACTGCACTCCAGCCTGGGCGACAGAGTGAGACTCTGTCTCAAAAAAAAAAAAAAAAAAGTATATCTTACATATCTAATGTGCTTTCCAAATGGAGATAGTTGGGCACTGGTAGGACCAGGCTAGTGTCTTGGTTTCAGAGCTAGGTTTCCTTCTGTGTGCTCAAGTTTACAGGCTCCCGTACCTTCAACTGCTGCCTCTGTCCCTATATTTCTATTAGCACTGAAGCTTCATCCCAGCTGTTCTATCTTAAAAAAAATAAAAATAATTTAAAAATTCAACTTTCCCTAAATTGCTCTTTGCCCTCTGTGCTACCTTTTTTCCCCTTGTTCATGGCAAAGGTCACAAATGTGTGTCTGTATTGCCCTTGCCTTACTGATGATGTTGCTATTTGTGAATAGTATCAACTCTTGGGAGATTGCGAAGGCCTAGATGGCCTATGGCTTCAGGTGAAATATCTGTTAGTGGGATTACAAGGTAACCATGATGGCTGTCAGGTATAATATATCACACATATATAAATCACACAAACGGATATTTATATTGTATTGATGTTCATAGGTTGCTCCTGACTTGCACCCTCAAAAACTTTAGAAACAAGCTGAGTTACTTTCTCTATTCATCTCAGTCTTCAAGAAGACAAAGATGACTGCTGCTTTTTGCATGGCCCCCTCCTTTAACTTTTAAATAAATTCAATAGTATAAACATAAGAAATCTGAGAGAGGATAGTTGCCACCACCATTTACAAAGCCATTCTACATAATGTTTAAAGCTTAGCACCCAATTTAATATTTATCTATGTCTTGTATATAACTTCAGATATAAACTTCACAGTTCCAATTTCTTTTAGGGTCAAGATTTGAAGTATCCATATCATATATTATATACATTGACTTTGTACAAGGAATCTCTCTTTCTGTCTCTAGCACTCTCGCTCTCTCTCGTCCTCCTCCTTCTAACCCTGTCTCCAGTGCAGTTGGGGGATTCTTAAAATATTCTCTTTGGCTAGCAGTATAAACTTGCCTCCAAGAAAAACATTACTGAGCATGTTTTCATTTCAGGGTTTGTGTGGTATTCTCTGGAAATTTCTTGTAAAGGAGAGTTGTAGCAGTTCTTCAGAATTAGATGGTTGTATGTGGCCCAGCTAGTCATATCAGAAACTGTGACGATTTTATAACAAAATTCAGTTTGAATTTTGACTTAATGTTTTTGAGAAGTTTATTGGCAATTTTTCCATGTTTACAGCAGTTCACACCTCCAGTGTTAGCTCTACTGTTTTCAGGAAAGAGAATAATTTATGTTTTTCCTCCTTCGTGACCAAATTGTCTGGCAGATACATGGAAATAGAAAACCATGCCAGGAGTTGCCGAGCTTCCTATTTATGGGAGACAGGAAGTAACACAACGGAAAAATAAAGAAATTAATTTGACCAAAGTGTCCCTTTAGACTCGCATTGTTTTGTTATGTGTTGTTCAAGCGTAGTACAATTTGAACCTTTAAATACTCTTTATCCCACTCTCACTTAATTTGGTGTTTCCTGCATTTTCCTGTGACTTATCCACAATTCTACTTTCCCTCGAAGCCCTTTTGTGGATGCTAAAATACAAGCGGAGTGTCCTATGATCCAGTCTTCCCCTTTTCCAGCTACCACTCCGTGTCACTCTGTCCAGCACAGTGAGGAATAACTCAGCCTGTATTCAGATTTTAAGATTTTGGTCCTGAGCAGCTTGTGAAAAGGATCTGATAATAGAGATTTAAAGCTAATTCACTTATGAATTCAAGTGTAGGGCTTAAAAGCTAAATCAGCTTTATAACAAAATGTCAAGGCCGCTAACTATCAACAAATAATCTAGTGTTTTCCTAATAAAAAATGATGTCATCATGACTATTTTCTTGAGATAATGTGATCCACATTGAACTTAGTAAGCAGTGAGTCAGGTGAGACATGTTTTTATCAGTGGTGAACACAGAATCAATGAACTGTTAGAAGAACACACGCAGTTCACTCAGTTCATGCCTCTCATTTTACATTAAAGAAATGCTGAGGTGCTCTCCTAAAGTTATAACTCATGGTAGAACCAGAAGTGAAATCTCGGCTTTTCACTGGTGTTAGTTCATCACCCTGCATTCCCAAGTCTATTCAAAAGGGATCATCTTGAAAAACCATTCTCTTTTTAACCTTAAGATGGCAGATTAACTTCATAACTCATGTTAGGAATAATTTTCAGCCACACTGTACTTGGTGTGTCACACTGACGCTGAGTTTCTGAGGGTTCCCTTCAGTTCTCTCTAGCAGACATTTATTGCTCGCACTTGCAAGCTAACTAGGATCTCAGGCCTGGGTCTCTGAACTTTCACGACTTGATTTCAAAGTCCTTTTTATCCTGCTACAGATTATACCTTGGTAAAGGACTTTATACTTCACAGAGTATTTTCCCATGCACTGTCTCACTGGATCCCGACAGAACATTTTTGCAGCCGAGAAGGATGCTGCAAATAAACAGTGAGTTTAGTGATGAAGACTCTGGGCAAAACTAGTTTGTCTGACTTGAATGTGGATCTTAGAAACACATCTCTGTCACGGCATTGTTTTAAGGCAGTGACTATGAACAGCTATCTCCAGGACACCTAATTTATACATTTTCCTTATTAAAATAATGGATTCTGGTTTTGCCCAGGCATAGACACAGAATTTGTCTGCTCCTTTCACTTGAGGTGGTTCCTGAACAGTGCCGGAGCTCGTTCTTTGCAGAGGCTCCTGCAGGCTGCGTCAGCGTGGCCACTGGCCACCGGGAGCATGGGGAGCAGGCGCTGCGGTCTAGGTCCTCCATCCCCCTGTCTGTTGCTCCTGGCAAGACCCCAAGGTGCGCATTTCCCAGGTTGGAGCCGCCGTGCTTCCCAGGACCGTAGTCTCCTGATTGAGGACAGATACCAAAAAGTGATTCATCTGGAAAATTGAGGGCTTTGGTGCTGCCCTCCAGGAGGACATTTGAAAAGATGTGGACAAGCCTATGAGTGCTAAGAATGATGAATGTTGGAGTTTGAAAGAGTCAACGTGATTTTTTTAGTGGGAGAAGACTGTGGAGTCACCCTGAGATGCAACCACAGACATGATTAGGAATAAAGTTTGATCACCATTTTCAAACTTTTACATTAATATTTTTTCTTTAATTTTCTAAAGGTGCTAGACGGAATCTATTTAATGCACCTGGCACAGAAAAGCCAGTGCACGGGTCCTAAGGCTGCACCTTTGCAAGAAAGAGAAATACCTGAGGCACCAGGAGTGAGGAGGACAGGTGTTGGTGAAGGCTGTAGGGCCCCAGTATGGCTGTGCAGATCAAAGCGAGGGAGGCAGAAGCCATCAGACTGTTTTAACTCCAGAGTGGCTCTGGCCTCTCAGCAAAGAATGGATTGCAGGGAGGTAAGAACAGGGTGGGCAGCAGGAGGCAGCTAGGATCATCGAGGCGAGAAATGACTGCAGCTGTGTCTAGAGGAGTGGTTGATAGGTGGGGAGGAGAGAGCAGGTCGGCGCACTTCCTAGGAAGATCTAGTGGAATCTTTAATGTGAGGTGTGTGGGAATGGAGAAGTCAAGAAGACTCCCACCTAAATTTTTTCCTGGGGCAACTAACTATAGATAATGGTGCCATTTGCTGAGTTAGAGAATTCTGGGGGGAGAAAATTGTGTGCAGGGTTTAGGGTACAATAAAAAATTGACGTAGGCATATTGAATCTGGGATTCCTACTAGACATGAGATATCACATATCAGATTATATATATGTACATGTGTTCAGAGGAAAGGTTATTCACTCCAGCCATGGTAACTGGAAGGGAGTGTAGAATGAAGAAAACAGTGAGTTTTGGTTTGAGCTCTGGGCTGTGCCGCCATGCAGAAGTCAGGGAGAAGGGGGAGGCAAGGGGACCCGGGAACGGCTAGCTAGCAACCTGGGGGAGACACCAGGGGAACGTGGCGTCAGTCAGAAGGGGGACTGTTTCAGGAAGGAAGGATGCTCAGCTGTGCTGAGTGCTGCTGGAAGGTGAATAGAGGAGACAGAAGCCACTGTTCAATTTCATCAGGTGGATGTTGTCAGAGACCTTGAAAAAAGCAGGTTGAATCCAATGACTAAGAGAGTTGAAGAGTCAATGGTACATAAAGCAGGGGAAGCACTAGGGTTATGTGTAATGGTGCCATTTGCTGAGTTAGGGGTTATTATCAGACGTATTGCTCATACGTTATTCCTAGACGTACTGCTGCTGCTACATCAGAGAGATTGGTTGGCAGCGAATGGGACACCATGAAGTGTGACTCGAGCCCTCTAGTATTGCCAACGGCAACACAGATCATCATCCTGGTGCTTGGCAATGTGGTTGCATTATGGTGAGTTGAGTGTGGCCTTGAGAAGCATTTGAATCTGTTGGCTGAGTTATCAGGGAAAAAAAAATTTAAAAAGTAAACTAAGATTATGTGTATTAACGAAAAAGTTGCTGTATTTGGCAAATCCTTTAAATGGATAAGGCTAACAGGTCGAGAGGGTACTTGTTGCCACCCATCCTTTTCCAAATCATAGCCTTCAGGGATCACACTGTTTGTCTTTACTTTTCTATTAAGTTGGATCAACCGCGAGGTAACACAGGTCTTCACTGTAGACCTCAGTTCCCCGCCTTTGCTTTATGACTGAGACCTCTAGGACCTCAACTTGGTCCATGCTGAACTGCAGCACAAATTCCAAGCTTTGGCCCTACCTAAAGGTGCACTTTAACCTTTGCAGTGTTCTGCCAGGCATCTGAATTTTCACTTTTGTTTCTGACATCTCAATCAAGCAGTTCTCGCTGTAAGTATTAAATAATAGCACAGAATATCTTAACTTCAGGTCTTCATTGGAAAATTCAACCATGGTTTGATTTTATCTGTAACTTCAAAAACTGTCTTCAGCTGTCCATCATTTAGATATCATTTAGATGTCCCTCAGGGACTTTGGGGACATTGTTAACCATCTATTCTTTCAAGGCTTCTTAACTCTATCCCCAAGTTAAAATAGATTTCCAAGGAACATCATACTTCTGTTACAGTCTCTGTGTGAGGACCCTCTGTGAATTTGGTTTTAGGCACAATGTTAATCTTTTTGAAGAGAACTGATGTAAGAAATACTGGATTTTAGAAAACTGTTGTACTTTTTTTCAAAGCTATAATTGACAACATTGTACATTTTGCTACCTGATACTTCTGATGTATGATCCACCTAATGCATTTCTCCTAAAATTCATTTCCAATGAATTGAATAGGAATTCCAAATGAAATGAATTTCATTGGAAAATTTAGTACAGAAAATGTGTTAGACTGTCCTTAACCAGAGAGTGACAATTATGTAATGCAGTTTTCTCAGCTAAACTAACAGCTTGCCATAGGTTCATAATAGATCTATTTTTTAGTTGTTTTTCATGGGTTCTTGTTTCTGAAAGTTTCTCTGCCAGAATATTAAAGTTCCACCTAATAATTTAACAAGCATCGTATATATTAATAATATATTAATAATTAGTAATGTTATTAAAAATATTTAATAATATTAAATACTTTATACTAATTTTTAGAATATTAAAACTTAAAATTTAAAAATTTTAAATTAAATATTTTATATTAAATCGTTAAATTAATATTAATAATAACACTTATTTAATATAAAATTATTAATGATATTTCATATCCAATTATTGATTGGCTTAAGTAATTAATTGATTAACTGATAATGATTATTGTTAATTATTGTACTCTTGGGTAATACAGAGACTGCATACTTAGCTTTGCCGTGTAAATACCATTGTCTGCTTCCTGGTTAGTGGCTCTAGGGAGGCTATGGCAGCGTCAAGTGCTTTTGTCCTTACCGTGGCCCCACTCTTCCTCTGTAGGCTGCCCACGATGTTTTGCTATGCCACGTATGTATTGGTCTGTTCTCACACCGCCATAAAGAAATGCCCGAGCCTGAGTAATTTATGGAGAAAAGAGGTTTCATTGGCTCACGCTTCTGCGGGCTGTACGTGAAGCACAGTGGCTTCCGGGGAGGCCTCAGGAAAGTTTCAATCATGGCAGAAAGCAAAGCCGGGAAGCGGCCCCTTCTTCCATGGCGGAGCAGCAGGAAAGGGCGTGGCGGTTCTACACACTTTTAAACAACCAGATCTCCTGAGAACTCATTCACTATGCAGTGCCAAGGTGGGATGGGGCTGAACCATTCGTGACAACTCTGCCCCCAGGATCCAGTCACCTCCCACCGGGCCCCACCTTCAATTCAACCTGTTATTTGGATGGGGACACAAATTCAAACTGTCAACACACACCACATCTCCGATGAATGTTACGCAATTTCTTTATTCCTTTTTTTTTTTTTTTTTTTTTTTTTTTTGAGACGGAGTCTTACTCTGTCGCCCAGGCTGGAGGGCAGTGGTGTGATCTCGGCTTACTGCAACCTCCACCTCCTGGGTTCTAGTGATTCTCCTGCCTCAGCCTCTTGAGTAGCTGGGAGTAGCTGGGATTACAGGTGCACGCGCCATGCCTGGCTAATTTTTTGTATTTTAGTAAAGACGGGGTTTCACCATGTTGCCCAGACTGGATTCGAACTCATGAGCCCAGGCAATCCCCCCGCCTCTTCCTTGTGAGCCACCACGCCTGGCCCTGCGGTTTCTTTCGACTTTAGTTTGGCTGGGTAACAACAAAATAAGAAAGAATATACACACATACTATTATTCACCGTCTTTTTTCTTTTTATGTAATTCTAATATTCTGTGTGTACAGTTTATTGTAGTAGATCGTTTATTTCAAGTGTTAAATTGTAAACAGTAGTTTTGACAGTATTTTAGAGACAACCGTACTCTCCCTGGCACAAGGAAGAATGTTTTAAAAATGTAAGTGTCCTCTTTAGTGGACACTGGTTAGTTATCAATTGCCAGTCCTTCGAGGGCAGAGAATGTGCCTGTGTGCTTGCATAGCCCCAGGACCTAGGATTGGACATGGAACTCAGTCCTCATTTATTGAATGAATAAATGAGTAGATGGATGACCTGTTTTTTTTTTTTTTTTAAATCTCAGAATTTCTTCTCACCCCTGATGAGTTAAAAATATATTACATAAAAATTATGCATCAGCCCAAATTGCAAATTACCCATGTAGTTAATGTGTTTCTTGTTAAAATTCATTAATATAAGATGACCTGATGTTCATTTAAGAAAAACAACTTTGTAATTCAAACTCGCGGAAAGATTAACAAAAAATAGTGATCACTCTTAGTAGCCATAATATTTGGTTTATTGTCTGTGTTGGTAATAATTTCTGCTGTGTTTTCATACAGTGAAGTGATGTTTCTGCTATTTATTTTAGTTACATTGGAATTTGTTATATTTATTTCTTTGTTTTCCTTTTGATAAGAGAAGTACGCACTTAGTTATTTATAAAGATGTTTGGACTTCACATGTGAGTACAGTGGTGACATGCTGGGTCGCCCTGGTCATTGCTTAGCTGTATTTATAAAGTGGATATTACTGAGCAGTTAAGTCTTAACATCTGAGAATCACCCATTTTCATTTTTGGAAACTGGAAAGGATTAGGTAGAGTGCAAGCAGAATAAATTGAACTTAAATGTCTGTGTCCAACTGCGTTGAGCTTTTTCGTAAGAATATTCAAGCCTAGGTCAGCATGCAGCTTGTTTTCCCTCTCACCACCTGGAATTCAGTCTCTGTCAGTCAATGTCTTTTAAAAGGGAAATGCGTTCTTAACCACATACTATCAGTACTTTATTACTCATCTTCCCTTTCTTGGTTAAATAGGCTGTGTTAGATATGTAGCTTCCTGCCCCTTTCTTTATGAGACAGCTAGAGCGGTGCTTTTTAAACCTTACTAACGTGTGGATCACCTGGGGGATCTTACTGAAGTACAGATCCTGGTTCAGTGGGTCTGGGTCTGCTCAGGCTTGAGGTGAGGTCCACGCTGCTGGTCCTGTGACCCAGCATTGGGTCCCCAGGATGCAAAATATGACAGTGCTTGGAAATGGTTTAAAAAAAAAAAAAAAAAAAACCAACTTTTTTTGAGATGGAGTCTCACTCTGTTGCCCAGGCTGGAGTGCAGTGGCACGATCTTGGCTCACTGCAACCTCTGTCTCTGGGTTCAAGCAATTCTTGTGCCTCAGCCTGTTGAGTAGCTGGGATTACAGGTGCATGCCACCACACCTGGCTAATTTTTGTCTTTTGTAGAGACAGGGTTTCACCATGTTGGCCAGGCTGGTCTCAAATTCCTGACCTCAAGTGATCCACCCATCTTGGCCTCCCAAAGTACTAGGATTAGAGGCATGAGCCACTGCACCCAGCCAGAAATGGTGAATTTTGAATTTGAGTTCAGCTCTTCTTCAATTCATAGCCCACCTTCGTTCTAGCATCTACTTCCAAAGATAGCCTAGAGAATATTTTTTATCTTCTATAGCTGTAAACCTTGACATGGGCATTCTCTGACCGCTATGTGTTTTGAAAAGATTAGTGGATGAGGCAGTGGATTTTACTGCTAACCCTGCTACACTGTCGCTGTGTAACCTTGGGTAAGGCAGTTTCTTTTTTTTTTTTTCTTTTTGAGATAGAGTCTCGCTCTGTCGCCCAGGCTGGAGTGCAGTGGTGTGATCTCAGCTTACTGCAAGCTCCACTTCCCAGGTTCACGCCATTCTCCTGCCTCAGTCTCCCGAGTAGCTGGGACTACAGGTACCCACCACCACGCCCGGCTAATTTTTTGTAGTTTTTAGTAGAGACGGGGTTTCACCGTGGTCTCGATCTCCTGACTTCGTGATCCACCCACCTTGGCCTCCCAAAGTGCTGGGATTGTAGGCATGAGCCACCGTGCCCGGCCAAGACGGTTTCTTTATCTGTAAAAGAATGGAAAGATTTCCTAAATAAAGTACTCAGTATACACTCAATAAATATTAAATACTGTTATTATTCAACAAGCATTTTTGACACTGATCACTAGCCTTCATTAAAAGCATAACTTGGATGAACCTTGAACACACTGAGTGAAAAGAGCCAGACACAAAAGGCACATGTTGTATAATTCCTTTCATACAATATATCCAGAATAGGTAAAGCCATAGAATAGAAAACGAGGTAGAAGTTACCAGGGACGGAGGGGAGAGAGGGATGGGGAGTGATTACTTAACAGGTACAGGATGTTTTTCTGGGGTGATGAAAGCGTTTTGAAACTAGAAAGAGGTGCTGGTTGCACAGCATCATGATACAAAATGCCATTGAGTTGCACACTTTAAAATGGTTAATTGTATATTTTGCCAATTTCACCTCACTTAAAAAAGTCCATATGTGGGAAATTGCTTTGTTAAGGCACGACTACAACTACTAAATAGGTTTGTATTTTTAAAAGAACTTTATGGAATTATAGGAAGCATTTCTTGATGCTATGAGATGTGTTGGAAATACAGAAGAATAGCTTATTTTGGAACAGATATTATTGCCTTGAAATTTTGCCAGTTCAAGCTGGTCTCTTCAGAAGACTAGACCTTCTTTATTTTCTGACTTGAAAATGCTTGGGACGTAAGTACCCTATTATTTTGTTGTTAAAAATTGTACCATTGACATCCCCAATTTTTTCTCCTGAAGTTCAGTATAACCTAGAAATAACTTCATTGCTATACTATTTCATTAACTACACGGGTACTTTTGTAGTTAAAAATGATTCATAATGTCTTCATGTGGCAGAAACATTAACCTGCCCCTTGTCATAAATCCGTAAAAAGGTGGACATTGGTTTAAACCCAGTTGTTGAATTCTGTGCTTTTAACCAGTATATTACACTGTCTAGTTGGGGAAGAATCACAAATATTCTTCTTCTTTCTCTAGAAAAATCCATAACAGCATACAAACTAGCAAACTCTCATAAATGTTGTTTGAGAAAACCAATTACCCTAACAACTAAGGCAAAGGATCTATAAAATCTGATGAGAAAAATCTTTGTAATTTGATTTTTATAATTTTGTTAGCTTAAATTGGCAACAAATTAATAATTATTACTTTTGTTACTCTTATAGTAAATAATGTAAATAATTAAAAAAAACCTCATAATAAATAACCTTCCATAAACACCTACAACCACACTTTTTACCACAGTCGGTGGAGTGAGAGGTGGATGGAGGAGACAGTGGCAGAAACACCCCAATCACTTTCAATGATTAAAGTAAAGATATGTCTAACTTTACTCCTAAAGTGTCATCCAGTAAAGTGGAATGTAAAACATACTTTTGAACTGTTTGAAATCAGCTACATTCCTGTGGCTCACATCTGCGGGACAAGTTTCTAACTATCAGATTTGATTTTTAATTAATCAAGTGGTATTTTATACGAGCAGTCCCCAACCTTTTTGGCACCATGGACCAGTTTTGTGAAAGACCATTTTTCCAGGGACTGGGGGATTGAGAGGGTGAGGGAGGAATGGTTTCAGAATGATTCAAGCACATTACACTTATTGTGCATTTTATTTCTATTATTATTACATTATAATATATAATGAAATAAGTATACAGCTCACCGTAATGTAAAATCAGTGGGAGCCCTGAGCTTGTTTTCTGCAATTAGACAGTGCCATTGGGAGGTGACGAGAGACAGTGACAGATCATCAGGCTTTAGATTCTCATAAGGAACGTGCAACCTAGATCCCTCGCATGCACAGTTCACAATAGGGCTCACGCGCCTATGAGAATCTAATGCCACTGCTGATCTGACAGGAGGTGGAGCTCAGGTGGTAATTCAAGCAATGGGAAGTAGCTGTAAATACAGATGAAGCTTCCTTCACTGGCTCACCCGCCACTCACCTCCTGCTGTGTGGCCTGGTTCCTAGTAGGCCACAAACTGGTACCAGGACCCCTATTTTACGTGGTACCAGTTTGTGGCCTACTAGGAAGTCTTTTGTATGCAAAAGAATATTGTTGACTTTTGCCACACGGAAGCCCCCCTAGCCCGCCTCCCCCCGCCTTTTTCCTTTCCAGTTACATTCCCACAGGTATTCTTAGTACCACAACTGCAGTTGAACTTCACAGTATGGTGGGTGGTAAGCTCTGGTGGGCGGTATGCTTGGATAAGGCTGGCTATTTAGAAATGTGGAATAAATTTACTGTTATGATTAACAGTAATGTTGCCTATCAAAAATTGTGAATGTTAAGAAATGTTTTCAACACAATCATTAATGCTTTCCAGTGAGTTAAACCAGCTTCATGTTGCAGTTGTATTTTTTATACCAGTAGGGAGTCATTATTAAATGGGGTCATGTTTTCAAGCCCAACTTAAAATCCCTCTTACAGATTGCCTTCCCCCCACTGCCAAGTTTTCTCTCATCACTTAGACATTGAAATAATTGCTTGTTGTTTTCCCTCTTTAAATTTTTTTTGAGAAGTCAAAAATTGAATACCTTGTTCAGTGGTTTTGCTTATGAAATATTTTGTGAATAAATTTTGGTTTTGGCTGAAGAAAATTTCTTAGGCAGTTAAGAAAATACTAATAAGCTAATGAATAAATAAAAATTAATGTGATTGATCCTAATTGGAGATGTAACATTTGCCGATATTTAGCAGTAATCCTTTTGATCACCCAGATATTTGTAATTCTTTGAGAAATAAGAAGTTGAGAGGGCTGGGTGCAGTGGCTCATGCCTGTAATCCCAACACATTGAGAACCTGAGACAGGGCTGACCAATACTGTGAAACCCCATCTCTACTTAAAAAAAAAGAAAAAAATTAACCAGGCATGGTGATGTGTGCCTGTGGTCTCAGCTACACAGGAGGCTGAGGCAGGAGAATTGCTTGAACCTGGAAGACGGAGGCTGCAGTGAGCCAAGATTGCACCACTGTACTCCAGCCTGGGGGACAGAGGAAGACTCTGTCTCAGAAGAAAAGAAGAAGAAATAGGAAGTTGAAAAGAGCTTAGGGAAGCACTGCAACCACTGGCCAGCACCAGTACTCCATCATAGTATATGCTTTTCACTTATAAGGAACTGTAATTTAAACTGTGGACTTTGGGTGATAATGATGTGTCAACATGGGATGACTGGGTACAACACATGTAGCACTCCAGTGGGAGACACTGAAATGCATGTGTCGGGGCAGGAGGTGTATGGGAGCTCTCTGTACCTTCCTCTTAACTTTGCTATGAAGCTAAAGTGGCTTCGAAAATATAAATACAGAAAAAAGCTTGTGCTTTCTATAGATTGATTTGAACATAGACACATTAACATAATAGATACATTGATTTGAACATAGGTACATTACGTTGAACACTTTAGGTTTTTATGATATCCTATACCACAATAAATTGAAGAAGTCTGTCTCACAAAGTTGTTCAAAGAACTCTAATGCTGTCACTGCTCCTTCCCTGCCTTGAACAAGAGGGTCTTACCCAGTGCAATAAGGTGGGAAATAAAGTGTGCATACAAATCAGACAGGAAGAAATAAAGCAGTTTCTATTCACAGATGTAGTTACTATTTACATTCATCAGCAAGGTTTGGGTTTTATGAATGATAATATTACAATGTAAAAAACACTATTTTCATTATGTAATGTGTTACCTACAAGGTGCTGAATTCACTCTGCCCTTCTTATGAGAAACATGTTGGGCCAACCTTTTGTTTTTAAGTTTGCGTACAGCCTTACCTGTGCTCTTTCAAAGTAGCTTTTCGCTATTTTTAACACTCTACTAAGGTAAAGATGCGTTTGGCCAATGAAACTACTGGAGCAAAATGTTTACACTGTATTTCTGATTTGATGATTTTAATACAACTGAATTAGTGTTTTCTCCTATCTCTATACAATATTAATTCCTGGGATGCCTATGTAAATTAATTAATTTACTGACCAGAACTCTACTTTAGCCTCTTATGGTTTTATTTTCTTAACATTTAGAAAGGGCTAAATTCAGAGGACATAAATTTTCTCCATGAGGTTGTTTAAATTCGGTTGACATTTTAATGTGGATTGTATTTGAACTTGAACGTCACACGCATTTTTAAGTCTGGTTCCTGGCTTCTGTCACTGGTCCATTGTATTTCTCACTGTACTGTTCTTTTATGTTGCCTCTTGTCTGAAATGAACCTGATTTTTACCTTTTATTTTCTGGGTTAATTTTATGAGTTTGTGGGGAGCCTCACATATTGTTAGTATATCTCCTTAAATAACATGCATTGAGGCTGAGGTTGGCAGATCAATTGAGGCCAGAAGTTCGAGACCAGCCTGGCCAACACGGGGAAACCTGATCTCTACTACAAATACAAAACAAATTAGCCAGGTGTGGTGCTGGGTGCCTGTAGTCCCAGCTACTCGAGAGGCTGAGGCAGGAGAATCGCTTGAACCTGGGAGGTGGAGGTTGCAGTGATCCGAGATTGCACCACTGTACTATAGCCTGGATGACAGAGTGAGAGTCTGTCTCAAAAAATAAATAAACAAACAAACAGGAATGATATAATCCAGCTTTATTATTTTAGCTCTAAACTTCTGGTGTATAGAGACAGATTTTCAGGGATTTTGGTCCTGGAGTAGAGACGGCTGCAGAACCTCAGATATTACTGAATTAAAAAGGAAAAGATTGTATTGATCATTTAAAAGTGTGGGGATTCAAATGCTAAGAGGATAATGATGATGATGAAAGCTTGTTTATGGGACATTTTACTCTTCCAAAGTCTGGGAAGGAATTTCAAGTGTATTCCGGGGGACTTCTGAAAGTGTTAACCAATGTTAGAAACAAAATCGCAAGCCAAAGGGATTGCTTTTGAATTTAGGCTTGTGATCCATCTTCTGTTAATTCACTGTTTTAATTAATAAAAGTCTGGAATATTTATAGAGGACTGTTTATAAAACTTCACAAATTAGAAACTTGGAATTAAAAATATGTATATAATATTTCATTGTGTAAAAACAGGATAATATTTAAATATTTGGCCTCATGAGAATAATGACTCAGATTTGTTTTGAGACTTTCTTAACCAAGTTTTTATTAATATTCATAACATTTATGCAACATGAAGATTCTGAAGGGACTTTATTGTTTGAGAACACATCTATTTCAGATCTGCGGAGTGTATCACTGCTGAATTTTTTGTTTTGTTTTTGCTGTGTCTTCAAAGTGACTCTTGGTTTATTGCCTGCTAAGCCTAATAAATGTATAATAAATCTGCTTATTGTATCACTTGCAGGTGCTGTGGTCTTTAGAATCGGGTCACTGGATTTCTGAGGAGCCATTCGAACTGTCTAATCACTTCCCTGCAGCTCCTGTAAGTCAAATATTGTTTTATGATGGTAAATGCAATTTGGTGTTCTCAAGAAATTATTATAAACGTCAGGGTAGAATTAAGTTTTTATCAAGTCAAGCACAATTATGCCCATAATTAAAAAGACATTCACAGAACTTAACATCTTTTATCAATTTATTTGTGGGAACAAATGTGAGAACGTGAGACCATTCTGCAAAAAGTAGTCAGGAATGCAGTCCAAAGAAAATTTAATGATTAAAGTCCTCAGAATTGAGAAAAACAAAATTGAAAAAAGACTGAATTCTTGGGCAAGTAGTCTTATATCTTGCTTAATGTTTTTCCTGTTGATAGAGGCAGAACTGATAGATGTAAAAATTATGGCTTGCTGGTGCTGTGGTAACAGTCTTTATATTTTTATGACTTTCCTAAATTTCACTTCAACTTTCAAATGCTTCATGGAAAAGTTCTGGGTTCTAATTTTTTTTAAGATGAAGTAATAATTAAGCGGGTAATTTAAGGTTTGGTTGGATATAGAATTGTGCAGAAGTTGCCTTTCATGTTCAAAAATGTTAACTTGCTTGTGACAGTTTATTCATTCAAAAGATTAATATCTGAAAGATAAATGGTGATTTTTATCTGCCACCCGTATTGTTATATAGCTGTTTGAGTAGGCCGTATGGCTAAAACATAAAAAGGAGTTGAACTGTGCTCCCTGATCACTGTAGTTATCTAGGTTGTTGGGTTGTTTGTTTTCATTTTTAAGATTACTGTTTGATTTCCTTTCAGCTTTATAAATGTTTTCTTAAGGAGAGAAAAGTTCCTCTCAGCAAAACTGTTTGTTTGAAATACTGTGTAAGGAACTGAAGTGTAAAGGAAAAACACAAATTCCCCCCATTCTCGGTCATAAGAGATTATATATGATGCCCAATGACATAATGAGATTTGTCCTTGAATTTTGTTTCACCTGCCTACATGGAAAATTGATATAAATTGTGTTGTTGCCAGTTTTTCTTGCATTATCATTTCCCTGCCTAAGTATCCATCACTGTTGTCATTGAAATATCATAGAAACTTGTTGTTGTCTTTTGAGGCTGTGAAATTTTCTTATTTTCCGTTGTTTTTCAACTTGATACAAGGCCATGATACTGTTGTTGAATTCATAAAACCTTCTTAAATATAAAGTAGATACAGTTCTAAGGTAGGGAGGTTCTTGACTCAGTTAAATAGTTGTTGGAAAAGTGGACCTTGGTGGAAATAAAACAGAGCCTTGACTTTGCCAGAGTTCATCACTGACTCAAAATATGTAGCAACACCTATGTGTTCTAAAACTACGTCAAGGGAGCGGGGAGAAGTTGGCGTAAAATAAATTAGATTTTAAAATGGAATAAAGAAAAAATAATGGTAGAATAGAAGGTAAAGACAGACATATAGTAGATGCTAGTTGTGGACTGGACTCTGAACTTCCTTGCAAATGACTCAGAAAAGAATATATGAGAGATTGCCTTTAAATTATAAAGCTTTACACAAATGTTCATTAGTATTAATTGTACTATGAAAATTTCAAAAGGAGTTAAAACTCTAGGAGTTTATGGTTTTGTAATCCTGAGTATAAAGCTGTGTTCTCAAATTTTCTTTTCTTTCTTTTTTTTTTTTTTTTTTGAGATGGAGTCTTGCTCTGTCACCCAGGCTGGAGTGCAGTGGCGTGATCTTGGCTCACTGCAGCCTCCGCCTCCTGGGTTCAAGCAATTCTCCCTGATCCAGCCTCCCGAGTAGCTGGGATTACAGGCGCCCACCACCACGCCTGGCTAGTTTTTGTATTATTTAATAGAGATGGGGTTTCACCATGTTGGCCAGGCTGGTCTTGAACTCCTGACCTCAGGTGACCTGCCCACCTCGGCCTCCCAATGTACTGGGATTACAGGTGTGAGCCACTGCGCAGGGCCCCGTGTTCTCAAATTTTCTGTAAATATTTAAATATATTATGAACATCAGATTTTGTTTTTGCACTTTGAAACACTTTTTTTTTCAGTTTGCTGATTGACATAAAAAAATCTTACTAGTGTCAATTATTTTTTTCCTTAAGTAAATTTAAGGGTGAATCTTGAGACGTATAGCTTTGTAAATTTCTTAAATAGAAGGCTTTTCTCAACTACAAATTAAATTGTAGCCTAGTTCTATAAAAATATATCTTACTAGAAAAGAAAACACACCTCTGTTTTAGAATAGTGAGAAGATAGTAAAGTTTCTTTGTCATAGAATGAAATGTATAATTTTCCTCATCATTAAAATCAAAGGTTTCCTTATCACAAGGCACAATTAGTTCTTTCAGAAACAAATTATAAAATTGTAAATATTATCATAAAAGTTAAACATAGGCATATCCCCTAATAAGTTATATTTAATTACTAAAAATACCTTCATATTTAACAATCAGGCAGAAAAAAATAGTACAATCTGCATATAAACTAAAATGGCACATGTTTCTGTTGATAATTTCAGAGATCCTAGAAGTTTCCACCATATAAACTTGAAATACGTATTTGAGCATTAACTTAAAACTAAGCTGTCAACATAAATGTAAATACGCTGTTTTTGAAATAAAAATTTAAAGCACCTAAGAGATGGAGTAAAAATGCACTAACTGTTTTTCCAAATATTAAACTTCTAGTAACCCCTTCTCAGAATATCCCTGAATATGTCTTTTTATGGCTTAGAGATTTTTTTCTTCCTTTTAATTGTGATAGTGATGGTGAATTCAGGACATATGGATATTTACACAATGTGTAAACAGTGCTCAGAAGAATGCAGTTCCAAGATGATCTGTATTGTATAACATAAGTGTTCTGTTTTCCAGTTATTTACTGATAAACTTGCACATAACATTCTTCGTTGTGACAGCAGAGTCTGTAAATTGTCAATCTGATGCTCAGCCTCGGGTTCATCTTTCCATAGGTGTTCTGTCTAATCACCATTACAGATGTTTAGGGTCTTGCTTTGGTCTGTTAAGTGATGCAAGTTTAAGTGACAAAGTCTACAGGCTGTAATCTGGAGCACATGGGTCCCGTCAGCACTGAGCACACGCCCTCTGTGGTGGAAGAGGACACAGTGCGCAGCCGTGACTTTCAGTGCATTGGGTTTAAGTCTTTGAAAATAGTTCGAGACAGTCTTCCTCAGGTGGACTCGGGTGTTTAGAAATCTGCCGGTCGGATCATCATGGTTGTGCCCTTGAGCGAGTAGCCTGAGCCTTTCCAGTAGTACCACTTAATGCCGTTGAACTTATTTGTGTTCTGCCTTTGTGGATAGTACATTCCGTTCAAGTTGGAAGGACCACATGCATCAAACCACCAGCCTGTGAAAGTAAAACACAGAAGGAATTAGGAACTAGGTGATGCCAGCTCCCACAACGAAGACAGCAGTACTCAGCTAAGCCAGGAGGCACGCTGCAGGCATGTGGAGTAGGCACATGCAGATGGTTGTGAGTATAGGATGTGCACTGACAGAGAGACGGTTTTCCAGCTGTACGCCCGTGACATCACAGTTTTATTACTGCAAATGCTTTTACAAACGTTCTTCCACCTTTTCCCTTATGCTGTGTGGAGAGGCCTGAATTCTCCACAGTCCTATTTGGTTAGCCCACAGTGTGTACACACTTACAGCGGCGATAAGCAAACATCTGAGGCACAGTTGGAAAACTCTCCTTCAACCAGGATTACTTACCAGTCCCAGCAACATGGTGGGCTGGACTCACTCAGGCTCCCCTTGCTCTATTAAAGGATTTTTTTGATTGAACTTTAACCCAAAATATTAAGTACTCAGTGGAGCTACATAAAAAGGAAGTCTCTATGTTTCAGAGACAAAGAGGAAATTTAAAGTGAGAGTGTGCGCTCACTCAGCTAGAGCCAGGGCAGGAGAGGTGCCCAGCACAGGGGCTGTGGGAGTGAAGCCCATCTACACCTTAATTTCTGGGCTTGGCCAAAAACAGGAGCATGCTGGGGTTTGTGAGAGAAGGCAACACAGTAGTCCCCCTTTATCTGCTGTTTTCGCTTTCTGCACTTTCAGATACCTGAAGTCAGCTGTGGCTCTAAATATTAAATGGAAAATTCTAGAAATAATCTATAAGCAGGGGCCGGGCGCGGTGGCTCACGCCTGTAATCCCAGCACTTTGGGAGGCTGAGGTGGGTGGATCACAAGGTAAGGAGATCCAGACCATCCTGGCTAACACGGTGAAACACCGTCTCTACTAAAAATACAAAAAAAATGAGCCAGGCGTGGTGGCGGCGCCTGTCGTCCCAGCTACTCGGGAGACTGAGGCAGGAGAATGGCGGGAACCCGGGAGGGGGAGCTTGCAGTGAGCCGAGATCGCGCCGCTCACTCCAGCCTGGGTGACAGAAATAATCTATAAGCCTTAAATTGCATGCTGTTCTGAGTAACGGGATGAAATCTCCTGCTGTCCCCTTCTTCCCTCCCAGAACGTGAATGATCCCCTCTATCCCGTGGATCCACGCTGTGTCACAGTGCTTATGTTCAAGTAACCCTTATTTGACTTAATAATGGCCCCAAAAGTGCAAGAGTGATGATGCTGGCAATTCAAATATGCCAAAGAGAAGCTGTAAAGTGCTTCCTTTAAGTGAAAAGGTGAAAGTTCCTGACTTAATAAGGAGAGAACAAAATCGTACACTAAGGGTACTAAGATCTATAGAAGAACAAATCTTATATCCATGAAATTGGAAGCAATATGTTGTATATTATTCAGTTTTATTATTGTTGTTAAGTCTCTTGTTGTGCCTAGTTTACAAACTAAACTTCATAAATATGTGTGAACAGGAAAAAATAAACACATAGGGTTTGATACTGTCTGTGATTTCAGGCATTTGCTGGACATCTTGGAATGTTTCCCCTAAGGAGAAGAGAGGACTGCTGTAACCTTGATTTTATATATATTAATCTGAATAAATCTCAAAAACACTGTGTTGGAGGGATACATACAGTATGATACTTCTTATATTAATTTTTAAAATACAGAAAATAATTATGATTGATATCTCCATATGTAGGAAAATTAATAAAGTGAATTAACCTCGACCCAAGCAGCAGGCAGGGAATGGCACTGGCAGGGCCTCTTTAGCCTTACCTGTAACGTATTATTTCTTAAATAAAAACTCTGATGCCAAAGAGAATATATATATATATATTCTTTATATATATGTATACAGAATATATATATTCTTTATATATGTATATATAGAATATGTATATTCTTTATATATGTATAATAGACTATATATCCTTTATATATATAGAATATATATCCTTTATAAATGTATAGCATATATATTCTATATTATATATTCTATGTTATATATAGCATATGTAATCTATATGTTATACATAGCATATATATTCTATATAGTCTATGTTATATATAGATTCTATGTTATATATAGCTATAACAGACTATATAGAAATATATGCTATGTATAACATACAGACTACATATGCTATATATAACATATAGAATATATAGAATATATATGCTATATATAACATATAGAATATATGCTATATATAACATATAGAATATATAGAATATATGCTATATAACATAACATAGAATATATATGCTATATATAATATAACATATAGAATATATATTCTATATATACATATATGTTGTGTTTACACATTGCTTTGTGAGTGCCAGTTATTTCATCCAGGTTCCTACATTTTTTCCTGGTGGTAACAGCTCAGTGACTTCATTTGATTCAGATGAATGCAGATTGGATGGAAGTTTGCGTGTTCTATTCAGAATCCTTCACATATTCAGCACTTTGACAGATTCATAAGTCAGTCTCTTCTGGAGCTTGTCTGACTAGAGAACTTGGTGTCCATGCAAAATGGAGCTGCTCATTAGGCTGGTTCATTCATGGTCCAGACCACTGGCTGGAATTTGACCCCTTCACAGGCGAGACCACTCCACTTTCTCTCTTGGACTGTTTTTCCTCTCCTCAGTCTCTTTTCCAATTACATTCTCAGCCCCTAAATCTTGATTTGAGTAAGTAAATATATTGTTTCCTTGGTTATTAATGCGATTCTCCTACTCTCCTGAGAAGCTCACCACATACGGGTGGTCTAACAACCACAACCTTCTCAAGGAGAGAACTGGGTCCAGCATGTGGGGGAAAGGGCAGACAGGAAACGAAGCCCTAGGTATCTGTGGCTCCTCCACCCGACCACTTTCCCTGCTGTTCAGCTTTAAAAAGGATGATTGTGCCAGGATGAGGGAAAGAAGAAGCTTTTGCAAAATCAGTATGAGGGCTTTGCTCATTGGTGTAATAATGGTTAGTAGGGAGGACCTGTGTTACCAAATAGTAGTCATACTTTCTCAGGAAACAGAGGATTGCTTTTTTTTTTTTTTTTTTTTTTAATGAGGCCTGATTCTTTCAGTATAAAAGGCATGAAATTTAAAGACTTGAATATTACCAAATTTCATATTATTTTCATTACTAAATTCTCCTTTTGACTGTTAATGATGCTGGGTTTTTTTTTTTTTTTGGTTTTGTTGTTTTGTTTTGTTGTTTTGTTTTGTTTTGTTTTGTTTGTTTTTTTGTTTTGTTCTGTTTTGTTTTTGAGACAGAGTCTCACTCTTGTCGCCCAGGCTGGAGTGCAGTGGCGTGATCTCGGCTCATTGCAACCTCTGTTTCCCCGGTTCAAGCAGTTCTCCTGCCTCAGCCTTCTGAGTAACTGGGATTGCAGGTGTGCGCCACCACACCTGGCTAATTTTTGTATTTTTAGTAGAGACGGGGTTTTGCCATGTTGGCCAGGCTGGTCTCAAACTCCTGACCTCAGGTGATCCACCTGCCTTGGCCTCCCAAAGTGCTGGGATTACAAGTGTGCACGCCCAGCCCTCTTAATGATTCCTATAGTGTAAATACATCATAACTTGGGTCATCCATTTGTTTAATGTAGTAACTTTCATTTATAAAATATGTTGACCATAGTTCTTACCTTTGGTTTTCTTGGGTGGGTAACATATTAATTTTTGCAGACACGATTTATGTTCTCTAGAAGTTAAACCCTCCCATTTTTCCTGTTATTCTTTACATTCATTTTGCACTATTGGCAGAGGTTTTGTTGCTACTTTAAATCTTTCAGTGTTTTTCAAGAACTAACTTGACAGCATTTGTCAGACTTTTTTCTTGTCTCAGTTACTAAGTAGTAGTGTTTGTTCCTGTCAGTGAATTTCTAAACTTTTAAAAAATCAGAAAAATAACGTTTTCTTTTTTTCTTTTTTTTTTTTTGAGATGAAGTTTCACTCTGTCCCCCAGGCTGGCATGCAGTGGCATGATCTTGGGTCACTGCAACCTCCGCCTCCCAGGTTCAAGCCATTCTGCTGCTTCAGCCTCCTGAGTAGGAGTAACTGGGATTACAGGCACCTGCCACCATGCCTGGGTAATTTTTGTATTTTTAGTAGAGACGGGGTTTCACTGTGCTGGCCAGGCTGGTCTCGAACTCCTAACTTCAGGTGATCCGCCCGTCTCAGCCTCCCAGAGTGCTGGGATTACAAGCGTGAGCCACCAGGCCAGAAAAATAACATTTTCTAAAAGTCGATTCCTATGTTTGAACTCTCAAATGTTTCTGAATACCAACCCATCCATTTTGAGTGACTACTACAGTGGTCTTTTGCTTATGAGTGTGGTTTTCATTGTCTGTTTTACGGCAGTCTGATACTAAAAGTAGAAAACCAGAAAGGCCTTGAAGTAGAAGAAGATCACTCATTTTAATTTGATTTACTAAAAGAGGTTGGTTAACTCGTTGTGTTTATAGGTGTTTGCTATATATTAATGAAATCTTTTTTAAAAAAACAACTGGGGCCAGGTGTGGTGGCTCACGCCTGTAATCTCAACACTTCTGGAGGCTGAGGCGGGCAGATCACTTGAGGTCAGCAGTTTGAGACCAGCCTGGCAAACATGATGAAACCCTCTCTGTACTAAAAATACAAAATTAGCCGCTGCAGTAATGGGCACCTATAATCCCAGCACTGGGGAGGCTGAGGCAGGAGAATTGCTTGAGGCTGGGAGGCAGGGGTTGCAGTGAGCTGCGATCACACTCCCTTCTGGACAACAAAGTGAGACTCCGTCTCAAAATAAATAAATAAACAAACAGCTGGAGACTTTGTCTCAAAATAAATAAATAATAAATGACAACTGGAAATTCCTCGTTTGAACATTAAATTATTATTTGGAAATATTTCTATAATCTGTATTACTGTTTTGGTTGCTACTTGGAATTTTTAACTTTTTAGATAAAGCAGAATGTAATTAAACCATCTCTCTAGTATCCAGCAAGCACAAACCCAGGAGAGCTTGCTAAGAATCAAATATCCCCTCTCCTTGCCAGGGCTGGGTCCTGAGGAGACACGGTTGGCTTGCTGACAAGTCTAGCTCCATATCATATTCTCACTTAAAACTTAGTCTAAAAAAAAGTGAAACACATTTATCTATGTCAAGCTAGTGTGTCTACGTATGAAATTGTGGACATCATTACCAATCACAATTTGAAGTCCAAATTGCCAGCCTTTCCCTCTATGAAATCGTTCCTTGCCAATACAAATAGGAAGACAGAAAGTCATCCCTACCTCCTGTTAGCATTTGTGAACATTTGCAAATACATTTGTCGTTGTCTGCATCCTTTGTGCTAAAATCATTTCCTGGTTGACTGATGCTGCTTATTTTGCCGGCTGTCCCTGTAAGTCCTTTAAGGTGAATCCTGTAAGCGTGCAAAGAGAAAAAACAAATTTAATTGGCTAAGGTCATTGATTTACCATAGTGGAAAATTTTTTGTAATGAAGAATGCTATTCTACAGAAGCATGTTCTGTACTCGTTAATGGACTAATGCATACTCTGGACAAAATATTTTGCACTGGTATAAACAGGAACCAACTTATCATCAAATCCTTCGGCAAAGAGGGATGTTTTCATGAAACCTTCAACACATATCACTTGCACAACTATCAGCAGCGACTGTAGAGCCCTGTAATTTATTTTCCTGCTGCTTTCAGATAAACAGAAGAGAGAGAAATGCAGCACGAGGGTCCTCCTCCCAGGTCTCCAGTCATCTTCCATAGAGACAGAGTCCTGACACAACTGGGCAACCTCAAACATCATTTTCCACAGGGCACCCCGGGGGGATGGAGAATGCAGCAGACAAGGAATGGCCACTGAGTTTGGGGAAGAAATCTACAGAACGGTGCTGAAAATAAATCCTTGTGGCTGCATTGCCTCATGTCTGTATAGTAGTGTAAAGTAATTAAACTGTTAGACATTGAGAAAGGAACAAATGTCTGAGTAAGTTAGACACTATTTACAATACGGATGATCCCTGACTTCCCATGGGGCTATGTTCTGATAAGCCCATTGAAGGTTGAAAATGTTGTACATTGAAAATGCATGGACTACACCTGACCTTCGGAGCATCGTAGCTTAGCCCTAGCCTGCCTTAAATGTGCTCAGAACACCCACATTAGCCCACAGTCAGGCAGAGCCATTTGGCAACATGGTGCATGCCGTGTCTGTTGTTCACCCTGGTGATGGTAGGGCTGACTGGGAGCTGTGGCTTGCTGCCGCTGCCCAGCATCACAAGGGAGCGTCGTGCCACATATCACTAGCCAGGGAAAGATCCAAATTTAAATCTCAAAGTGTAGTTTCTGCTGAATGTGTATCACCTTCACACCATCGTAAAGTTGAAAAATCTTAAGTTGAACCATTGTAAGTTGTATTGCAAAAATACGACTTATTATTGGTCGTCTGTGTACCAGCAAGGAGCAAATAAGGGACGGGAGAAGACAGTATGTTTTGAGGTTGTTTTTTCTTTTCTTTTTTTTTTTAAATTTTCCATAACTATGCGCAGGAGTTTCTGCTGCAAAGAAGCCCCTTGGCAGATGGTTCAGTACAGATCAGAGCAGGCATCACGTAATGGGGTATGCCATGTTGGCACATTGAGTCCTCACGTCCTGATGGAGAAATAGGCAGACGAAGACCCAGGCGAGGAGCCTACAAAGCAAATCCTGCAATGGTAGCAGGAGAAGTGTACTTGAAGCACCAAGATGATGCCCTTCTTTGTAAAACCTGCTAATGTTTACTAACTGCCGCATTGGAATAATATAATTTTTATCAGTTTGTATTGGAAGAGTGCAAAGAAGAGAGAAAAGGTTCTTTTAGTTTTACCTGCTGGTCAGGCCAGGCCAGGTGCTTACACCTGCACGCACACTGGATGCTCATAACCACCCGCAGTGGTGGCCGCCATCTTTATTTTTGCACTGCAAGTCACTGAGGTTCAGAGATACAAACTTGTCCGAGGTCAGACTCTTAAGTCATGGAGGTAGGATTTGCACCAGATGCAGCAAACCCCTCTGCCATGTTTCAACACTGGTGCACACCTAAACAGAGATGTTTGTTTATTGAAGACGTTGTGAAAAGATGAGGATGAGGCCATGTGATGTGGAGTTCCGTAAGTGTTGCTCTTAAGTGTCTTCAGTATTAAGGCAGCCCTAGAAACTTCATCCTAAGGCATGGACTGGACATGTGAGTCTCAGTATTTTCCTACACGTTTCAAAAGTGAGACTGGCCATAGCTCAGTCTCTAAATGCCTGCTGCAAAATGTTAATGTCATAAATACTCATCTTTGTTGGGATTTTGAAACACTTTACTTTCTTTCCATTGTCTTCCCGTTAATCATAGACAGGATTGAGACGAACCACTTCCCCTGCTTATCTTTTAACTCTCCTGACTCCTTTGAACATGTTTAGTTCTCATGGAACTTGTTAAATTTTCCCCAGGGGCAAGAAAAATAAGGGAGAATACTATTTTTTATGAGTCTCTGTTCGAAAGGTTTTGTATAATTTTAGGTCCTTTTATGGCTCCCTGGTTTAAAGTGCTTTCTTTAAAATTTGGTTATTAAGAATGGCCATGTTCTTGAAGTTGCTTTACATTGGTGTGGGTTGATTTTTTTTCAATCTCTGCAGCTTTGCCAGGGATTATTTTATATGACAGTGGAGTAAAGAGGTAACATCAACATTTAACAATTAAACCTCAGTGTTATATGAAACTGCCAGAATGTGTGTGAAAAGTGACCAATTTTTAAGGTTTAACGTGCACATAGCTTTTACTTTTACTGGAAATAATCAAATTCTACTGATGCATTTATCCATTTCTTATAACATGTATATTCCAGTTTCCCACACTTGGAGAACATTTCTTCCGGAAAAAAATCCCTTACATGCTGCATAGAATGGGTGTCTCCAAGCATTTGCAGTTATGAAAAGTTTCAGTCCCTTCACAGTTCTCTTATCATGCTAGCATCATGTTTTATAGGATAATAATTTTGATGTAATATCTATTTTATCTTGCCAAGCAAATTAAGCTTTAAACCAACGTGTGTGTTTTTCCAAATGGCCTATCCAAAAATTGATTGAATTTCTAAAGGAAATATCTGTTAAGAACCATCACGGTTTAAAATATTTTTATAATGTCAGCGTACAAGGGTAATGACCCATTTTGTAAAACTCTTCTTATACAAACAGCCTAATCCTTAATTTTTGTGCTTTTTTTTTTTTAATTCTTCTGTTGTAGATTCCTAACTATTGCCAGTTGAAAAAATATTTAAGTTGGAGGTAAAACAATGACCAGCCACTTGTGTCTCAAAATTCATTGAAGTTTTGATCTCTTTGGAGTCAAGTTGGAACTGCTGTGAGGCCCAAACACCTATCTTCTCATTCATCTCGGTCGTTACCTCTCCAGGAGAGCCTGGTCTTTCCATAATGAGAATAGTGAATATGCTTCACTGATGTTTAAAGAGTCACATCCATGTATATCTGTTTCTCAAACATGCTTCTGAATTTCCATTCACTGTAAAACAGGACATACTGGGCATTGTAGAGTTTTCAGTTGGTTGTTCAGGCAACTTGACATTCAGCCACTTCTCTGTGCTGCCCACTACAGCCCTCCGCTGGGCAGCCTGCTCAAGGACTTTAACGTTGTGTCTGCTTTCAGACTGTTCAGGTCGTGGAGCAGAGTGTCTGACTTGGGCATTAGTGAGATAAAGACGAGACTGTAGGTAAGATGATGACTGTTTCTGTGATGTTCGTGTTGACCTTCGTTTGCTGATTTCTGACCTCAAAGCGGGTATTTCATAATGTGTGCTCCATGATCACCGGGCGCCACCAGTCTGTGCTCTTTAGACTCCTTTAGGCTGGTGTTGGTGCCACTGGGCACACAGTCTCACTTCTCTGCCCCTGCCATTGCGCACACATTTCGGAGTGCCTCTCTGTGCCTTGTGTACCAGCATTACTGTGCATGTGGCTTCACCATACTTATCTGCACACTAAGTTGTCAAGTCCCATTGCTGTTCTCTGTCTCCACTCTCATGGCATTTTAGAGGCAGAAAGTAAATTCCTGGTCAAGGTTGCCTATGCTATTACTTATGATAATTGCCACCAAATGGGTGAGGACAAGGCAAACACTCAGAGAATGCTGTGAATCTGATGTGTTTCCTGTAGAGGAGAGGAGAGTTGACTAACCATCCCACCTAACTCTGCCATCTCTAAACTTGACAACTAATCTTGACTTTGAGATTGAACACAATTGAATGTGTTTAAACTTCATAAAGACAGATTAAGTTTTGAAACCTTTTGGAATAAAACATCACAGTCACAAGTATCCATCATTTATGCTATTTGTATGACATATCATCATGGGAACACTTACCATTCACTGATTTTACAAGTATCTATGAAAGCCAATTATCTACCAGGCAGAGTTCTTCCAGGCTTTGAAGATACACAGTAAACACAACGGACAAAATACTGTTTGTATGAAGTTTCTTTTATATTGTTATAACCAAAGTTAGAATTTTAAACCCAGAGAAACTTAAAGAGGTAATAATTCTGAGAAACAAGATGTTTTTCCATTTAAGGTAATAAAAGAGTAATTTAGATCTTGGTTAAATCATTGTGGTTCTCATTTTCTGGAATAGTCACCCAGCAAATCTTTTAATTTTTTTTTCTTTTTTTTTTTTTTTTTGAGACGGAGTCTCGCTCTGTGGCCCAGGCCGGAGTGCAGTGGCACGATATTGACTCACTGCAAGCTCCGCCTCCCAGGTTCCCGCCATTCTCCTGCCTCAGTCTCCTGAGTAGCTGGGACTACAGGCACCCACCACCACTCCCGGCTAATTTTTTTGTATTTTTAGTAGAGATGGGGTTTCACCGTGTTAGCCAGGATGGTCTCGATCTCCTGACCTCGTGATCCGCCCGCCTCAGCCTCCCAAAGTGCTGGGATTACAAGTGTGAGCCACCGCGCCCGGCCACAAATCTTTTAATTTTTTCTTTCAGTTACCAGTCACTCACTTACCTATAATTGAGTTCTTCACTTGAGAGATAGAAATGTTCATACAATGAGTAAGCCTCGTTCCCTTCCCAGTCTTTAAGGTGTATTTTAAGCACATAGCGTTGCTGATTAGTCAGTTGTGAAACAAACTCATTTCCCAGCCAATATTCTCCTGAAGGGTTACCAAATCCCTGTAACGCAAGTGGTTAAATTCAATTACTTCATGTAATTTTTTCTTTGTATATTTGAAGTGGATAGTCCGTCAACTTAACATAGAATAACTATCAAATAGCAGAAATTACTTCTGCTGCTGTGACAATTCAGGGTCCTCCCCAAAAGAAAATGGATTTTAAACAGGTCAGTTATTAGACACTAAGCTGCTGCTGGAAGATAATTTGTATTAGGATAATGAGAACTACTTAGGGAGCCACCAGCAGAAGCCTCAGCATAAACAGTTCCGTTCATGGGAATGTGAAGCACCATGAAACAGTTGGCTTACCAAAAAAACACTTGAGCCCACCTTTAAAAATAAGCTAAGCAGTGGCAGCCTTGTTTTTTCTTTTTTTTTTTTTTTTCTTTGGAGAGAGAGTCTTACTCTGTCACCCAGGCAGGCTGGAGTGCAGTGGCATGATCTGGGCTCACTACAGCCTCTGCCTCCCGGGTTCAAGCGATTCTCCTGCCTCAGCCTCCTGAGTAGCTGGAATTCCAGGTGCTCACCACCACACCTGGCTAATATTTGTATTTTTAGTAGATACAGAGTTTCGCTATGTTGGCCAGCTGGTCTCAAACTCCTGACCTCAGGTGACCCATCTGCCTCGGCCTCCCGAAGTGCTGGGATTACAGGCATGAGCCACCGCACCTGGCTGCAGCTTTTGTTTTGATACAGTTTACCTTATATTGGCCATTCTTTAAAGAGGAGACTGAAACACCAATTTGAAGAACTAATTTGAACACCAATTTTAAAAGCCTGTAATCCCAGCACTTTGAGAGACCGAGGCGGGTAGATCACGAGATCAGGAGATCAAGACCATCCTGGCTAACACGATGAAACCCCGTCTCTACCAAAAAGAAAACTATGTCAAAAGTAATTGGTTAGTTTGGGATTGGTGTTTAAGGTTCCGCAGATCTTGAAAGCTATTTTTCACAAGGGAAATTCTTTTCTGATGCCTTAAAGAATGTCCATACCACTTTATATTCTTTCCAAGTCCTCTGAAAGTCAACGCTGCCGTCCTCACGTCGCTGAATAATTGTCCACCCGCCTCCACCAGCTTCCATGTCACAGTAGGCCTGCAAACGGAAATGCAGGGTATAAGTGACAGAGCCCCCATCCCCTTACGTAGCAGAAGCAGGAGGAATGTAGACCCCGAATACAGGACTCGGCCGAGAGGGTTCTCTGGGATACAAGGCACGGAGTAGAGCATCGGGGTTGTCTAAGAAAAAGATGGTTTCAAATAAATTGAAAGTGATGGATTTAAAATGATGGTGAAACATAAACAGTAACATAATATAAAGTGTTGATGAGAATGTGACTCGCTTGTCATCATCTGTTCCAGGGTAAAGACCCCACCCAGATGGCTGGCCCAGAGATTGCTATTTTTTAGAGATTCATCGTGAATGGCACATTTTGGCAGATTGGCCCCGAACCCCACATCTCCATCCTGTAGAAAACCATTGACTTGTGTTCACAGCCTTGAAACCTTTCATTAATTGCCAGCCCCTGCCAGCTCTGCAGAGAGCTATGTGAAGGGGATACGCTTTGATCATAGGGTTTGGAGGACTCTTGTTACATTCTCACACCGTGGGGCTGTTTGGCTTCCTTTATGTGCAATACTAATCAGATTCTTTGGTTCATCTCTGAGCACAAGGGCCTTGAGGCTCCAGTGTCCTGGTGCAAGGTGTGTGACCTGAGCTTGGCTTAGCAGCTTGGCCTCAAGGGCATGACTTCAGGCTTCTCTGTACATTGCTCATTGCCCACAGTTTTTCTCTAAGCAACTCTTTTTATTTCTGCTCTTAAACTGGCTCTGTGGGTTTAAACTTCGTCCAGAACACAGAATTCTTTCTTAAGCTAAGCACATGCATGCTCAATTTCAACTCAGCTGGAGTTTTATTATGAAATTAAAAACCCCTGAAAATAAGATTACATAAATAGTTTTAAATAATAAGATTACAGTAGAACGAAACATGTTTTCCAGAAACCAAGATAAATTTTCTGCCACATACGAGGTAGGAAATATTGAAGTTAAGGTTCAAAACCAATTATAAATATTCTTCCTTTGTTGTGCCCCATGGTCTTCTTGAGAATAATGGAGGCGATTTGGCAGGGTAAGCTTCAACGCGCACTGTTCTCTGTTTATGAGTTAGAATCCTAGAGAGGAGAGCAGAAAGAGAACCGAGAGAGTGCTAGTCCTGTTCTTTCACTTCCTACATGAGGAAAGAGGGGTGCAGAGGAAGTGCAGTGGCTGCCTGATGCCTCATTGCCAGTGGAACCAGAGAACTGTCCCTGGAACAGCCTGGTCTGCAGCGGACTTCTCCCCAGCGTGGTTCTGGTCTCTCTCCAGGAAGGTCACCCGGCTCGTATTGCCTTCCCCAATGGCACTCATGTTTGGAAAGATAGGTGCCATTAATGAAAATTACATTTATTAAGAAGAAAAGTATTTCCTCATTTTAAATTAATCTGACGTAGAAAATCAGTCTGCTGAAGCTAACCCCTTATTATCACTCTGTATTGCTATGATTATTATCATTGCTACACACCACTCTCATCCAAGCACTCTGCCAGATACTTTGTGTATATTATCTATAATCTCACAACAACACTGCTGTACTATCATAATTCTGCATTTTTGAAAGAAGAAAAGATTTAGTAAAGTTAGATTAATTTGATCAGTTACTCACCTACTAAGTGATATATAGGATTTGAATAAGGTCTCTTTAATTCCTGTTATGTTTTTTTCCACTGACATAATGCTGCCAAAAACAGAGAAACCTGACCCTTTGGTAAATAGGCCAAAAGTCCCTCAACACAGTTCCAAGTTTAAATCAGTTCATGAATAATACTGCCTCTTATTTTCCTGTGGTCAACAAAATGGTCAGTGCTGCTCACTTCTATCAATATGTCTTTTTAAAAATCTATTTCATAAACCAGCTGAATAAGCTAAGTTGGTTTGAGAATTCATGTATGTATATTGAAATTGATTCTGTATCCTAAATGGTATGCTCTTGGGTTGAAAGCATTGATATGGTTCTTGGTGAGCCTATCCTTGCTCCAAGAATATTTGATTCTTCAGTGTCAAAATCACTGCTATGAAGTTACCAATACTTAAATACATGTTCTGTCTTGTTCAGAGAACAAGTTTATCTTGTTATGGAAGTCAGAGGCAAGACTCTCAAATGTCTAAGAGTCACTGCCAGCACATAAATGATTTGAGCCATATCAGTATTCGCTTTGATTCCATTAGTGATGATGATAAGGTTATTAGAACACTTTCTTAGTACTTCATCCAGGTTTTTAGAAAAAAGAATAGAGGATTTGTAAAAACTGGAGTATTATGGTTAATTGGACTATAAAACTTGCAGAGAAAGATAGTGTTCAAATAGTTATCCACCCAGCCAGAAGATACTGAGTAAAAGTGCTGAAATTGATTATATCAGGATCAGAAAAACAGAAGTCCTCAGATACTTCCCAAGACCTTACCACTCCAATTACAACAAATCTAAGGGCAGTTAATATTTTTAATCTGTCCGCTGCTGCATGGTGCAGGAACCTGATATCTTTCTATAAAGCTTGATGTTTTTCAGCAAATAATACTTGACTTGCTTCAACTCTGAGGCAATGATTAAGTGACGGGTTAAATAGCAAACATAGAGACAAACATTAGGAGTCAGGTGTCCTGTGAAATTTAGGGAAGGAAATAACCATGTCTCTAGCAAAAGCATACATGCTTTTGATACATGTCATCTGGCAGTCTCTCTCTTGTACAAGAACCTAATGAATTTTTCAAAACTAAAGCTGCAATATATTGGCCTTTTAGGAAAAGATCTGCTCAAAGACCAATTGAACATTCTTTTCTTGAATTAGATAAACCAGGGCAGAATCGGGTCCCCTACCAGGCAGAGAAATTTTCTGGTAGTCTTCAAAGGCAGTGAAAATGGTGACCACTCCCATTTCCTGTCCCAAGTTCTACCCCAGGGGCTGTCCCTGTGTTGTCACAACCCCCAAGGTTGAGGGTATCATTGTGGTGTTACAGATGGGGAAACTGAGCTCTCAGAAGGGTTAAATGACTTGCCCAGAGCCACAAATGGCAGAGCCAGAATTTACATCCAAGCCTATGTATCTCTCCCCGGATCAGATTGTGAGTTATGGAGTCTTAAGTCGGGAAGGGAATTTAGAGGTAACAATTGACAACATTTATTTTCAAGATGAGAAAATTGAGGTTTTGAAAGCTTACTGTTCCCTGCTGAGGAAATGAGTTTCTCTTATAGCAAGTGTTTAAAGGCAACAGAAATCCTAAAGTTTCCAACCATGACCTGAAGCTCATATAATCCCAGAGTACTATGTATTTTCCTCTTTCTGCAGAATATTTCAGTCATTCTGGGGGCCGTGGGGTGGGACAGTGCACTGGGGTGGGAAGCTTGCACTTAGGCTGAGAAACTTAGATGCAACAACGTGATGGGGCTGCACGGTTAGCGGCTGTCCCTCTGCATCGGTGTCCATGGCATCCCCATTTCACACGCATCCTCTGTCCCCCCTCTTGACACTCCTGTACCCTAGGCCAAGAACATGGCAACATCTGGTGACAGACAATGGCATGCACAGACTTGTCATGAAAACCACATAGCAAAAGAGATTGAAAGGCTTAGCCTAGAGTCTGTTCATTGCCTTCTCATCTGCAGCAGACTGTGTTGTTTGTGAGTTTGTTCCCTTCCTTCCCTGTTGTATCGCTTCTACAGCGTTAGGGACATTAACTAATTTTCAGGGTTGATCTAACATAGCATGAATGAATTAGAAAGGTTTCTTTGGAAAGCATTATGTTGAATAGCACAGTATTTATCTTTTCCATTCATAATCAAGATACATGTTACTGTTTCAACTTCCAGGTCTTTAAAACCCTAATGCTTGTATTTTTAAAGTGTTTTTCTTTGATACTGTGTTAAATACTTAGGATAATACTCAGTTTAAAGAGATAATACTTCCAAAAGCCTCGAAAATTTCCATTTGGGTACAGTATCCAGTGTATTCTCTGTAGTTATTTGTGTTGGTTCAATATGTAGCTGCTTTTATATTTATATGCAAATGTATTTATAGACATTTAATATATACAGTTATCCAGTAGTTACATAACCCTTCACCACACTGATTCTCATGTAATATCATTCTGCTCTATCAAATGTTTAAGAGAAGCCACATTGAAATATTCTCCAAAAGTGATTTTTTTTCTTTTTCTCATCTAAAATTCAGTATCTCCCAAAACACCTTCAGGAGACAGGCTCTCTGAGTGAGGCTGCAGAACTAGGAATGACTGAGGTAAGCTGTGTTGTGGCTTTGCCTGTCATGAGTACCTGCAGTCAACTCACAATACAAGCAATAATTGAACATATGCCTTGAAGCGAACTCCCTGCTTGAGAAGAAAATGAACGCTGTCTTTATGGTGTGTTTCGAGTCTTCCAGACTGCGTTAGATGAGGTTAGAATTGCCTGCCCCAGAGGTTCTCATGGTGTGGACCTCAGAATCCTGCGTGTCCCCGAGACCATGTCAGCAAGTCCACTGGTTGAAACTGTTTTCACGATGCTGACACTGCTGGTCTGTGGCACTGTGTTAGCGTCTGCTCAGCTAGAGCAAAAACCACGATGGGTAAAACTGCCATCCTCGCGTGAGGCAGGGCAGCGGTAGCAAACTGTACAAGTCACTATGCAGTCACTCATGAAAAAGAACACTCATATCACTGAAAAATGACTTTGGCATGGCAATAGAAATTATTAATTTCATGAAACCTCTATGGCTGATGCTCTATGGTTATTCGAACTTCAGTTTTTGGAAGATACTTTCTTTAAAATTAATGAAATGAGTCTGACACCTCAGGAAAAACAGCTGACAGTATGTGTTATTCAAGCAAAATGCAAGGAGAACATATTTCTTGCCGAAGATAAGATGGACAGTTCTATGTCGTTCATATGCAGCGTCTGTATTTCCTGCACAGCAACGGAACTTAGAGCCCTTGGCAAGCGCTCTAGGTGAAGTGGCTGCCCAGTAACTATGGCTTTGTACTGTGTGGGGCGGGGAAGATCTTGGGGGAGAGACTTCTGCTGTTTGGCTCCTCACTCTCTAAAGCGGCCTGCTAGAGCCCGGGAGTCAGTAAGGGGAGACAAACACCTCACCTTGACCTCTTCTGTAGAGTTGGGGAGTGTTAACGTGTAGACGCCATTCGTGGTGTGTCCTGATTTGAACACTTCAGCACAGTCTCTGAAGCTGATTTGTTCTCCTTTAGCAACAGTGGGGTCCTTAGCTGCTTTTAAAAAATAGGAAGGCATTTAAACGGAGTCCACGAAAAGACAAAGACTTGTTATTTCAAGACCCAATCGTCTGGAGAGTTTTATTACTTTGGAATTCTTAAGTAAGCAAAAGGCTGTGCCACTTTTTTAACCTTTCTAGAAAGTTTGCTTTCAGACTGTTTTCTTATTAATTCTGAAAAGATTAACACTTACTTTTTGGTCATTAATTCCATGTAATTAAAATACTTCAAATAATCCAAACTTCCTTTGTTGATCATCAATTATATGTAATGAAAATACTTCACAGTCACATAAATTAAATTATTACTTTTTGAAGAACTTTCATCTTGAACAGAATAGGGTAAACTTAGTATGGAAGAATTTAAAAAGAATGTCCCTAAACACTGTTATCTGTATCACGACCCCATTGCCTGTCCCTTCAGGCCATTATCCCACTGAGGACATAGTGCGGTGCAGTGGCACAATCTCAGCTCACTGCAACCTCCTCCCTCCCAGGTTTAAGTGATTCTCCTGCCTCAGCCTCCTGAATAGCTGGGATTGCAGGTGCCCACCACCACGCCCAGCTAATTTTTGTATTTTTAGTAGAGACTGTGTTTCACCATGTTGGCCAGGCTGGTCTTGAACTCCTGACCTCAAGTGATCTTCCTGCCTCAGCCTCCCAAAGTGCTGGAATTACAGGCATGAACCACCACACCTGGCCCTTCCCTCCAATATGTAAGAGAAGCTGCAAAGTAAAACAATAATAAGGAAGGCAAAATGTGCTTAAGAACCTGGCAAGATAAGGGAACTAGTATCTCTTAAGTGCCAGTTTATGCCACTCACTGGGAGTATTATCTCATTTAATCTTAATTGCCATCCCATGGGTCTGATATTATTTTTCCCAAGTAAAACCTAAATAAATTAATATCCACTGTGGTTTAGTAATTTGCCTAGTCTTATCCTTCTAATTAGTGATGGAACTAACTAAAAGTAGGCTCTTTACTGCTATGAATCCAAAGTATGTTTGGGGTGTTTCCTTCATAATAATTAGTATAACATATATTTCCCCTTCTCTTCTTCCTTCATTTTAATTGGCAGATATTTCACATGAAATATATGAGAAATAGTGCCTTTTCTGAAAGATAAATTTTTTAGTCTTTTGAGAGTTTTACTGACTAAAGGTTATTAAAGCTGAAGAAAACATGATATGTAAACTTACAGTTTGATGTGGACATCATAGTCAGTAAGTTATTAACTGTCTCCATGAGATCATGTTGCTGCTTTTGAAGAACTGAATTATTCACCGTGGCAGTCACTATTTTTTTTTCTAGTTCTTCAATGATGGAATTTTGCTTGGATACTAACACCTGCAGCTGATCTTTCTCTTCTTTGATTGACTGTAGTTGGATGATGTGCTTGTCTTCCATAGCTAGCACCTTCTTTTCTAGGAAACTTGTAGGGAAAAGAATTGTTAGTTAGTGAAGGCTATTCTAATGAAATATTTTATATTTATTGAATTTCTACTTCTCCAAGGCACTCTGTTAAGATATTGTGGTGGTTATAAAGTAATAAGATGTTACCAGAGCCCTAAGGAATCTCTGAAACTTGCTGAGAAGATTAGATATATAAATGTGTGTATATATGTAAACATATAAGCATGTATGTATGTACATGCAGACTTATGCATACACACAAGAAAAGGTACCCCATCTGGCCCAGGATAGGTGGGACATAGGTGATACATGTATTAGATGCCAAGCGTTCAGAAGAAGGGTGCTGCTCTTTCAAGCTTAGTGCTCATGATGTGCTTTTTTGAGAAGGGAGAGTTTCAACGGGGCTGGACCCTTGGGTAGGATATTAGCTGTCTCCTAAACTATTTATATTTTAATATTAATCCTAATGATAATAGCACTTAATGCTATGTGAGAAATACTCCTTCATCAGGAGGTGAATACTTCTCTCAGACTCAAGTCCTGGCTTACCAGCCCTGCGACTTGGAACAGTTTACTTAGTCATCCTATGCATTAATGTCCTCACCTGTAAATTAGGATAATATTACTTAGGTCATGGGGTTGGTCTGAGGAACAAATGAGTTTTAAAATGTAAATACTTAGACTAGCTCCTGCCACACAGTAACACTCAATGGATGTTTGTTAAAATTAATATTAACATTATTATCCCCATTTCCAATGAGGAAATTGAAACTTAGAGACATTGAGGGCCGGGCTCAGTCGCTCACGCCTGTAATCCCAGCACTTTGGGAGGCTGAGGCAGGTGGATCACTTGAGGCTAGGAGCTCGAGACCAGGCTGGCCAGCATGGAGAAACCCTGTCTCTACTAAAAATAGAAACATTAGCTAAGTGTGGTGGTGCATGAATGTAATCCCAGCTACTCAGGAGGCTGAGGCAGGAGAACTGAACCCCGGAGGTGGAGTTGCAGTGAGCTGAGATTATGCCATTGTAGTCCAGCCTGGGCGACAGAGCGAGACATCGTCTCCAAAAAAAGAAAAGAAACGTAGAGACAATGAATCACATCCCTAAAGTCACACACAGCAGGTGGCAGGGGCAGAATCCAATCCCAGAACTTTCTGACTCTGAAATCTGCTTCTCTCCTTCTTTTAATGTGGCCCGCTTCCTTCTCTAAAAAATCTAACCAGCACTATCGCATGTACTTAACACCTAATAGTTAACATGTGAGCTGGGCCCTTGGAAAGCTTTTTTTTCCTTTCCTTTTTTTTTTTTTTTTTTCATTTTTTTTGAGTTGGAGTCTCGCTCTGTCACCCAGACTGGAGTGCAAGGGCACCATCTCGGCTCACTGCAACCCCCACCTCCCGGGTTCAAGCGATTTTCCTGCCTCGGTCTCCCAAGTAGCTGGGACTACAGGCGCATGTCACCATGCCAGGCTAATTTTTTGTGTTTTTAGTAGAGACAGGCTTTCACCATGTTAGCCAGGATAGTCTCGATCTCCTGACCTCATGATCCGCCTGCCTCTGCCTCCCAAAGTGTTGGGATTACAGGCGTGAGCCACCGCGCCTGGCCGAAAAGCTTTTTAAACATTATTTAGAGAGCTGGTAAAATTATGCCATGTAAGTCCTAAGATATTTTGTTAATGGTTATATAGTTTGCCTTTCTAATTTCAACTTATAAACATACGTCACTATAAATATGTTCAATGAAGAGCATACCACTTTTAAACTAAAAATAGTTCCTGTCCATTAAGCCAGAGGAAACAAATCCAAGAGAGTAGAGGCCATGTATTTGAGAATGTTAACTGTTTCCCAGGAACAAACTCAAAGACATACATAGTCAAGGTACTTGGCAGGTTCTTTTTTGTTTTTTTTTTTGAGACAGAGTCTCGCGCTGTTGCCTGGGCTGTTGTGCAGTGGCACAATCTCGGCTGGCTGCAACCTCTACCTCCCAGGTTCAAACAGTTCTCCTGCTTCGGCCCCCCAAGTAGTTAGGATTACAGGCGCACTACCAGGCCCAGCTAATTTTCTGTATTTTTAGTAGAGATGTGGTTTCATTATGTTGGCCAGGCTGGTCTCGAACTCCTGACTTCCTGAGATGTCCACCTCGCCCTCCCAAAGTGCTGGGATTACAGGCGTGAGCCACCGTGCCTGGCCAGCATTTTTTTCTTTTTTTTTTAATAAGGTAGAAGAGGAAAATTGGATAGCCTGACACTATATTATTCAGCACCTAAAGAGGCTTTCTGTGATCACTGCAGGAAAAGCAGCAACTAAAGATGTTTCAGTATCTTCACTTTGTTTGTACAAGGCCAGTAAATAAAGCTTTCAAAATATAGACACTTTTAAAAATAGTAAAACAGTGACCAGATGTCAGATTCCTCTCTTGGACATTTTCCTTCCAATATAAAGTTTATTACACACGAATTTGCACATTGCAAGGTTTTGTTTTAAAGGAAGGGGACCTCATATTCCCTTTTTTTGAGTCCCGTATAAGTCAGCTCTCTTATTTAATAATGAAATATATCAATGATGGCATCTTTATGTTTCAGAATTATGTTCTGGCTACTAACAAGTGAATGTTCTATACATTTCATTAACTTTTCTACTAACTATACATTCTACTAACAATGTTGTATGCATTTCACTAGCTTTTCTGAAATGGCATATGAAGAGCAGAGAAAAATTATTTTCCCACTTAGTTGATAAAGAAGCCTTGAACCGGCCATTTAACACTACTGTGAATTATCTGAAGCCTCCGGAATCACTTTGCACTTACTTTCCTAGGAACCGAAAGCATGTGAAATTGACAGGCACGTTTCACTGAGGGATAGTTGGGTTCAGATCATGTCTTACCTTCCGTTTATCTTTAACAGAGAGGTACTGAACACCTACCATGTACAAGGTGTTTTTTAGGGTTTTGGAGAAAAATCAAGAAATGAAAGCATTATGAACCATAGTCTTAAGACTGTGGAAATTTAGATGTTTTGATGGTCTTCACATCATCAAGCTAAAAAGACGAGGCTATTAATCTCTCCCTTGAGGAAAAACTACCCTTGTGGCCATGTAAGTTCTGTAAATAGAAGTTATCACAGGGAATACATATGAAGATCACGGTTTCACTGAAGAGAAAATGGAGACCATGAGAAGTCACCTTTGGTGTCATGAGCACCTTCAGGCGAAAGGAGGGAGCCTTGGGCTGGGAATCCCACCTCTGCACATGGCTGCCTATGTCACATGGGCAGCCACCCTGCTGTGGACCTCAGAGGCATGTCTGTCTCGGTGCATATCTATCTAAATAAAGCTCTATGTAAAATGAAGGCATTCGATTTGATGACCTCTCGGGCCCCTTTTAGTTCAAATGATCTGTAAATCCACCTTTTTTTGACAGTAACGTTTTCTGAACCTTTAACCCTGTAAACAATATTAACCAGCCAAGGAACTGCCTACCCATTACATATTTCACCCATAAGCAATAACAATCAGTATTAATAATTATTATTAGATATTCAGTTGTAGCTCTTAAATGTATTCCAGCCCCCTGATCATTGTAAATCAGGATGTAATTTTGGAGAGATGGGGGTCTCTCTTTGTTGCCCAGGTTGGTATCAAACTCCTGGGCTCAAGTGATCCGCCTGCCTCAGCCACCCAAATAGGAGGGATTACAGGTGTGTGCCATGACACCTGGCTAATTTTTTTATTTTTTGTAGAAATGAGTTCTCATTATGTTGCCCTGGCTGGTCTCAAACTCCTGGCCTCAAGAAATCCTACCAGTTTGGCTTCCCAAAGTGCTGGCATTACAGGCATGAGCCACTGTGCCTGGCTGGAATCTATTTTATAAAGAAAGCAATTGCTCTTTTGGGGAATTATAAAAGATTATTTAAAATGTGGTTTGTCCAATGTGAAATACCATTTGCATATTTTTGTAATGATATTCTTGCAAATAAAATCATAGGCCAATCAGAATTTAAGGGAGAAAACACAGCATACAGAACTCATATACCTGTAAAATCATCAACACTATTTTCTTTTTTAATTATTTATAGCTGTTGATAAAAAAAAACCTTTTTATTTCATTTTGTATCTGTGATGAAAGAGAATATGGTTTCTACAGCTGTGAGAAAAAGCTTATTCTTCCTATAGGCATAGTTGAAAGTCAATATGATTGGACAAATATTTGCAAAGATGATGTTTGGGGGACATAATTGACCCAAATTGGTAGTTTTCACATTGTGGCGTGCTAAATTTGAAACCCAATTGGGGAAACAGTATTCAGTATTAGGGTATGTTCTACAAACTGGACATATCCTAGGTTTGTCACGAACATCACTGTATAACAGGCAAGAGAAAAGTAATCTCCAGCTCCCATGTGTTCCGGGAATCACTGCAGCATGTTGGAGAGAACATTACTAAGTAAAACTATTTTAAGAAAATGAGGCCGGGTACGGTGGCTCACGCCTGTAATCCCAGCACTTTAGGAGGCTGCCGCGGGCAGACTGCTTGAATTCAGGAGTTTGAGACCAGCCTGGGCAACATGGCAAAACCTCATCTCTACTAAAAAAAAAAAAAAAAATACAGAAAATCAGCTGGGTGTGTGACACATGCCTGTAGTCCCAGCTACTCAGGAGGCTGACATGGGAGAATCACCTGAGCCCAGGAGATGGAGGATGCAGTAAGCTGAGATGGCACGACTGCACTCCAGCCAGGGCAACCAGAGTGAGACCCTGTCTCAAAAGAAAAACAGAAAAGAAAATGAAATTAGCCGGATTGTTATATCTCAATGATTCGTCTCAAATGTTCATTTACTCTTTGTAGAGGAGAAATCTGAAACATGAAAGAAAAATGTTTGAATTTTAAAAATCGATTTGCTTTTCAAAACCCTAAATCAACTTAAACTTGATATCCAAAGAACAGAAAGAATTATTTCAGCTTAGTTCTTGATTAACAGTAAAGAACAATTATTGAACAAGAAGTTTATCATTTTTGGTTAAGAATAAAGAATTGTTTCAATTGTCCAATAGGATATATTGTTATAGCCACGTTCCATGTTGTATATACATGTCTTGATTAAAAACAGGGAAATAGGCACGCCAGGTATGTGCGTAAAATTATCCTCTTATGTCCCAAGAGGAACAGACCTATGAAAACAGTCCCCACCTATCACCTACAATTTTTTTTCTACTGTTAATCTTGAGATTTTGCTATATTTTATTTAAATATTAATATAATCATGTTTAATAATAATTTTTGGTTTTACTTTATCATGTGTTCGAAGAGGAAGCATTGGATCATAAAATGTGCGTTGGCTTACAGTATAAGTGTATCTTTCATACTGTAGATCATTCTGCATTGAACGAAGCTAAGTCCCCAAGGGCAAAGGATCTTGGTCAAGTTAATACTGAAATAAAACGCTTGGGCCAGTGGTCCTTTCACTCCACAACACTAGCTATATTTTTAAAATGGATTAGCATGTATAATACTGAGGCAGGGCTTGGAGGATTACTGTAAGAGGATCTTTAAGGGGCCAGAGAATGAAAGGTAAAATCCAGGACTGTGTTAGGAGATCTGTGCCTGTGCAAGAATTTTCTCCAAGCCCTCTCCCTTCTCCTCCCTCATGAGGTTTCTGACCCTTACACTAGACATGAAGAAACTCAGCATTCTGATAATTCATCATTTGAGACTGACATTCGTATCTGGAAAGTGTACAATTCTGAACTGTAAATGTTTTAGTACTGTTATTACCTGTTCTTATCTTGCAATTTGTTTATTTCACTGGTCTGGTCCAAAATCTGTTTTTCCAATTTGTTTGTCGAGAGGGAGTGTTCCAAGAGCTGAAGTTCAAGTCTTGTGGTCTGATTTAATACCTAAATGTAACAAAATGAAGTTCCTATTAATTATGTTTTAATTAGTTTAACTTTCTAACTTCCTTTTCATTAAAGTACCCAAGCTAGAGGAAACATAACCAAAACATTATTTATTAACCCAAGTATCTTATTTTGGCATATTTTTCATTTTCAGAAAAGGCTCAGTGTCTTAGATCACATCTCAGTGTGTTAAACCTTTTTACTCTTTTCCTTACATGTCTCTATTTTTTATTTATTTATTTATTTATTTTGAGATAGAGTCTCGCTCCATTGCCCAGGCTGGAGTGCTGTGGCATGATCTCGGCTCACTGCAACCTCCACCTCCCGGGTTCAAGCGATTCTCCTGCCTCAGTCTCCCCAGTAGCTGGGATTACAGGTGCATACCACTGTACCCGGCTAATTTTTTATATTTTTGGTACAGATGGGGTTTCACGATGTTGCCCAGGCTGGTCTCGAACTCCTGACCTCAAGTGATTCACCTGCCTCGGCCTCCCAAAGTGCTGGGATTACAGGCATTATCCACTGCACCTGGCCGTTATGTCTCTATTTTGAAAAATGGTTAGTAGTTCTGGACAATGGGGTTTGTGTCAAATAATGAATGTTATTTTTCTAGTCTGCCATATTCTATTTTACACAATGAGACAGGTAGGAGTATAAAATGGTCATATTTTATAGGTCAGAAGTATTTTCCCTTTGCTGAAAACAAAATGCTATTCTCATATGTATTTGTCAGTAGACAGAGAGATTGGAAGTCACATGCTTCCATTGTATGAAGATATAGATAATTTTTAGCCTGGCGTTTCCTCATTTGTCACCACTTATTTAGACTTTTATTTCTTCTTGCCATTTCTCTTTCCTGTTTTAAAATTTGTTTGAACCAATCGAAGCCATATAGCATCAGTATGAAGCAGAGCCTCAGCCTTGCTGTGCGGGCTTTTGTGACCTACTGTGTGGCATGACCAGTGCCACTGTCCCATGGATTCTCTAGTGCCTGGCTGCCCCTCGGCAGGAAGAATCGATTACTCACTTCCTCCATGTCATGCTTATTCCGGATGTGATAGCACATGCAAATGTCAGTCAGCATTGTTGCCAAGGAACCGGGGACCTTGAAAGAATCATTGTTAGCTGGTGTCTTTATGTCATTTCCAGGAGCCTTGGCTGGGCCGCAGCATGGCTTTCAGGGATGGGCTTATCCTTAGAGCTGGTTTAGTTCTTATCACGAAAAGTCTTCTGTGAGAATAAAGTCCTTGGCCAGTGTAAGGTTTTGTTTGGGTTTCAGTATTAACACCTGGAATGTAGATTTGGCCTGTGTCTTCTTTGGGTCCAAACATTCTATGTTGGTTATTTCTAAAAGGAACTGGAAAATTGTGTCTCCTATTTAATTCATAAGGGTTATAAAATGAGTAAAATTTGGTGGGGAGGCAGGGAAGGGTGGCATATAAGTCGTGATTGGCCTAATAGTAATCGTAACTGTTTTTCACATCACTTTTCTGGAGAGCATCAAACCGCTGGAACAGCCTGAAGGCCTCCATCTGCAGGGGACTCTCTAAATTACCCAGGCCAGCTAATGAGCTGCCATTCCCTTTAAGATATGAGACCTCTAGCCACGCATCATGCTCAATTCGATCGTCTCTCATTCTGATGGGCTTGGAGAACCTTGCTTCTAATCAGAAATTTTCATATTTGAATTTAAGTCTATTTCACAAAATCAGTAACTGCTCAGCAAATGCCTTCAAACGGAGTGGATACATAATTCAGTCTCTGTGGCCTTCCTTAAGCTCAGCCGTTTTTTTGAGACAAGGTCTCACTCTGTTGCCCAGGCTGGAGTGTGGTGGCACCATCTCCATTTACTACAGACTCTGCCTCCCAGGCTCAAGCAATTCTTGTGCCTCACTAAACCTCCCACGGAACAGGGACTACAGTGCACACCAGCACGCCCGGCTAATTTTTTTTTTTTTTTTTTTTTTTTATTTCTGTATTTTTGGTAGAGATAGGGTTTATTGCTCAGGCTGGTCTTGAACTCCTGAGCTCAAGCGATCCACCCACCTTGGCCTCCAAAGTGCTAGGATTATAGATCTGAGCAAGCGCGCCCAGCTGGCTCCGCCATTTTCATGTGTTCAGTTGGGCTTTACATGGAAAAGCCGTTTACTTTCCATCTGTTTTCTTATTTTCCTATAATCCTGGATAACATGATATCTAGTTTCACAATAGGCATTTTTTAATCACGTGACCCAACACAAGCACATTAAATGCTCTGAAGTCTCTGACTTCTATAGGATGTGGCAAGGTTTGCATTGCTGCTCTGTCCTAACACCTTTTCATTACTATTATTTTATTTTACTTTTTAAAATTTTTGCCAAGCTCCCATGCTTGGATCTAACTATTATTTTAAAATATAAGAAATGTTATATTTTTTAAATGCTTATGGGACATTTTTTGGATGAGCTATTAAATTGCCCATCAGTCTTACTAACGAAAGGTGGGGCAAGTGACTTAATCATTGCTAATTTATTTTAATAGGTTGGTGCAATTTTGCCATTGTAAGTAATAGTGGCCAGGCATGGTGGCTGACGCCTATAATCCCAGCAGTTTGGGAGGCCAAGGCGAGTGGATGACCTGAGGTCAGGAGTTTGAGACCAGTTTGGCCAACATGGTGAAACCCTGTCTCTACTAAAAATACAAAAAATTAGCCGGGCGTGGTGGCGGGCACCTGTAATCCCAGCTACTCGGAAGGCTGAGGCATGAGAATTGCTTAAACTCGGGAGGCAGAGGTTGCAGTAAGCCGAGATCACACCACTGCACTCCAACGTGGGCAACAGAGTGAGACTCCATCTCAAAAAAAAAAGTAATGGCAAAAACTCCGGTTACTTTTGGTCCAACCTAATAATAATTGATTGTAGATGTATATTGATATATTGACTTTTAAATCTTTAATTTTTATAACTTCCTAGGATTAACTTTTTAGTGCCTTATGATCCATTATGTAAAATATTTATGTCTGTTTTTCCTGAACTGTTCTGATATTGTGGAAAGGCCTGGTAATCAAGTAATTTGTTATTCTATGCTCTTATCTAGAAGTCTTTTGTTTGTCTATCATTTTGCTACTGTTTTCTCTTACCTCATCCAATGATTTTTAGGAAGACAATGAAAGAACAGCTGTGCCCTTCTAGAATGGGTCTCACCAGAGTGGCGGGGCTGATGGCATCTCCCCTCTCATGTCCTCTCCTAGCTGACATCTAGCATTTCTTGATCCTTTTAGCTGAGGTAGCATATAGGAATAATATGGAGTGGGGATGGTTTCACTTAAATCTGCTCTTTTTTAAAAAAGCATTCCTTATAGCCCAGAGTAGGAAGACACTAACTTCAAAAGCCTGTAAAGAAGCCAGGATGAGGAGTCAGAAAGCAGGCTTGGCCGCCGAGAGTCACGACCGCAGCCTTGAACTTGGAGCATCTGCATTTGTGCTGCTAATAGCAGCTTTTCCCTTTCCCACCCCGGCTGTTCGCTGGGTCACATGTTGTATGTCATTTAGCATGACTCTGGGTGAATTTTCTTCTTTTGAAATGTTCCTATTTTGCTGTTATTTTACTAGTTCGTTCCTTTGTTCCTTCGTTCCTTCCTCCCTCCCTCCCTCCCTCAATCTCTCTCTCTCTCTCTTGCTTTCTTTTTTGAGTTGGAGTCTCACTCTGTTGCCCAGGCTGGAGTGCAGTGGCACCATCTCAACTCACTGCAATCTCTGCCTCCTGGGTTCAAAGAATTCTCCTGCCTCAGCCTCCCAAGTAGCTGCGATTGCAGATGCCCGCCACCACGCCTAGCTAATTTTTTTGTATTTTTTAGTAGAGACAGGATTTCGCCATGTTGGCCAGGCTGGTGTCGAACTCCTGACCTGAGGTGATCCACCTGTCTTGGCCTCCCAAACTGCTGGGATTACAGACATGAGCCACTGCACCTGGCCACAAGTTTACTATTTCATAGTCTTCTTTCTGTTACTATTAATCACTAGCTCATAGAATCTCAGTGGAAAGAGAACTTAGCAATCACTTGTCTGGCGCAGTCCTTTATCTTATTTGAGGCCCAGAAAAGGTGAGTGCCTTGTTGTGATGCATTTATTTGGTTGGTGGCGGACCTGAAGCCGTGGCAGCGCTCCAGGCTCTTGCTCGGGCATACACTATCTTTTCTGTGGCCGGACGCCTCTCACTGTCCCACTCGTCTCCTTCTCCATAAACTCATTCTGCAGGTTGTGTTATCGGTTGAGATTCAGGTTTTATCTTAACTCAAGAGTTAGATTTAAGGCCAGAGTTTCTAGCTCTCTGCCTCAGTGCTTTTCATTTCTCAACTGTTTAAAGACTTTAGGACTTAGAAATGGAAAATGATCCCCAGAGTCCAGAAAGCACCAGGGAGACACAGCGGGTATTCCTCTTGCAGCAGTCAGGGATGCGTGGCATGAAAATGACTCAGATGTCTTCAGTAGATAGAACACATGAAATTTAACCTCAGTATGAAAAACAAAAACATTTACTGATTTTAAATTCATAACCAGCCATACATCCTTGATTTCTTATCAGTTCATTCCTTTTCTCCTTTGGTGGTGCTTTCTTTAGTTTCTCATCCTTCATTGAGGAAGCTCCTGACGTGACCAAGTGCTAGTCTCTAGCTGCGGGGACACCGTGTGCTGTATGTGGCATTACTTACTTGGGCTTCCACATCAGTTAACTTCCGCGTTTGCTCCGCCGTTTGGTTCAACAGGTTCGTCCCTATTTCTATCATCACAGCCGTCTGGTTCTGTACTGCGTTCTGCTGTATCTCTACCATTTCTTTTTTCATGTTGTCCTGGATATAATTCTCAAGCTAGAAAAGAACAGTGTTAGAAGGCAGTCATTAGTCAAATGACCGGAAACCTGATTCCTAAATATTTGTCATGTCTTCCCTATCTTTAAAAAAAAAAAAAAAAAAAAATCTATTAAAAGACTTTTACCTTGCCTTCCTTTTGGAATCTTGCTTTTTTTTTTAATCATTAGCAGGAAAATACAGGGTGATTTTATTCTGATGCAAAATCTGGCAACTTAGTCACATCACGTAAAGGAGGGAGACAGGCTACTGGTTGCTTCTGCGTTCCTCTAGAAGTTCATGTCGTGGCGGGCACAGAGGGTGGTGAGGGCAGCCACTGACTGCTGGGTGCTGCCACTGTGGGGTTGTGTCTCTCCCACCCAGCTGCAACTCTGACCATGCAGTGCAGGAAATGATAATTTGATACAAAGAAGCGTCACTATTTCTCTCACATTCTAGACTTTTGTTTTCTCCACATAGACTTGAGAAGATGCTCTAAGACAGTGTATAAGGAGAGGAGCACCTCTTAACCTACAGAATCACCACTCAGTTCCACATTCTGTGGGATCTTCCCCACCTTCCTCCTTATTAAGTTCGTTCAACTTATTAAATTTTTCCTAACGTGTATGCATTTTTCACAATTTTGTCATTTCATGTATCAAGCAAACTTTTAATCCCACCTTGGCCCATTTATCACCTAACGTGCCATGGGCTGGTTCTTTTCTCCCTCAGTTACTAAGGATGATGATCATGCTGACTGATTTTAGCATTCACTGAAACACAAGAGAAGGAGGAAGCTCATTTCACCGCCATTGGTATAGCGATCCCTGTCTGTGGCAGTAAAATTATATAATTATGTATAACTGCAAGACAACTCAGTACGTGGGAAGAGCCTTTGGGCTTGGAGCCAGGGAAGCCTGCCCTCTGCTTTATAGCCTTGGTTCTAGGAAAGTTGCTTAACCTTTTGGGACCCTAATTTCCTCATATGTAAAACAGGGTTTCTGGTTGGTCAGAGGAGTGTCTTAAAGAGGAGTTAAGCTATGCTTTTAAAGTCATTGTATATATGTAACTCCAGATACTTAACATTTAATTTCCTTTCTTCTTCTTTTTTTCTTTTAAATAATCTAATGATGGGAACCATTGTTCCATTCACTGATCTAAAGTATAAGCTCATGAGTGCAGAAAGCATGTTTTCTTCCTTTTCACTTAGTATAACAAACATTTTTTATTACATTGAATAATTGAAAGATTATTATAAAACCGATTCTGGTGCCTTCCTTTAAAAACTTGAAATTCTTTATAGAGAAACCATTTGTGGAGTCAGTCATCAGACATGATTTTCCCCAAAATGTTCACCACTAAATAATTCTGTGCTTTCCACCTTTAAGAGTAGGAAAATAGAATGGGAAGGGTAGAGTTTCTCTCTTAGAGATTCTTTGTTGATGCATTTCATAGATTGTGTCTTGTGACTGGTATCAGATGGTTTTAGGATTAGACTGGAACTATAAGTTTACTGTTTCTGACGCCCCCTCGCCATCGACTCTGCCCCACTTCTCTAAGCTCCCAGCTCCCTGCATGCCCCTCAGCCTGGTCACTAAGGCTCCCTTCCTGGCAGTCATCCTCCCGTGGATATTGGATGGGTCAGATGAGCAGGATGCATGAGAGGCACAGTCAGCCCTCCATCTGCGGCCTCCACATCTACGGATTCAACCACACCATCAAAATATTTTTTTAAAAAATAGCAATACAACTATAAAAAAACAAAAATTGCAAAACAATACAGTATAGCAACTATTTACATGGCATTGACATTGTGTTAGGCATTCTAAGTACCTCAAGATGATTTAGAATATACGAGAGGATGTGCATAGGTTATATGCAGATGCCACCCTATTTTGTGGAAGAGACTTGAGCATTGTGGATTTTGGTATTCTCTGGTATTTTGGAGTAAGTCCCCCATAGATATCAAGGGACAGTTGTACTAGAGCTCCAAGCATGTGTAAAATCATTTTGTTGAAATGTTACTCAAGCCATCCACCCGCCTCAGCCTCCCAAAGTGCTGGGACTACAAGTGTGAGCCACCGCATCTGGCCGAAGCCTTTACTTTTCCATATGAATCAAAACAGAGTAGACCACTATTTAAAAAAAAAACAAAAAAAAACAAAAACAAAAAACAGGCACTGTTACCCGGCAGGCCAGCAACCATCTCTACTATAGGCTTCATAAAATGTGAAGAATCTGAAATCTTATTAACCCTTTCTCAGAGTGAGCTCAGGCTTTGTAGTGCATGTGATCTTTCTGAATTCATTCTTTCTCCTTCCTCCCCTGCCTTTATAAAACTGTAACTTTTGTGATTGAAATAAACTATTTAAAGGAAGCCATAAATAGCAGTTCGCAATTCTCCCCTCCGCTCGTCGCCATGGGAGTAATGGAATTTTTGAGGTTGAAGTTAAAGCTGTGTGTCACCCAGAGGCACTGTCTTGGTTACTCCTCACACCACCCCAGCCAAGATAATATTTAAAACGTTTCATTCTGGGAGGCTTGGAACTGTAGAGAGAGACTCCAGCTGGAGTTCAGTTTAAACCCATACTCAGAAATAATAATTTACAAAGTGGTAAAAATAAAAAGTCTTAACCTCCTTCTCGATTTCAGTACTTAAGAGCTAAATAAAAATTATTGTCTTTTGTCACTCTAAATCATACAACCAGAGAGGGAAAATGAATCCTCTAATACTGCCTTCCCCCATTTCTAGAGCTACTGAGTCAGATGTGGTTGCAACTCTCCAGAGATACGAGAGGATTGTTTATCATTGAAAACTTAAAGTCAAATTCCAATTTGAAATTAAACTTAGGAACTTTGAACGGCATACAGGCCCAATTTTTAAAAATAAACTTTCTTAACTTGCCATATTGTTTTCTAAACATAAAAACAATAGAATGCAAGATCCTTTTTAAATTGCTACTTTTTAGCTATTCAGGATGACAAAGTATAGGTACACAGTGGGTGAGATAATGTGTGTCCGTGTATGTTAATCTTACGTAAAAGCAAATTACAAATATACATGATGTGTGTATATACAGATATGTATATAGCATATATGTATATAGTGTCTATAAAAATATACGGCTCTTGAAGTGTGTGCCATTTAAATAAAAGAAAATTTTGTATGATACTGACTGCATTGCTAATTAATTGAAGTCTTTGGGAGAAGAATGGAACAGAAACAAAAATGTCCAGTAGTAGATATTTTGTGTCAATTTAAAAAGATATTTGAGGCAGGTATGATGGCTCATGCCTGTAATCCCTGCACTTTGGGAGGCTGAGGCAGGAGGATTGCTTGCGCTCATGAATTTGAGACCAGCCTGAGTAACATGGTGAAACCCATCTCTACAAAAAATACAAAAAACAATTAGCTTGGCATGGTGGCGCATGCCCATAGTGTCAGCTCCTGGGGAGGCTGAGGTGGGAGGATTACTTGAGCCCAGGAGATCAAGGCTGTAGTGAGCCATGATCGTGCCACTGCACTGCTGCTTGGGCGACAGAGTGAGACCTTGTCTCAAAAAAAAAAAAAAAATTAAAAATAAAAATATGTTCTTACTCTTGAAGTCATGAAATTAAATTAAGGTTTTAAGAAAAATGTATGATGTGACAGTCAGGTACTCTTTAAAAACAAGGAAGAATACTGTATATTTAGCCCCAGAAACACTAGCAACAGGAACAGCCACAGTAATGGTAGTTAGTGTTTCTTGCTTGCCTGCACTGTCTGTGCTGTATGGGAATCGCTGTCTCAGGATTCCAGGCGCCTCACATCAGCACAGGTGGATGCAGTGCTGAGCACTGGAATGACCCTCAGCAAAATGTTAGTTCAACCCAGAGGCCACTTCATACTTTTCCTGCCTTTCAAGAGCCAAAAGTGATATATCTCAAAATTGGCTTGAGTATGCCTTCCAATTCCAGGCTTCACAGTGCCTTAAGAAAACAGACAGACCACCCACCCCTCAGTGGAGGGCCATTTTTACCACCAGAAAAGCCCAGAATTAAAGATGACCAGTGCCAATTCTATCTTCTGGGAGCATCCCGACAAAAGAATCTGTGTTTTCCTCCAACGATTAGTAGTAATTTTTAGAGATACAGAAAGACTATGGATGTCCATCATATAGTATAAAAATGAACATTTCCAAATAAAGATCTCCCATTTAATGTAGCTTTTCCATAAATCACCACATATCAAGGAGAATGAGAACAAACCTAGAAACAAAGCCATCTGGCTCATCCACATGGATGACAGACCTTGAAATTTCCCTGTCTCTTGACCTTGATGACTTAGTTATTTTCTAGTTTATTGCCCTAGAATATCTTTCTGTTTAGTATCTCTCTTATTTTTCTTGGCTGTGACTGAAACCTAGAAATGTAGAAACCTGCCCAGAAATAAGAAATTCCATTCTAGTATAATAAAGTCTTAGTACAAGAAAACAAACAAACAAACAACAACAAAAAAAAAACAGTAAATAAGCCATCCTCCAATGGCAGCACCAAACTCCACTTGCCTTTGGAGAATGATTCCCATCCCTGTCATCTGCACTGAACTGCTCTCATCAAAACAGTTCCAAGATACTTGAACCTCCCGTGGGAGGGGACCCGGCTCTTTCCAATTTCACATGCGTAGCATGTGAAACATATTCATGTTTTGCAGGAATGTTTGCCAGCGCCTTCATATCTGAAGAGGATCACGCCATGAGCGTGATCTGTGGGCACACGTGTCTGAATAGGTCCCGCTTTACATGTGTGCGAGGACAGTGTGTGTTCATTTTTTCCTCTTGTTGATGGTTGACACACTCGGCAAAGTGTGGGGCCTTGGGCTGTTCTTCCTTTCTCAGAACTCAAGTGGGTTATGTAGGTTTAACATTGAAGGTCACAGCAGCCCTTCTAGCTGCATGGTTTGCTGCTCAGTGTTATATGATTTGCTAAAAGAGTTGCGCCCCAGACATAGTCTTTAAAACTTGGCAACACATCGAAGCTCCAGCAACCAGAATGAAATATTTTAACGCAACATATATATATATATATATGTTTACACTTATATATATATATTTATTTTAGTGTAAAATATGTCCTGAAGTTTTTTATTACTCCCACAACGTTTTGAATGATCAAATTTGACAAGAAAAATAGGTCCATTTGTGAGGCAACTATGGCAGATTGATTACACATTTAAAAGTTTATCTGGCTATCTTCCTTCTCACCAAGATTGTGAGCATTACTTTTTATACCAAAAGAAAAGTAATCTTGAAATTGGCTCAGTAAAGGAAAACATAGATAATATATGAAAACTATCCCCAACTTGGAGATTCTGATGTTTATTTCTCACCAACTGTAGATGCTGGTTGAGAGCTCGTTTCTATTTAAATAAAATTCAAGGTCCTTAGACCTTTTTATTAATTAGTTTTTGTCCATCTGAGTGACCTAAGGTGGACAAAAACTAATTAATTAGAGAGTCTAAGGACATTGAATTTTCCAGTAAATTAACAAATAATTTGAGATTTCCTTGGAAACATTTTACTGTTGTCCATTTCAATTTAAAAATAGGATTTTGCAACCATCTCTCTCTCACACACACACGTTTTTGTATCCCAGCGATCCACCTATCTTCCCACCCAGCCCTTCAATTTTTCTAGCAAACCCTTGAATTTTTCTAGTAAATTCACAAATAATTTGAGATTTCCTTGGAAACATTGTACTGCTTCCCACTTCTTTTTAGAAATAAGATATTGCAATCATGTGTCTTACACACACACATACATGTTTTCCACCCCTGTGATCCCATCTTCCCACCCAGGGTCGACTGTCCTCTCTCTTTCTCCATGGCCATGCATCCCCCAGCTGCTCTCCTTTCATCTCATTGTCAGAGTCAGGAAGCCACATGCATAGCTGGTGACTGCAGCTCACTTTCTTCCCTTGCAGGTTTGCCTGAGGATAAGGTCCAGATTCCTTCTTTTTAAGACACACACTGCTTCCTGACTGGCGCCCCAATCTCATGGGCCTCAGACCTGGGCACACGCTGTCCTTGGCTGTCCCAGCTGCCCAGTGGCCTCGTACCACGGCCGCCTTTGTGTCTCCTCCTTGAGTCTTCTCTTCCTCCTCAGGTCCTGCCATCTCCCATTGCATGCCCTCAGCAAAGATACTCATTTTGTGTTTCATTTTGATGCCAAAACCATTCTGCATTTTTGTCATTTCGTTTTAAATATTCTTACTTGGTGAAGAGTGAATAGAATACTGAAACTCTGCAACCATTCTGCATATACACCCTAGTAACAACAAGCAAAACATTCGCTCTTACAATTAGTTTGAAAACTTGAGTGTAAGATTACTAAATCCAGGGATATTCTGTTTGGGAGGCTTTTGACCTAATGTTCTTGGTTCCCTGTCATGAGGAAACTCTGAAACATCAGTTGAGGTCTCCAGACAGAAAAGTGGCAAAACGGGGCTTTCCTCCCCCTCCTTTTAGAGTTGGGCTTTCTTGTGTGTGTTTTCATTCTGGAGATTTTGCTGCCTAAGCAGCTGTGTACTCAGCAGTACTTCATGGCAGAGGCTGAGCCTAAAGAGGGAAGGGCTGGGAGATGTGAGTTTTGGGCAGCACTTTTCCTCCTAACCCCCTCGCCAGAGCCTGGGGGGTAGGCACATTACCCACAGTGAGAGGTGATGTTCACATGCCCTGTGACGTGGGAAGCAAGTTTTCTCCATATATTAATGCCAGACTTGCATTTCTAGAACCTAGAAAAGCCCATGCCAAAGCTACTTGCCATCTGTTGACTGTTTTTATAGTCTTGGCCTTTTCTTCACGTTCAGTGTAAGGCCCTGGAAATTGAGGCAAAAGCTAAAGGCCAAGGGAGGGAGGCCTGGCCTCTGGTACCAATTCCCTGGTGGGTCTTGTGACTTGTCTTAAGGAGCACACTTGCCTTTACCCACCCTGACCACGTGGATGCCTGCCCACATAGGGTCTTTCAAGCACTTCCTGAAACGAATCTGTTCTGATCTAGCCTTTTTGCTTTTTTCTATTCATAATTTTTTGTTGTCTTTTTTTGAGACGGAGTCTCGCTCTGTCGCTCAGGCTGGAGTGCAGCGGCGCGATCTCGGCTCACTGCAACCTCCGCCTCCCTGGTTAAAACGATTCTCCTGCCTCAGCTTCCCAAGTAGCTGGGGTTACAGGCGCACACCACCATGCATAGCTAATTTTTGTATTTTTAGTAGAGATGGGGCTTCGCCATGTTGGCCAGGTTAGTCTGAAACTCCTGACCTCAGGCAATCTGCCTGCCTTGCCTCCCAAAGTGCTGGGATTGCAGGCATCAGCCACCGCACCCGGCCATTTAGTAATTTATGAGTGACTTTCTGATACTGTATCTAGATAGCCAACCCCTTTCCTACTTTTGCTAGTATAAGAGACTGAAAGTTCACTTGTTGACCACTGTAAACTCCAAGATGTAGTAGGAAATAAGTTTGTGGGCCTCAGCTGGTGGCATTCTAACATAATAGTCCATGCCCCTCCTCCTGTGGATAGATACAGCCTATAATAATTTGAGTGTACCAGTATATCTGTGCTCCAGCAAATCCTACCTGCTTTGCTCTTCTGTGAGTGCAGCTGAATATTCTTTGCATTAGTTTTTTTCACATATATTAGAATATATGTTTTTGTACATATATTCATATCATTTTACTTCTTTGTGTGTTTGCCTTACCACTACTCCAAACTGTGAGAAGGAAATGTGTTTTTCCCTTCAAAATGTTCCAGTTATTTTCTACTGATAAAGTGGCTATTTCTCATCAATAGCGGGCACTTTAAATATATGTAAGTTTAATGAGACTGCTGTAGTAACCTCATGTAAATTTCTTTGGGCATTTCATATGCAAAAGGTGTCACATTTTACACGGGTGTCTTTTAGAGTTCTCGTAGGGCACACACATATTTACCCAGATGTCTGTGAGCTTGCAGCCTCATGGCACGTTATGCGGACCCGACGCTTGCACAGATTCCTGGAAGCCAAGGAGCAAACACAGTGCAGCAGATGTTGTCAGGCCATGTCTGCATATATAGATATACACACAGCAAGAATAGTTACAGCAGCTTACAATGACAAAATGCTTCTCTGTGTGTATGTGTGTGTACCTCTCTCTCACCAGATTCTCACACTGCCTTAGCTTGGGTTTCCCCAAAAGCAGAGCCTGAGACAAAGGCAGGCATGCAGGAAGTTTATTTAGGAAGTGGTCCCAGAGCGCAGCCATGCAGGACAGGCGCGGGAGGCAGGGGCGTGGCAGGGTGGTTCGGGACTCAGGCGGCCACCGCCGTGCTGGCTGGCGAGAAGCCCCACAGGACCTTCCAAAGAGCCCTGGGACGGTGTCTCAGAACATCCACCTGGGGCGAGAATGGGAACTGCTGTCCCCAGGGGGCAGGTGGAGCCCTGTGGGCATTAATGTCCCAGGTTTGGGAGCTGTGCTTGTGAGAGTGCCGAGGAGGCTCCCAAGCTGGGTGTCCTGAGGCAGCATGGAGCCAAGGTCCCTGGGCATGGCCTGGGGGTTTGTTGGAAGGCCCGAGGCAAGGCCTGTCTCTGAGATGTCCTGAAGGGCAGGTCGGGCCCAGAGAGCTAATTCCGAGCAGCACTAGAGGGTTAATTCGAGCAGCATCAGAGGGTTTCCCTGGCACAGCAGGGGATGCTCTGAGGCCCCTTTAATGAAGGAGAAAAGTGAGGCTCAGAGAAAGTCAGTGCCCACCCCAAGTCTCGTGGGCCCCAGGCTGTGGGCAGTGGCTAAAGACAGGCTAGTGGGTGACTCGGGGCCACGTGGAAGGGGAGCTTGTATTTATAGCCCCCAGTCAGCAACGCTGGAGAGGAGAGGAGAGGAGAGGAAAAGCAATGTTCTGAGAAAGACAATGTTTCTAGGAGATTGGGGCAGGGTAGGCCTGGAGACAGGAAACCAAAGCCAGGGTTGCCGTGCAGAAGTGAGATGAGGCTGCAGCAGCAGAGCGACTGCAGAGACACTCGGCAGGTCCTGGGTGGCCGCGGAGTTATTCTGCAGACTTCCACCATTCGTCTATTTTTTGGGATATTTTGTTAAATTCTCAGCTGGGAAGATACTAGTAATGTTTTCCCTACAGAGGTAGAAAGAAAATATAAAACTATTTTCTTTTAAAAACTGTACTGAATGTAGGGCCGGGCATAGTGGCTCACTCCTATAATCCCAATACTTTAGGGTGCCAAGGTGGGAGGATCACTTGAGGTCAGGAGTTCAAGACCAGCGTAGGCAACATGGTGAGACTCCATCTCTACAGAAATTTTTTTTTTTTTTTGAGACGGAGTCTTGCTCTGTCACCCAGGCTGGAGTGCAGTGGCGCGATCACGGCTCATTGCAAACTCCACCTCTTGGGTTCAAGCCATTCTCCTGTCTCAGCCTACTGAGTAGCTGGGACTACAAGTGCCCACCACCACGCCCAACTAATTTTTTTGTATTTTTAGTAGAGACGGGGTTTCACCATGTTAGCCAGGATGGTCTCAATCTCCTGACCTCGTGATCCGCCTGCCTTGGCCTCCCAAAGTGCTGGGATTACAGGCGTGAGCAACTGCGCCCAACAGAAAATTTTTTTTAAAAAATTAGCTGGACATGGTGGCTCATGCATGTGGTCCCAGCTACTCAGGAGGCTAAGGTGGGAGGATTGCTTGAGCCCAGGAGGTTGAGGCTGCAGTGAGCCATGATCGTGCCACTGCACTCCTGCCTGGGTGACAGAATGAGACCCAATCTCAAAAAAAGAAAAAAAAAGTACTGAATGATAAATAATTACAAATAGAAGCAGTTAAAATTTAGCTCTAGGAATGAGATTGACACATTTAGGCTACAATATACTAGGAACTTCCTTTAAATGAAACTAGAGTGTTCTTGCCTTTCTGAATTTAAGGTACACTGAAAGAAAAAATAATAATAACGTAACAAAATGTCTCAGTGTTTTCTATGCCAAGTAGAATCTTATGTATGTCTGTCTAGAGACATACATGCATACATTTGCCTACACATGTGAGGTAGGGGTGTGTGTGTGTATGTGTTTCAGTTCTCTAAGAGATAGACATTCCAAAGCTTGGTGGGCAATGGGGGGAGGCTTTAGACCCTGTAATATTGTTGGACTATCACTGTAAGAAGGACGCTAGCACCTGGGTCACAGTGCTAGTTGCTAGCAGAGTACCAACTAAAACTCTGGTCTCCCAACGCCCCATCCAGCACTCTCACCGCTGTACTGATATGCCTATTCTTATCTTTTTTTTTTTTTTTTTTTTTAAGTGCTGTCTGAGGAGCGTTAACATTCTTACTTTTTCATTTTTGCAATGAAGTATACAGATACTGATGGCCATTTACATCTCCTTTCTGCCCTGTTTTTGCTGTCTCTTTCTGTGTTATGTGGGTTTGCTAAAATACTGGGTGGAGCTCTGTGGAGGAGGTAGCATGATCATCTCTGAAGTAGGCTGTTTTTTTCTTTTTACCATAAACTGAATTTAGTTGGTCACAATGACTGTTCTAAATGGCTAGAAAAGGGAAAAGGCTAGCAAAACTTAGACGATTTTCTAAATTTAGATAATTTTCTAGAAGACACTTTCAAGGCAAACTAGTTTTTGCTGTCCTTTATAAGGCCGGCAGGAAGCACGTGTTGTTTCTGTTTTAAAAAGGGAGAGGAGCGGACTTGGGAATGCGGATGGGAATGCTTGAGAAATCTCACAGCAGGGCTGTGTGTGCCCTGCCGGGTCCCACTGCCCCTGGACAGAAACCCCCCTAACCCCACCCCCAGCCAAGACTTTCTGTTTCTTTATCCCCTCTTTCTGCTAGCACCCAAAACGTTGAAAGAATTCCAATGGAGAGAATATTTGCGATAATATTGGAAGATGCTCAAAATACACAGGATTAATTTACACGAAGACTCAGCGGGAACACAAGCCATCTTTTGTACATGAAGATGCACTACTGACCCGCCGTCCACAAATGTGTTTGGACAGTTATTTTCTCAGTATGGGTGATGGCTCTCCAACGAACTGCTCCTCTCCTCCTGCCTGGACACCCTTTTCTCTGTGCTCTCCTGGGTTAGAGTAAATGGATGCAAACACACATTTCCGTGCCCTGCAGCAACTTGAGACTCCTGTGAGCAAAACGCACTGACGGGCAACGTGCGTGGGTGGTGAGAAGCATCCAGCTCCCATCTGTGGAATAAAGCCACCCAAACCGTAGGGAAGAGCGCTGTCGTGTAAGGCCAGGGGATTTTCAGAAAAGAAATGTGTTCTTTCCTCTTTGATTTTCATGTTCATAAAGCTGTAGGTGCAGCTTTTTAAAATTTGATGATTTCATAACCGCTGAAGTTCATGCTTTCCTGAACTATTTAGGAAGAAAATCTACCCCTTGTATTGGATGAGATGATCTGTCCCTTCGACCTCTGGTTCAGTTCCCATTCTCCCAAGTGTTTAAAGCTGCGAGTTTTTTCATATTTTCATATTTATTTACATAATTTAAACCCCCTGTGTGCATGTACTTTAAGGAATTGTACATCTGCCTGGGCTTTGCAGAAGCTGAAAGGGAACAATCTTTTTATAACTCACATTAGAAACACAAATTACTTAACAGGGCTATGTTTTGCACATTAATCTTTAAAGGTGCAATATATTTTAAGCATTTTAACCTTATTTTAGATCTGATCAGCAGTAGAATGTTTTCAGATAAGAAGCAATGCAGCAAAAGCAAAACAATATTCAATACCCAGATGATGTGGCAAGACAGAGAATAGTATAACTTTTTGTCTTCCAAATATAACTTTTATCTTCATTTCTTGATCTGAAATTTGGTAGGAAGTGTAACAAGTATGTATCAACATATTTACTGTTTGCCATTTCAAATGTCGATAGTGAAGCTGGGACCTCTATTTATTATGGAAGACCATAGAAAACCCCATAAACATGTTCTACTTCTGTCTGTGGCCAGCAGTCCAGCAAAAATGTTCTAAAACCACATGCACTGTGTTCTGTGATGATTATAGTTTGACTGTGCTGGAAAGAGAGACTGTGAACTGCAAATGGTGATTATGACTTTGGGCAAATCATTGAACTTGTAATTATGTCTCCCAAGACCTCCTAACCCAAAATAAGAGAGTATTTTACTACAAAATATATGTTACGTCAAACTGCTTTTTACAAAATACCAGCTCTAGGGACATTTCCAAGTCATTTTCGGAGGAAGTTTGTCGAATTTCTGTTTCAGGGTGTGTCGCTCGTGTACTGGAGGGGGAGATGGTTGAGTGAGAACCGATAGGCACAACTTGGCCATAAAATGAAGTGCAAACCCACGTTTTATGTCTATAGGATTCCTCATTCTAAAGTAATTTTTACAGAAAATGGCACTCTAAGCAGCAATTCATTAAGATAAAGACACAGATACAGCCTTTAGAGTCACACTTTGTCATGAAAGAGCCTCCCTTATGTCCTGACTTGAACCTATAACATCTGCTGAACTGTCCACGTCAGGAAGACTCAAAATACATTTTGAGGCCAGTTAGGTGATTTCAGATTGAACCTGCTAACATCAGATGCTGCAGTAAGTAGTCTCCCTAGTTTTGTTCTCACAGTAGAATAATCATTTCGATTTTTAAATGTTGCTCCATGGAGACTGGTACGACGTGCTCATGCTCTGCAGTTCCATTTTAACAAATAACATAATGGATCGCTGTCAAATGAATGCCATCGCAGACATCGTGTTGGGTAACAGAAGCCACACCCTAGCAGTGCTTACTGCATGATCCATTTCCGTGAAGCTCAAGAATGAACCAAACTTACTAAAGGTGGTAGAAGTCAGAATAATGTCTTCCAGGTGGGAGGAGTTTGAGGCTATGAACTGAGCGGTGGCACAAGGGAGCCTTCTGCAGCGCCGAAAATGTTTCCTAGATCTTGACCTTGGTGCTAGTTACATGAGTGAATTCATATTTTAAAAGTTATCAAGCTGTAAATTTCAGGTTAGTATACTTTATCCATCTCCTGTGTTTTATATCTCAAAAATTCTCTTAAAAACTAAAAGATGTTTAAAAATGAAATGTTTGACAAGTTTTGTTGTGACGCTATGACCCTAGTTACTATGGGTGGTTTTATTTGTCTCTGCAGTTTTCATCTGGGAGTACCTAAATAATGCCTAACGAAATGAACTTTGGAAAAGTAATTTTAAAGTAACTGTCTACAGAGAACTGTGGATTAAACCATTCTGGCCATCTGATGAGGGTTAAAAGTATTCAGTTAGGTATATTAGCAATTTGACATTCCAAAACACGATTCTTTCCGGATCAAGCATAAAAGGCATTTGCTCTTGGAAGACCAAGAAAGAATTCATGCAGTTCCCATTAGTCTAAAAATAAATAATAAATAAATAAATGTCTGAGTCATGTATTAGATTTTGTTGGAGTTCAGTGGCTTCAAGTATAGGAAGAAAATGATTTGTGCTATGAATAATAGTTCTACCCATTGCCCATTGGACTAAATATAAGATTACTCTCAGAAAAGTGAAATTGACTGAATTCAGTTCTGCTTTGAACTACTCCAATGCAAGTGTTTCTGACTTTTGAGCCATAGTATAGAAAACTGAATAAAATAACTTTATTCATGTTGAATTGGGTTGGGGAAGGAGCGATATTTGTGACATTGGAAGCCATTGTAGAGTCTTCATTACAGTACAGATTTGAGAATCAAACACACCTGGTCTGAGTCCCAGTTCAGTTCCTTAGGAACTACTGGCTCGATACTTTCTAACACCACATTTCTGGTTGATAAAACAGGTATATAAATACCTACTGTGCTATGCTAGTGTGAAAATTAAGTGGAATGAGTTAGCACAGTTCCCAAACTGTGTGCCAAGGCACCCTGGGTCCTTGCAACAAACAAATTGGAGTAAGGGAGACAGTCTGAATATTCAAGGGAAGCCCAGCAGTACTCAGCGTCTGTCAGCCACTGGAAGAATTCATAGCTCAGCGCAGCTCACAGTTTCAACAGTATCAGCTCGTACCTCTGTAAAGCTAGGCTTTTGGTGGTTGCTCTTTGTGAAAAGCAAGTCCTACAGGAAAATTAGCGTAGAGCGTAAAATGCAGGTGGCAGTGTCCAATTTGATTTCAAAGTGTGAGAAGTCAGGCAGCACCTAACTGGCAAATATATTCCATTCATATGTCACTGGGGTTACTTAAGACAGAACATGATCTTTTCTTAAAACTCAATTTATATGTATATTGGTATTTTCAAATAGCTACTAAATTGTCAAGACATAAGTACTTAAATTATTTGGAACTAACCACTTAATAAAAGCAACTGTTAGGTATTTCTGTTGGCCTAGAGATCAACAGAGAAAAAATAGTGAATCACTAAGGGTGCCATGAGCTGAGAACATTTGAGAACGTCTCGCTTAGAACCTTGCACTTGGTAGGATATAAATGCAACCTACCCTCTTCCTCCCCTTCCCGCAATCCAGGTATTGCCTTTAATTGTAATCTCTATGATTTTATATGTTTATCGGAAAACTAGTAAGTCAAAAAGAACTAATAAATTGTGTAAGACCTTCATTAAGATGTATCCTTCCGTGTTTTCCTAACTTCTGAGATCACTAGGAAAAACAGCCATGTTCCTTGCAAGCTGGCTGGCTGGCCCTGTCTTCTTTCAGGTGAACAGCATTTGTAACTACCTCGTACCTCGGAACAAGTGTTCTCAGAGCAACATGCACGTGTTCCGTGGGTACCCATGGTTGCCTTCGGGCTAATGCGTTTTTGGAAGTGTAGATGGGTGCCAGTTTTACAAAACTCATGTGGTCCATTTCTGCTTGTAATTTATAGTTTGCCTCCTTGCCATCCTCACTTGCTCTAAGATGAACTAGTTTTATAACATTAGATTATACAGAAAAGCCAAATTTACTTGAACACCACAGCAATTTGGGAAGTAAACTTTCAGTGTGATTCTCCAAATGCTTGTGGTAAAAGTACAGGGACTTGAATCATTTTCCCATCATGAGTTTCAGTTATGGAGACCCGCCCCCTCTTTCTAACCCTCCTGCCTTGCATGCGTGTCTCTTGCAATGGAAGCTAGTGGAAAATTCCTCTCCCCTTTCACTCTGCTGCCATGAGTTTCAAAAAGCATGCCATTCAGAATTGACGTTTTCTTCTGCATGCTCGAATTTTTACTCAACAACCGGAAGGGAAAAAAATTATTTCAAGAGATATTTCTCTATTTATCAAAGGGGCACAAAGCCACAGCAGCACTTTGGACCACCGTAGAATGGCTGACTCACTTGCCTCATCAGTTGATGGGCACATGTTCCTATCAAACAGTGAGTGCCTTTGAGTGATGGTGTGTGACACACAGCACAGCAGCGCCATTTCTCAGAGCTGCAGCAACACTGGTTCACACAAGTCACTAGAGATTCCCATCTCCACTGACTCACTCAGTGGGAACAAAAGCTCCCATGCCGGTGGGAATGTGGGGCCAGGGGAGCACCGGAAGAAGGGAGCCATGGCAGAGGTTTTCCTATTGTTAGGTTTGTTTGTTTGTTTCAGTGAGTCATCTTACCCCCATTTTTTTTTTTTTTTAACCAAAACTCACTGTGGTTACTTCTCTAGTTTGGGTTATGACTCCTACAAGCCAGTTTAATTGTATCAGTGGTAGTGAATTCTTGAAAGCTTCCCTCAGTTGTAGAAGTTTAGTTTCAAATTGAAGTGGTCCAAGTGCCAGCTTAAGGTTTGTGGTTTACCGTCTTTATTGAATCCCCCGCAGCGGAAGAACCTACATTGGAGTTTTGGCTGCTCTTTGGGATTCGAATTATGAGTAGTTGGTTCCACTAGAATCTTGGCCCTCTCCTCAAGTGGCTTGAGGCACACTTTGACTTTAGGAGGCCAAAGTTAGAGCCTACATGAAGGCTTTGTCCAAAATGCCTTTCCTGCACCCCAGCATTTTCAGGTGGTGTGTATAGACCTGACAGTACTCTACTCGTGCCTGACTTCCCAGCTGTTGGTCCCCTGCCACTTAGATGCCTTTCACGGACAAGTCCATGCTAGCCTAAGAAATTTCCCGAAAATGGCAGTGTTAAACTCAGAATTGGGATTTGGATCCTCATCTCAATCATTATCCCCAGTGGTCACTAGCCCTCCTCTGGCCAGCTCGAGGAAAACGCTGGGGTTTTCATTGCAGCTTACTTGCATATCAGTGGTCCTAGTAAGCACTCAAGAGGAAAGATCAGACCAGCCAAACTTGCAAGGCAGGCTGATGAGCCAAGGTACAGAAAGTACACCTCATGGATTTTTATAATGATGGCCATAAGTCATACAAGGTGAAGCTTAATGCAATTTAGAAAGATTTGAGGCTGGGCACGGTGGCTCAAGCCTGTAATCCCGCCACTTTGGGAGGCCGAGACGGGTGGATCACAAGGTCAGGAGATCGAGACCATCCTGGCTAACCTGGTGAAACCCCGTCTCTACTAAAAAATACAAAAAAACTAGCCGGGCGAGGTGGCGGGCGCCTGTAGTCCCGGCTACTTGGGGGACTGAGGCAGGAGAATGGCGTAAACCCAGGAGACGGAGCTTGCAGTGAGCTGAGATCCGGCCACTGCACTCCAGCCTGGGCGACAGAGCAAGACTGTCTCAAAAAAAAGAAAGAAAGATTTGAAAAAAAGGAAGAAAGGCCCTCTTGCTCACAGAAGCAAGCTCTCACTGGGAAAATTGTTGTGTATAACAAGCATCTCTCTCTGATGATGCTGGAAAAATAAGGCGCTATCAGGGAGGAAGGGAAGGGTTGAAAGACCAGAGTGAGCAGCAGATAGGCACTTGGGTCCTTCCTTTTATTCCCACCCTCTTTTCCACTGGCTGTTGATAAAGTTTCATCGCTTTTTAGCTGTCTGTTGTATTTCAGTACCTCCTTGTGAACCTCTGATTATAACCTGGGGAGAATTACGTTTGACCAGTACTTAATGAACCAATCTAATCCTCAAAAGTTGGTTCTGGGCACCACGGAATAAACACCAAGACCACTCAACATATTTTCTGAAGAGTGGATTTCATTAGGAGGCAGGTTAGTCTTGGAACTCAGTCAAAGCAGCTTTAAGACAGTCCAGCTCCACAGATTTCAGAGATAACAGTACAAGAAAAATGACGCATGGGTTTGTACAGTTAAGTGTTGAAGTGTTGACTTCCATAAAAGAACACAAATGTCAATCTACAGCAGTACCATGGGTATGTAAATTGTGTTATACAGCAAAACACTGCACAGTGACGGGAAAGAACAAACTTCAACATGCACAACAGCATGGATGCATCACAGATAAAAGAGAGCAGAAAGGAGTATGCACTGATTGTTCCAATTATATGACATTCAAAACTTAGCAAAATTAACCCATGGTGGGTGACAAAGCAGAGTCGGGATTGTCCTTGAGAAGAGGGGGATATTGACGAGGAGGGACCTGAGGAAGCCACTGCAGGGCGGGAAGCCTTGTGTATCTTGAGCTGGGTGGTTATCACACAGGTGCGCACAGATATGGATGAGGAGGGGCATGGGGGAGCCATGTGCAGGGCAGGAAGTCCTCTATATCTTGAGCTGGGTGGTCATTGCACAGGTAGGCACAGATATAAAAATTTACGAAGTTGTACACTCACGATTTGTGAATTTTATTCTATGTAAGTTATATCTAAAAAAAAACAAAAAAAAAAAAAACTAGATTCCCTAAAGCAGAGACAGCAGGGCTCGAGTCTGAGCTATAGCCATGCCAGCATCTAGATCCATGAAGAGGTTGGGGTTGGCCTTGCCCAGGTGATCACTCGGGGATGGGGGCGTGCTGTGAATGGAAGATGTGCCTGCTATCAGCGCTGATTTTGCCCACCCTTTATTTCTACAACGCTGTCTTCAAAAGAATTACACTTCAATTTTATACCAACTATCGTGCCTCTTCGTGAATCCCTCCCCATCTGGAAAGCCTCGCCAAGCTGCCGCTCCATCTCCAGATTCTTCTCGCTGGCTGCCGCTAGGTGGCTGTGAAGGGTGGCAGCGTCACTGGTGCCCAGCTCAGGCCGCAGCCATGTGGATGCTGAATCCCCGGGGGCTCTGCCTCTCCCTGTGTGTGTGGGTCCTGGGAGTGAAGCAGTGTGGCGTGGGGTGGTTGCACACACCCCCAACTGCAGGGCTGCACCCAGACACGTGCGGTGACCCCGGCTCTGCAGCCACTTGTTGCCCTGGCACCAAGCCAGCCACTCAGCATCCAGCACCTCCTCACCTCTCCTCTGGGGTGAAGCGGAAACAAAAGTATGTGCCAAAATTGTTCTGCACACCGTGTCCCAGATTTTCCACATCTGTTCCCACTTGGGGTGAGGGGTGTGCTTCTGGTGTGACAGCTGTGGGCTGTGTAGGGTGGCGGGCGTTGGCGGTGAAGTCTGTTGTCCTCCTGACCCACACACGAGGGGGTGTGGATTTTATATTGACATCTTTTTAAAATCTGTTTTATTGGAAGAGGCTCTCAAAGGAAGACATTTTATCAGAGTTTTGCGGCCTGTGTACGTTCTGATACCTCTCAGAGCTCGAGCTTCTTACCCATATAGGACAAGCTGTTGTGAAATTGAGTGAGACGATGTAGCCACATGGCGTGCACCTGATAAATGCCACCACAGTGATGGTCAGCAGCGTGGTCACCACTGTCATTTCACAATCGCAGCCCAAGGCGCCCAAGGGGAAGGAGTGCCTCTCTCTGTTTTGACCTTCTCTGACTGTTGTCCTAATAAACAGTGTCCTTTCTGCAAGAAGCTGTAGACTTTTGAAACAAGCAAGTGAAGCGCTCCAAGGCCCTTGTTTTGAGAAGGGGCAAGTGCGTTAGGTAAGGGATTTCCTCAGGTGCTTACGTTCCACGGCTCCTGGGCCTCTGACTCAAAGCTGACCATCTCTGCTGATACTGACTTAGGATTTTAAATCACTTAAAATTGAGCTGGATAGAGAAAAGGTCCTACTTCAGCTGAGAGGTCTGCTTATTCATGATTTTTTTTTCTCTTTCTCATGCAGAGACTGTTTATTTTAGTGGCAGCGGTATTTGGGGGTGAAGAAGGGGAAAGGCAGAGTAGTGTGCCATCAATTCCATGCATGGCAGCTATGACGTCTTCATGGCACGGGACAGGCCAATTATGTAACCATAAACAAATTATATGTATTAAAAGTTGCCCAATTAAAGGTAAAAGCATGTATGGATTTATTGTTTTTGTTATTACCTAGAAGGGAGCCATGCTGTATTTGAAAACTATGCACAATTTCACATCACAAAATAACCAGTTGTTATTTGAGGGGCTGGTGTTCTGATTAGTCTTAATTTTTTAACTCATAACATTTTTGTCCCAATCATCAACACTGTTAAGAACAGGTCACTGGTACAGTTAAGTTAAAAATGATTGAGGTCAGGAATTCCTGTCATTAACAATTTTTTGTATTAAAGTTTGAAAAGTTTAAGGAAATTTAAGAACCTATTCCTTAATAGTTAAAAAATAAGGAATTTCATATATGCCAAATGTTAAGCATAGATAATTAGCTTGTGGTTGGAATTTGATGGTTTTATGTTATTCAGCAAAATACAATAACGTACTTTCTCAGGCAGCATTTTTACACCAACATTTCCCATTAAGACCAGTTTGTTTAGGGAATTTTTAAGCTACATCTGTATGTAATAATTTTTTGAGATTCCAAAGACTACACAGTCTAATAAAACTCTAATCCTTCAACTATCTTCAGACTAATGTTTGTAATTATCCAGTAGATGACCAAGAATTGATATCATCTGTTGATTCCAGAAATCATGGCAGAGAAAATGCTGTCAGGAACCCAAAGAAAATCAGAGGAAATGGTACCTTTAGAAATTCTGAATCTTTTCTATTAAGATATGTGGCTTGACTGCTTAACCCCCAAATGCCTGCTTAGAAGGTAGTTTGGGGCTATATTGTAATAATCATTTAGTTCCTGCCTTCTTCTGCCATAGAAACAACATGCAGAAGCAGCATTGCTTACGACACACACTGAACCTGAAGGGATGAATTACACGTGATGATGGAATGTGGCCATATTAACGCAGTCACAGCAGTGTTACCCAATGGACAGTACTGGAGCGGTTTCCACAGAGGCATTCATGCGATATGCAGAATACAGACATTTTACACAAACACTTACGATGGTCCTTTTCAGTGTTGAAAAGGAATTCATTATCTTTCAGAGTAAACATGTGCTTTGAGGTATATAACTCGGAGGTATAGAAGTTAGATCATTTACCCCAATGAGTGTGACTGGAATTAGAACCTTTAACTAATGTGAGATGTAGTATAGATCTTGATAAGTGTCTTTCTGGTGTTCCTGTTAAAATTCATTCTAATTATAGTTCCTGCAATTGTGTAGCATCGTACAGTTTCCAACACCCTTTGCTATCCATCATCTTATTTGAAACACATAATAATCTTACAAGTTCACTGATGTAGGTAACAAAACTGGTACCGTTTCTGAAGATACACAGTGATTGTTTCAGCCAGTTAATTAAGGCAAGAGATCACTAAACAATCATTCTACAGTTATTCCTACTTTTTTTTTTTTTAAAGTCACTTATTAAGTGAAAGAAGCCAATCTGAAAAGGCTATATATTTTATGATTCCAACTCTATGACCTTCTGGAAAAGGGAAAACTGAAGATAGTAAAAGGATCAGGGGTTTCCAGGGTTAAGGGGAAGAAAGGCTGTGCAGGCAGAGCACACAGGACTCTTAGGGCAGTGAAGCTGCTCTGTGTGATTCTTCAGTGGTGGATCCATGGCTTCATACATTTGTCCAAACCCACAGAATGTACAGCATGTCAACTGCGGGCTCTGGGTGATAATGATGTGTCAATGTAGATTCATCAGTTTTAACAAATGCACCACTCTGGTGCAGGATGTGGATCGTAGGGGAGGTGACTGTGTGTGTGCCACGGAGGGGGGCTGTCGGAACTCTCTGTACTTTTCTCTCAATGTTGTTGTGAATCTAAAACTGCTCTAAAAAAAAGTAGTCTTTTAAAAAATCATTTACTACATATGAAAAGGAACAAGTAAAGCAACAACAACAAAATGTTATTCTGTAGTTTCAGATTGCACCAGTAAACCTAGCCAGCCCTCACTAGGGTCTTCTGACGGTTATATAGTTAAAAGTACACCAGCACCCCTGAGAGTAACTTCAGAGGCACGCTGGTCTAATGGTAATGGTGTCGACTTCACACGTCAACAATTTTTTTTAAAAGTAGATTTTCTTGAATCTGATCATGTCCAAGATACCTCTTCTTTTGGTATAGAATGCCTTTATTCAAACTACAGGAGAACGTGAACATATCCCTTTGCTGTAGTTTGGCTAAATTCCTGAGGCTGGCTTGGGCCAGAAACAAAATCCCCTGAAATGGTCTCTTTTTTTTTTTTTTTTTTACCCTCTCCCTTTTTCCTTCTGGTTGGTGGTCTTGGGGCCTCCAAGGCCCCTCAGGCAGAGGAGAACTGGCAGTTTCCCCATTCATTTTTGGCACTTCTTGAACGGAAAAGCGAACGTCAGACGGTCCTTATAAAGTCCCACGTGATTCAGCCACCCATACCGAGGGTGGCCCTGGCCGTGGATTTACACATAAGGCAACTTCATGGCGTATTTTCCCCTTTGGCTGTTGAATGTAACTACCAAGATATGCGTTGGGCAGACAAAATAGAAATCTTCCGTGTGTAGCATGTCCAGTTGGATACTGTTCGTGACATAGAGACGAGCCCACAACTCGGGTTTAACCTTCATTCTTGAAATTTGCCAGAACAAAATTTTCATAATGAAGGTGCTAATGTATCTTCTGAAATACTGAGTACTTCAGACAGGGAGATGTGGGTGGTATCTAGTAGCCTTGTGATAAGACCCGTATTAGACTAATAGGAGTCTTATCCCCAGATTAAGCCACCTGGACAGTCCACCTCCAGTCAACAAGAGTGTTAACATGGGAGTAAGTGTGACAAATGCCCAGTTGGTCTGGACTAAATGTGACAAAATTGAGAAACAGATCCTACAAGAGCTGGATTTTAAAAAGAGAGGAAAAAAAAAAATGGAAAGGCTAGCTGCTTGCTTCTTTTTAAGACTTTGTTCATGTTCTCTCCCCCAAAAGCCAATTATGATTATAATTAATCAGCCCACAGAAAATGATTCCTTCTCTATGAGATGTCATCAACATGATAAAATAATCCATTTCCCAAGACTTGTATATCTTAGTGTCTCATCTCTTTAAAAAGCTCCATTGTCCATAAAAATTATAAAATTACATATTTTTTAATGACAGGTAATTTTTAATGTATATTTTTAATTTGGTCGTTGGTTTTAAAAATGTTAAAATATTAAATATCAACTGTGAATATTTTGTGGTGGTAAGTTGTCAGGTTAATGCAAAGATTCCAAAAATAATTCACAGACATGTGAAAGGTTGCTCAGAGGGAGAACCAGTCTGATTTTGGAGAAAGTAATCACCATCAGAGGAGCCCTCCGGGGGAGCGGGAGAGCCCACGGGTTTCAGTGAGGTTCTAGATGAATTGCAAAGAGAGGTTTTAGCTGGTTGCAGGAGGGGCTCTGGTAAAAGGATTAGGTCCAGTTCTCAGGAGTTTTTTAATAGGTTTCACATCTTTTGTCAACTGATGCAAGGAAGGATTAGGACAGAAAAGAAAGGTGATTTCATGGAGAAATATCTAATTAAAATATTAAAGACAGTCGGCTGGCATACCTGACCTACAGTCCCGGCGGTGGTAGGCAGAGTTCCTTTCCCTGTTTTTAAACCACACATAAAACAGTCATTTTAATCCCAACAAATGGTTCAAACTGTTATTCTAAACCACTGCCCATGATTTTTTTTTTTTTACTGTTTTTATTTACATCAAATCATTCAACTTCACATAATTTTCTTTTTAAGCATTAACATAATGCAAGTGCCAGGCCGTTTTTGGTGATCCCATCTGTAGAAGGTTAGATGGACAATAACACTCAAATAGTTTTTAAACTCTAATAGTGGGAAGGCAAGGCCACATGGAACTTCCCTGAGACTGAATTTCATTGGCCTGCCTTTCAAGTGGTGTACTGTGAAATCCAGCATTTCACCCCGTCAACTTCCAGAACAGGGCTGTAACTAGATGTATGGTTTGTAAGAATATCCATGTATACTTCCCCTTGTTTATAACAACTTGTGGGGGGGGGGGGGCTGTCCTTTTTTTTTTTTTTTTTTTTTTTTTTTTTTTTTTTTTTGAGACAGGATCTCACTGTGTCACCCAGGCTGGAGAACAATGGTGCCATCCTGGCTCACTGCAGCCTCCATCTTCTCAGTTCAAATGATCCTCCCACCTCACCCTCCTGAGTAGCTGGGACTACAGGTGTTACCACCACGCCTGGGTTATTTTTGTATTTTTTGGTAGAGACGGGGTTTCATCATGTTGGCCAGGCTGGTTTTGAACTCCTGAGCTCAAGCGATCCACCTGCTTCAGGCTCCCAAAGTGCTGGAATTACAGGCATGAGCCACTGCACCCAGCCACCTAAATTTGTTTTTAGTCTTCTGAACTATTAAATAGTTGTACCAATTAAACCAATTGCACCAATTCTACTACAAGGTGGAATTTCTTATCATTCCTTTACAAACAGGATATTCCCAGTTGCTTGTTTTTGCTTGTTTTCTTAGCAGCTTCAGCACCATCCTCACATAGAAGGGCTGGTGTCTCACCTTTCTAGGGGTGAGAACAAAGCTGTGCTCTCAGCAACTGGAATCTGTCAAGTCTTCTGTGGGGACTTGGTATTTCAGGTCCTGATGCTGGCCTAGGAGTGCCCTGCACTTGTCTAAAGATCGGAGTCCCAGTGGGTGAGAATTGCTGCCAAGACTAACCAGGGGTGTCAACCAGTTACTTAACTTCTCAGGCTCACTTTTTTTTTTTATTTTTAATAAAAACAAATTATTGAAGAGGTAATTTTAATAAGTACTATATAATAAGTACTATAGCATATACAGTGTTTACATATAGGCATTAAATATTAAGAATGTTTATTTCAGAATCATATAATTATACCTAATATTTACTTTTTGTCAGTCTTTGTATATTCTCCATTTTTTGCAATATCCATATATTACTTAGGTAATAGGAATAGCAACCATTCAGAAATAGTTCTCATTGATTTTCCTTTTATAAAAGGGTTTCCATGTAGTGACCAAGGACTTAACATCATTCCCACCCCACAGTCCCGCCCATGCCTGACTCCCTTTGCGCTGTGTTTAATTTCTCATTTCATTCATTTACCCTTCTGTGCAGCACATACCAGCTGCTGCTACACTACTGACCAAAAGCATAGGCATTGTCTTTTTTTTTTTTTTTAAAAGAGACAGGGTCTCACTCTGTTGCCCAGGCTGCTGTGCAATGGCACCATCATAGTTCACTGCAACCTTGACTTCCTGGGCTCAGGCCATCCTCCCACCTCAGCCTCCCAAGTAGCTGGAACCACAGCTGCGTGCCATGGTAGAGATGGGGTCTCACTCTGTTGACCAGGCTGGCCTTGAACTCCTGGCCTCAAAGTGTCCTCCCATCTCGGCCTCTCAAAGCTCTAGGATTACAGGTGTGAGCCACTGTGCCTGGCTTTAGGCATTTTCTTCCCCCCCTGACTTCTTCCAGGCACCTAGAACCAACACTGCGTGGACACATGTAGGTCCTCGATAAATATTTTTTGAACAAATAAACAAACTTTCATGGCTCCTGCCCCGAACTTGAAACCCCCCTACGAGGGGTGGGCGGGGTCGTGTGGTGTTCACTCACTTACGCGAATGAACTGAGAAATAACGCACTTCTGCCCAAATTCATACTCATTCACGCTCCTCCTCTCAGCAGTTTTCTGCAGTCTTCCCAGCCCCATGGAAAAGTCTGCTTTTGTCAGAGGGGGGGATATGCGTGCTTTCCCGTATTTACTTTACCGCTGGGCAATCCATACAAGGCAGCTAAACTGCAGAGGGCACTGGTGTTAGCATGCCCCGTGTTTATAAGGGACTTAAAAAAATATACAGGCTTGCATCCACCATACCTACCATACTTGCGTGCTAGAGATATTCCCGGGGCAAAATGAGGTGATGTGTGGACAGTGCTTTAAGGTGATTCAGAACTACCCTGTTAGGATCACTACCTTAGTGATGAATGGTGCGGCTGCAAAGTTGAGTGGCTGTCTTTATATCAGAATGATTCTAGAATAATTTAGGAGAAAATTCTCATTGTTAGGTTCCTTCAAGCCCAAGGAGGCTATAGCGCAAAGAGAATAGGTGTTGGCTGTCTAGATGGGCGCTGTTTAATTAGAGTCGGCCGTATCAGTTGCCAAATGAAGCCAATCTTACAGGATTATCCTGTAGAACAAATATATATTTTGCATATTTAATATGATATGTGTATGTGTGTAAACACACACACACACACACATACATATATACAGGGAGAGAGAGAATGGTTTGCCTGCTGACTTGCCATTAAGTACCGTAAACATCCTGCAAATTGTGAACAGCTAATTGGAAAACAGTCTGTCCGTGTTCATGATTCATTGTATGCATCCTCTTGATCTCAACTCAGGAAATCCACAAAGCTGTCCAGGCCCTGCTGTCATTTTGTGGCCAGATATGGAGAGATCTAAACCACCTCCTTTCTTCCCTGTCAAAACAGTTGTGCCACATCCTCCCTCTCTTCCTCATCTTGACTGACTCCCTCACAGGTGGTGTGTCTGTCTCTCCTGCCCCTGCCCCCACACACACCTTTATTTCTTTACCTCAATCTTTCAGATTTGCTCTTTGCTCCTAAATACAATCTTCCTTCCAACCTCTTGTCATGTCATTTGTGGGCCAGGAAGGATCCTGATTATGCTACAATGCCACTGTACGTGTTTTAAAAAGAAGGAAAGCTGTACATTTGATACTAAATTTGGCATTTTAAATAAAGGGCTGGTAAAAGAAATCTCTGAGTGCTAATCCCCAAGAAAGGGATGGAAGACGGGGGAAGGAGAATCTGCTTCCTATTTCCACCATTTCAATAGCCTGACATTTTTTTTACCTTGCCCATATCTTTCATAATATTTTTGTTTTATTTTTTAAATTACTCCCATGATGGTAGAGTTGATTTGAACTCTTGTTTTTCCATTTTAAATATACAAAATTTCAGTTATTTTATGGATTAAAATAAGCACCATGGACCATCCTGAGCATCTGATCACCACTGATAAGACAATTATCCTTCTCAAGTTCCGTGTACACTTGTAGATTACAGATACACTTGTGGATTACAACCTGTTTACAACTGTAAAGAGCCAAATTGACTAAAATCAGAAAAATTTCAGACTTCAGTATTGAGACTATATGGATTATCTGGTGTCTCAGTAGAAGGTAAGATTATGGAAATCCATTTCCTAGTTCTAGACTCTGCAAGCAAATAGTATGATATCTGACTAGTTAATCCAGTATCTCAGACAACGCCATATAGTAAACAAAGACTACTTGACCACAGAAAACAAATGATATATGTATAATATATAATCCACATAGAGTAAACATGTATTATATTTTATATATTTTATATACTGTAGAGGCATGTATTGTACTACACATATACATATTGCATAAGAGATATAGTAAACTATATTTGTATTTTCCAAAATTAAGTATATCGCACTTCCCCTACCATAGTGAAACTGTCTCTTCTCCATTCCTTACTGCATTCCTTACTATAGAGTAATACTAACACTGAGCACAGTCATATTTCACCACTCAGGATGGAGCCAGCCGGTACAGTAATGGTTCTTGTCCTCCACTATCACAAGAGACCAGTGGCTGTGAATGGGATGGGATTTTTTTCTTTCCTCTAATGAACCAAGCCCTGGGTTTTATTGTTGTTGTTTTAATATACAGCTAATGAGTGTTTTGTAGCCACACACGACAACACACACACACACACACACACAGTCCCTAGCAAGGGCAGGGTGGGACTGGCGGGCTGGGTTCCTCTACGAGCCTCTCACCATCCATTTCTCCCAGTGACAGCAGCTATGTTTGAAGAGCATAACTGCATGGTTTCCTATGCATTGATTCATGAGTAGTAGCTATCACATCTTATTAAAAAGATACACTGTTATTACTTTTAAAGAAAGAAAAGGATTGCAATTCACATTTACAGTTTCCAGCCTGTTCTTATGTCGTTTAAAAAACAAACAAACACACAAACAAAAAAGATGGCAGAGGAAATGTTTGCATCCGTAGTAGGCATCAAGTTTATTTTTCAAATCATTCTGTTTTAAAGTGTTCATAGACTTGCAGTTGTTTATAGGTATGAGGCACTCATCAGTGTGAAATAGTTATTTCCTTTCCATATTTCCTCTTATCAGGAAAAAAAAATCCCTTTGTTCTTACAATCGGTTTTGCTAAATTATTTGTGAGTTTTTATAAAGTGTGTTTAATATCACCAGGGCAGAGGTTCAGACTAGTTGCAGGATTAGCAAGAGGGACGTAGCATGAGTAGTCTTTGGTCCATTGCAGTGTGTTTCATGTGCTAGCGATCATGAATTTATCTTATCCTTGTTTAACTACTACACAGCGAGTGAGCTGTCCTGTATTGTTCCATTCATATTCCTCTGAGTTCATTCAGAAGCCTGACACTTCCTTTGCCGGACAGATAAAAGGGGCAGCGTGGGACCTTTCGGTGATGTGAAACCTGCTTTCTTAGTCGAAGCTCCCTAGGCTATGCTGACCACTCAGAGGTTGAACTACTATTTATTTGCCCTAAAATGAACCAGAAACTTGGTCTTAATTTCCTTCCTGACAAGTGTTTTAATTTCCTAAAAGTGTACAGATTTTGTAGTGGGTTGTTTTTCAATCTTTCATTTTTAGTGCTGATCCAGGAGAGAAAGGAGATATGGAAACTTTTTTTTTCCCCAAAAAATAGCTCAAAAGAAAATATGTAAAACCATGAAAAACACAGAATTGTGCTGCTGCTTTCTGTGCTAATCAAATCAGTGGGTGTTAGGTTGTAATGGTGACCCTTTAACTGTGTGGCTTATCTATCATTCCATTTTATATTATTTTCTTCCTCATGAGAAAATCAGTGTTTATTATCACAGGTGACAAAACACAGGAGATACACAAACAGAGAGGTTACATTTAATCACTTTAAGTGGGTTTCATCTTTGCTTTTTTGTTTTCATTCCCAAGCCAGAAGCCTGTAAACCAAGCGAGAGTGCAAATTGCCTTTCTCAGGTGCACATCGCTGAGATAGGCTGGGAGAACAGGTGTGGAGCTCATGCAAAGATAAACATTAAGTCATTCTTGGTGAAACGATATTTAGCTAGACAGCTGAAGACGGACTTTTGAAATAGCATTGTGATACTGCTGTTCAAATATTGACTAAGTGAACCTGGAAAGGAAGAAATTTTGGTCGCCTAACATAGAATTCCTTGTCTTTTTCTGTCTTTATCTCAAAGACCCAACAGAAGGGGTAGTTTACCTAAGAAAGAAATATGAGCTTTGCTTATGGAGTTTCAGGTATACCTAACGTAGGCTTAATTAAGCAAATACAATTTAGCAGCCTTGCATTTAGCAAAGCACTCTTTTATGTTTCCTGGCCATTTCTTCTAGGAGATGACTTGCCCGTCGGGCAGATTAGAATATTTACTGCAATGCGTCTTTCATCCCTCACTGTGACTCTGTAACCACGGTAGATGTGGGAAAGTCATTAAACATCAGCATGAAGATTTACAAAGAAATAGGAAGTTCAAGTTAAGCAGATATTTAGGATATAGTTTGCCTTCCACATATGTCAACCTGTGTTGCTGCATACTTTTTAAGCTTAGCGTAATTATTTACACAGCTACGAATTTTAGAAGATGTTTAAAAGCGCACCACAGTGACCTGGGAAAGGAGGGAAACTTACTGGAGCACTGAGCCAGGAGCTTAAAAAGACATTGCTAGTGAGTTTCATATTACATGAAATCTGTATTTGATAGGTCATTTTGGTAAGTTTTTGTTTTCAATGACTCCTCTTTACACAGTAACCAGTGGTGCTGGGAACATTCATTCACATTGATTCGTTTAAGCTCATGACTCAAATAATAACTTAGTTGTTTTCTCTCTGAAGGTAGGGGAGGTAATGAGAAGCACAGATTAGGCTCCAAAATCCGTTCCGAGATTCAGATAAGGTGTCCTAACAAAAGGCTTATGGTGAAATGAAAGAGTGAGAAAATAATTGTGCTTTTCTAGGGTAACGTGTCAAATGAGGCTTACCAACTTTTAAAAGACTATATACCTTTAGATAATCACATTCCCTGCCATGTAAACATTGTGATGTAATGGCATCATCATGCTACTTAACAACGTATGCATTTTGTTTAAACTTCCTTTAGAATACATATAGTCCATATAAAGAAAATTCCAGGGTCTTTTTGGGTTTTATATAAATAGCTCCCATGTTTACATGTAAAAAAAATTATTTGTGAAAGAAAAACAGAGCTTTCAATATCCTATTTTGGTTACATCTCCATAAAAAGTCTAGGAAACAGTGGGATCATCTGTGAAACAGTGGAATCACCCCAAGAACAAACTGTCAGATAGATTGTCCTGTCATGGCATGACTTGAACATAACCGTCCCACGTGGGGACGCATGCCGCGCTGGTTGCTGGAACTGACGGGGGCTGCAGTGCTGAATACCTTTGGGACGCTTGGGAAATGTGCCCCTGTTTACAGATGGCAAAAGCCCTTAGCAGTAGGGCCCTGAGATTCTGAGAAACACAAGGTCTGCTTTATTTAATTTCCTCTCGTTTACCAAGAGTCACAACCTATTTTAGTAAATAAATTCAGGAAATTGGTAAAGCACTTTACTCCATCCGTTATGCCTCGGTCATCAGCATGCTTGTCACGGTCTTCCTGGCTCGCGGGCTGCTGTGGCTCACAGCCTTCCCTCACTTGCCTGCAACCAGCTGAGAACCTCCGTGGTGATGGGTGTTACTGAGCTTAAACGATGTAAACAAACAAAACGGCACACAAGTTGTGCAGAGAAGTGTATTTCCTCTACCTTGTTAGTAGAGATTTCTAACTTTAGAGATTTTCTGTATTGACTCTGGCATTCTTTCCAAATAATTATTTTCACCCCGGGGACGACCCACACACCCTGGGATAGAATAAAAGAAATGATCTTTCATTTGAGGGTACCAGCAACCCGCTCTCCAGCACTAATCCTCTTTATCCTTCTTCTTCTTTTTTTTTTGTTGTTAAAACCTGAGCTGCTGCCAAGCTGATCTTAATAGCATGGATTGTTCACAAAGACAGATGGATTTTTTTCCTACCTTCATTAGCCACTGAGTGTTGTTTTCCATGATGTTCTCCAGCACTTGCAGCCTCTGCACCGAGTCATCGTATTCTAGCGGCGCGTCCCTCTGCACAGCATTGGACACGTAGGGGCTGGAGGAAGAGCGGCAGTTGTCCATCTCTGGCAGGAGGAAAGTGTAGCTGCAGGACCCATGCTGGACCTGATACTGCTTCTTTCCTATGCTGTCCATGCTCTTCCGAAAGTTGTTATAGGCTGCGGCCAAGACAAGATCACAGCTCAGGGTAAAGAAAACAATCTGCCACATTCTTTCTTCAGTAATAAGCCAGCAGCTTAGCAAACTTGAAGGCACACACAGGTCCAGAGTCCCGAGCTGCTGCCGTCTAAAACGCAGGGCTCCTACGCTGCCGTGGCCGGGTCCGTCAATGAAAGTCTTCTCTTTCCTCTTTTTCCAGTAGCAAACTTGGTTTTTAGTGCTGTGTTCTCTCCAGGCATGCAGTAAACTGTCAGATTGCAGTGGGAAGAACAGTCCTGCTCACTTGGGAGGGCTGTGTCAGCTTTTACAGAGCAGCTTTCACGGTCCTTTGTTCCTCTCTCCCCAGATCCTACAGTGTCAGTATCCGAATCAATCACTTTCCTTTCCTTATATGATAAGTTGATAAGAGCAGCCAGACATGTGTAGTGGGCTGCTCCGCCCTCCTGGCTTATCCGTTATCTTCCTGTAGGGGGTCACTAGCCAGGCAACAGGAAAAATCAGAGCAGAATGCCTGCCGTCCAACCAGGACCCATGCCGCAGAAACCCTCTGGGAAAAACCGATCCGTCACAGGACCCCTGGGCATTTCCTAGGCACCACCCCAATTAAGTATTTCCTAGAGAGAGCAGTTGATCTCTTTTGTCTGAAACTGATTTTGCCGTGCTAAACTGGCAAAATATCTGAGGTAATAACTTTAATGTTAAAGTACAATGAAAGTTCCTGTTTTTTCCTTTAGGAATAAAAATACTACAAATAGGTCAGGACTTCGGTTTATTTTTGTTATTACAAATAAAGAGGAAGAAGTTTGGCTCCTGTAAACGTGTGCCTTTTCAGAGGGAAAAATAGATTCATTGATATTAGTTGATTCTTGAAACACTAGCCAAGTTAGAAAAGATTTTCATTTCAAAACAGTTGGATAGGGAGATCTTCTGTTATTAAGTCACGTTAGAAACATCAGTTTCTAAGCTCTGACCTTTATTCTTTTAAAAAAATCCACTTGGATATTCACACTAACAATGCACTGTACTGATTAAGTTCATTGCATTACAATAGAGAAATTAGAATTTAAGTGTGTGTGTAGAAAGAAGAACACAAACTTTTTTTTTTTTTGAGATGGAGTCTTGCTCTGTCACCCAGGCTAGAGTGCAGTGGGGCAATTTCGGCTCACGGCAACCTCTGCCTCCCGGGTTCAAGTGATTCTCTTGCCTCAGGGTCCTGAGCAGCTGGGATTACAGGCGCACGCCACCACGCCCAGCTAATTTTTATATTTTTAGTAGAGTCCGGGTTTCACCGTGGTAGTCAGGCTGGTCTCAAACTCCTGACCTTGTGATCGACTCGCCCCTGGCCTCCCAAAGTGCTGGGATTGCAGGCGTGAGCCACCGTGCCCAGCCCACAAACTTCTTTATTGTGTCAGGATTTGTTGACATCTCAGCATTTTGTAACACATTATCAATTACATTAGTCTCCCTTGGTATTAGACTCAGACAAGTCACTTCCCTATTTTAATTAAGCTCTAATGTCCTCATCTGTGCAATTCAAGGGGTGCACTCACAGGATTTTTCAACTTCAATCCTATGGCTCTGTAAATCCTACGAGTCAGTTCCTTTAACAACTAAAACTTAATACTTCAGAGATTAATGATATGTTAACTCACCAGCCCAAGTGTACATAGGGAAAAAGCCCCTTGCCTTTGCTGTGGTTTGTTTATCTCTCAAGATACAAGGTTTATTATTCCCAGTGAGCGCTGAATACCTGGTACCCTGACTTAACAGACCACGTCTACCCATAAAAGATCTTTATTTTTCACTAAGTTCTAACCGAAAGACAGCCTTTCCTTTATCTGTGAATAGTTAACGAACAGCAGTGTGAATATCTGTGACTTTCTCATCCTCAGAAATCAGCTATTTTTATTCGCTGTCACAATACTCTGAAATACGTTTTTATTAAACCCACCCCTAGATCTTGCTACTGCACATTTGAATAAAGTAGCATGTGTCTTCTTTTGAGAAGGTGTTTATAGGCTTCACCAGACAACCACAGGGTTCTGTTGCACAGAAAAGCTGGGAGACGCTCTCTGGAAGGATTCCATTAGCAGAAGTGGTCCTATGATTCCACCAAGGTTCTGGACATGGTTTCCACTAAGGGAACCCATGAAAGACGCTATACCCATCCGGACAGTGCTCCGTCGAATAAAGCATATAGGTCTTAAAGATGAGACCTGTGTTAGAACCCTGCTTCTGTGTGACTCCAGCAAATGCTTCAATTCTCGAAGCCTCGGTCTCCCTACTCATAAAATGGAGATCATTTTTTCTCTGTAGGGTTTTTAGGATTAAGATATAATTGTGTGTTTAGAAATATTCGTTCCTTTTCTTTACAGGCATGTTCTATTAGATGGGAATCAGTTCTTCTACCATCAAATAGTGTAACTGTGCTATTCTCTGAATGTGAGGCAGTGCCATAGGGTGCAATTTTTTTATTTCCTGTTTGAAAAAGTGTATTATAAGGTATTAATATCACATATGTGGTTTTAACTTTTTTTACGATTATTTTTTGTAGAGACAAGGTCTCACTGTCGTTGCCCAGGCTGGTCTTGAACTCCTGGCATCCAGTGATCCTCTTGCTTTGGCCTCCCAAAGTGCTCGGATCACAGGTGTGAGCCACTGCACCTGGCCGGCATATGTGGTTTTAAAAGTCATTCAGTTGTCTTCCAGGCAAATAGGGTAGTTTAAAAGGAACAATAGAAAGTGGGCACACCACAGTACTTTTTGTCTGCCAGCCTTGTGTCAGACACCACGCTATGCACTGGGGATAGAGATGAAGGCAACTGGGTATCTGACCTAAAGAAGCTAATAGTGTATGGAGAGGGAGAGACCCATGTACAAATTGGATGTGATAAGAGAGAGCAGTCAGAGCACACAGGAAGACAATGATGCTTCTGGGCAGATAACATGCTGTGCGCAGCTGGCATGGACTCCGTCCTTTTCAAATCCCCTCAAGTTCCGAACATGGGAGGAACAGCTCTTTGGAGATTCCTAAATGGAAATTATCCAAACTAGAGAGTCAGGGGAAGCTCTATCAGACCTGGAGTTGGCAAACTCTGTAAACTATCAGATGGTAATAATGTTCAGCTTTGCAGGCTATACGGCCACCGTCGCCACCACCCAAAGCTGATGTGGTGCAAAGCAGCTATGGACAGCCTAACTGAATGAGCATGCTGGGCTCCAGTAAAGCTTTATTCGTGGTACTGAAATTTGAATTTCTTTTAATTTTCACATCATGAAATATTCTCTGTATTTTCTCCAATCATTTAAAAGTTTAAAAAACATTCTTAGCTCATAGGCTGTTAGAAATCAGGCCTGGACTGGAGCTTGCTGGCCTCCGAGAGCCTAGGTGGTCTGTGGGGGTAGGAGGTGCTGGGCAAGGCCGTCCACAGTGCACGCGGTGTGGTGACCATGTGTGGTTGGCAGGGCCATCGGCAGTACACACAGTGCAGCCACCACCGTGTGTGATCAGCAAGGCCATCCATGGTCTACACAGTGCAATAACCATGTGTGTGGTCAGCAAGGCCATCCACGGTTTACACAGTGCAATAACCATGTGTGGTGAGCAAGGCCATCCACGGTCTATACAGTGCAATAACCATGTGTGGTGAGCAAGGCCATCCACGGTCTACACAGTGCAATAACCATGTGTGGTGAGCAAGGCCATCCACGGTCTACACTGTGCAATAACCATGTGTGGTGAGCAAGGCCATTGACACTATGCCGTGCAGCAACCGTGTGTGGTCAGCAAGGCCATGGATAGTGCACGCAGTACAGTGACCATGTGTAATCAGCAAGGCCATAGATAGTGCATGCAGTGTGATGACCATGTGTGGTTGGCATGGCTGGCGACAGTGCACACAGTGTGGTGACCATGTGTGGTTGGAAAGGCCATGGATAGTGCACGCAGTGTGGTGACCATGTGTGGTTGGAAAGTGCACACGGCGTGGTGACCGTGTGTGATCAGCAAGGCCACGGATAGTGCACACGGCGTGGTGACCGTGTGTGATCGGCAAGGCCACGGATAGTACACACGGTGTGGTGACCATGTGTGATCGGCAAGGCCACGGATAGTGCACACGGTGTGGTGACCATGTGGGATTGGCAAGGCCACGGATAGTGCACACGGTGTGGTGACCATGTGGGATTGGCAAGGCCATGGATAGTGCACACGATGTGGTGACCATGTGTGATCGGCAAGGCCATGGATAGTGCACAGAGTGTGGTGACCACCGTGTGAACAGGGGAGAGCTGCTGCCTCGGCTCAGCCTTCTGTGTGACTGCTTACAGGGGCTTACTAAAGGGATAGAATAGGTGCCCAGAGAAAGTGCCACATTGAAGTGAATCAGGGATGCCAGGTAGGGAGAGGGGCCAGGAAGTGGCCTGGGGAGCTCAGAGCTGTGGCCCCTAGGGAAGTGGAGACAGGGTCCATCAGGCCACTGACCAGGAAGCCTGGGGGAGGCAAGGGGAGGCCCTTGAAGGCATTAGGTGTAGAGCCTGGAGCTGTGGGTATCCAGTAACACCGCCATGCAGCCTGGGGGTCTGAGGCCACCCATCTGGGACCCCTTCACTCTCAATGAGGCTTGGCTGGGGGATCTCAGAACTCCAGAGAAAATCTTGGGTGTTCCTCCCTGCCGTACTTCAGGCAAGAGGCCGGTGAGACTGTCAGACGAGAAACATTGTCGCAGGTTCCCAAAAGCCACCTGCCTACCCACCCAATTTTTTCCCGTAATAGTTCTGCTGAACAGCTGTGCATAGTGCGATTTATTTCCTTAATCCTGTTTGGTTTCTCCCCCATATTGTGTGTCATCAACTGACATTTCAGAGGTTCCCATGTGTTCTCTGTGGAACCGTCTCAAGTTCTTATTACCCTGGTTGACGACACCAGAAAAACCACAGCTACCTACTCCCAGAAAGAGGCCAATGTTACAAAGAACCTCGTGGCCAGCCCTTTTGGCTCAGTTTGCCCAGTTGGAGGCCCTAAGGCACAAACAAGAAAAGCCAAAGGGCCTCCTGAGGACCGTGGAAGTGGGTGGTGCGTGGACCCATCACTGGCTGAATGTGGAATAGGACTCATGACAGCCAAACCATCCCAGGTTCCCCCAGAGCGATCCATGCAGCTCTCATAAGCAACCAGAAACCAAAAACAGATGCTAAGTCAGCACAAAGTGGGGCAGCCCCCAAGCTATGGGTGGCCAAACAGAATTTCCAAGTGGGCCCCCGTGACCCCTGCTGTTGTCCAGCAGGCCAGTTTAATACTCAGCATTTATCCAAATCAAGGGATGGAAATGGGGCCACCAGCCTGACCCAGGCCCGGGGTCGTTTTGCCTTTCCAACCGGTACAGTCCCAGCAATGCATTGGCCAGCATGCAATTTGAAAAAGCCCTGCTGAGCTGAAAAACACATGGAAAGGGCTCAGACATACTTAAAGGCACATTGCTGCCCTGCATTTATAGGGCAGTTTGTTCTGACATGGTTTTCCATCAGGCCTGGGCAACCCCTCCTGAGACTGTCTCCCATCCTCAGCGTGGCCTGGCCGGCTACAGGCTGCTTTCCTCCCACCGCCACTGCCTGCAGGCCTGGGAGGCGGTGACTGCTGCAGGCTTATTTGGGCAGCCTGGCCTTAATTTTTGGAAAGTGCCTTGTTGATGTATGAGGAACTTCCAGGGCTGAAATAGTTTAAAAAATGAAGCTGGGACACTATGTTTTGATTTTAGCCATTTGCAGACAGAGGGGCACACTCGGGACTCTTGGGCGCCTGGCACACTAAGCTGGGAGGGACTTTGGAGACGTCTTGGCCATCTAAATCAGTCAACATGTTTATATACACAACTTAATGTTCGGTATACAGGGAAAACCATTAGAAGGTTTGCTGCACATAAAACTGTTGTTAAAGTTATTTTTATTACTTCCCCCCACAAATTGTATGCAATAATTAATAAGAACTAAAGTCACAACTGGCACAACACCTGCCCCCCTGCCAAAAAAAAAAAAAAAAAAATCTGCTTTCTGAAAGCAGGCTCCCTATAGAGTGATTTCTTTATATGCCTCCTGGAAGATCTGTTTCGACTCCATTTTGATATACGTTGAACCAGATTTGAAGACCCACAAATGTAGTCTAGAGCCATTTTGCAAAAATGTTGCTGCATCAACCGTTACCATTCCCCAGAGCGGCTCATCATGTTACTAGTGTTCAATCCTGACTTTGGAATGCTAGGAAGGATAATTCCAGCCATGGGATTTCAAAAAAGTACCAAAGGAAAGCCCCTTCAAGTTACCGTAAGGACAGAAGAAAAGGAAGAAAAGTATAAACACACACGTATAAACATGTAAGGTAGCTTTTGTCCCTATACCAGATAAGGAAATCAAGTCTCAGTGAAGAGAGAGACAAGAATTCCCTTAGCCAAGTGCCTGTGTGTGTGTCTGTCTTTTACGTTAATGGTTATGAATGTAAGGAGAATTTAAAGCAGTAATTTTGCCCCTCTTTAACATGGCAAATACAACCTCCTTTAGAGATCAAGAATCACTATGCAGTACTGGCCGTCACCTCTGTGCGGCACAAACACACATCCCCAGTGACAGAATCCATCTCACTGCCAAAGACTCTTAGCAGCCTCAGTCCTCTTGAGCTGGAGCTGCTGCGTCTTGTATGGAAGCTCACCGGACATCCCATGTGGACCTCGGGCATCTGAGCTGGGACCATCCTATTACAAGTGCAGAAACCACATCATTAATGCAGACCTGAAATCAAATCGTTACTTACTAGCTTAGGACACATACTGTCTAAATGGATCAGTTAAGCTTTATATGTACATTCTATATACCCTTTCATTGTTTGGGCTTAAATAACTTTTCTGCTTTGTCTGGTTTAATTTCATCCGATGTGGATCGCTGGAAGAATATGATGTATATTTTAGAATAGAAACAGTTCTGAGATGCAGTTTAGCACCATTTCCTGTTCTAGTTGCAATTAAATATAAATATAGCATTTGACATAAAATAGCTGGCCCAATATATTTAGAGTACAAGTTAAGTGTCATCCGCTTGGAATTGGGCATTGACTCCGCAGAATTCACCTTTGTACAAGGTGAGCAAATGTATATTTTGTTAAAAATAAGTATCTGACTGCCAAAACGGACAGAAAGCTCTTTGCCAGATGTGTTTTCAGGCCATTTCCTTTCCTGGGAAACAGCCATTTCCCCCGCATTATAGTTGTGTTTTCATTTGCGGGTAGATAGAGTAAGCGCAGGAGTTATAAGGACCCAGGCCTCCACAGCCCAGGCCTTATCTCGGACAATTATCTTTCTCCTCGCAGCTGTGTAACTTCTGTTTGACACAGAACCACAGAAACCCTGTTAGTGGGAAGGATCAGAGTCAACAGGAGAAAATCTTCATTGTTCATGTGACTTCTCAGGTGCTTGGCATTCTTCTTTAGGTGGTTTATGGATGTTCCAAGTACTCATTCATTCTGACTTATCTGTGTTCATTGTGAAATTGTATGTGAATGACATTTAGAGCAGATGGATTGTTGTTGTTGTTGTTTTTTAAAGAAACTTAAGAGATTCATTCCCGAATCTTTCCCAGTTTGTACTACCACAAACCAGCATTGCATCTGCTAAAGAATTTCATATTTTAGAGCTGCATTGTATATCATATGGAACCTTAAGGACTTTGAAGGGAAGAGTTTTTATTTACTAGTAGCTTGGGAAATATCCAAGTAACTATTTTTTTTTTAAGAAAAAAATTCCTTGCGTTTTTAGAAATAGTTTACATGACTGTTATGCTGTTTGATTTTTAAATATTTTCATTCTCTAGTATTATTATGGAATATTTTATTTTCCCATCAAAAAAATGCCAGAAGGTCAAGATACAAGTCACAACATTAAAAGGGAGTGGATACAATTCTAAAACAATAGATGAGTACATTTGCCTGATAATATTTTTGCCAGTAATTCTGTGTCCTGTTTTCTCCCTGTAGAAAGAAATGCTAAACATTTTTTTTCAATGGATTGATGTCAGTGTTTACTAACATGACCTGTGTTAAGTCAAATAAAGTCTTTCCTTTGACAAACACCATATTTCATGAGTGGCTTTGAGGTGGGCTTATTTGTTATAATTCACATTAAATGTTCCCCAATCCATTTCATAAATGTTGTAGAGATCTCAAAGTCCATTGCTTCTAAAAAATATGTCCAGTCTCTTTATCATAACCATCCTAATATAGATCTAAATTTCTTAGAGTGAATTCTCATTTGAAAGTGGCTTAATGCCAACTAGATTAATTCTTGTTTAATCTAAATTTATAAAATTTTTATCTTAATTATTGAGAAACCTTTTTTAAAAAGAAATAAAAGTGTCATATGTGCTATTTACATTAAGATATATTATCTCTCTTGGTTATAGGTTAACATAAATAAAATTGCTTATGTCAAAGAAGTAAAAAAAAGCCCATGACCTCCTTTTGGTATCCCTGTCCATCTGGCGGACTTTATATGAAAAAATCTTCCTGTGGGAAATTAGGCTTGATTATAGACTTACAAGTACAAAAAGGAGTTTTTGAAGAATTATATTAGAATTATAATAAATAGTTACACATAAAAGGAAGGGATGTTTGCTTTAAGTGTATAAAAATACTCCTTGTCACTCTTGTCCCCTCATGAATCTTAGTTGTCTGATGATGATTCAAGTCTTTCCTAATAATTCAGAATGTATTTCTCCACTTTTTCTCTTAGAAACGCTATTTCAAGCAGTTTGGTACCCCATTAATAATAAAGCATACTTCCCTAAAATGTTCCATTTCAAGTAAGGGGTCTAAAAGTCAAAGACAGACTGATACAAAAGAGAAAAGTAAATTGGACAAAGACTGAAGAGAATTTTAAGTAAAATTTCAGTATTAAGTTCTTGACATCGGTTTCTCTCAAGGGAAAAAAAAAAATCAATAATGTATTTTGAAAGCCTGAAACTATTCTAGTAAAATATTTACAGAAAAAAATAATAGGTACATTCCTCCCAAATCCTGATGCACGTTTAGATCACCTTTTTTATTTAGAGATCAAAAAGTCTTGCTTGACTACAATAAAAATTAAAAAATGGTACCTATTTAAGATGCAAGTATCGAATCCACTTGTAATACTCACTAGCTCCCTCTGCTGATCTCCTATCAAGTGACAGGCAAATCTATCCATGATTGTTATTACAGTTGTTAATGGAAATAATAGGTAATTTAGGACCTACATCAATTGCAACTAAAATACAACCTACAATGCTTTCATTTTAATTTTAATGCGACAGCATATCACACCCTATACAGACGTTAAAGATAGATGTGCACACACACGGTGAAAAAATACTTTTAGGCATTGATTTAGCATACACAGACCTAGGAGCTGTCTCTGTATCCTCGGGTGATAAGGTTACTACTATTGCAACAGCAGAAAAAGAGGTTTGTACTGTCTGGCTTCATGAGGAGCCAATTTAGAGACCAATCCTGCTCACCCCAAGCTTACAGTCTAACAAGGTGAACAGATGTCCCATCTCAATGCACAAGCATTGCTGCATAAGGCCCTGGGTAGTACAGGAGGGAGCCCCCACATGGGAAGCCTCCCAAACCACGTGAGGGCTACGTGAACAACAGGAATAGTTTCACTATTTAGATCCACATTGTTACTTATTTAAGAAGAACATACTCTGCCCTTTCTCCCTTCCTGAATAAAGACCAAAACTGAGGGAAATTACATTCCAGGCTGAGAAAATTGCCTGTGCACTTAAAAAATAAATAAATAAATAAATAAATAAATAAATAAATAAATAAATAAAAGACCGGACCATGGAACTTAAAAGAAAGTAACAATAATTGAGCCAAGAGTGAGGAGATGGGTGAGTCTGAAGATGCTGTCTGGAACTAGCTGCTGCCGAGTCTGCTTAGGAATTGGGTTTGTATCCTAGACATAAAGCATTTGGGGCAGGGGAGTGGCCTGATGTGACTGGGAAAGGACCCTGGAGTGCTGTGTGCAGAAGGGGTGAGAGGAGGTGTGAGTAGAGGCAGAGAGACCAGAGCAGAAGCTGCTATGGTAATTCAGGTTAGATATTATAGTGGCCTGTGCTAGAATATTAACATTGGACTCATGATGTTAAAGAGGGGTGGTCAATAGACCTTCTACATGGATGGAATACAGGGAGTCCAGGAATGGGATTGGTTTGGTATTGGGATTGACTCTTACACTTAAAAACACTAAAATAAAATAACTTAGCAATAGCTTTTAAAGCATCTATAAAATGACAAGATAATAAGCACATATTCTGCCCAAACTTATGGGAAGGTAGGAATCACGTGAACTGTTAAAGAGCTTTGCCATCGAGTCATTTGCCAAACCTGGCCAACGTAAGCCTACTTCAAGGCCTGAGTGGTTCAGACAGAAGACAAAGGCCAGGACCCAAAGGAATGGGAGCATCTGATGAGAGACCTCCTTCCAGGAAGGCTCTACCCCAGTGTCAGGGAGGCAGAAGTAAACCTGCCCACCCCACTCTCCAGAGCAAACAAGAAAACATGCCTGGATGTTAAACAGAACCAGAAGAGGGGAGCCCATCCCTGAGAAGGTAACTACAAGCTCACCCTTTTTGGTTTTACAGTAAACATAAGGTGGTCAGAAAAAACCACAGTGAGTTGTTCTAAGGTGGTCCCAGGCTGCTCACCTTAATCCCCTAGGTTTGTGGAAGAAGCAAATGAAAATCCTTTCTGGGAGAATGCACCTTCATCATGGGTCTCAAAATATTCTTATGGTTTCCCAAGAATAATGGGCAACTCACAGACAAAAATAAACACACAAGAAAACATAGTACTATTCGCAAAAAGCAGCAGAAAGAAAAAAATAGTAAAAACAGACCAGCAAAAACATCTGTCCCTGCGGTATTGGTTTGCTAAGGCTGTAGTAACAACGTACCACAGACCGGGTGCCTAAAACAATGGGAATTTATTCTCACAGCTCTGGAGGCTAGAAGTCTACAATTGAGGTGTCAGCAGGGCCATGTTCCCTCTGAAACCTGTAGGGGGTCCTTCCCTGCCCCATCCTAGTTTCTGCTGTTGCTGGCCTCATTGTCTCCTGGCATTCTCCCTGTCTACATGGCCGTCTTTTTATAAAGACGCAGTCATATTGGATTAAGAGCCTACCGCACTCCAGGAGGACCTCCTCTCAACTAGTTAAACCTGCAGTGACGCTACTTCCAAATAAGCCCACATGCTGATTTGCTGGGGATTAGGACTTACATCTTTCTGTCAGAGATGTAATTCTACCCATAACACTTACCATGTTTAAAGATGTAAAGTAAAATTTTGAAAACACCTAACGGGGACAGAAAACTAAAGAAAATAATATTGCAGATTTAAAATGAAAACTTACAGACACGAAAAATACGATGATTGGAATTTATCATTTAGAGTCATGTTTAACAAGATTAGACACACCTGAAGTGGAAAGAGAAGTGACAAGGAGTCATCCCAGGTGTAGGATGGAGAGATGAGATAAGGACCAAAAGGGAAAGTGAAGAAGACCTGCAGATGGAGGAAGAGTGTCTGACAAAGTCCATCCAAATTCCGGAGGAAGGGAGAGAGAACAGGGCAGGCAATATCCAAGGAGATAATCACTGAGGATTTTCCCAAAGTGATGAAAGATATCAAGCTACAGATTCAAAAACGGCAATAAATGACAAACAGGACAAATAAAATGATTGGATAAAGCAGTAAGAGGGAAGAGTCAAGGATTACTGGTTCTGTAGTTTCTGGCCTGGCAGCTGCACAGATAGGATTCTCAGAGGGGAGAGGCAATGCATGCAGCTTGCACAGGTTCAGTTTAAATTGGCTATGAGACTCCCAGTTAGAGTTTTCCTTTTGCATATACGGGTCTGAGCTCAAGAGAGCCACCTGGGTTGGAAACAGCAGGAAGACCTATTTTCATGATTAATCTCAATGGCAGCCTCATTACACAATATTAACTAATATTAAACAGTTTATGAAACAGATGAAGAAGAACAGCTGTATAAATTGCATAAAGCTTAGCAATCTGGGTTTTTCTAGACAAAGTTAAGCAGCAAAACAGCTCCATTATCAGGGACCCTTGGCCATGGTATCACAGGTGCAGGTTCTGCAGATCATGGCATAGCGTCCTGTTCTGTGGATTATGGCTCTAGAAGAGATGGTGATAAAGAAGACCCGGGCTGGTCAGTCAAAAGGTCCTACATAGTATCTGTACAATGTTGCAAGTGACTGAAAAATGAGTAAAACTTACGAGATATAATTAGTAGCATGCAACTCTTCATAATTTGTCACTTCTTTGAAGGTCCTTGTTATGAGTTGAATTTTGTTCCCCCAAAATTCATGTTGAAGTCCTAACCCCTAGTACCTCAGCATGTGACTGTCTTCGGAAGTGGGGCCATTGCAGATGGAATCAGTTAAGATAGGGTCATACTGGAGTGGAGTGGGCCCCTGATCTAATGTGACAGATGTCTTTATAAGAGGACAGTCATGTGAAGACAGATACAGGAGGAACGCCTCGTGACAACGCAGGTAGGGACCAGGTGAAGCTTCTACCAACCAGGGAACACCAAAGATGAGCAGCCACCACCAGCAGTTAGCAGAGAGGCCTGGGACAGATCCTCCCTCATGGTTTTGGCTTCCAGAAGGAACCAACCCTGGCCCACACCTTCACCTCAGACTTCTGCCCTCCAGAACTGCGAGACAGTGGATTTCTGTTTAAGCCAGTTTGTGGTACTTTGTTACAACCCTAGCAAACTAATACAGCCTCAAAAAAAAAAAAAAAAAAAAAAAGTAATAGGAAAGGAATTAAAATATAGTGCTACCTTGCAGCCTCCACCAAACACCGTTGCCATTTGGTTCTTCTGCTTCTTGTTCAACCTCAAGAGGGGGAAAAAAAAGTCCACACAGCTCCTGGTGGTAGCTATGCAAAGCTTCATTCTGCTGCAGTAAAAGTGTTTGCTAGAAGAACTAAGGCTCGTTAATTGCAGCCACCCTATAAAAGAAGGTCCTCTTTCATGAGAACCTGTTTCTCTGCAGGAAGGCGGGGCAACCTCAGGGCCTCCAGCATTTAGGCACTTATCCATACCTCTGTAACCATTGTTGTGAGGTTAGTTGATAATAGCTCATTATCCTCACAAAACTGTTAGTCTGAGGCCAGGCCTTATTGGAATGCGGCCAGTGTCTGTCTGTCTGTCTGTCTGTCTGTCTTTCTCTCTTTCTTTCCCTTTTTCTTTCTTTCCTTTTTTCTTTTTTTCTTTTTTTTTTCTTGCCATGTAGTCTCCCTCTGTCGCCCAGACTGGAGTACAATGACGTGATCTCGGCTCACTGCAATCTCCGCCTCCTGGGTTAAGTGATTCTCTTGCCTCAGCCTTCCGAGTAGCTGGGATTACAGGTGCCCGCTGCCACACCCAGCTATTTTTTTTTTAGTAGAGACGGGATTTCACCATATTGGTCAGGGTGGTCTCGAACTCCTGACCTCAGGTGATTCGCCCGCAGGTAATCCACCCGCCTTGGCCTCCCAAAGTGCTGGGATTACAGGTGTGAACCACATGGGATTACAGGCGTGAGCCACAGTGCCTGGCCTACTGTCTTCTCTGAAATGGCATCTGTGCATTCGTCTCGGCCACCCCTGCTCAGATAAAAGCAATGGCGCCTCCTTTGAAATCTGAGAGACGCAGGGCCCTGCCCATTCTGTGGAATTCTTTCTCCCTGCTGCCTGCTGTGATGACGGCCCCTTTGCCAAGGAACCTGAAAGTCCTGCCACTGGAATTACGCTCTGGACAAGCGGCAAGATACTCCGTTCTGTCCCAGCCACTGGGTTTCTGCTGTACAGGAGGCCAGGGTGCTGCGAACCTGCTGTCGGCCCTGGGCGAAGCGAATCTCGTTAATCCAAGTGGCCAGTGCCTCTCCCTCAGAGCATGTGCAGTGCTGCAGCCAGGGCCTCCCTGCGTGGGGCTTCTGTCCTCACACTGTGGTGCTGCTGGGATGTTTCATGGGGCCTCTCCCTTCGCATCACCACGTGTGCTCCAGAACCTGGTGCGTTTGGATGAAGCCACTAAATGTGTAGGTCAGCAGCTCCACACAGAATCAAATCATCAAATGCACACTACCTGATCCAGAATAGATCGTCCTGGGGTAAACACATTCACATATTCTGAATGTACAAATGACTGTCTAATAAACACACTAGAACTTCCATAATTACTGTCCTTCCAGATAATTTTTCAAGATTATGTACACGTATTCTGCCATTCCTATTCAAGACAACTTTAGAACTTCCTTTGGACAGCTGCTATAAGCTAAAGGGCTTGCATTTGAATGTCTTCCATGAAGATAAATCTTTGTTCATGAAAGGCAGAATGATTTTATATGCCACAAAGCTGCAGTAGTGTGTGAGGTTTAATAGATGGCTAAGCACGACACTGTATTATTCTAATCCTATTTTTACAATTTAACAAATGTGAAAGACACTGTGCTACTCGTACAAGAGATACAAATTAAGGAATCTTCAATGACCTTATAGCCTAGAAAGATCTTTAGTGATTCTTGTTAATCTCCCTACAGAGCTAAGTGATCCAGAGCCTAATTAATCCAGAAGCTATGTCTTCCTCCGCCTCCAGAGTAGCTCTAGAAAGGTCAAACGCTTCCGAGATGGAGTGTCTGTGGGGATAGGTCCCCTTTGCTGTGTGCCGTCCTGTGAGACAGCAGGATCTCCTGCATCTCTGCATTCGAAGTGAGGAGTTTTCCTGCTATGTCTGGGGAGAGCCTCACTTGCCTGCTCAGTAGATCAGACGTGTTCTCTGCTTTCACCAACAGCTAAAAACACCACACTGGCATTGTTTCCCAGACACTCGACTGTCCCGATAGGCATTTGGACATGGTCTGTGAGAGGATTAAACTCCAGCCACTGTGGTGGCTCATGGGAGAGGGAAACGGGTAGAAATTCTTTCCCAAACTGGTATTTCTAGTAAAGCACTCAGCCAGAGCCTGCAGCTGTTCACTATTCCATATCAATTCTAAACAGCATTTTCGTTGGCAAAAGAAAAGTGAGAAAACAACAAAGCTTGAAGCCTAAAACTTTGGGAAACCCCTTTCCAGAATGTGTTTACTTACGGGCTTAAAAATATGCCTGTTTTCAGAACAGAATAACTAATATCCATCTTTTCTATGCCGATTGAGAGTATACTTTAAATGTAAGTACATTTAGTGATTAAAAGAGAAAAATACTTGATCGTTTTCTAAACATAACCAAAATCTCACGATGTAATTGATTTTTCCTCTATTTAAGAGCAGACTATTTCATTGCTACCAAAATGCTAGTATTTTGGAGAAAATAGAAGGACTAGAATCAAATATAAGTAGTCAACAATACAAAACCCTGCATGGAAGATGTGTACTTTGGATAGGTATCAACCTGCCCAAGCTCTCAGTGACAAACACAGGCTCATTATAGATCTGAGCAAATGTCCCACTTCTCAGGAAGACAAGGCAGATCCACATAAAGGCAGATGGCACCTGGTGTGGTTCAGACTCACACGTGGTTCTCCACAGAGCTGTTCTCGGCTCATTTGGAACACATTCAATGTTGGGAGCACAAGTTGCTTCTCTGGCCCATGTTATTCCTGGAGCTACTACTTCCCAGGGCAGAGTTCATGTTTTTTATGCATAAACAGCCTGGAAATCCTAGCATTGGGCCAGCCATCCAGAACGGTGGAGCTGCACGATCTGGTCTGGGGATATTTCAAAGGGAGTAGAATACTGAGGCCCTGTGGGATGGAGGCTGCTTCCAAATATTGAGAACTGCACCAGACTGAGCTGTGTACAGAGGAACGGAGAACGTCTTTCATTCCCTTAAACCTCACTCAACACCTGACACCTCCATCTTGGCATCACCCACCTGTAGCCTCTAGCTCTCTTCATCTGTTAAATGAGAATAACTGGCGGGTTATTTGGAGAGTGAAATGACATTGGCAGAGTGCCAGGTATGGTGTCTGATGCGTGCGCCCACCCCCTTTCCTGGTCCCCTTCTCCTCAGTTTGACTAATTATCAAAGGAAGATTGCTTTAGTGAATGAGACAGTTTAGATCCATTCTCTTGGGAAATTATGGTGGTCAGCCCTCCACTCCGTCTCACTTTAGATACCAGAAACTGTATGTCCTTGTGTTGGCAAAGCTGGATTGTCTGTCGTCCTCTGATGCAATCCTGCATTAGTAACGAAAGTGTTTTTCTGGGGCTTTGTAATGAAAAGTGCTTAAGCATTCGTTTTGGTGCCCAGAAAATGTGAGTGTAGTTAATATGTAGTGTTTGGACTTTTTGGTCATACTTTTGTTGTTGTTGTTGTCATTGCAGAAATAAAATTAACCCCTTAGTCTTATGCTTAATGCACACACCAAGTGGTTTGCATATTATACCAAGAAAATAAGAAGACGGTTTTAGAAAAACCAAAGGATGGCCGGGCGCGGAGGCTCACGCCTGTAATCCCAGCACTTTGGGAGGCCGAGGCGGGTGGATCACAAGGTCAGGAGATCAAGACCATCCTGGCTAACATGGTGAAACCCCGTCTCTACTAAAAATACAAAAAAATTAGCCGGGCGTGGCGGCAGGCGCCTGTAGTCCCAGCTACTCAGGAGGCTGAGGCAGGAGAATGGTGGGAACCCGGGAGGCGGAGCTTGCAGTGAGCCAAGATCGCGCCACTCACTCCAGCCTGGGCGACAGAGTGAGACTCCGTCTCACAAAAAAAAAAAAAAAAAAAGAAAGAAAAACCAAAGGACACCAACAGCTCTTTACAGCCCCAAAGCCGGTGTTGCCAGTGGTCACAGGAGGGGTTCTTAGTTATCAGCAAGGGAAACTGAGGGTTTCTCACTTATGCAGAAATGGAATTTATTGAATAATATTAAGGGGGCTATGCCACAGTCAGCCTGCCCACACAGAACTGGCCTGGTGAGGTGTTACTTTGACCACCATTGCTGGGTCAGGATGCTGCTGCCAAGGCCATGCCCCTACTGGAAACTGAGTGTGGCTACCCCATCCCTGGCCCTTTCTGTCAGTGGGGTCAGGTTCAAACTCCTGGGTAGTCAGCCCAGCTCTCATTGGCTCAGTCTGAACAGCTGCCTGTTCCCTAGAAGCCATGTGCACTGGGACAATGAGAAGTATTGGTAGACACTATGGTGGGAAGATGACTGCATCCACCAAGACTCTTGGGCTAGGGAATGGTCTGAGCATGTGATGGCCTCAGACCCCAGCCAACCAAAGGGAAAGTCTGCCCTATACTCACGAAGGCTCCATGATATCCATCAGCACTTTCTTCCTCCAGTGTAGGTCAGCCATTCGCAGATACTCACACTTCGCTGATGCAGCCGATTGCCCTTTATTGTATTAAACTGAAAGAATCTTGGAGTTGGGGCCAGCGCGGTGGCTCATGCCTGTAATCTCAGCACTTTGGGAGGCTGAGGCAGGCAGATCACAAGGACAGGAGTTCAAGACCAGCCTGGCCAACATGGTGAAACACCGTCTCTATAAAAATACAAAAATTAGCTGGGCATGGTGGCGTGTTCCTGTAATTCCACCTACTCGGGAGGCTGAGGCAGGAGAATTGCTTGAACCGGGAGGCGGAGGTTGCAGTGAGCCGAGATCGCGCCCCTGCACTCCAGCCTGGGCTACAGAGCAAGACTCCATCTCAAAACAAAAACAAAACAAAACAAAACTCAGAGTTGGAAAGGACTTGGACAGACCTCACATTACAGAGGAGAAAAAAGACCCAGGAGGCAGAAAGACTTCCTCGAGGGCCATGATGGTAGTTAGTGCATCCCTTGAATACAAGTCTTCTGCTTCCTATTCCTGTCAATAACTTTGCATTTAACATTTTTGTACATTAAGTGTTACTGATTCATAGTCAATGACTATAGTCAGCCCTCCACATCCGCAGGTTCTGCATCTGTAGGTTCAACCAATCGTGGACCAAATATGTTCAAGAAAATGAAATAAAAACACAACAATAAAAAAACACAAAAAATCGAGTATAACAACTATTTATATAGCATTTACATTGTATTAACTATCATAAGTAATCTAGGGATGATTTAAACTATGTGGGAGGATGTGTATCGGTTATATGCAAATACTCCATTTTATATAAAGACTTGAGCATCCATGAATTTTGATATCCAAGGTGGGGGTCTTGGAGCCCCACAAATACCAAGGGACAACTGTGTATTATTTTCTTAACCCATTTATACCTAGTGTTCCATTATTGGAATGCTAACCATGTGGGAATTATTTATACCCTACTGCTCAAGGTCATCACCAAGGTCTGATTTTTCACACGCATACAAAATTGCAACCTCCAGCATAAATGGGGATGAATTTACTACGAACATGTAGTTTCTATCAAAAATCCCATGTCCCTATGCTATTTGTAACTGTAGAGCCAAGAGAAGCCATTGAGTCATGTGGCGAATATGATCAAGAACTCAAGATTAGGGATAACAGCAATCATTCCGTTATTCCTTTTTAAAAATTATTAGCATGTAATTTAAACATCAGGATTTCATGTGAAATGGAACAATATTTTCTGACACTTTTACAATACTAGTATTCTTACAAAACAAAGTTAGGAAGTTACATGAAGAAAACACCCAGACCGTGTGTGGCTAAATCTTTAGTACCTGCTTTCCATAGTCTTAGAGAAAGTTTAAATTATATTGAAATTTTCTCAACTGATGTCTTAATGTGTTCAGGCTGCTATAACAACATGTCATAAAATGGGTGTCTTATCAACAGTAGAAATTTATTTCTCACAGTTCTGGAGGTTGGGAAGTCCAATATCCAGGCAGATTCCATGTCTGGTGACGGCCTGTTTCCTGGTTCATAGATGGCGCCTTCTCTCTGTGACTTCTCATGGCTGAGGGGGTGAGGGAGCTCTCTGGGGTCCCTTTTATAAGGACACTAATCCCATTTGTGAGGATTTCACTCTTATGATCTGCTCACTTTCTAAAGGCACCACCTCCCAGTACCCTCGCATTGGGGATTAGGTTTCAACATGAGTTTGAGGGAGGCACAAACATTCAGACCATAGCCACTGGTCAGCATTAGGTAACCTGCAGTGCTTGGCTGTGGGATGGGAAACCTGTGTTGTAAAGGCGTCTGAGTGGGAACGGGGTCTCTAGCTGCCTTCACATCTAATGTCAGCATGCTGGAGATGGACATTGCAGCTGCAACTTACTGTGCCTGTAAAACATTTAGAAGAACGCCTTGCATATAACAAAGTGCTCAATAAATGCTAACTGTTATTATGGTTGTGTATCAGCCACTTTAATGATCTCTTTCAATCCTCATAGTAACTCTTCAAGATAGGTAACCCCATTTTGCAGTTGAGGAAACTGGAGCTTAGCAAAGTTTAGTGTCATTGCAGAGCTAGAGTTCAAACCCAAGTCTGATTCCAAAGTGCATCTGTCTGTGCATTTGCTTATTTAACCTCAGACACACAGAATTGGATTAATTAGAGTCCTCGATTCAGTACATGTTCTCTTCATTGCTCTATGCTCCTTTATTTTATTTTTTAATGTTATTTTTTGTTTGTATTTAGTAGTATGGTAAACACTGTGAACTCACCACTTAGCTCTCATCACAAGAGCCCTGGTGCATACCTCCACGTCTGGGTTCCACATACCCCGTTACCCTGCCTTCCCCATCCAAGGAAACCACTGTCTGGAATCCTTTGCCTTTCAAGCCCTTTCACAGTATGGCTCTTTCCAGCCTTTTATTTCTCTACTGTTTCCCCTGGAAACTGCGTTTCTAAGATAGTGTGGTACGTCTGAGCTCTGTGGCTCTTGCTCCTGCTAGCCTTTCTTCTTAAAGTCTTTCAGCCCCACAAGGGTCTCAGCTTTTCAAAGTCTTTCCCATCCTTTAAGGTCCTACTTTTCTTTTCTATGAAGTCTTCGCTGGGCCACTATGACTGGGGAGTCCTCACTGTCATTCTGAAGTTCTGCACGTGCTGACTCGGCACACAGTCAGCGTTCAGGTATTCATCACGTTGAAATCGAGTTACCTGCGGCCCTGTTCTGTAGTCAACCAAAACTCCGGGGGTAAAAATGCTGCTCTTCCTCTTGGCACTCTCTATCCTAACCAGCACAGTGCCTTGCTGAATATTAGAGGCCTGAGAATTTTGGTTTTTTTTCAGAGTGAATTTTTTTCTTTGCTTTATGTAATATTTTAAAGCAGCACACATTTTAGTTTGCTTTATGCTAGATTTTTTTTTATTCTAAACAAACAAAAAAATGAGATACATGTGCAGAACATGCAGGATTGACGCAAATAATAACTGGCAGAGTGTCCTAGGAAAGACTCCTCAGATGTTATAAATAATACACAAACAAAAACACACACAAATATTTACTGAAGACTTTTCACGTGCTGCAAGGCACTGGCTGTATATTGCAGAATAAAACCGACAAAATTCCTGCCGTCTGGGATGTGCATATTATGTTAGCACAGGGAAGAGATCAAGAGTGTGTGCATAGAACATCAAGAGTACAATAAAACGAAGTGGGCAAAAGGAAGCGAGGGCGGTGAACACAGGACACCTGAATGAAGGACAGAGTTCTTGGAAAATGACCCCTGAGTGCCTGAGAGAGGAGCTGGCCTGGAGTAGTGAGGGCAAGGTGACCGGAAATGAGGCCTTGGGGGTGAGCTCACGCCTACGTCTTATCAATATCTCTCCAAGTTATCCGAGGTGGGTTATTCTGTGGCAAAGACGCCTCAGCTAACTGGATGCAGAAGAGACAACTGCATAGAGCCTCATGGTCTTGGAGTCTTTTTTTTTTTTTTCCTAGGTTATTGGTGTTCATTTCTTGTTTTTTTATTTTTTTAAGACATATCTTTGGCATTTTGTACCTACCTTCTGTTGTCCTAAATTTTGCATTTTTACTACTTTCAGGGGGTGGCCTTTGTTGTGGTGGGTAGTTCAAGATTCATCATACAAATGTGATTGTGCTTTGAAACTCCCACCAGTCTGATGCACGCATGGGTTTTCTGGTAACATTTGCCCTCTACAGCACTCTCTCTGATCACCTTCATCATCTTCCCACATTCCTGCCACAGTCACTTCCCGGAAACCTGCTAATCTGTAACAGAAACCCTCAGATTCGCATGTTGAACTTGTAATCAAAAGTCACATATTGATTTCAAAATCAATACACACTCTAAAAACAACACTCCAGAATTAGCAGCTCAGGGCGGAAGGAAACCTCAAGTTCATCTGCTGCAGCTACCCGTCTGGGATGTGAATTCCTCCTCTTCGTGAAATGTTTACATTCATATCACAGTCTAGGGTTTAATGAACCATAAAAAGCTGAAAGTTAATGCAAACATAAGTCACCCCCAAAACCTATGCCAACTGATTTAAAAGGAGACACAGCAGATGGAGATTATTGTGAAAGAACTCTTACTGGACTCTTTTTTTTTTTTTTTAATCTCTGCTTATCCCAATCCTGTTAGCTGCATATACTGATACACTTCACATCTACGATAAACTTGGTACCAGAACACAATTCATTCCAGACCTAACTCTTTGAGATCATTATAACTGGGGCAGGAAAAATGTTAACAAGGCTTATCTATCTTATGAAGTATTTCTCAGTGTTCACTACACGTCACTTCATCTTTTCCAAAATTTGACAATATACAAAGCAGTTTGTAGTGGCTTTTTACAGTGACTCTACAATAAAACGGGTCTGTCCTGCTTGCTTTTCTAAATGCAGTCATCATCTGACAAGATTGAGCTACTTGGGGAAGTCCTTGCTTGCAAACATGGTTCTTTTGCCAAGCAGGTTTGGTCAAACTGTGTCCCCTAGTTGCACAGTTACCCCATATTTGATTAACAAATAGCAAAACAGAGATAATCTCAGAAATATTCAAGAGCGTCAAAGCCCAAATAAAACATAGGAATCCTCCTGTTGAGTCAAATTGGCAATTTTGATGAGCAAGGCTCCGTGAAGCAGTAGGTGACCCCTCTGACTCCCACCCTAGTGTGAGGGCACAGTGAGTTGTGTTTTGTAAGTGTAAACTATTCTCTAGCAATTCAGTTGGAGTATTAGGAGCAAAACTGTATTTTTCTAATATTTTCAGACTAAGACACAGTGTCTCTGTTTTCTGGACTTTTCCACAGCAAATAAAGGATTTATCAGCAATGCAAAGAAAGTTCTCCTGGTGGAGACTCCACGGGGAGAGGAGGTGGGGTCTCACTAGCGCACAGCCACAAAAGACACAGAGAGCATATTACACGTGAAGCAGGATCCGTGCCCACCACAGCAGTTGTCCCAGGAGTTTCCTGTTTGAATGAGACACTTTGGGTGGACACTGCGGCGGGGGAGAAGCTGTGTGTGGCCACCACAGCTGGAAGCGTGGCCTGGTGCCCTCACAGCTGTCTGGGAGCCCCTTCCCGGGAACGCCGGCTTTTCCCGGGTGCACCATTGCAGCTGGAGCCGTTGTCGGCCGCCTCGGAAACATGCAATTGTGCTGCTCTGGCAGCCTTCTCCATCCCTCCTCCCAAGGTTTACCTCTCTAAATGTCAAAAGGGAGAGAATACTGTCATTTTTTTTCCTTTACTTTTATGTATTTGTGACATCAGGCATCACTTTCACCTTAGTCATTTTGGCTGGATTTCCATACTCAATTAAATATCCTTCCTTCCATATGGTCCATAGGAAGAGAGAGAAATTACATGTAACTGCTCTTTCCTCCTCTTTATAAAGTCTGGTGACTGAGAAACTTGGCCTGTACTTCCTTCTCCATGACCCACCATGACTGCAGGGCAGAGTTTTAAACGCAGCGGCTTAGTTTCTATCACACGGAAGCTAGCCAACAGTCCAGGAACAGTGTGCATTTTTCTATTGTACCTCCTTGTGTTAACCCAAGTTCACTCACAGCTGTTACTACAGAAGTTTGACTGAAAGCAAGTGAAGCCATCTTTCCTTTATTGAGTTTTTGAGATAGGGTCTCACTCTGTCACCCAGGCTAGAGTGCAATGGTGTGAATATAGCTCACTGCAGCCTTGACCTCCTGGGTTCAAGTGATCCTTCTACTGCAGCCTCCTGAGTAGCTAGGACTGCAAGCATGTGCCACCATGCCCAACTCAGTTTTCTGATTTTTCTGTAGAGACAGAGTCTCTGTATTTTGCCCAGGCTGGTCTTGAACCTCTGGGCTCAAGTGATCCTCCTGCCTCGGCCTCCCAGACTGCTGGGATTACAGGTGTGAGCCACCATGCCCAGCTCATCCTTCCTTTAAAACAGGCAGCTGGGCAATAATACAGATGGGACCAGCTAAGTTTCTCAGACTACTCAGAGAAGGTAGTTTTGCATAGACAAAATATACACCCTCTTAACTGCCCCACCTTTAAGGCTGGACCCCAGGGTCCACGCTGTATCCTCCAGCCTCCACACTTCCCTGTGAATAGCCTCTGTGGTCAAAGGTGCTTGCTGACACAGCCCCCGTACAGCCCCCGTGCAGCACGTGTCTTTATGTGGAGGAAGACCGCCCTTCTCTCAGCAGTTATTGAGCATCTGCCCGCTCTGTGCCAGTCATAGGGCTTAGAACTGCATGTCTGGGGGGATTTCTGGCAAAGAGAGCCTGAAATAAAGGCACACAGTGAGAGACAGTCAGGAGAAACCATGAGCACTCCAGTGAGGATCAAGGGACAAAGCCGAAAAAGGAAGACTGAACGCTGAGCTTCAAGCCATTCATTTCTGTGGGCTGCGGGAGCCCTTGAAAGTCTATGGGCAAGTTTTGGCGAGATTGAGCTGGTAGTTCTGTTCAGGACGGGTTGAAGGGATGGGAGATTACGACACATACCACCTGAATCCTGTCACTGGCTTTAGTCTAAACCACCCATAGCGTAGACATCCTGACTTAGAATTCCCTGTGCTGCTTCCTGTCTGATGGAAACACCTCTGCTAACAGAGTGCAAGCTGTGGGAGCCGAGCCCCTTTGCAGGCAGCCTGCAGGCGGCAGTTTCCTGGCTTACCACCCGGTGCTTTTCATTCGGCTCAGCACTAGGAACCTCTGCTTCCAGTTCTCAGTGTTGGAAATTGCCATTTATTTTGCTGTTGATGATCTGTATAGACTTGGCGTGAGTATGCACGCACGTCTCTGGTGGTCTGAATTATATAGACCAGAAGGGTGTCTGATGCCTGTTTTATAAAAAATAATAATAATTCGAAAGGAAAAATGACTCACTGAAGTCTGGCAAATACAGAGCCCTCTGAATCGACTTCTCACTTGGCCATGTTGAATTCCAACTGGGTGTCCTCAGACATTTCTATCCCAAGATCTACTCCTGGCTTAGAATCTGTTTTGTTTTGTCTTATTTCAGCATTTCAGCTCATGGTTCTTGTTCCCCCAGCTTTACGGGGTATAATTTCCATACAATAGAATTCAGTGCTTTCAGCATGTGGTTCAGATGGCTTTTGGCAATTGTATACAGTTATGTGATCACCCCTACATTCGAGATATAGAACACTCTTTCTCATCTGGTGATTGCTGGACATTGAATTCTTTCCAGTTTCCATTGCTATGAATCTGACTATGATTTTTGGCATAGATTTGTATGTAGCTGTAAATCACTTGGTAATTTTTCAGAAGAATAGCAGTCTTGGGGACTGGATGGCTTATTGGGGTCTCAAAAAGTTCCTGATAATAAGGTTGCAGCCTCATGCTTCTTTATAAGAATGCATTATTACTTGCAAGGTAGCTTCGGTAGATAAGAAAACAAGAAAGTCCCTGTGGAGACACTGTCCAGAGAGGGCAGACATGGTCTAAGTTAAAGGATGGTGAATTAGCAGTGCCCAGAAGCACACGGAGGAGATACTTCCCCTCCTGACTCTACTGGGGATGCAGTTTATGTATCTGAGCCCTCTGAGCGAGTGTCCTCTCACTGACATGCTGGGGACAGCAGATTCCAACGCAGAGTCCTTAGAGCTCAGGCTCCCCTCAACCTAACACATCTCTCAACCATTTGTCTTAAGCTGTCTGAAGTCAGCTTCCCATCTTGGGAAGGTAGAAGTAAAAGTGCTTCCACTTTGCCAAGTGAGCGTATATGGGGAGACCGAGGGTGTGGAGTTGATTGTGGTTGCGGGGGTGGCTGACAGTGTCCACAGGGCTAGTCTTGAAGCAGGCTGACACCGGGGCCGGATAGGACCACTGTGCCTCCTATCCCCTCCACCTTCCCCTCCTCCAGGAAGGGAAGAGCGGTAGCCGCTCTCGGTGGGCATTCTCTTTCCAGAACCAGGCCAGCCCAGCAGCGATCCCTTCATAAAACAAGTCACCATAACCAGAGCAAGAACTTTACATTCGCTTAAAATTTATGTTTTTTTAAGTGTAAAGTGGGACTGCAACAAAAAGAAAATTGTACTTAGGAGAACGTCCCTCAGAAAATGCACTTTGTGATTGTCAGGAATATTTGCCAATGTCTTTGGGGGTAGGCGGAGCCCCTTCACCTCCCCAGGGACATGCTAGGATGGCAAGAGAGGATCAGATGTCTTCCAGGGAGGCTGTATCCAGCCAGGTTCCTGGAGTGGGATGAGTCCAGTTGAGGCAGCGCTGAACTGCCTGGGTCCATATGAACATGTTGAACTGTGTCTCTGGCGGCCACGTCTCTGGGCTTCCCCGCCTGCTCTCTCCTGTCCTCCAGGTACAAACCCAATAGTCAACATCAGTTTTGAATGTTACTAAATTGTTAGCCTCTCCATGGTTCTTCCCATGGCTTCCCAGCCAAGCCTCATGCTCCTGTCTCCTCTCTGCCCAGGTCTCACCAGCTGCCCTTGGGCCAGGGCACTGCAGTGTCTGCCAGCACTCACAGTTCTCACAGAAAAGACTCGAAAGGGGGCTTTCCATCCTTTGCAGTCTACCTGCTACTTATAGGCCACCAGGACAAAGGATCGAGGTGGAAAGGCAGAAATTGCAGCACAGAGTGAATGGAAAGGCAGTCACTGAAAGGATTCTTTTGCTTTTACAAGTAGATTTTTCTTAATCAGTGTATGAAAACAAGAGTACAAAATTATTAAAATGCCTGGATGATGAATTGACAACAAGAGTTTTTCTGGAACATCCTCCTGTGGGCTCAGGGAAGACAGCTTTTTTTCTGTGGTGATAGATGGTCAGGAAATGTAGCGACATAGACAATGAAGGCATTTCACAGAGCTCAGACCTTAATCGATGGCTTTTTCACTTATTAAGGATTCTTTTATTTTTTCCTTCTTCAAAAACAACTGATACCTCAATTTATGGGAATCCTTTTCAGTAAAAATTGGGCCAATGACAGTGAGTGGAGAATATTTATATGCTATACTTCCTGTCTTCCTTCATCTTTTATTACTGAGGATATTGACATGAAAACAGGATCTTTGTATCCAATGAGTTCATCGACGGCTGATTTCCCACCAGAAATTCCAGGCTTTCTGACATCAGCGTGCATTGCTCTGCATGTCACTTGGAGCACCGGCATCTGGAAATGATGAAATCCTGAACAACAAAGTTTGTTTTCAGGAAGACAAGGCAGTGGGGAAGGGAAGGGTGCTAAACTTCAGTGACTGCCTACTGTGTGCCAGGCATTTTCATCTTCCGTCTCAATAGAATGTCTAACTATGTTCTGCGATGAGAACATAAATAGCTGCTCAGTCAAAAGTTTTCTGCTCTTTCTTAGTGATCTCAAGTGTTTCCATGGCATGTGCTGCAACTAAATACGTTATGTGTAAATTGTTAAAGACCTACTGATTTCCAAACCATTAAATAGTCATGGGAATGCTTTTATACCTGAACTGTCAAAATCAATGAGATGTGAAGATACAGCAGAATATATCGGATAATTCTACAGAACTCGTATTATGGAAATGAAAATAATCAAAAAGAGAAGTCTCAGTTCATAAAAGACTAGTTTTACTTTAAAATATCTAAAAGACATGCACTAAAATGACATGGCCCTGTCCCCTGAAATGATCTGGCCGTGTTGCATTTCAAATGCTACCTTCATTTTAAAACTTTGCACATTAGCATGTTCTTTATAATAGCAAAAAGTGGGGGAGTGAGGAACATTTGGTGCTAGAACAATGATTGGGTAAATCATACCAAGCTGAAAAAAGTATTTTTGCAGAGAGTTTTCGAGAGCATGGAAGAGTGTTATAACGTTAAGTGAAAAAAAAAAAAAAAAATACAGATTCAATAAAAATGAGCAATAAAGCCAGGATGTCAGTGAGGATGGAGTGGAGGGAGTAACACCGTGTCCTAAATGTGCATCGGTCCATCATCACCTCATGCATGAAGAGAATGGAAACATTTGGTTTGTGTTTTCTGGAATGTGTCATAAGCCATTGTAACCAAAAACTACACCATGAACAAAAAGCAAGGCAGGCCCTGGGTGGGAAGGTAAGGAGGTGGGCAGCTCCTCAAACTCATGTCAGGTGCCCCTCGGCCACTAGACAGAATCTGCTGGTTTCTGGGTTCTGGTTGACCAGAGGCCTAACTGGAATCCGGTTCTAAAAACCGAAAATTTTTCTTATAGGGCTTGCTGGACGCAAATCTGCATTGAGACATTGCCACAAGCAATAGCTTAAGAAAAACATAAAGGAAAAAATAATAATAAGTTTTGGGAAATAAGCCTGGAAAAGTAGTTTATTCCCATCTGCTAACTCATTGGATTCTTGCAGTAACCCTAGGGTAGGTATGATGGTGATCTCTGTTTCAAAGATTAAAATCAAGGCTGCCTGAGGTCACTTGACCCCCTCACAGGCCAGTGGAGACTGGCTTCAGACTCGGGTCTTTGGACTCCAAGGCCCTGGTCTTTTTTTCCCCCCCTGAGATGGAATTTTGCTCTTGTTGCCCAGGCTGGAGTCCAATGGCGCAATCTCAGCTCGCTGCAACCTCCACCTCCTGGGCTCAAGCAATTCTGCCTCAGCCTCCTGAGTAGCTGGGATTATAGGCATGTGCCACCACCCCCAGCTAATTTTGTATTTTTAGTAGAGACGGGGTTTCTCCATGTTGGTCAGGCTGGTCTCAAACTCCTGACCTCAGGTGATCAGCCCTTCTTGGCCTCCCAACATGCTGGGATTACAGGCATGAGCCACCGCGCCCGGCCAAGGCCCTGGTCTTTCTATCACATTTTGACACCTTGCTCAGTGCAATGAGTAGTTAAAATCACCGTCATTGGCTACATGACTACTTTTTATAGTCACTCTGCTTATTGTGGTTTTGGCTACATCCTAGTTGAACTTTAGGGCCAGTGTTTATTAAGGTCTTGATCTCATGGCATTTGTAGACAATCGAATGTTGAGTGACAAACCCTGGTAACGTGATTTCTCGCTGCTGGCCTGTGAAGCCATGGAAATTTTCCCATGGAAATCATCCCATGTGTGGAATGAATGGTTAGTGAAACACAGGCATTTTTTTCTCCTGTCCTCTAGGTTTTAAAATACCTGAATGTCCTGAAATGCAAGAGTATCCTAAGAGCACTTTAGAAACATCTTTGCAGGTTTCTTTCCAGTGTGCTTTGTGGGTTGGGTGAGATACCATATTCCAGGACACATGGCCCTTAGAGAAACAAATAATTTCCTTTCCTCCTGCTTCAGTGTTGTTGGTAAAGTGTGAAGATAGCCCCAGGAGACTCAGCTCCTGCACTGCATTTGGATAGAAGGGCATTCAAATTCCACCAGGGACAACTTCGTCTAAACCCCTAGAATTCCTCATTTTGACCCTTGGCATACTCTATATTTGTTGAAATACAAAAAAAAGAGTTGAAGTGATTCTATGTATATGTAGTAGGTATATCAAGTTCACTATAAAATTCTTGAAAGTGATTTTATATATATTTAGTAGATATATCATGTTCACTGTAAAATTCTTTATTGTATGTTTAAAATTTTTCAAAATACAATGCTGGGGGAAACCTATGGAACAGAAGTAGGGAAAAAATTCCACGAGGCAAACTGAGAATGGAAAACCATGTGAAGCTCTGTTAGAATATCATCACTAATCTCTTTTTTCCTTATACCTATATTCATGAAAGCCAATAGAGAACAATACAATATAGAGTATAACACCCATGTACCCATCACTCAGCATTGCTCAATCTTAATTATCATTATTGTTATTATTATTATTATTTGAGACAGGATCTTGCTCTGTCACCCAAACTGGAGTGCAATGGGGTGATCATGGCTCACTGCAGCTCAACCTCTCGGGCTCAAGTGATCCTCCCACCTCAGCCTCCCAAGTAGCTGGGACTACACGTGCGTGCCGCCACACCCAGCTAATTATTTTTGGTAGAGACAGGGTTTTGCCATGTTGCTCAGGCAGGTCTCAAACCCCTGAACTCAAGCAATCCTCCTGCATTGGCCAATTTTAATATTTTATTATAGTTGTTTCCATTTTTTGTGTTTTTCATAAATTAAATCTTGTAACTATTATACATTTCACAGAATATTATAAAGTTAAAGCTCCCTTTACATCTTTCCCTCTCCAATTCCATTCTTCCTCCCTCTCTAAAAGTAACTGCAGTCCTGAAAATTTGCCAATTATCACATAAACATATCACATAATTGTAATGTGATTTTTCAAATGGGGGTTTCATGCATGGGGGTTGAACACTGGTTCTGGAGTCAAATGTCACTGGGCAGGAATGCAGACTGTGGCACATCCCAGGAAGTGGAGAAGCTCCTTCCATGCCTCAGTTTCTTCATCTGTTCAATGGGGATAATAATTATTGCCTTACAAGGCTGCTGTGAGGATTAAACAAGACAGTTGACATTTGTGCAACTCCTGTCAGATGATGATCACCTGGTAAGTGGTGACAGGTCAAAGCTATAGTTATTTAAAGTCACTTCAAAAGAAATCACATGAGTGTAACTCTCGACCACTTATAAATCCCAAAGGGAATCAACTTGGTAGCAGAGTCCTTGAGCTGTGAGCAACCTTGGAGCTCCCTGCAGATGTCCCCAGCCCTCTCCCTTTGCAGCTAGGAAGACTGAGGCCAGGGGAGGCGAAGCACCTGGTCTCACCCAAACCTTGTTGGTGGCAGAACAGACTCTGACTCCAGGGCTCTTACCCCATCAGGGCACTGCCCCGCCCTCCCCACCAGCCACATAGGGCATCTTCAGAGAAACCCGGCTGCGTTCTGCTCTTGGCTTACACTGGATTCCCCTGTACTGGTGTAAACTTGTTATGAATCCCATTTGATTACAATTCAGGCATGTAATGCTTTTCCTGCCAGAGTCGGTTTATCTCATTTTTAAATCAAATTCTCTCTACTATTTAGGCTGTATTTATTCATTTTTAAAGTAATCTAGGCTCTTGTTTTTCTTTCTTTTTTGTTTTGTTTTTTTGTTTTAATTGAGAAGGGGTCTCACTCCGTCACCCAGGTTGGAGTGCAGTGACGCTCTGTGGGCTCACTGCAACCTCCGCCTCCCAGGGTCAAGCGATCCTCTAACCTCAGTCTCCTGAGTAGCTGGGACCACAGGCACGTGCCACCATGCCTGGAATATATATATATATATATATATTTTGTATTTTTGGTGAAGACGAGGTCTTGCCATGTTGCCCAGGCTGGTCTCAAACTCCTGAGCTCAAGTGATTTGCCTGCCTTGGCCTCCCAAAGTGCTGGGATTACAGGTGTGAGCCACCGTGCCTGGCTGGCTCTTGTTTTTCTCTTCCCCCTATACCCCAAATAAACACAGAGCTTTACTCCCGCCTCAGTCTAATTGCTGCTTCAAGGCTGCGGTTCGGACACTGTGTTTTTTGGGGTATGGTTTTTTGTTTTCGTGTTTCTTTGTTTTTTTTTAAGACAGAGCTTCGCTCTTGTTGCCTAGGCTGCAGTGCAATGGCGTGATCTTGGCTCGCTGCAAACTCTGCCTTCTGGATTCCAGTGATTCTCCTGCCTCAGCCTTCCAAGTAGTTGGGATTACAGGCATGTGCCACCAGGCCCGGCTAATTTTGTCCTTTTAGTAGAGATGGGGTTTTGCCATGTTGGTCAGGCTGGTCTCAAACTCCTGACCTCAGGTAATCCACCCACCTCGGCCTCCCAAGATGCTGGGATTACAGGCGTGAGCCACTACACCCAGTCTATAATTTATTATTAAGGCTGCAGTGCAATGGCATAATCTTGGCTTGCTACAACCTCCGCCTCCTGGGTTCAAATGATTCTCCTGCCTCAGCCTTCCAAATAGCTGGGAATATAGGCACATGCCACCACGCCTGGCTAATTTTGTATTTTTAGTAAAGATAGGGTTTCACCATGTTGCCCAGGCTGGCCCTAGACTCCTGATCTCAGGTGATCCACCCACCTTGGCCTCCAAAAGTGTTGGGATTATAGGCGTGAGCCACTGCACCTGACCCAGACACTATGTTTTTATGGCTGGATTTTGTCTTTGCTCTGGTTAAGGTCTTAGGCAAACACACACACACACACACACACACACACACACACACACACCCCCTGAAAAACAAAAAACATAGTGTCCGAACCGCAGCCTTGAAGCAGCAATTTGACTGAGGCAGGAATAAAGCTCTGAGGTCTTAGAACATTACCAATGTATTTTCATTGAGGTCATGTTATGAAATTGTTGCATAGGACTTCTCAAGAAAAGACAGCCTCTTCCTTGCCAGATACTTTCTTTTGCAAAGATTGAGATCATTCCACAAAAACAGACTTCTGTTCATTGCTTCCTTCTTATGCAAAAGTGGCCGTCCCTCCCATCAGAAGGACCCCAGCTGGCACTCTGTCAAGTAGACAGAAGCATGAATAGAAGGCTGGTGGTGAGCTCCAGGTGCCTTCCCTGTTTTCTCCCTTCTTTTCTTCCCTTCTTTTCTCCTGTAGCCTCCCTGGGTTTTCCTGGGTGCATGTTTTTTTGTTGTCATTGGTGTTTTGACAGCTGGCCGTCCAAGCACGGCTGCTGTGTTTGAGCAGGAGGTTCGCTGAGGAGAGCTGGGGTGTGGCTGCAGGGCCTGGCCTGGCCTCCCAAGAGCCCCTGCTGCCCATGTGCCCAGGTCATACCCATACAGGAGCATTCCTTATGCAGGTCCTGGAGAGCATTTCTGGTAAAGGGTTCTTTGTGTTAGGAATGTTCAGCAGAGCGTCATGAGCCGGGTCAGAGTGGAATGAGTGGTTTACCCGGGGCACCTCCGGACCCTGGGAGTCACAGCTGTGGAATTTTACTGGAGTTTTCACTGCAGTGCAGCCCAGGGTAGGACACAGAGGGCTTCCACTCCCTTGGACCATGCTAATCTTTCCGAAACACTCATTCGTGGGCCCTCGTGGAAGCTCCTAGGGCATTACCAAGACATAGCAGTCCTTGATCATATCCAGTGAATTCTGAAACAGTGAAGGAATTTAGATCTCATGTTTCCATGTTGCTGAGGGCGCCCTGGGCACAGAGCCCGCTCGCATCAGGCCAGATTGTTTGGAGCATTGGCAACTGGCCTTTTTTCTGGAGAAGAAAGTACTGACACTACGAAGCCCTCAGTGTTCTCCTACAGGGCACTGCAGGGGAAGGAAGAGTTGGCCTGTCACTTGCCATCTCTCATTTCTGTGATGCTGCAGAGAAGGAAGCGGAGGCATACATTTGTCAGAATCTAAATTACAGCATGTGGAAGGCCCTGCCCTCAGGGTCAGAGCGTCAGGCTACAGAGGACCTAGTTTAAAGGGATAGAAGAGCGATTACTTTAGCTCCTTCTCCTCAGGGGCTCCATAATGGTTTTAAACTGTTCTTTAAAATGGAAGTCTTTCTAATCTACTTTTGACTTATATATTAACCAAGAACCTCTTGTAAATCTTAAGACTATATAGTTGTCCAAGACAGGTGACTTGAGGTTGAGTCTGTCGCTAACTAACTTACTGACTTCAGACAAATCCCCCTGTCTTTGGGATCCTTGCTCCCCTATCAGTAAAACAGAGATGATTGATTGATTCAGAAGCATTCGCTGAGCACCCACTCTGCCGCGAGGCACTGCCTGCATACTTGGGAAACGTCAGGGAGTGAGAGAGGCAAGGATCCCTGTCCACCTGGAGACTTCATTTCAGCAGAGGAGACACAGGAATGAATGAACAGAATAAGCGAATAGGGTATGTGCTTGGAGCAAACAAGGGATGGAAACACGGAAGATGGGTCAGGAGTGTGGACTCGAGTCCACAGCACTAAACTGTTCCATTGAGAAGGTGAATGAGTTAAAAGAGGTCAGGAAGTTGGCCAAGTAGATGCAGGGGAAAAGCGTTCCCTGGAGAGGGAGCCAGCCAGCGGCATGCACAAGGCCTGATGGGCGGCTGAGCCAGTGGGGAAGAGGAGGCAGTGGCACAGTCGGGATGACCCAGCAGGTGGGCTTCTGCTCCAAAAGAGATGCGGGAGCGCTGCAGGTTTGATTGAAGAGTGCACAGTCCAACAAGGTCTTCAGAGCATCATTCTGGCTACTGCAGGTTTGAGTGAAGAGTGCACAGTCCAACAAGGTCTTCAGAGTATCATTCTGGCTACTGCAGGTTTGAGTGAAGAGTGCACAGTCCAACAAGGTCTTCAGAGCATCGTTCCGGCTGCTGCAGGTTTGAGTGAAGAGTGCACAGTCCAACAAGGTCTTCAGAGCATCATTCCGGCTGCTGCAGGTTTGAGTGAAGAGTGCACAGTCCAACAAGGTCTTCAGAGCATTGTTCCGGCTGCTGCAGGTTTGAGTGAAGAGTGCACAGTCCAACAAGGTCTTCAGAGCATCGTTCCAGCTACTGCAGGTTTGAGTGAAGAGTGCACAGTCCAACAAGGTCTTCAGAGCATCGTTCCAGCTACTGCAGGTTTGAGTGAAGAGTGCACAGTCCAACAAGGTCTTCAGAGCATCGTTCCAGCTACTGCAGGTTTGAGTGAAGAGTGCACAGTCCAACAAGTCTTCAGAGCATCGTTCCGGCTGCTGCACAGGGGCAAGAGTTGATGCAGACAATAATAGCTGGTAATAGAGTCAGATACAGTTGTGCAGGCAACGGCCCTTTACAGATGACGAAGTACCAGAAAAGTTAGGGTGCAACTGTTTGTTTTCAGTTCACAAAAGTGAAGACGATTAATCCCCAAAAAGGAGCCTGTGAGAGTCAGATGAAGAATTTAAGAAATAAATAATAAGGGTCACATGAGAAAGTCTCTTTCTTTTCATTTGTTTATTTATTTTTACAAAAAAAGTATGTTTCTGTGTCCTTCAGCACATTTTTCAGGAGCATTTAGAGCACATCCGTAGAATGGCCCTTTTATGCATGCCGACCGTGCTGAACAGTGTAAGCCAGGTGTGACATATCTTTCACGGACATGAAAAGGATATTGAAGGATATTTTGATCATTTTACTGGGCTCCAGTCTCAGCTTTGCCACAAACTGGCACTGTGCCTTGGACCAAGTCACTTCATCCCTTTGGGTTTCGGTTTGCTCCCCTGGAAGGTAGGAGAGGGGAGAAGTGAGCTCTGGCGGTCTTCTTAGGCTCTGCTGCAGCTGCATGAGTGGCTCTACGGCGCAGCCTGCTGCCTGCATCATGGCAGGTTATACACAATAAAGAAATGAAAGGAATTTATCTGTTAAGGGAAGTAGCCTCACCTGTCAGGATGGTTGGCTCTCTTGTGTCTAACTTAGGTATTTTATGAGCCTGTACACATGGCAGCCAAGGGGACCTGGCCGCCAGAGCCATAGGAGATGACCCAGCATAATGGGCTGGGCAGTAAGGAAGCCAGACTCTGGAGCCAGTGTGGAGGTACAGGAGCTCGCGAGCATGAGGGCATGATGAGTGGTGCACAGAGGGACCCCTGGGCTAACAGGGGCCCAGGAGACAGTATTACGGCATTGGACTTTGTATTCCTGGAGACCAGCACAGATTCCACAATGCAACGATGCCAAAAAATGGTAGAACTGAAAACCCCAGCCAGATCAATGCCAGAATAAATCACTTTTCTGCTGAAATTGATAGCCTCCTAAAAAGCTAAGACACATGCAGTGGAGAATAATCATTATCGACCATCAAATAGCTAAGAACCAGCTGAGAAAATACAGAAGGACACGCAGTAAAGAATGAATGAGAAAACTCTTGTACAGAGGATACAGTCAGAGTTAGCAACCAATTGCTTCTTCATGTAAATTAAATCAGCAGAGAATCTAAAACCATCCTGTAGACCACACTTAGAGGGTAGGAAGGGCGCAATGCGGAAAGGTGGGCAGGAAACGGGCTTAGCATCCAAGCAGGCTGGACACAGCCCTCTGCCTGGTGCGTGATCTCAGCACTTCTCCTACCTTCTCTGAACCTCAATGAAGGTAATAAAATCACCTGCCTATAAGCCTGCAGTGAGAATTAGAGGAGCAAATGGATGAGCCTCAGTCCTGTGTGGGGTCTGGCTGCTCACAAGGCACCATGGACGCCATCTTTACCATCATCACTATCGACACGGAGCCAATGGTGAAAGCAGGACACAGGCAAGCCCCAGCGTTTCCCACCATTGTCTTATTTATTAGGCCTCAAGAAGACGTTAGACTTCTAGAAGGAGATTCCTTAAAGACAAGACTAAAAGGTAGACTCCAAATTTTGGCTACAAGTGGCAAATATGTCTTATAAGATGGATTTTATGTACTTGTGCCAAGTGCCGTTGGAAATACTGAAGACCGTGCAAAAATAAAAAACAACAAACAGCCGCAGGAACCCGGAGCCCTCTCCCAGCCCAGAACATTCACCAGCTCAGCCAAGAGTTCTGCTGGGTTTTCTCTGGGGGCTGGTGCTGCTGTGGACATAACAACCCGGCACATGGAGGGAGGACTCAGCGCTCGGAAGGGAGAGGGAATGAAGAGGAATTTCCCTCGTTCCTAATGTCTTCGTCTCTGGGAACATTTCCTTCAACAGAGTCCTGCTTTTCTCATCCTCACACCCCACTGCGCCCCTCCTGAACCCACTCCTTTCTGAATATAGTCTGCTGTCCCTCCAGACCCACAGAGGCCCTCTCCCTCATAAGCACACCCTAGGTGGGCCTGCCCTTCACTTACCCGTCTCTGTAGAAGAAATGTGAGCTCTCCAAAGGGAAGGGCAGAACCCTGCTTGTTGGTCTTTCTGCCCCCAGCACTTGACCTAGAGCCTTGCACTGAGGACGTGCCACTCACGTCTGCTGAATAAACAGCCACATTTCCAGATGACGATGTCCTTTTCTAGTCAACATCAGCTCAGCGGGCCTTCAGGTAATTTAGTTATACTTGTGCCCTCCCCACCCCCTCAACAGGGTGAGGATGTTCCTGGGCACAGAAATTAGCTCTGAGGCAGGAAGGAGGAAAGGGGATGCTTCTGGGAGGCAAAGGTGGTCAATCAGAGTGAGCACCGGAGACTCCGTGTGCCTGGGAAATACGTGGGTTCCCACAGCCCGCCTTGGGGAGCCGGGGTGGGGAAAAGGGTCTGTAGAGCAAGTTTAGGATGCAGCACCTGCCAAGCTTTTCAGAATCTCACAGTCAGGAACAGAACTCATGCAGGGAAGGGAGGGATTGGAAAGTAGGAGGCAAAGCGCAAGTCCTGAAACCAGAGAGAGTCGGCGACTGGTCAGAGTGCAGCTCTGAGCCTCAGACATGAGGAGAGAAGAAGGGGGATGGGATGGGGGGGTCGTGAGGAATGCCGTTGTTCAGGCTCCATGCGGCCCACCAGGTCAGCAGAGGAAGGAGTGGGCTGGGAGGGGCACACTCCAGAACAGCTCTCCTGGGGCAAAGCAGGCTTTCTTCCTGCACATCCAAGAAGGTTTTCCAAAAGGTAATCGCCATTTCCCCCAATCGACCCCAATGTGTGCTGAAGCAAAGCCTCGCGTGTGAGCCGGCGGGTGGCTTCACGACAGGCGTGAGAAGGCCGTACCTCTGTGTGGGTGAGGAAGTGCAGTGCAGCTCACTCCTGCGTGGTGGGACTAAGGAGAGCCCCCTGCCACCCAAAAGGCGCCCTCACACTTCAGAGAATGGATGGCAACTGAGCGTGGCCAGGCTGGAGCTGCAGCATCCCATCTGATGCCTTGCAGAATGTAACTTTCCAAAATGCATTGCTTTTCAATGAAAGGAGCTTTTACTCTCCTCTGAGCTCAGCATTAAAATGCATGTGTGCACGCAGGCACATGCAGCCCTGCTGAGCTGGGAGGTGAAAAGACCCTAATTAGTTCTGATTCGTTAAGCCATGTATTTTAAAGAGTGTTAAACCTATTGAGATGCTACTTCTTAGTGCGAATATGCGGCTCTTACAAGTCCTGATAAAAGTGAAAATCCAAGGCACGCCTGGGAAGTGAGAATATTCCCTTCAACTTAGGCTTCCACGGTCATGAGTAGGAAGTCCTCTTCCTAATCTCAGTATCTTAAAAAGAAGCCTTGATGTTGTTACGTGATTACCTAAAAGGAATGCCTTCCTCCGCGGACCGGAAGGATATTTTTAAAAGAATGTTAAGCTTGTGACAGGAATTATCGATACCTTTGGAATTTTTTTTTCAAGTGACTCAGGCTTACTTGAAGTCATTACCTAGGAGTTAGTCAGGGACTGCATGACGCCAGGCCCCAACTGTTTAAAGTAGAGCATGGCTTAGTGAAAGAATGAAAAAACCGAGGATGTTCTTTGTCCATTATTCTCACCGTGATGAATGATGCTTGTTTTCCTCTCCACTTTAATTAGAATGTTTCTACATTTGCCAAAGAAAATGTTGGAATGGAGACAAAAACCTGAAATTATAGGAACAGGGCTTGATGTAATAGCTTATTTGTAAAGGAAACACAACTTGTTTGGTATTTTATTGAAACAGGAAGTTCAGAAGCTTAGTACACACAAGTACAACAAATTCTCAGGTGCTTGTTGAGTCATCTGTTGTTGGAAATAGTCTCCTGGTAGTTTTCCCCTTGATTTACTTTTTATCTTCATTTTGTTTTTTTGAAAGTAGTGAGGGTAGGAAGTTTCAGAGAGATTCAATTAGAGATTATGTGTATTTTTAAAAATCAGCTATCAAGATTAAATAAAGCAAGCGGGAATTCTCTCCTTGCTCCCGTATACCAATTTTTGTAATTATGTACAAGATTGAGGGAAACCAAAGAAAAACAATAACTTGCTTCAATGCAATTACGAATTCAAAAGTAACCCTTACTCTGGGGGAATTGTATTAGAGATTAATAAAGATCAAAAGTACTGTGGTTTTATTTCTCTGTGTTCTATTTGCTACTAAGCAGTCTATAAAATAACCTTTTCCCCACAGGAGCTAGTTAATGGTTTGCTTCGTACTAAATAAAAGTTACAGAAATATCTGGAGCTGAGTTGGTGGAGACATGGAAATCTTTAGGTTGGAATTTCTTGTCCTTTTCCAAAGGATCAGGCCAGGACATTGCTGTCTAATCTACAAAACCTACTCATCCTGGCAAGAGTTCAGTATTTCGAAGACTCACTAGTGTGCTACTTCTAATAGCGCTTAGTAAGGGCCCCCAGGGGAGTGCACGGGAGAGGGGGTCCCTGGCAGGGACGCCAGACCTTCTCTAGCTGGCTGTGGGGGCTGACCTGGCCACCTGTAGCCCTCAGCGCACAAGTGGAGGTGTAGCTGGTATTCCTGTGGGAGTGGCAGTGTCCATTTTTGACATTTAAGGGCTTGCTCCTTTAGATACATTTACCATTGCCCACCACTGGGGATTGGGGCGGCACTGCCCACCCTTGGCGGTGCCTCTCCTGGGTTCCAGCAGGGTCTGAGTGTCTCTAGCACACCTCTGACTGAGGCAAGTTAGGCTTGTGACATCACCTCTTCCTAGGTGGGACAGAGACTATACAATACATGTGACAAGAGAAAAACCTTACATCTTTGTATTGAAAGATTTAAGTTTTTTTGTTTATCGACTAAATAACACTGAACAAAACGATTCTACTATGAAATGAAAGGTTTGGACCTCTGAGGGTTGTTGCATTATTTCAATAGCTGAGCGACAGAGGAAGCACACAGGCCATCGTTGGGGGCAGGTTGGAGGCCTTCAGTTCCTTTGCAGCTATGGGCTCCCATCAAGGGTGAGTGCATTGAGGAGACATTGCCTAGAACTACTGGACAGACATCTCACGCAGGAGACAGGAGCATGGTGCTTAACACACTTCCAGGCGCCATTCGGAATCGCTAAACACAGCAGTGCAGAGGCAGATGACAAGGGCCACTACGGGGTCACCAAGGGAGGAAATGGGAACTGGAGCCCCCCAGGAAGGAGAGCTGAGGCTCCTTGTGGGCTGGGGGCTGGCTTCATGGCCCTGCAGCCACCACCTGGAGATGAGAGAGCTGTCCCTAGGCCTCCCTGCAGCCACCACCTGGAGATGAGAGAGCTGTCCCTAGCCCTCCCTGCAGCCACCACCTGGAGACGGAGTCCCTAGACCTCCCAGCTGTGCGCACCTGGGCAGCCGCACTTTCCAGAGGATTCTTCCTGCGGCTTCCACCCTCACAGCTCTCAGCTGTCTTTGCAGGTGCATCTCTAGAAAACAGTTCTCATCAGGGCACCCTGTGCTTCTCAGTTTCTAGTCATTTCCCTTCTCTGAAGGTTCCAATTCAGACTCGAGCAAAGCCTTCAAGACCTCTCCTTAAACTGGCCCTCCTCCTTTTCCCTCCAGCCACTGGTTGCCTCCTGGCTCTTCCTGCCCTAATGCCGGCTGTCTGTGGCAGTCTCCCTCCCGCCATGACACCCCCTACCTGTCCTCCATCATACGGGACACACGCACACACACACACCCCCCACAGGCACATCATACATACATGCCCACCAGAAACACACACACCATACACACACCACCCACCCACATGCACACCATACATACACATACACACAACACACACATTAAATACACATACCACTACACACGGTGCACACCACACACTCAACACACACACACTCAATCATATACCACATATACACACACCACACACACACAAGCCTTTCCTAATTATCTAAAGGACAAGCTTTTCTGGGAAGCATTCCCCAGAGCTTCTAGAGAAATTAGTGTCACCCTCTTCTATGGTTTCAGAGTAGTGTTTTTATATCACCAGTATAAATACCATCATATAAAAAGGGTAGTCAATGTACCATAGTAATTAATTATTTAAGTATGTCTCCTCTGCTAGATGAGGAGCTTCCTGAACGCAGGCGCTGCAGAATTTTTTCATAGTTTTAAAATCTCTTCATGGAATACAGAAGGCTCTCCATAAACTTCCTGAGTTTAAATGGAGTCAGACTGGAAGGCAGTAGCAAGGCACAAAATGCAGTGAGAGCCAAGCTCAGGAAAACCAGTGTCCTTGAGCAGAAAGACTTAGGAAGGGGGCTCGCCAGGGAGAAGGGAGGCAGCAAGGGGCCAGCCTTTGGGGAGCCTTAAGCACCAAGAGCAGGGTGGTGCACACTTCGTCTGGCAGGGGCTGGAGCGGGAGAGGGACCGTTCAAGCGTTCTGTGCGGATTTCTATGGCAATGACATGAAGGGGAATGAAGGTGGGACCAAGAGTCCCAGTGGGAAGTGGCCTGGCAACCAGCAGTGTCCACAGCACACCAGAGCCTCAGCAGTGGCTGTGAGGATAGGTGGGAGAGCCAGACCCCAGCCCCTCCGGGGGGAATCTGAATGCGGGAGGAATGGATGGAAGGGAGGGTGGGGGCTGGGCTGTGCTCTCCCACTCAGAGCCCCAAATCGGGGAAGGCTGCTTGCCTTTTGGTTCATTTCCTTTCTTTAATACACAGCAAATTCCTGGTCACCCTTTGTTGTTAGCTGGTTGGGTTTGTCGCTTTCCTTGTTGTTTACAACCTCCAGGTATTTGTGGACAGATCTTATCATCTCCTTCCCTCTTAGTCACCTCTTGGCCCAACTCTGCATATTTTACTCTTTTTAACTCTGCTCCTGTTCTGACCTCCCTACTCTCGGAAGCATATTTGCTTTGTGTTTTCAGATTTTATTTCATTTTGGCTATTTAAAGAGATGCAATAAACTAAATGTGGCCTGGCAAGTCTGGTCTTAAAATAGAAAAAAAAAAAACGAATATATTTGTGTGTGCATGTGTATCTGTGTACATAGGTGCATGTGTGTGCCCGTGTGTGTATATCTGTGTGTGTGTGTGTGTGGCCGGTGTACTATAAATCCAGGGCATCAGTCTCCTGACATTGCTTTCACTTTTTGCCATTCTCCCCCAAACATTAGTCTTCAGCCTGTGCTTTCTCAGTTTCCCCAAAAATGATTTAAAAAAAAAAGTCAAATGAGAAAGTGATCGACGTCTACCGCCTGACTCTGCTCTAGATCCATCCATGTCTCTGAGGCCTTGGGGCTTATTAGAATGTGCTTATTTTCATAGTCCCATTAACATGATGTTTCAGAAGGGCCAGCTCGGTTTTGTCTTCAGTTTTCTCACCGGTGATTGTCCGGGGTGGGGTGACAATGGAATGCAAAGGAGCATGAGTGAACTTTTCGGGATGACGGAAATACTCCATATTTTCATTGAGGTGTTATTACCTCCGTGTGTCAAAATCATCACAATTTTTACATTTCATCGTCCTTAAATTATACCTCAGTAAAGTTGATTTTAAAAGTTAAACACGTACACTTTGCTGGAAAATGATCCTGGAGAGTGTTTATGCCTTTATATGAATTTAGCTAATGCATTCTCTCTCCAGGGCCCTTTGCACTTTAGGATATAACTGATGATGTGAAAGGTACCAGCAAGGAAGTACAGGATGGGAATCTGGGGATGGAAGCCCCTTCCTGCTTTCAGTAGGTGACACAGGCGCTCCTTACTCATAAGGCTGAGCTTGGCTTCAGATAAATAATCAGAAAGTCGTTTGTGCGAGATTTTAAGAAGAGGATCCGAACTGGGACTTAGTAACTAACTCTGAAACTGCCACCTGCACTCTCTGAACTTCATGTCAAGTCAATACTCCGTATGCTACAATTCCATCTTTCGTTAAAAAGCAGGTCTAAGGTACCCGATTTCCATGAAATAAATGTGCTTTTTACAATGCTTGATTTGCAAGTCAGTTTCAAAAGTAATTTGGCGAAGATATCAGGGTTATTTTTACAAGATTAAAAATCAGTATTCAGTAAATTATTTTATTCACTTTGACTTTTTTTTTTTAACCTGTCTGTGACATGTGTGTCCTTTGATCCACACACACGCCCTGGCCAGTAGGAAACAGGCACACTCTGCTGGTGGCAGAGGGATGGGGACTGCAACCTGATCTTGGACCTTCCCTGTCTCCCTAGCTCAGCCCCCATGCTATCATGGGCTGCAGCCAAGTGGCCTTCCAGGGTTGCACTGGAAGGAGCCACAGCCCCTCCATGGAGCCATCCCAGACACAGCTCCTCCACAGAGCCCTGGTCTCAGCCCTGGAGGCCAGAAATGTGCTTCACCCACTGGCCTGCCACGTTGCAGCCAAGAGAAGAGCTTTTGACTGAGAAGTGGAAACTAGGTTGTTCAGATCAGATCTCTGTTTTAGACTTCAGTACCCTAATGATGGATTTCAAAAATTAAATATTCCCTAACAAACCTCCAAGACTCTTTGTTTGGGTCAGTTAAAATACAGTGGAATGTGAGAGCACATGTCAGAATTCTCCAGCCTATGTTTACTGTTGTTGTTGTTTTGAGACAGAGTCTCACTCTGTTGCCCAGGCTGAAGTGCAGTGGCGCAAACTCGGCTCACTGCAATATCTGCCTTTCAGGTTCAAGTGATTCTCCTGCCTCAGCCTCCTGAGTAGCTAGGACTATAGGCGCGTGCCACCATGCCTGGCTAATTTTTGTATTTTTAGTAGAGACAGGGTTTCACCATGTTGGCCATGTTGGACAGGCTGGTCTTGAATTCCTGACCTCAGGTGATCTGCCTGCTTCGGCTTCCCAAAGTGCTGGGATTACAGGTGTGAGCTACCATGTCTGGCCCAGCCTACTTTTATAGTGTGAACAAAACTTCTTAGAATTACCAACTTAAGTACAACAGAAGCTTTTGAAATTAACTGGGGGGAAATTGAGTTGCTAAGTGAGGAGGAATAAGAGCAAGAAGATCAGAAGGAACCACAACATTGAAAATGTTCAAAAGGAAAGAAAATCAGGAAATTGTTCAGTGCCATACCTTCATTTCATAGGGGAAGAACTAAGGACTACAGAATTCAGGTCACCCCGACAGGACCTTATGTCCCTCCTTGTCGCCTGACCTCTCCCTGTGAGTCTCAGTGGTCCTGGTCCCACAGCAGGTGCTTGGGGACCCAGAAGGAGCCCAGGTCTCCTGACACCCAGCCCCACTCTTATTGGGTCTCTGAATCTGGAATGGTTACTCATGTTGGGGGAATTTTATATTCTTTTTTCCAAAAGTTGACATCCAGCTAGGATCTGTCCTTCCTGAGAGCTTTCACTGCCCTTTCTCTCCTCCCTGCCTGTACTCCTGCTCGCTTGGGACTCACACTCTTTGCAAAAAAGCTTGTTTCACCCAGGGGTGTTTTGTAATTAGAGCAGGGAGTCCTTGCCTTTCATTCTGATGCATTCCCCAAAAGCAGAAAAGTGTTGTGCAATGGGAGTTTGCATTTCTGACCAAAGACTCCGCAGCAAATAAATCATGGAAACGAACAATATGTCCTTAAACCAAGATGTAACACTGTAAACCTCTACTGTCTTATAAAGTAACAATGCTGTGCTTTGAGTAGCCAGACCACATAGTAGCTGGACTGTAGACTCTAAGCAGGGATGAGGTCAGTGGCTGCTGGTCTGGGCCTTCCCCAGAAGGAAGCGAAGAGATCAAATTTTGTTTTTAAGTTCTGTGAATCCCAGACATTTTTGTAAATTTTTTTTTTATGAGATAGAGTCTCACCCTGTCACCCAGGCTGGAGTGCAGTGGCACGATCTCAGCTCACTGCAACCTCCACGTCCCAGTTTCAAGCGATTCTCGTGCCTCGGACTCCCAAGTAGCTGGGATTACAGGTGTGTGCCACCATGCCCACCTAATTTTTGTATTTTTAGTAGAGATGGGTTTCACCATGTTGGCCAGGCTGGTCTTGAACGCCTGACCTCAAGTGATCTACCCGCCTCAGCCTCCCAAAGTGCTGGGATTACAGGCATGAGCCACCATGCCTGGCTTTGTAAAAATATTTTAAACCTAATTTGCTTGTTTAAAAAACTAAATTGAGATTGGTAAGTTTTGTATTAATAAAAAAAATTGTGAATAAGTTGTAAAGCTTTTGATAAGTTCAGTGGCTCCTATAGGCAGACAATAAATTGCTAAGTCCCAAAGTATTGCAAGAATGGAGAGTACTTCGTTCATACTTTGAAGAATATGCCTGATTATAAGGAAAAACAAATTACTGAAGCCTTGAAATGATGAGGTTGTTTCCATTTACTTGCACATAAAATAATGTATCTAAAACATCCAGCAACTCTCAAAAGATGGGAGTAAAAAGCTTTTGAGAAATCAGATACACTTCATTCCAATTCAACTTGAAAATTCACAACAATCAGTCTTGCATTTTATACATCTTGAACCAAACCATGACTTTGAATAAAGGCTTCATTTAAAAACCTAACCTATGTAAGGTGGGTGTTAATGTTCTTTTAAAGCAACATTCCTGTCCTAGTTGGAGGGAACTTCCCTAGGTCCTGCAGCATAAACCAGTGCCTGTCAACCAGGGAGTGTCAGGAGGATGTGCTGCTTCCTGCCGCCTCCCGCACTGCACAGGGAGCAAGGCTGTGCTGAATTGAGATATTCTAGGAAGGAGGAGGGTGTATGTGAGAAGGTGTGGCATCCACAACAAAACTAATAAAGCATTCGCAACCTTAGGTGACATGGTTTGGCTGTGTCCCCACCCAAATCTCGTCTTGAGTTCCCGCATGTTGTGGGAGGTCATTGAATCACGGGGACAGGTCTTTCTCATGCTGTTCTCGTGATAGTGAATAAGTCTCACAAGATGTGATGGTTTCATAAGGGGGAGTTTTCCTGCATAAGCTCTCTTCTCTTGTCTGCCGCCACGTGAGATGTGCCTTTCACCTTCCACCATGATTGTGAGGCCTCCCCAGCCACGTGGAACTGTAAGTTCATTAAACCTCTTTCTTTTGTAAATTGCCCAGTCTTGGGTATGTCTTTATCAGCAGTGTGAAAACAGACTAATGCATTTGGAGACCAAGAGGCTGATGGTGTTCAGGACACACTGTCCCCAGTTACAGCACCTTGGCATTTCAGAAAATCACAGAAGCAGGAAAGCCCCTCTCACTTTCCCCTCCTTGACTTTCTCTCCTGGGGCAGGTTATAAGATCCTCATTTGAGAGAGTCTGTCCCAGTACTTGGAGGAAAGGAACATCCTTGTCTCTGAAGACACAGAGCACAGAGAAGAATCGGAACAAACAGGCCTTGCTCAGTGCCCCCAGTTTATCACCATTAGCTCACTCCTGGTTTGTCTAATCACCTCCTCCACCACTATCCACTCTTCATCAAACCAAAGTACAAAATACCCAAGTTTGCCTGTTTCTTTGGGTCCTTCCTTTCCTTATGATGGCTCCTGTGTCAAGTGAAACACGTACTAAATATGTGTGCCTGCTTTCCTCTTGTTACTCTTTTGTTACAGGGAAGGGCCCCAGCCATGAACCTAGCAATGGCTGAGGAAAGAAATCTTTCCTTCCCTACTGATATGGTTTGACTGTGTCCCCACTCAAATCTCATCTTGAATTGTAGTTCCCACAATTCCCACGTGTTATGGGAGGCGCCCAGTGGGAGATAATTGAATCATGGGGGCAGTTCCCCCCCATACAGCTCTCATGGTAGTGAATAAGTCTCATGAGATCTGATAGTGAATAAGGGGAAACCCCTTTCGCTTGCTTCCCATTTTTCTCTCTTGTCTGCTGCCGTGTGAGACGTGCTGTCCGCCTTCCGACATGATTGTGAGGCCTCCCCAGGCAGGTGGAACTGTGAGGCCATTAAACTTCTTTCTCTTTATAAATTACCCAGTCTTGGGTATGTCTTTATCAGCAGCATGAAAACGGACTAATACACCTACCAGGCCCAGGATTTGTTCAGCAATAAAGTGATCCGTTCATCCCCAAGAAGTGGGTGGAGCTGGGAAAGGCCAGACCAACCATTCGGAATACTGTTTTTGATCTGCCCCCAGGACATGAGGATTGGCAGGGGCTGAGGGGAGTCCTCACCTCCAGCAAGGTGAGCTGGAGCCCAAAGCAGGACTCCAGGGGAACTGGAGAGCAAGCCAGGAAAGGCAGACGGAGCAGACTTGCATGCCAGGGTAGGAGAGGGCGCACGGCCTCCCAGCCCCTGATGAGCTGAGCCCAGTGAAAACAATGCCAGGCCTCACCTGCCTGTGCTCACCGGCTGGTGGCGGGGAGGGCTGAGCAGGTGTTGAGGTGCTCACAGGTGAGTAGGAGAGGAAAGGCAGGTGCGACCTAAAGGCAGTCGCAAAAGAGAAATGCATTGAGTTGTAGCACTGTATCCACCAAAAAGGAAGCTCATCTTTTACTGGGTGTCTAATTGTTTTAGACTTGACACTGCATTTGCTGCACTGATTTCTTCTCCTAACCCTTCAAGCTTGTTAAAACAGGGACTCAATTTTCTTCTCCTTTGGTCAGTGCAGGGCAGCAGGGCTCACTTGCTAAGTGCTTACTGACAGATGTAAGTTTATGGTTAGAGATATGAACCCGCTTGCTCTTCTGAGCCTCTGTGATTGTAATTCAGTCCTTTGCTGTCATTAGAATCATCTGGGGAGATGTTTGTAACTCCTGCTACTCAGGCCACACCTCCTATACTTAAATCAGTATGCTCGGAGTTGGGGCTCCAGACACTGGAATTGTTTCAAACTCCCCGGGTGACTGCACTAGCAGTCAAGTTTGAGAACCATGGGCACGGTAAAAATCTTTCCTCGGCCTGAGCAGCCCATTAGCTTCACCTAGGGAGCTTTAACAATCACCAATGCCTAGGCCTCCCCACCCCCCATCCCGTGTTCTGACTTAATTAGCGTGGGGTGGGGCCCCTGGAACAACATTCTACCAGCTTCCCAGGTGATGAGAATGCACAGCTAGGATGAGCTTCTCCTCCGAAGCATGAAAACCCACAGGATACTGCAGAGTTGCTGGGGGTGGCCCTGCCCAAATTCTCGCTTAAAACCCCCAACTTTCAATGACACTGTGGACCTGCTCTAGTGTTATCATAAGGTTTACAAATTTCTGTGCCACCTATCAGACCATTTTTTAAGGATCAAATAAAAGTTTCCATGACTTTTATAGTTCTTCCCCTGTGCTTTTTTATCATGATATTGAAAAACGACAGTGAAAAGCAACCAAGGCATTTCAGCCAGCATGCTGCTGACTAGTTCACGCAGTTACCACCAAAGCACATGGACGGGACCCAGAGCGTCAGTCTGTGCCCACTAACGGGGACGGAAACCTACCGCGTTCGAGTTTTGACATATTTCTCGCAGTTGCTGAAAACTATGAGGCATGAAATCCAGATTTATGACTTTTTAAAAAGTTATTTGTGGATTCCCAAGACGATTATGTTCCCATCACTTATGTAGCCCTAAAAAAAAAGAAAAAGAAAAAAAAAACTCGATGCTGAAAAAAAAATCCAAGTTTGGCACTCACTGAGTTCCAATGTCAGTTGTCTGAATCGCACTCAGAGAAAGTCAGGGGGAAAAAAATGCATTCTGCCTTCCTTTAACTGCTAGTTTGTCATGGAGAACAGAAAGTCCCATTTGCATGTGGCTTTTGGAAAAGCTAAGCCGGGAGCGATTATCCTGATGCACTTTTACTTTTTGCATAAAATAAGAATTTGAGGAGGATGTCCCCGGAGAGAGCCACTTCTCATTTCCCAGGCCTCACCTGCCATCCTCTCTGACAACATCATAGATTTTATTTTTGCTGGGAATCCCATTATCAAAGCAATGCCCCCTCACACACACACACTGCCAGGTAAACCATAGCAGGTGGGGGTGGGGGCAGTTCATGGTTGCCTTAATACACCCTGTCCTCTGCCATCACCTCCTTTTTTGTCTGGATAAGTTCTTTGGCAGTTCTCTCGACTTTTATTTCTGAAACATCCTAAAACATCTCAGTATTAAAACCAAGGCTGATTATATAAACCATACTCCCATGCCTGACAACACATGTTTTTGTCTGAGGCCTTTACTGCCAAGAGCCATAAGGACCCTCTAAGTCATGTTCACTATTTTTACTGGCCTTGAGAGTCTCCTTGCTTTGACATGCTCTTGTCTCCGTTGTCAGACTGTTAAATGCTCATGCTTCTAGTTCTCTTAAATAGATGCAGATGTGTGGGGCTGGGTTGCCACTGAGCCTTCTTCTCTTCTGCAAGAGCTGGGATAGGGACAGAAGGTGGTTTGGAAAACACAAGCCACCTTGATTTTAGGCAAACTCTAAGTTACAATCAAGTGTCTTCATTTATAACGTTTTAACTTTTTCTTAACCTGTTGAAGCCATGTTGTTGGCTACTAATTAGAATAGCCTTTTATAACTTACCTTAAATCTCACGACTTGTTCCAACCACCCCAGAGTCTGGCGTCAACTGTCATTGCGTGCTGCTCTTTCCAGCCTTTCTGGTTCAACTCTTAGCAAAAGCCATAATCTTCCTCCAGTCTGTTTCCTTTCTGCAATGACAAAATTGCCCAGGGAAAGGAAAAAGAACAGCATCTATCATCTTTCTTTTTAGCTCCCTGGTTTAAGGCTTTCTTTTCCCCCATGATGAAAAACTATAATCATTCTGCTTAGAAAGTACAGACCCCTAAGCCCACTTCCAAGAGAGGGATGGATTTTCAAGTCTGTTATCTCTACTTTCCCAGAGCCCGGGGGTCTCCCAGGCCAGAAGTTGACAGAACTGTCTTCATACACTTGAGACAACATCATGCCCGTTTCCTTAAAACTAAGAACATAAGATGCTGATTTTTCTTACCAAAAAAAAACAAAAAACAAAAAAAAAAACCTTTCTTGTTCTTTCAAAAACTGTTTCACTGACAATGTTTCATATTACAAAATTGAAACTTGGAACTTTTGAACTGCAAATTTAGCAGAAAATGAAGCCATGCTCTTGTGGCTTTGCTTGTCACCTCTGCTCAGATGCCTCCCAGACCCCTCTCTAGCTGCAAACTGCACGCAAAACTGTTTCTCTAAAAGAAAACAAACTCCTGTTTTTCCTACTACTGCTACTGCTACTACTATTGCTACACACACACACACACACACACACACACACACACAGAGAGAGAGAAAACACTTCTGACACCAAATGTAGGGTTTTTCTCACACCAAACAATTCTGCAGTTCACTGCAGACACCAGCCGAGTGTCCTACAATCCAATTCTGACACCACCTGCCTGGAGTTAGCAGGTGAAGGACTCAGCCCCACAAGCCTGCCCCCCTCCCCATGCCAGTTGCATGTCCCAGGTCTCCCTTCTAACTGACCAGCGGTAAATCAGGGGTTCCCACGACCTCCTCCTGGGATTTGTAACTTGCTAGAGCAGCTCACAAAACTCAGAGAATCACTTAACATTGACCAATTCATCACCAATGATATTATGAAAGGATGTAAAAGAACAGCCAGAGAAGAGGAGCACAGGGCCCGGGGCCAGGCAGCAGAGCACACTGAGCTTCCATGCCCTCTCAGGGGGCATCACCTCCTGTACCAGAATGTGTTCAACCCCAAAGCTCCCGAACCCTGTAATGTCAGGATTTTTAAGGAGCTTCATTACATAGGCAGTATTGATGAAATCATTGGCCACTGAGTGAACCCCAGACCTTGTGGGGGTGGGGCTGAAAGTTCCAGCCCTCCAAAGATCTGGCACGTTCCTCTGGCACTCAGCCCCCAGCCTCCAGGAGCCACCTCACTAGCATACTCTCAGGTAGGGTTAGAGAGGGCTTGTGATAAATGATGAAGGACATTCTTCTGCCTGCATCGCTAGGGGAATTCCAAGGGTTTTAGGGGCTCAGTGCTAGGAACCCAGGGCAGAAACCAAATACATATTTCTTGTTACAGCAGTGTCACCCCCTCACTCTGCCTAATTTGATTACTAGCTGCCCCATCAGATTATGCCTATTTAAGCCAAGTCCCCGATCCCCATAGCCAACCTCCTCTTCTTCCCAGCCAGCCCACTTCCCGGGCATAATAACTCTTCTGCCCCTGGCTGGAGAGTTGTACTGAGGCTTTCATCCTCCTCCACATGCCACCTGCCAATACTGCTGCCTGTCTTTTGAGGGCTGCTTGAGGTTCACTACCCCTTTCTCCATTACCTCTGTGACCTGGCTAATCCACATCCTCCCCCACCCATGCTCTTCAGCACCAGTGCCTGCCCGGCTCGGCACATGTCCTCATCCCTGCAGCCTCCACCCTGGTCTTCCTGACCCCCACTGCCTCCAGCACCGCTGGTTGCGGACCTGCTCTGGCTCTCTCTGCCCAGCTGGTTGGCCTGCCTCTGTTCCAACCTCCCCTGCCTGGCGTGGTGTTCTGGGCGCCACCTCCGCTCACATCGCCGCTTCACCTGCTTTTGCTATCTGCACTTTCCATGTCCTGCTCCTTCTCCCAGCTGGTGGTGCCTCCGAGAAGAGGAATAAGAACCACCTGTGACCCCCGCAATTTCACAGGCATGGTGGGAGCAAAGGCAGAGGGTGTGAGTTTAGTGGGCATACGCCACTCTTTCAAGAAGTTTTGCTACAAAAAGATGCAAAGGAAGTGAAGAGGGAAGGGGTTTGCAGGGTGGGAGAAATAACAGCATTTTTGTTGTTTGTTGTTGTGACTGTTTTGAGCCAAAACATAACAAACAAGACAGAAGGAAGACCTGATGGAGCATGTCCTTGAGAAGACGAGAGGAGCGGGGTTGGCCTGGTGGGAGATCGGCCTTCCATGTGGAGGTTATGGGGGTTCCTGTCCAGCAGCCTGGGGTTCTGCGGAAGGCAGGCCTGCAGCAGGTGTCAGGTGCTGCGGAGCAGGAGACATCTGTTACTTCACCGTCCTCAGTGGGGAGCCATGGCTGAGCCTGAGAAACGGCTTATAGGCTGAAGGCCAGGCAGTGGGAATGGGCAGTGAGGAGGGGAGGACGAGCCGGGTAGAAAGAGTGGTTAGAAACGCAGAGGGCCACACGGCCAACGGTCAGGGGACTAGCACACCAGCCAGACCCACCCACGGTGCTGCCTGTGCAGAGACGCTCGGCATCTGAATTTAACCCGGGTCTTGGTTTGACTGAGCCCAACGTGGAGAGAAGGGCCAGGGAGTCACAGAGGGGTGGTGGGCTGGGTGCTGGTTTAGGGGCTAGGACATGGAGGGGTGAAGGCGGGAGGCAATCGCGTCCACTGGGCAGGGGCCCGGGGCTGCTGACAAGGGGAGAGGTGGTAGCTACAGAGGAAGCAGCTCGGGATTCTGCAGTCCCCGGGGAGAGAGGAGCCCGAGAGACGGGGGGGGGGGGGGTGAGGGGGTTGGAAGGGGCACCTGTGGATGTCCTGAGACTTCCAGGAAGTGGGACAAGATCAGTGATGGAGACAGAGACAGCGTCATCAGGGCCGAGAGGAACGACAGTAACAGCGAGGTGAAGTGGGCGGCCCTGTCTGGCAGCACGGGATTTGGAGCTGTCTTGTGGAGGGCAAGGGAACAGGATGCTTTGAGGTGGCAGCCAGGAGCAGGGATGGTTTTGATTGCAAATGGAAAAGGTTTGATGCAGAGTTTCTGGAGCCTTCATGTCTTCCTGGTCTGAAGACCTTTTTTATTTTTACCGGATTGAGGTGATTATCAGAATAGTTAATGGTGTGCTCCGTTCCTATTTCTCTAGTTTTTCTAAGGTCCAGGGACTGCGGGCATCATTATTCCTTCTCCCCGGGGCCAATGACCAGTTAATTCCAACTTTGATGGACTCAGGGCAGGCCACATTGTCACGTGTAACTCTACACTGAGAATTATTTTAGAAAGTTAAACTCCTAAAAATGTTTTGTTTTTCCAAATGGTGGCCTCTGGGTCTGCCTTCACCTCTTTTGCAATGATCAGCACTAGGATCTGCTTTCAGAAATGGTTGTGCAGAGCCGGGACTTTCACCAAAGCTTGGCCGCTTGGACAGGACTCACGATGGAGGACGGTCAGGTGTCCCAGGTTTCAGATGCCTGCATCCTCCCGTGGGTGGTGAGGGGCCTGCCTCCTTTATAGCTTTCCACTGCCAGGCTGGCGCCCCCTCCCCTTACCCCCATCTCCTCCAGAGGAAGACCAACTTAATCAAATCTTATCACAACTATAGCTGCCTCCTGGAGAAAGCCTGCCTTCTGTCCCCCTCTTGTCCCTCCCTGCGTGGAGGCAGGCCCTTTGTCCAGTGCCCATGTGGCTCGGTGGGTGGTCTTTCTAAGTCATCAGAGGAGATTAGCAAACACACATGTCCGCTGGCCTAAGGCCCAATCTGCAGGCAGCCTTATGAATAATCAACGTGACTTGTCTCTATAGTTCAATGCCTGTATCTGCCTCTCAGTTGGTATTGAACCTGGGGGAAAAAAAGATGGATTATTCATTGGAAACCTCAAAACCTCCACAGCTGAGCTTTCTTACAAATGCCTGCATGGCCCCCGAGGTATCTTAGTGTTCACCTCCCCATTTGCACATAGGAAGCCAGTCACGTTACTGGATTCCTGGTGAGTTTGACTTTTCATTCTGTCTTGAATCTCCCTCCCTTCCCCAACCCCGTACCCTACACTACTTCATTCCTTTTTCTTGGGTCTTCCTGATCTCAACCCCTCCGCCTGTCCTCCACGTTGCCTGAAAAGTGAGCCTCCTGACACACGGATCCCCCATGGCCTCGTCTGCTCAGGTTTCTGAGGTCCCCAGTAACCATGCTCACACTGTGTAATCACGAGTGGTCTGGTCCACACCTCAACACTTCGCGTGCATGTAAATGTTTTAGCGAGTGAGCTCTTGCAATTATTGCCTGCTGAACCCCTCGCCCCTCACTCCCAGTGACCCTGGGCTGCGTTCACGCATGCCATGGGCCTTCAGACACCCAGGTCTCAGGACCTGAGGGGCTCCTGTGTGCTTTCCGCGAGGAACCGTCTTTCTGCTCACGACTCCATATCACACACCAACATCATGAAGTCCTCCCTAAATGCCCCAAGCCCACTCCGGCTCCCACTTTTCTGTCCATGAAATGTCTGTAACTTCTAGAGTGTCCTGAAGAAGCAAAGACTGTGTCCCTCCATTTTTGTATCCTCAGAACTTAGCCTGATACTCACAGTGAAATGAGTTCACGACACAGCAAACGAACGTGCAGGTACTTCTGCAGGGAGTGCTGTGGGGATGAGTGCACTGGTTCTGTGGCTCAGCCCTGAGTTGGGGTCAGGAGGCAGGCGCTGGGAAGAGGATTTTGTGTCTTAGGAAGCACAGGAAGGCCTTTCTAGGATCCAGAAAAAATGGAAAGTAGACCAATGTAAGCGTTAAAAGAACACATTTTATTTTATCTTTTAAATGTATGTACACAGTACAATTGACTGTTTTGTATACAATTCTATGAGTTTTAACGCATATAGATTAGTGTCACCACTAATTATAAGATTGTAGGGAACTGGGGAAAAAAAGGCGTGCATTAAGGAATGATATGGCATATTTGGGGGACAGAGAACAGGCTTGATGAGGACAGAGTCTATTTAAAAGAGACAGTGGACACTGCAATTGGAGGGGAAGGCAGGGTGGGGCTTTAGAGAACCCCGAGTGCTGGGCTACAGGATTCAATAAAGTTATTAATGAGATTGTCCGCATTGTGAATTCAGAAATATTTATGTCATACCTTGAGGAGGGTGTGAGTAGATTGTGCTGATGACTGCATAACTCTGACTAGACTAAGAACCACTGAGTTGCACCCAGAATTTGCATTACTGAGCGCTTTACCAGTTAGGAAGGTTTCGCGTACTCCATCCTTTAAATCTAAGGTGCCTTGACTGTAAGGCCTGCCCGTGTTTCCTGGACGGCTCAGAGGAAGAATGCAGTGCGTGAGAACTACAGCCTTGTAAGACATCCTGTATTGTTGTTGAGATGGGAAAGTGCATCTTAAAACTGTTAGAGAGCCAAAGAAGTGACTTTAAAGGGTGAGCTCTACCTAGAGGGAAAAGCAAATGCACTAATTGAAATCCAACCCCCTGGGCTGGAGTAAATGAACCATCAACCACCCATGGGGCTTCCCTTCTTGGTGATGGATAAATAGCTGGGATTCCTTGAAGCTAGAAGCCGCAGGGAAATTCTGTTCTGCTTTGTCAACAACACAGTCTGCCTTAACCGACTTGTAGGTAAATAGATTTGGAGAGTCTGAGCTAAAACCCGTTAAATCAGATGAAGACACAAACGCAAGCACCGGCAATGTGTTTTAAAGCAAAGCCAATGTCCCTTTGGCCTTAACTGACAGACTTTCCTAGCAGTCCTCACCCTCTGCAACCCAGGGCTCCTAGGAGGAGCTCATGGCAGAGAAAGTCCTCTGGCTTCTGCCACTGCCTCCGCAACTTCTATGTACACGTCAGTGTATATCCATGGGTATGAAATGGTCATTTTATGTCACCATTAGCAGAGGAAAGCAGGAACTCTTTCAAACCCCACCCAAAATTCACTCTGACCATCAAGCAGTCCTGTTTATTTTGGAGGCCACTTAACCCTGGAGCAGCCCATAAGCTCCACTTAATCCCCTTTTCTTTCATGATTTCTTTTAAAGAGACATTTTGGGTTCTGTAGGGGAACATTTGTGCTTCATTGAAAAACTCCATTTGAGGCCTGCTCACGGCCTGCCAGCTTATCTGCTTGCAGCCTTCATTGCTAGGGAGCTGTTTTACAACTTCGTAAGTTGTAAAGAGCTGCTGGCGATGCAAATGTGCCTGTCTACGGGCAGGAAATGAATTCTGTCTGGTAGAGGGAATGCTCCCTACCTTGTAGGAAAGCCAACTTTTTTGTCCATTCGCAAGTTTATTTCAGTATTTCTCATCTATAAATGTGTTCTTCAGATTGTCCTTTGAACCAGTTATAGCATCTGAGTTAAGTAAAATGAATACACTGTGTTTATTTTATACCTGTATGAAAGCTATGTTTTTTGTTTTTTGTTTTTTTGAGACGGACTCTCGCTCTGTCGCCCAGGCTGGAGTGCACTGGCGCGATCTCGGCTCACTGCAACCTCCTCCTCCCGGGTTCAAGCAATTCTCCTGCCTCAGCTTCCTGAAAGTTATGATTTTTTGAAAAATTATCTTTTAACTGTTTTTAGCTAGAAACTCCTGGGCCAATATATAAATAGATGAGGTTATCTCTGAGGTTCTCATTGAGGTAACAACAAAAATAAAACAGCAGGATGCGGCCGGGCGCGGTGGCTCACGCCTGTAATCCCAGCACTTTGGGAGGCCGAGGCGGGCGGATCACAAGGTCAGGAGATCGAGACCACGGTGAAACCCCGTCTCTACTAAAAATACAAAAAATTAGCCGGGCGCGGTTGTGGGCGCCTGTAGTCCCAGCTACTCGGGAGGCTGAGGCAGGAGAATGGCGTGAACCCGGGAGGCGGAGCTTGCAGTGAGCCGAGATCGCGCCACTGCACTCCAGCCTGGGCGACAGAGCGAGACTCCGTCTCAAAAAAAAAAAAAAAAAAAAAACAGCACGATGCTACCCAGCTATTGTTCCCCAACTTACGCCTGTCCCCTCCACATGTCCTGCATGCACTCCTGTTTCTGGGGTGTGTGCATGCGTGTGTGTTTGCGTGTGTGTGTAAAGGTTTGCAGTGAAATTATAATCATTGGTTTTTTGTTGGGGATGGGGAGTTGTTTTGTTTTGAGACAGGGTCTCACTCTGTCGCCCAGGCTGGAGTGCAGTGTCACAATCACAATTCACTGCAGCCTCAACGTCCTGGGCTCAACTGATCCTCCCACCTCAGCCTCCCAAGTAGCGGGAGCTATAGGCATGTGACACCACGCCGGTCTTGCTTATCTACCTATCTATCTAGATAGGGTCTCCCTATGTTGCCCAGGCTGGTCTCAAACTCCTGGACTTAAGCAATCCAACTGCCTCAGCCTCCCAAAGTGCTGGGATTACAGCTGTTAGCCACTCTGCCCAGCTAAAATTAGAGTTTAGAGCACATTGCTGTAAATTGCGATTACCAAGGGGATTGAAAAATCAATGAAAATAATCAACAGCAAGTTGACTTCAGAATCTGTGCCTTTGAGGCTTTTCCCCTTAATCTCCAGGTAACACATAGGCTCCCTGGCGAGAGCCAGTGGTGACACAGTGAGAACACCGTCTGCTGCATCTAATGTTTACAGCTTGTAATTCACAACTAACTTTTAAAAATGTACCAGTGTTGGGGAAATGGTGCTTTGCTGGATAGGAAAATTGGCCAAGATCAGAATTCTGAAGGCAATGTCATGGCACAAAGAAACTAGCTACTGAAATCACATCCTAAACATCCAAGAGGTTGACTTCCTTTTCTACTGCATTAGAAAAAGGTTTATTTACTGTTTATCCATACAGTAAGATAGAGATTTGATCTCATTTTTTGGTTAAGAACAACCATATCAAAGTGTGTGTGTGTGTGTGCATTTTACAGAATTTTTAAAAATACACAGAGAACTCTTCACAGTTGTTAACTCTGGTAAATGGCAGGGGAGGCAGGGGTGAGAACTGATCTATTATTCATAGTCTCAACGATGAACAAGATATTTCCAAAAATAGGCGGATTATTTAAAATTATTATTATTAGGATACTTTGGGCTTCTAGAAACAAAAACTTAACAAAAAAGTCACTTAAAGAATTTAGGTTTGTTTTTTTTTCTGACATAAAAACAAAATAAAGGATGATTTCAGTTTGGTCCATCAGTAACTTAGAAGTGTTTTTCAGGACCCAGAGCTTTCCGCCTTCCCACTGGGCCATTTTCAGCGTGTCCCGTGGCCTCTGGGGGCTTCAGTGATCCAGGCATCACATTAGACGTGACAGTGCCAAGCAAAGAAGAGAAGTATTTCTGCTTATGCATCTGTTTATAATAGTGAGAAAAACTCCCTCAGAATCCCATCAGCGATTGATTCTCAGGTCGCACTGGCCAGGATTGAGGCCAGCTGTGCCATGCTTAGCTCAGTCATTTGCATTGTGATCACCGTGATTAGCTTGAACCAATCCTGGGACTTCTCCTTGGGCTTGAACACATGGCCAGGTGGAGGTTGGTGCCCCCAGAAAAAGTCTTTGTTCTGCCAACAAAGAAGACACAGACAACAGTGTCTAACAGGAAAAGTCCCTTTTTACTTTATACCCTTCCGTAGTATTGCTTCAACAATCAAATACTTTATTTTATTTTATTTTTTGAGATACAGTCCTACTGTGTCACCCCGGCTGGAGCACAGTGATACCATGTCTACTCACTGCAACCTCTGCCTCCTGGATTCAAGCGATTCTCCTGCCTCAGCCTCCTGAGTAGCTGGGATTACAGACGCCCACCAAAATGCCCAGCTAGTTTTTGTATTTTTAGTAGAGATGGGGTTTCTCCATGTTGGTCAGACCAGTCTCGAACTCCTGACCTCAAGTGATCCATTCACCTTGGCCTCCCAAAGTGCTGGGATTATGCTGGGATTACAGGCGTGAGCTACCGCTCCTGGCCTTTTTTTTTCTTACATAGAGTTTTGCTCGTTGCCCAGGCTGGAGTGCAGTGGCATGATCTCGGCTCACTGCAAGCTCCACCTCCCAGGTTCACACCATTCTCCTGCCTCAGCTTCCTGAGTAACTGGGACTACAGGTGCCCACCACGACACCCGGCTAATTTTTTGTATTTTTAGTAGAGATGGGGTTTCGCTGTGTTAGCCAGGATGGTTTTGATCTCCTGACCTCATGATCCACCCACCTCAGCCTCCCAAAGTGCTGGGATTACAGGCGTGAGCCACCACACCCGGCCCCACGCCTGGCTAATTTTTTGTATTTTTAGTAGAGACAGAGTTTCACCGTGTTAGCCAGGATGATCTTGATCTCCTGACCTTGTGATCTGCCCACCTCAGCCTCCCAAAGTGCTGGGATTACAGGTGTGAGCCACCACGCCTGGCCAAATACTTTCATAGTTAACTTTTTGAATGTGTGTGTGTCCTACTTTAAGATGAAAGATATTCTTTCTTGGTCCTGTTTCCATGCAGCTTGGCCCCGTGATTCTAGGGACCATGGCTTTTTCTCGCAGTGTGACTCACAGTTTGCCAAAGCAAATCTCTTGTCTTGCATCAGCTCAGTCTCTTTGTCTGCAAATTAAATCAATAGCCTTTTTTACAGCCTATCTCCCAGGACATATTGCTAAAAATACTCACAAAGTCACCATCCAGGAAGAATCATTTGCCCCTGCTGCCAGTGTCTCCTGGAAGTCACATGAAAGTTGCTGAGGCTCGGTATTTATTATGCTGTAAAATTCAACACAAGGGAAGAGAAAAAGCAAATTCCATGAGCAGATTTAAGTGTATTGGATCTAATCCATTGATGCTGCAGCTATATTTTCACAGTAGGATCCTCTTTTGTTAAATATTACAGTAGTATGAAAACCTAGCAGAAAAACAGTTCACCGTTTCTCTGATTTTGTGAGCGATGTGGGCTGTGGAACTTACTCTTTGCTGCTCTTCCCCCAACTCCACCCTACCCCTACCTCCAAGTAAAGTACCCCTACCTCCAAGGTCAGCCTTGTCTGCTGCCCCTGACTAAGATGACCCCAACCTCACTGCACCCCAGGTTATACTCCTCTGAGAAGGCCCCTTCATCCCTCCCCTCACATACATGCCCTCAAATCTCTAATTTGTGTGAACCATTAATTTCAGATATTACAGGGAAAATATGCAAAACAAAATGTGGATGGCACATAACCCACAGCATCTCTCAGAGGGTGTTTATACTCAAAAAGAAGTCTTTACCAACCCATAGTTAGGAAAATGCGTGTTCAGAATAACTGGGCCTTCCCGCAGTCCTCTGGGTCAACCAGATGACCACACATTGCCAGAATGAGAAGCAGAGCAGCTTCACATCCCTGTTTCTGAAATGTTTCCCAACAGCTCATTGAACAACCTCGAGACACCTCTCTCCCACAAACCCAGTGTGTTTTGGGAACGGCTCTAGGAATTCTCCTTCTGCATTGCCTCACTGTCCCTTTCCCCGTCCAAACCATGGTATTGGATTTACAGCATTTCTTAGATTCTATAAAAGTCCTTTTCTGCCAAGAGCCTGGAGCACGCTGGATTGAATGACTCCCTTCCAGCACAGCCGGCATTTGCAGTGCATTAGAATCTTGCCGTCACTTGCACACATCACCAAGTTACTTTAGCCGGAGTTCAGCCTAGCTATGGCTCTGCTCTGCTCTGCTCTGCTAACAGTTGCTTTTCAATATTTTGTTTGAGGATTTGTAGTAATTCAAAGGCCTACACTTTTTTTTTTTCTAATTTATTTCCTTGGAGTTTTACTCATGGATACTTCAGAAAATGTCAGTTTTATGTCATTAATGTCATCATCTTCTCTGGGTTCTCAGAATTCGAAATTCACAGGAGCATGGCAGCCTTACATTCAGTCTATTCTTTTCCTAAAAAAGGAAGCAAACCGCAGCAGTTCACCTACGCTATGGAGACTGAAGTGGTCCCACCTCTGTAATTCTCTCTGTCTGCCCCACAGCTGTGTCGAAGGGAGTGCCACTTGTCTGCAGGGCCGTACCGCGGAACCCTCTTTGCCGACCAGCCAGTGATGTTTGTCTCGCCTGCCAGCAGCCCCCCAGTGGCCAAGCTCTGTGAACTAGTCCACCTGTGCGGAGGCCGGGTCAGCCAAGTCCCCCGCCAGGCCAGCATCGTCATCGGGCCCTACAGCGGAAAGAAGAAAGCAACAGTCAAGTATCTGTCGGAGAAATGGGTCTTAGGTAAGAATCTAGGCACAGAGACACTGTTGTGTGGTCCAGATCTATGAACAGGTTTCCAGGGAGGGCGGCGTCACGCTCACACCCCCTTCCACGCAGCTGGGGCACCTGGGTTGATGTCTCAGCCTCCAGCATCTGCCCTGGCAGCGTCATGTGGTCACCCTCGGCATTCCCACTCCTTGCTGTCAGCAGAAGCACAGTTCACAAGGAAATGGGAACTCTAACTGGACTCCCCACTTGACTTTCCTGGCTCATGTGAAAAACCCAGTCCACCCAAAGCCACCCCAAGCCACCCCTGTGGACACAGGCTCTCCAGGCACCCACTTAGACCCTCCCTCCCCAGTGCCTCCTTGTCCTACTTCAAGAGTCCCTGGCAGCGCCCGGCGTTAGGGCCCAAGCCCCCGTTCCTGTCATCCCCTCTCCCAGGTACATCTCATGATCACTCCGTCTGCTCATGTGCTCGAAGGGCGTTAAAGACGTAAAAGGACTCCATCTTTTATTTCACAAAGCGAGCACAGTGTGACCGTAATGTCCCGCTCTGGTATTCGTGGAGTTGCGCCAGGTGCTGTGTGCAGTTCTGGGGAGGAAGAGGTGGTAGGAGCTGAGCTGTGACCGGAGGAGGCTGGATCCACGCCATGCTCACACGTGGGCTCCGGGAGGCTTGCAGCTGATCCCCGGAGAAGGGGGTTGAGGAAGAGTGTGAAGCAAGGATGGCCTGGGGAATGTGGAGGAGGCAGGGGCAGCATCTGTGCCACAACTTACGCACCCTGTGGTGGAGTCACGCGTGGCAGGACAAGCCTAGGGCTCCACTGTGGGTAAACCCCACATCCTTCTCCACAGGGTTGTGATAAACATGTTAGTTTGCTTGGGCTGCCATCACAAAATACTACAGGCTGGGTGGCTTCAACAACACACACTGTTTGTCAGTTCTGGAGGCTGGAGGTCTAAGAGCGGGTATCGGCAGCGTTGGTTTCTCCCGAGCTTGCAGACGGCTGCCTTCTTCCTGTGATCTCACGTGACCTTTCCTCCACGCACACACATCTCTGGTGTCTCTGTGAGTGTCCGAATTTTCTCTTCTCTAAGGATACCAATCAGATCGGTTAGGGCTCACCCAGTGGCATAGTTTTATTTGCTTTTATTTATTTTTTTGAGATAGCATCTCGCTGTGTCACCCAGGCTGGAGTGCAGTAGCATGATCACGGCTCACTGCAGCCTCAACCTCTCTGGCTCAAGTGATCCTCCTGCCTCAGCCTCCCAAGTAGCTGGAACTACAGGTGCATGCCACCACGCCCAGCTTTTTTTTTTTTTTTTTTTTTCTGTAGAGATGGGGTTTCCCCGTGTTGCCCAGTATGGTCTCAAACTCCAGGGCTCAAGCGATCCTCCTGCTTTGGCTTCCCAAAATGCTGGCATTACGGGTGTGAGCCACTGCACCCAGCCCCAGTGGCATCATTTTAACTTGTCTTATTCAAGGCGCCATCTCCAAATACAGTCTCATCCTGAGTTACTGAGGGTTAAGACATCGACCTATGAATTTTGGCCAGACACAATTCAGCCCATAACAATGAATCACTCCAGTTTCAGCACCTGGGGCCAAGATCCTTACCTGGCTTTAGAGGTGCATCCTCTCTCCCCCATTCTCTCATTCTTTTTCTCTCTCTTTGCTTCCATCTCTTTCCATGTTTCTTATTCAGTCTCCTTTCTTAGTACTTCTGCTTGTCTCTAAATCCTAAATTTCTGGCTTTTCTCACCCCCTGCTAAACATTATCCTTTAATAGACAAGTAGATACTGTGTTTGTCCGAGTTACATTCATAGCTAACTATGGACATTTTACAAACATCTCTTACATGATTGATGGTCATCCTTTCATATATTTTAAAAGCGTGGCAATCAAAAGTAATTTTTTACTCTGGCGCAGAGTAATTCATCTTTTGCCTGGAAACTAACTTCCAAAAAAAAAAAAAAAAAAACTATGATTTTAGCTACAGTCCAAAAGCTAAGAGGCTGTTTACTGTTTTCTAAATGCCAAGAATATAACCTTCAAAACATCCTATATTCTGAAACAGAGGCTGTTGTTTTGTTTTTTTGGAAAAGTGTATTATCAAAATTCCATTGACTGCAGAACAGAACTGGGCCTGAAGGCGTGTCTGGCCAGCTGACGGAACTGTGCACGCGATTGATATCCACGGTGCCTACCAACAGGCAGTCTTTTTGGAGTTTGGAAAGCGTGTGCCGTGCAGGGCCGAGCCTGCCTCTGTTTCCAGGTTGGGTGGCTCTGACGGCTCCTTCCTGTGGCTCCTGCATCCTTGTGTGGAGTCACGCTTGCTCGGCGGCTGCTCACTTCCTCCGGTTGTTTTGCCGCTCGGCTCTCCCGCCCGTGGGTTTTCAGGAGGTGAATGTCTATCTGCTTAACCCCAACGCTTCGTTCCCACAAAGTCCTTCAGAGTTCTCTGACTTCCAGGGCTGGGCCACAGGCCCCAGCCTCTTTTTCTTTCCTCCTGTAACATGTGTCCTGTTTCTGATTTCTCACCAATTATGCCATCTGCGTGTGCCCTTGGTAACATCTGGGTATTGTGTGTGCTGCAGCCTTCACCCATGTCAGACGAGTCCCCTCACTCGCCGGCCACCGGACCCCAGTGTAGTGGGCATCTCCAGTACCAGGCCTCTCCAGCCCACACTCTCTGGGATGTAAGATCACATAGTTTGCAAGTATTTATTGGCTTGTTATTTTTCTTTTTGTGAATTGAATTCCAATCCAGTAGCTGCAGCTATGTACAAATAAAGGAGGGTTTATTTTTCTGTCTGTACATACTTCTGGCCTTTCTCACCCTCTGCTAAACATTATCCTTTAACAGACAAGTAGATTTTTTGTATTTTTCTCTTTGTGAATTGAATTCCAATCCAGTAGCTGCAGCTATGTACAAATAAAGGAAGGTTTATTTCTCTGTCCATACATACACTTGTAAACCTACAGAACACACGGTCCAGGGCATTGCATTTCCTGCCTCATCCAGGTCCAGGTTGGCCATTTGCTTATTCTCTAACCAGAAGCAAATCATATACTTTTCTTTTTTTTTTTTTTCTTTCTGAGATGGAGTCTCGCTCTGTCACCAGGCTGGAGTGTGCAGTGGCGAGATCTCAACTCACTGCAACCTCCACATCCTGGATTCAAGTGATCCTCCTGCCTCAGCCTTCCCAGTAGCGGCACCTGCCACCATGCCTAGGTAATTTTTTTATTTTTAGTAGAGGTGAGGTTTCACCATGTTGGCCAGGCTGGTCTCAAACTCCCAACCTCAAGTGATCCTCCTGCCTCAGCCTCCCAAAGTGCTGGGATTACAGGCGTGAGCCACTGTGCCTGGCTGAAATCACCTATTTTCTGTGGAATGCATTTCCTTCATGTATAAAACAGAGTGATAACCTCTACCTTGCTTACCCCACATGTTGGTTAAAGGAGAAAACACAGAGAGTGCAAATGCCCTGTGGCAGACATAGGCTTGTTAAGTATGGCAGATAGACAGTATCCACGAACGTGTCCTCATCCCTTCAACAAAGCACATTGTGTCTTTTGGAGACTTTTTTTCCTCCCATTGATTTCCATTATAACAAATGCTTCTCTGGACAATATTTCATTCTCAAAATATCGCAATATTGAAAAACTAGGAATATATCAAACCATTTTAAAGCATCAAATTGAAAGAAAAAGTTATTTTAAGTTAAATTATGAAAAGACAATACTCAAAAAAAATCAATTAAATTTATTCAAACTGGAATATCAACTGCTGTGTAAGATAGGGTCCCTGGGCATCTAAGAGTAATTTGAGCCAGGCATGGTGGCCCATGCCTGTTGTCCTAGCTACATGGGAGCTTGGCTTGAGCCCAGAAGTTCAAGGCTGCGGTGAGCTATGATCCCACCGCTGTACTCCAGCGTAGGCAACACAGCAAGACCCCATCTCTAAAAAGGAAAAAAAAGAATCATTTTTCAGTACCTTCACATTGTTTCTGTATCTTACAGTCTTGTTTTGCAGACGTCGTAAAGTCACAGGGGGTGGAGAACCAGGCGTTTTTTTTTAGCCACTAGGAACCTCTCTGAGAAGTTTCTTTTCTTTTCCTTTCTTTATTATTATTAGTTTTTTTTGGCCAGAGGAGTGAAAGGAAGGTAGGCACTAAAACCACAGCCCTTCCCCTGGGACTGCAGCATCCTAGCGCCACCGTCCTCCCACAAGCCTTTTGTTCCTGCATGGTCTGTATCTCAAGACCAACAACTCCGTATCTACGAACATAAAAACTGTTAGTGAATATTTTACTTGTAAGAATTTCTTTCGACCTCAGCTCTGAGGTGACCCTCAGCTTGCCCACCACCCCAGCTGCCCCACCTTGCTGGCATAGAACAGGGGGTGGAGGTGTGAAGTCACCAAACAGGGCTCAGCATACAGAATGTAAGCCGCGCCTCACTCACTCGCTCCCTGGAGAATTTCATCCGCGCCGCATTGCCTAATAACGGGGTTATCGGAAAGGTCATGATTACGTTCCCTATTCATTCCCTGGAGTCTTTTTTCCCTGAAACTGTATTGTACTTGGGCCAAGATTCTTGATGAATCATTCAACCAGAAGGAGAAATGGGGTTGTTGTTGGTTTTTTTTTTTTTTTTTTCTTTTTGAGAGAGAGCACATTTGTGGGTGGTTGAATATGCAAAAAAATAAACAGGAAAACAAAAATGAAATTCCCGGCCCTAGGAAATAAAATGTTACCTTTACCTGATATTGATAACATATTATATTTGAAAGCATTTGCTAATGATTGCATTTTCCCCCCAACACTCCCATGACATATAATTCCCATTTTACAAGTCACGAAACGAAGACCCTGGGGTCTGAAGGAACTCGGCTGGGGTGAGGATGTTAGCCCTTGGGTGGAGCTCTGAGCCCCGGCACGGTCCTCAAGGGTCTGTGACATTTGTGCTGTGGTCAGCTCTGTGCACTCTTCCCTCCCTGCTGCTGTTATCACGAAAGGCTGGCTTGGCCTTTCTCATAGGCGTATTTCCACTCTCAGGCGCCCTTTTATTGTCTGGGCTCCATTCAAGTGATAAGACATACATTTATGCTATTGTGGGAACATAATGTAATATTCTCAACAGCATTGCCAAAAAAAAAAAAAAAAAAGGTTTAGCCTCCGCCTGATTTCCTTATAACTTATAAAGAAAATTTGGTTTGAACATGTCCCCATGTCGATGTTTTCAGGAAAAAGATCCGATAGCATGCAGGCCTTCTCATGCTAGCCTGGCTCATTCGTCGTTTCCCCTAACGACTGACCAGAAAAATGCACTATGCTCCCATGGGGCCACTCGGGAGGCCTCAGGCCTTCAGGCTTCCTGATTCAATAGATACATGAGGCTTGATCAGAGTCACCGCAGTCCACATTTCCATTGCCTCAATAAGGAACCAGTCGCAGAGAGGAAAGGCCGTCTGCAGAAGTTGTGGCAAGTGGCAGAGAGGAGAGTGAGGATGGGGACTGCCCCCTTCCATCTTCTGTCCTCCAAGGACGGCCTCATTTTATCCCCACCCAGATTTCCACACCCAGGAGCTCAGCAACCAATCAGAAAATGTTTGTAGATTTCGAAGACATAATTCAGACAATATGAAGAATTATTTTTCCTTTGAGTTGTTCTCAAAACAGATGAACTCTACCAGGATATAAATGAACGTGAACTAAAACTGGTGGAATTTGGTAATGTCAACATCTGATATGTTTAGGCTTTTAAATATGTATATATCAGCCAGGCACAGTGGCCCATGCCTGTAATCCCAGCACTTTAGGAGGCCAAGGCAGGTGGGTCGTTTGAGCACAGCAGTTCAAGTCCAGCCTGGGCAACATGGTGAAATCTCGTCTATACAAAAAATTACAATAATTAGTGGGCATGGTGGTGCAAGCCTATAGTTCCAGCTACATGGGAGGCTAAGGTGGAGGATCACCTGAGCTCAGGGAGGTCAGTGCTACAGTGAGCTGTGATCACACCACTGCATTCCAGCCTGTGCAACAGAGTGAGACTCTGTCTCAAAAAAAAAAAAAAAAAAAAAAAAAAATATATATATATATATATACACACACACACATAATATATATATATTTTAAAAATTAACTGCTAGCTCCTAAAACAGTATTTCACCATTAGCTTTGGAAAGGTTTGCTCAGAAAATGAATTTCTAAGCACTCCCTTTATTGCATTTATTGGCCAAACTAATGTTCCTAGATGGTTATCTTTGAAATTTCCTCAACTTTTGGGTCCCTGTCGTTAAACTTACGCCAACAGAACTCAACTCACTGGATGTGAATTGTATCAGAGATGTAAAGGTTTAAAAGCATAGGCCGGGCATGGTGGCTCATGCCCGTAATCCCAGCACTTTGGGAGGCCGAGGCAGGTTGATCACCTGAGGTCAGGAGTTCAGAGCAGGCTGGCCGACTTGGTGAAACCCCCGTCTCTACTAAAAATACAAAATTAGCCGGGCCTGGTGGTGTGTGCCTGTAGTCTCAGCTACTCGGGAGGCTGAGACAGGAGAATTGCTTGAACCTGCCAGGCAGAGGTTGCAGTGAGCCGAGATTACACCACTGCTCTCCAGCCAGGGCAATAAGAGCAAAACTCCGTCTTGAAAAAAAAAAAAAAAAAGTTTAAAAGCATATTAAAAGCAGACAAAAAAAAACAGTAAAAACCTAGAACACAGAAGTCAGCTGTCTATTCAATTCAGAATAAGAAATATTGTAGACAAGGCAACATTTTATATCCATTAGAAATGTGGTGGTTGGTTTGAGAACTGAAACCAGCCATGCATATGCTGCTCCAAGCATTTGGGTCGTGGCAGGAAACTTTGAAGACTATTTTGCTGTACAAATTCACAAAGCCCCCTGCAAACACTCCCATGCTTAGGGTAAATGCTCAAGTGTGTCACAGCTGCCTTGCAGCTCTGAGGATCAGAAAGGTTCATGGACATAAAAGAAACTTCAAAGCTCTACCTCCTAATGGGAAGCTCCCCTTGGTTTTAGGCTGTCTTTGCTTATTGACCGACTTAATTCATGCTTTGGGTTATGACTGTAGGAGAGATTTTCTTGTGTCTTTGGAGCATGCTGAACTTGTGTTCCTTTTTGTTGTTGCATATTAGACAGTCAGTGTTGAACCCAAAGTGACCGAAAGTGACCGAGCTCATGTTATGGGCTGAATTTGTCTCCCCAGAATTCATAGGTTGAAGCCTTCCCGGTCCTTAGAACATGATCGTAGCTGGAGCTAGAGCCCTTAAAGACGTAAATAAGATAACATGAGGTCATAAGGGCAAGGCCCTAATCCAGTATGACTGGTGTCCTTATATGAAGAGGAAGAGGCCAGGCGTGGTGGCTCACGCCTATAATCCCAGCACTTTGGGAGGCCAAGGCTAGCAGATCACTTGAGGTCAGGAGTGTGGGACCAGTGTGTTCAACATGGTGAAACCCTGTCTGTACTAAAAATACAAAATTAGTTGGGCATGGTTGTGGGCGCCTGCAATCCCAGCTACTCCAGAGGCTGAGACAGGAGAATCCCTTGAACACGAGAGGCAGAGGTTGTGGTGAGCCATGATCCCACCACTGCACTCCAGCCTGTACAACAGAGCAAAACTCCATCTCAAAAAAAAGAAAGAGAGAGAGAGAGAGAGAGAGAGAGAGAAAGAAAGAGAGAAAGAAAGAAAGAAAGAAAGAAAGAAAGAAAGAAAGAAAGAAAGAAAGAAAGAAAGAAAGAAAGAAAGAAAGAAAGAAAGAAAGAAAGAAAGAAAGAAAGAAAGAAAGAGAGGGAGGGAGGGAGGGAGGGAGGGAGGGAAGGAGGGAGGGAGGGAAGGAAGGAGGGAGGGAGAGAAGGAGGGAAGGAGGGAAGGAGGGAAGGAAGGAAGGAGGGAAGGAGGGAGGGAAGGAAGGGAGGGAGGGAAGGAAGGAAGGAAGGAAGGAAGGAAGGAAGGAAGGAAGGAAGGAAGGAAGGAAGGAAGGAAGGAAGGAAGGAAGGAAGGCAGGCAGGCAGGAAGGCAGGCAGGCAGGCAGGCAGGCAGGCAGGCAGGCAGGAAGGCACCAAAGATACATTTGCACAAAGAAAAGTCCAAGTGAGGACACAGGGAGAAGGTGGCCATCTGCAACCCGAGGGGTCTCTCAGGAAGCCTCAGGAGAAACTAACCCCGTGACACCTTGGTCTTGGACTTCCTGCCCTCCGACCAGTGACAAAATAAATGTCTGCTGTTGAAGCCACCCACCCTGAGGCATTTTGTTATGGTAGCCTAACTGAGGGCCTCTGAGTTTCTAGGCCAGAGTCATGCAGTGAATTAACAAAAGACCCAGAATCCCAGCCCCAGCCCCTGATTTTCAGTTCAGAATCTTCCTTGGTAAGAGGCAGAAACTTATCCTGGGCCCAACAAGTGGAAAACGTTTTCACTTTCACAGCCACTGACTGTCGTGGTTCTCAGACTGTATACCACAGAACCTGGTGTTCCACAAACTTCCCCAGTTTGGAGCAAGAGAAAAAAGTAGTTGGATGAAATGATCTCATTTTATTTTTTAATCAATTTTTCTTAAATGTTGGTGCTTGAAAATAAATGGATGGCAGTAAAGTAATCCTGAAGGACATAGGAGGAAAGAAAGAAAAGAGACAATACTAAATGTGAGCAAAATGGCAGCAGGGCAAAAAAGAGGCTCAGCAATCGCAAAAAACTCAGGTCTTTGGTGGGGAAAAAACTTATAAATAGTAAAAATCCTGACAATGTTGAAAAAGGAAGGAAGAGAGAGGGTTCCATGAGAAATACTAAGAATGAAATTGGAGCTGTCACTGCAGCTATAGTAAGGATATTTAAAATCATAAGAGAGCATAATGAACAATTTAATACCAATAAATTTGAAAACAGGTAAGATGGATAATTTTTAGAAAAATGTTACCAAAATGGATTCAAGAAACAGAAAATCTAAACAAGCTCAAGCACTAAAAAAATTAAATAGGTAAAATATGTACATCAGCTGGGCGCAGTGGCTCATGCCTGTAATCTCAACACTTTGGGAGGCCAAAGTGGACAGATCACTTGAGGTCAGGAACTGGAGACCAGCCTGACCAACACAGTGAAACGCTGTCTCTACTAAAGATACAAAATTAGCCAGGCATGGTGGTGCATGCCTGTGATCCCAGCTACTTGGGAGGCTGAGGCAGGAGAATCGCTTGAACCCGGGAGGCAGAGATTGCAGTGAGCCAAGATTGTGCCATTGCACTCCAGCCTGGGCAACAAGAGCAAAACTCTGTCTCAAAAAAAAAAAAAAAAAAAAAAAAAATCAATTATGTATCAACAAAAAAAGAAATTTTTAAAAAGTAACAATTTAAGAAAGTCAAATAGGCAATCAAAAGTATTTCTCTTACCAGCCACTAAAAAGGCACCTGCACACGGGAATGGTAGCAAAATGACAGATGAGGAAACGCTAAGCTCTCATCCACCACATGAACCACTAAAACCAGGCAGAAGCTGTCTGCAGTAACACTGCAGGTGCTCTGAACAACCACCAAATGCATAGAGCAACCCGCAAACACAGCAAGTGCCTGATGGAGGAAAGCCATCTTCAAGTCCGCAGGCAAGTTTTGTGGCATGTGATGGCAACCCAGGTCCCAGTTCCCTTCCTCAAGCTGCAGGGAGCAGACCGGACATTATTTGTTCTAGTCTGGCTGGTTCATACCTGAAGGATTGATCCTCCTCTCTGTCTCACATAACATGCAAGGTGGGCAAGAAAAAGAGGTGGGCATGGCTCATGAAAGCCGCAGAGAGGCAATTGGGGTAAAAATAGATAAATTGGACTATATACACATTAAAGACTTCAGTGCATCAAAGGATGCAGTCAACAGAGTGAAAAGCAATCTATGGAATTGGAGAAAATATTTGCAAATAACAGGTTAATCTTCAGAATATATAAAGAACTCCTGCAAGTCAACAACAAAAAAACAAACAACCCGATTACAAAGTGAGCAAAGAACGTGAATAAACATTTCTTCAAAAAAGATGATATAAAAGATGATATAAATAGGTATATGAAAAGATGGTTAACATTACTAATCATTAGGAAAATTACTAATCATAGGGAAAATGCAAATCAAAACCACAATGAGATAGCACCTCAGCACTTCACACCCATTATGATTGCTACTATTAAAACAAAACAAAACAAACAAAAACAAACAAAAACCACAGAAAATAACAAGTGTTGGTAAGGATGGGGAAAGTTGGAACCCTTGTGTCCTCGTGTAGTGTTGGGAATGTAAGATACTATAGCCACAACAGAAAACAGTGTGGCAGTTCATCAAAAAAATGAAAAATAGAATTACCATATGATCCAAGAATTCCCCTTCTGGGTATATATCAAAAACAAATTGAAAGCAGGATCTCAAAACAGTATTTGTACATCCACATTTATAGCAGCATTGTTCACAATAGCCAAAAGGCAGAAGCCCAAGTGTTCATCAGTGGATGCATAATAAACAAAATGTGGTCTATCCATACAGTGGAATATTATTCACCCTTAAAAAGGAAGGAGCTTCTGATACATGTAACACTGTGGATGAACTTTGAAAACATCATGTTGAGTGAAATAAGCCAGAAACAAAAGGACAAATATCATATGACTACACTTATAAGAACTTAGAATAGACAAAGTCACAGAGACAAAGTATAGTTGAGTTACCAAGGGTGGAGTAGGCAGGAAGGAAATTGATAATTATTGTTTAATGGCTACAGATTCAGTTTTGGATAATGAGAACATTCTAGAAATTGATAATAACAGTGATGATGGCTGCACAGCATTGCTAATGCACTTCATGCCACTGAAGCGGACACTTAAAAATAGCTAATATAGTAAATTTTATGTTATGTCTATCAAACTTTTAAAGGCACCCTTCACAGATAGTTTTAGTAGTAAATTTTACCAAACATTATAAAGTTTTGCAGGAAAAAAATAGGAATCTATTCACCTTTTACAAGGCTAGCATGATCTTGACCTAATACTGGTTTAAAAAACTGATTTGTAAACAAGTGCATAAAAATCTGAGGCTGGATGTGGTGGCTCACGCCTGTAATCCCAACACTTTGGGAGGCCGAGGCAGGTGGATCATGAGGTCAGGAGATCGAGACCATCCTGGCTAACACAGTGAAACCGCATCTCTACTAAAAATAGAAAAAAATTAGCTGGGCATGGTGGCATGTGCCTGTAGTCCCAGCTACTCGGGAGGCTGAGGCAGGAGAATTGCTTAAACCTGGAAGAAAGAGGTTGCAGTGAGCTGAGATCGCGCCATTGTACTCCAGCCTGGGCAACAGAGTGAGACTCGTCTAAGAAAAAAAAAAAAACCTCCGAAATAAGGTATTTCATCAAGTCAAATTTGACAGTGTGTTTTTAAAACACACACGTACATAACCAAGTGTGGTTTAACCTACGAATGAAAGGATAAATGAATAGCATTAAGTCTTCTTTTTTCTAATCCATTAATTTTCTTAGTAGTGTCAAAAAGCAGTAGGGAAGATTCAACGCCCAGTAATGATTAAAACAACAACAACAACAACAACAACAACAAAAAACCTCTTCAGAAACCAGTAATAGATAACTTTCTTAACTATGGAGGTTATCTATAAAAAAACGTACAACAAATATTGAATGGTGAAAACTTTAGTTTAAGGCTTAAATCAGGTACAAGACACACATGAATGCTATTACTCTTACTCTTCAACAGTGTTCTATGATTCCTAGTCAAGGGAATAAAATAAGAAAAAGAAATTATAAGAATTATACAGGAAGGGACACATTTTGTTTTCATGTTTGCACATTTTGTTTGCAGTTGTTTACATAGAAACATAAAGAGTAAATAGACTGTTACAACTCATTCAGCAAAATTACTGTTTATATGATCCACTCACTGAAATCATTAGCATTTGTATACCCAATGATAAACAATTATAAAATGTAATAGAAAAAATAGTGAATAATAGTGGATTCAAGGCTAGTCACGTAATACAGGTTGAACATTCCTAATTTTAATCTGAAATGCTCCAATATCCTAAACTTTTTGAGTGCCAGCTTGTCAACACAAGTGGAAAATTCCACACCTGACCTCATGTGACAGGGCATAGTCAAAGCACAGGTGCACAACACGGTTGATTTAGTGTCCCCAAGGGAAAAAAAGACCCACCCAGCGCCCTTCAACTACAGTATAACTTTTCCATGCACACCCAAATTCCCCCACGCAAGCACGCCCACAACGTATAATAAAATGGCATGTGTGCAGGCTGGACGCACCCACCACAGATTCCCCATGATACCTCACGTGGGGCCAAGAACTCCATGCATTACTCACTGTGGTTTTTTTGCTTATTCTCTGCTGTGTCATGTAAAAATATTACTGAAAATGTCAAAAAGGCCTGCAGATCCCCCTATGTGTAACAGTGATCAGAAAAAGAGGAAGAATTTATGTTTATCAATAGCACAGGCAACTTGTTGGGGGAACTGAACAGCAGTGTAAGTGTGAAACATCTAACAGAAGAGTATGGTGTTGGGATGACCACCATATATGACCGGAAGACACAGAAGGATACACTTTTGAAGTTCTGTGCTGAATGTGATGAGCAGAAGTTAATGAAAAATAGAAAAACTCTGCATAAAGCTAAAAATGAAGACGTCAATCGTGTACTGAAAAACTAGATCTGAACACGTGCATCACACTGACCACATGCCACTCAGTGGTATGCTGATCATGAAACAAGCGAAGATCTATCCTGATGAACTGAAAGTTGAAGGGAACTGTGAATATTCAACAGGCTGGTTGCAGATATTAAGAAATGACATGGAATTCAAGTTTTAAAGCATCTGCAGATCACAAGGCAGAGTCGAAACTCATTGACGAGTTTGCCAAGATTATCGCTGATGAAAATCTGATGCCAGAACAAGTCTATATTGCTGATGAGACATCACCATTTGGGTGCTACTGCCCCAGAAAGATGCTGACTACAGCTGATGGGACAGCCCCTATAGGAATTAAGGATGCCAAGGACAGAATGACTGTGCAGTGCTGTGGAAATGCAGCAGGCACGCAATAAGTGTAAACTTGCTCTCATGGGCAAAGCTTTTGTCCTTGCTGTTCTCAAGGAATAAATTTCTTATCGGTCCATTATTATGCTAACAAAAAGGCGTGGGTCACCAGGAGCATCTTTTCTGATCGGTGTTACAAACATTTCGTACAGGCCTCTTGTGCTCGCTGCAGAAAAGTTGGACCGGATGGTGACAGCAAGATTTTCTTATGCCTTGACTACTGTTCTGCTCATCCCCCAGCTGAAATTCTCATCAAAGATAATATTGATGCTGTGTACTTCTCCCCAAAATGTGACTTCTTTAGTTCAGCCATGTAACCAGGGTATCTTTAGATCAATGGAAAGTAATTATAAAATAAACACTTTCTTGAATTCATGCTCACAGCAGGGAACACAGGTGTAGGTGTAGAAGATTTTCAGGAGTTGAGCATGAAGGAGCCATACATGCTGTTGCCAACGCTTGCAACACAGTGACTAAAGACACAGCTGTGCATGCCTGGCGTGACCTCTGGCCTATGACTGTGTTCAGTGATGATGATGAACAAGGTGGTGACTTAGAAGAATTCAGCTTGTCAAGTGAGAAGAAAAGGACGTCTGACCTCCTTACCTATGGAAAAAATAGACCTTCCGAGTTCATCAGTCAGCTGGAAGAAGTAGAGATTAATGTTGTTTTTAACACTGATAATGGGCTCCAATTGTTCATTTCACTGACTGATGAAGCTATAGCCAGAATGGTTCTGAATCAAGGTGTTCATGATGATACCAACCATGAAGATTATGTTAACACTGCAGAAAAAGCACCCGTGGACAGCATGGAGCACATGTGTGATGGGTTAACTGAGGCCTAGAGCAGCGTGCATTCACAACAGAACAAGAAATCATGTCAGCTTATAAAATCAAAGAGAGACTCCTAAGACAAAAAAGAAAAAAATTAGCCGGGCATGGTGACACGTGACTATAGTCCCAGCTGCGTGGGAGGCTGAGGTGAGAGCCTTGCCTGATCCCAGGAGTTAGAGGCTGCAGTGAGCCATGATCATGACACTGCACACCAACATGGGAGACAGAGTGAGGCCCTGTCTCAAAAAAACCCCAAAACATTAAGTAAATATTTTGTGCATGAAACAAAGTTTGTGTATACTGAACCAACAGAAAGGAGCTGTCGGTGTTAAGACCATTGTAATGAGGCGGATACCATTAAAAATTCTAAGACCATTGCCAGTGGGGCAGATACCATTAAAAAGCCACCCAGTAGAATGCCTCCTTGTCCCCAGAGGACCCACTTCCTGGGCCTGTAACTGCTTCTCATGTTCCCTCTCACCTAAAATGTAAAATGCAGTGTCCCCTAACCTTCGAATCAAAGCGCAGCATGGTTGGGAGACCAGAGGCCTGCTGTTGTGTGTTGTTGCTGCTGCTGTTCAACAGCTGATTCTGGTCTCCGCTGATGCCACTGGCTGCTTAGCTCCCCTGAGCACACGAGTCTCCACTGTGTTAATGGCATGTCTTATTTTTTACTGTTAACTACTTATGTGTGAATAAGTGTAAGGAAATGATTGCTTGTTGGTAGCATATAAATTCAGAGTCAGGGCCAGGCATGGTGGCTCATGCCTGTAATCCCAGCACTTTGGGAGACCAAGGCGGGCAGATCGCTCGAGGCTAGGACTTCAACACCAGCCTGGCCAACATGGCAAAACCCCGTCTCTACTAAAATTACAAAAATTAGCTGGGCGTGATGGCACACGCTTGTAGTTCCAGCTACTTGGGAGGCTGAGGCAGGAGAATCGCTTGAGCCCGGGAGGCAGAGGTTGCAGTGAGCCGAGATTTCACCACTGCACTCTAGCCCGGGCGACAGAGTGAGACTCTGTCTCAAAAAAAAAAAAAAAAAATCAGGAACGAGGGTGATACCACACAACCACTGATTGTCTACATGGGGTGACACCTCTGCTTTCTGATGGTTCCGTGTACACAGACTTTGTTTCATGCACAAAATTTGTTTGTTTTTTGAAACAGAGTTTTGCTCTGTTGCCCAGGCTGGTTACAGTGCTGCGATCATAGCTCACTGCAGCCTTTAACTCCTGGCCTCCAGCGACCTTCCCACCTCAGCCTCCTGTGTAGCTGGGACTACAGTCATGCTGTCACACCTGACAATCACACCAGCCTCTGCGCAGAATTATTTAAAATATCGTATAAAATTACCTCTAGGCTATGTGTATAAGATGTAGATGAAACATAAATGAATTTTGGTTTTAGACTCTGGTCCTATCTTCAAGATCTGTCATTGTACATTCCAAAAATGCCCCCCCCCCAAAAAAAAAATCTGGAATTCAAAACACTTCTGGTCTCGAGCATTTTGGATGAGGGACACGCCACCTGTAATATCCTTTCACACGTTTCCTGGATGGGAAACAGAAGTTGGTGTGCTGGGAGTCACACGTAAACGGTAGACCTTCTTGTCTGTGGCACATTCTTAGGATGTCCTAGAGAAGTATCAGCGATGTGAATGTCTCCAGTAAAACAGCAGAGCAGAAAAAATACGTTGAGAACTGCTGTATTATTAGACTGAGCTACAAAACAGCCACATGGTATCAGGTCATTCATTCATTTACCCGGTAGATATTTCCTACACACTTGTCATATGCCGAGCATATTCTAGGCACTGCAGGTACAGCAGTTGACAGCCTTTGCCCCTGTGGGACTTAACATTTAAGGGAGAAGACAGGCAACAAACAGTTTCTTTAAAAATCCTTATGGTGGTAAATGCAATGAAGAAAACCAGGTGAGTATGGAAAGTAGGAGTAAGGTAGGCCCCTTGCAGGTGAGTGGCATTTGAGGTGAGGCCCAGATGATGAAGAGAAGGATGGACTCTTGTAGGTCTATGGGACTGGTCCTTCCAGGAACAGTAAGGGCTAAGATGTCAAGAGAAGTGGTAAGTTTAGCGTGGCTGAAATGAAGGGAGAGAAGACAAAGCGATAGGAAATGAAGCTGGAGAAGCAGGCAGCTTCAGCTGGACCATTCCAGACCACTGACACCTTAACAGACAACAGCAAGAAGTTTGGGTTTTGTTCTGAGGTAAATGGAAGTCGCAGAAGGATTTTAAGTGGGAGGAATAGGCTCTGGTATATGTTTGTTTACTCTGTTTGTGTTTGTGTTTGTTTTAATGGATACAGAGTCTCCCAATGTTGCCCAGGCTGGTTTTGAACTCCTGGGCTCAAGGGATCCTCCCAACTTGGCCTCTCAAAGTGCTGACAAATGTTTTTTAATGGAAGCAGATAAAGCAATCTTGGACCTTTGCAGTGGTTTGGGTGATTACTGATGGGGGTTAGGACTAGGGACATATCGATGGAGTTGTTGTGCAGTTGTCAGATTTTAAATATACATTTCAAAGCCAGTTGCACTTGTTGATAGCTTGGATGTGGCATATTAGAGAAAGAAGAATCAAAGGTGGCACCTAGTCTTGAGTTCTGAGCTTCCAGAGCGAGGCATCTAGAAGTCAGGACCCGGGAGAATCACGGAAGGAGTGGTGGTATTCAGTCTGCAGAAGCAGTGCCTCCAGGACGGCTGTGTGAAAGAGGAGATGCGATATGAGCAGATGAAAATGACACAGCAGGCAGCTCTGGGCTCATTGTGAGAAACGACTCTAGGAACATGTGTGACCTGCTGGGCTCTACTGCCAAGGGCTGCCTTAAGCCATGAAGCTGCAGAGGCTGGGTGACCACCGTCCCACAGTGAGGGAGCTGGGCGATTCCTTACCAGAGTAGAGGTCTGGCTAGATCTCCCAGCCCTAACATGCTTACTTATTTTGATAAGCAAAGCTAAAGCTCACATGGGTCCCATGCGCTCTTGGACTTCTGCACACCGTACCATTAACCACACTTGGATGCTGGCAATCGCAGTTTTAGTTAAATAAAGTGACTTGCCCACCGTACTATAAAAAATTAATTTTGGCAGCATGTTGATTCTGTATCCTACCCATAAGACCACACAGAGGCGTGGCTAGTAAACTTTAGCTTGTGCGTAAATGCCTGCCAAGAACTGCTAAATACTGTTGCTTTAAAAAAAAAAAGAAAAAGAAAAAAACTTTTTTTTTTTTTTTTTTAAATTTAAATTTCACAGAGCTGCTCAAGGGCAGTTCAACTTCCTACTCATCCCTGTCTCCACCGGCCAGGACTGGCATTACTCTAACATCTGTCCTATGGCCACATTTTATGGGATGTTTGAGGATTATTCCTATGAAGTGACATTGGAATTTGGGGATATGGCTATCTTCAGATGCCAAATAAACTTGGATAGAAATCATTTTTCCTGTGTGTGTTTAGTTAGGAACGTGGGGCTGTGAGGGGCTCCCTGGACATGACCCTGGAGCTGTCGGCCCTTGTTCAGTGGTCAGATGCACTTCAGACCTCCCAGACTGCTGACCACACACTCAGTCACAGCCCCGTGTGCACCTCAAGGCCACTGCTCAGAAGTCCAGTGTAATTTCTCAGGCAGCACGTCCTAGAGCAGGCCATGAGAGGTGTAAGGTATAGACTTTGTTGTGAGGTTACATGTAGGCTTCTCTTCTATCTTGTCTCTGTTTAAAGATCAATACTTCAGGCAGTCTTTATCCCCACCACGATAAACATGTGGATGGAAGGATACATGTGTGGATGGGTGGATGGGTGGGTGGATGGATGGATGGGTAGATGGGTAGATGGGTGGATGGAGTGATGTTTGATTTCATAGTCAAAGAACTCAAACAGAAGAGAAGTACACAGGGTCCCCCAGTCTTACAACCCTTCCTTAAAGTAACTACAATAAAGATGGAAGTGTATCTTCTAGATTTCTTTTAAAAACGTATTTATGAATGTAAACATATTATGGTCAGGTCCAGTGACTCGCACCTATAATCCTAAAACTTTGGGAGGCCAAGGTGAGTGGATTGCTTGATGCCAGAAGTTTGAGACCAGCCTTGGCAACACAGAAAGATCCTGTCCCTACAAAAAAAAATTTTTTTAAGTAGCCTGGTGTCGTGGCACATGCCTGTAGTCCTAGCTACTCAGGAGGCCAAGGTGGGAGGATCACTTGAGGCCAGGAATTCCAGGCTGCAGGAAGCCATGATCATACCACTACACTCAAGTCTGGGCAATGGATCAAGATCCTGTCTGTTTAAAAAAAACAAAAAGCATATTTACATAGAAATAAATGTATATAAATGTAGATATTGTTTAGGGATTTGTTTTTATATAAATTGGAGAGTCACATGTTTTTTCATGAGTTTTTATTTAACCCTATGTCTGGAAGATCCTTCCAGCTTAACACATATACAGCTACTTCATTCTTTTTAATCATTGGGAGGTATGGTAATTAATTTATGTTAATAAATTAATGTCTTTCTGTTATTTTTATTCTGCTATTGTATTTATTTATTTATTTAAATATTTATTTATTTATTTTAGAAACAGGATGTCACTGTGTTGCCCAGACTGGCCTCAAACTCCTGGGCTCAAGCAGTCCTCCCACCTCAGCCTCCCAAGTAGGTGGGACTACAGGCATGAACCCTGCCACACGGCTGACTTCTGCTATTTTAAACTCGTGTGTGTGTGTGTGTGTGTGTGTGTGTGTGTGTGTATGTTTTCTAATTGAACAATCTGAATTCAATTTTAAGAGATTTTCTTGAGCTACAGTTATTCTAGCCCAAGCCTGGGCACATGAAGATTTCTGTAAAATAGATTCAAAGCAGTGGAATTACTGTACCCTAGGATATGTGTACTTACATTCTGATACACAAGGCTGTACCAATTTACACTATCACTAACAGTATATAAAGTCCTATTTCCTATGTCCTATAAATTCCTATGTCCAATACTGGACATAACCCATAGTTTCAATGTTGGGTGATCTGATTAGTTAAAAAAAAAATAGATCTCATTAATTTGTAATTCCCTGGCTACTAAATTCCTAATGACTCTGAGTATCTTAGGAGATTTATCATTCATGAATTGCCTGTCCTGATCCCTTGCCTCTTTTGAAATTGGGTTATTTATCTTTTTCACCCTGTTTAACAGCCATGCTTATGTAATACGGACATTAAACTTTTGCTGTAAATGTTACAAAATTCTGTCTCTTTAACTGTGCTGATGGTGACTTAAGTATTACCAAGTTTTTAATTTTTAACTATTATTTTTTATAAAATTAAACACCTCTTTTCCTCCATGGCACATACACTTAGTGGTTTTGCTTAGAAAGGTCTTCCTCACCCTCTGAGCTTTAAAAATAATCTCATATTATTCTATTCATAGTTTTAAAAAATATTTAGACCTTTAATGCATCTGCATTTCACTTATTATATAATGTGAGGGGACCATGTCGTTTGTAATAACTCATTTATTGACATTGACTTATAATGCCCCTGTGAGTCCTCTCTTACATTCCCACATGGTGTGGGCGTGTTTCTGGTTATTCTCGTCCATTGATCTGTTTGTCTATTCCGTGCTAACTTCTATTTTACTGCTGTAATTATACAGACTGTTTTGATATCTGGTATGTCAAATTTTTTCTCATTATTTCTTTTTTAAAATCATTTTCCTATGCATTTTTTTTTCTTTCCCATAAACTTTAGAATAAACGTGTCCTTTTCTTTTTTAAAAGTTTGAAATTTGGGGATTATACTGAATTTTTAGATGAATTTGCAAAGAGCATCATTTTTTCTGCATTTTTTTTCTGGTTTTTCAAAACTGACACCTAGTCAGAAAACTAAGTGTAAAAATTGAATCCAGAGAATTTTCACAGCCTGGAAGAACATACAGATGTGGCTGAATGACTTATAACCTGAGTATCGGGAAAGGCTTCCACCTACCTATGACTCAAAAGCCAGATGCAATAGAAAAAGTGTTGATATAATTTGAATACATAAGAAATTGAAACTTATACACGGCAAAAGTTTGCATAAGAAAAGTCAAGCCAGGTGTGGTGTGTTATGCCTGTAATCCCAGCACTTTGGAGGACTGAGGCAGGAGGATTGCTTGAGCCCAGGAGTTTGAGACCAGCCTGGGTAACAAAGTGAGACATTAGCTCTACAAAAAATCCAAAAATTAACTGGGTGTGGTGGTGCACACCTGTAGTCCTGGCTACCTGGGAAGCTGAGGCTGGAGGATCACCTGAGTTCAGGAGACTAAGGCTGCAGGGAGCCACGTTTGCACCAATGCACTCTAACCTGGGTGACAGAGCAAGATCCTATCTCAAAAAGAGAAAAAAATGTGAATCATGATAATACCTGCTTCACTGTTGTGGAGAGTAGTATGCCTAGTACTAATAATAATTGTTATACACAATGTTATTAACTGTATCATTTCTTATATATATAAGCTATCACAAATGTTAGTGTTCCTCCCTTCTGAAATTCACCTGAGAGTCCCTCACTGGCCCAGGCCCCCTGGGTAGAGGCACATTTATATTGAGAAGACAACAGTTACATTCTGGGACACTATCTTGAGCTGTAACTAAGATAAGTCATTTTTTTTCTTCCATTTAAGAAATATTTATAGAATAAACCCATTTTTTCTTTTTTGTACCATACCACCAGTATAGCTTTCCACCTTCTATCACTCTTCTGTGTGACTTCTTAAGTTCCTTCAAATATAACTCTGTAATTGTAATTCTATAATCACACAATCATTGTGATTCTTTAATTGCAGTTGATTGATTTAATCTACCTTATCATCCAATCATGCTGACAGTGGACTTCATTCCTTTTTTTTCTAACAGTAGGAGTAGAACGCAGTGCAGGACACTGGCCAGGACGGAGGAAAGAGGGAGGGGTCGTTTCCGCCAGCTGCCAGGATCACTTGTGCTGATCCTTCAGCTGCACCTGCAGCGCTATCCTGGACCAGGTGCAACTTGTAATTTTCGTAAAATAGTCGAGTTTCAAACTGATGGGACTATAGAGCTCCTTTAATTTGAGCCATGAAGAACTGAGTTTTAGGAAGTATGCTTATTCACTTGGTATTCCATAAAAAATACCTATGCTGGGTAGATAGGATGGCACGGCCCACCTCTCACTGTTGGTGTCACAGTTAAAACTCATTTATGTATTTCTTTATCCTCTGCCTTATGCCGAGAGTATTGGAAGTGGTGAGCTAAGATTAGAGAACTCCTGTGTCACAGACTGGCAGGCTTCCCACCCTGCCCACCGAGTGTTCGGCCACGATGGAAGCGTCATCTCTGTCCTGCATCTAATGGGACTGGCCAGTGTGACTGAGACCTGAATGTTTCGTTGTATTGAATTTGGTTTCATGTTAATTTAAAAAGTTATGTGTGCTCTGTGGATGGGGGGGCCTATGGACAACACAGCTCTTGACCATTTGTTTTTAAATATAGTTTCATGTATATACAAACAGGTTATCACTTTCCTGTGTGGCTAGCTATTATGAATGCTAAACTGCTTTTCCCTCTCTCTCTAGATTCCATCAGCCAGCACAACGTCTGTGCCTCTGAAAACTACCTATTGCCACAATGACAGTGACCTCACTGGCCTGTGGTGACTGCACAGCTTGCAAAACCGTCTTTGGATGTTCAAGTGAGAAACAATTGTGAAGAGAAGGAACTGGCGTATACAAGATGACTTTTGATATCATGTTTGCCACGCGTTGTGGTGCTTAAGAACTCTCAGGAGACTTTCTGATGACTGAATTTGTGTTTCAGAGAAGCTTCGGGCCTTTTTTTTTTTTTTTTTTTTTTTTTGAGATGGATTCTTGCTCTGATTCCCAGGCTGGAGTGCAATGGCACAATCTCGGCTTACTGCAACCTCCACCTCCCGGGTTCAAGCGATTCTCCTGCCTCAGCCTCCCAAGTAGCTGGGACTACAGGCATGGGCCACCATGCCCTGCTAATTTTTGTATTTTTAGTAGAGACGGGGTTTCACCATGTTGGCGAGGCTGGTCTCAAATGCCTGACCTCAGGTAATCTGTCAGACCTCTTCTATAGAATTCCAGTCTTTGTATCTTAGTAATGATCATAATTGAAAGGTCACAGAACCTTTGTCATTAGAACACGGTACTGCCAAATAAAGAATGGAAATTCATTGACATTATTTTATTACTGAGAACAACTAGAGAGCTCTGAAAGTTTCTTGGCTTAGAGTCGAAGATCTTTATTAATACATTACCTGTTAGGTAGGAAAGACATTTGACAGTAAGGTGACTTTAGCGGAGATTCCTCTCTTAAAGTAATGAAAGGAGATAGGTATGGGGGGTGTTATACAGGATGATTGGTGCCATCTGACTGTCTTACTTCTGAAAGCCTGCTTTATGGTGAACAAAGCATCACCAACAAGGGATCACAACGTCCATTGGCCACATCTTGCCTGCTGTCCTCGAGAGGAAATTGGCAGCTGGGGCTGATTCATAGAAACACCGATTTGTGGCTGAGCACGGCGGCTCACACCTGTAATCCCCGCCCTTTAGGAGGCCGAGGTGGACAGATAATTGAGGTCAGGAGTTCGAGACCAGCCTGGCCAACGTGGCAAAACCCTATCTCTACTAAAAATACAAAAATCAGCTGGGTGTGGTGGCGCACACCTGTGGTCCCAGCTCCTCAGGAGGCCGAGGCAGGAGAATCGCTTGAACCCAGAAGGCGGAGGTTGTGGTAAGCTGAGGTTGCAGTGAATCAAGATTGCTCCACTGCACTCCAGCCTGGATGACAGAGCAACTCTCCATCTCAAATAAATAAATGAATAAGAAACACCGATGTGTCTGTCACCTTCTAAACAAATGAAATGCTAGGAAGTCCTAGCCAGAGTGATCAGGCAAGAATAAGCCATAAAAGGCATCCAAATAGGAAAAGAAGTCAAACTGTCTCTCTTCACTGCCAATATGATTCTATACCTAGAAAACCCTAAAGACTGCCAAAAGGCTCCTGGAACCAATAAACGACTTCAGTAAAGTTTCAGGATAGAAAATCCATGTACAAAACCAGCATTTCCATACACAATAACATTCAAGCTGAGCACCAAATCAAGAACGCAATCCCATTTCCAATAGCCATGGAATGAAATACCTAGGAGCACATGTAACCAAGGACACAAAGGATCTCTACAAGGAGAACCATAAACGAGATGCTGAGTCCCAGCGAGGTCGGAGGTGCCACTGAGCCCTCATTGTGGTGCTGGTCCCACTCCAGGTTATCTATCTGTTGCTCATCTCAGCTGTTGTCCCTACCTCCAATTTCAAGTCCCTCAACAGATATAACAGATCAACTTCTAGAATGAACCTTTGAGAAGGGACGTAGCAGTGCGTTCTACGGAAATTGGCATTCTATAGAAAACCATAGAAACTGGAAATCATGAAGGGTTTTCTCTTGGTTTTAAAATATTGTATACACCCAAATCATCCCCTCATGATACTCATCCTCTAACAGCAATTGAACTTCAATACAATGCGTCATTCCTGAGTCCACTCGCTTCACATTACATTTCTCTATAACCACAAGCATCCTGGCTTGGGAGCGCTCCCACAGCACCAGAAATCCCTGAGGAGGCTGACAAACATTCTGCTGACTCATGCTGGGGACAAGCCACAGACAACTTCCATCACCCACCACATCAGCCATGGAGCCAGCCCAGCCTCTGCCCACCCAGGCCTCAGTCCTCAATGTTAAGTTCTGATCCCTGATGCTGGCCTACCAGCGGCCAGTCAAGATTCTCTTTCTGAAAGCTAATATTTTATGAGGACTAACTGTTGCTAGACATTACTCTAAGCATATTACATGTTGTACTTCATTTTACCCTTCCAACAATCCTATTAGTAGCTTACTGTGGGTCTGCAAAGCCTTACTCAAAACATATAGGACTAGAGGTTCTCAGGATTCTGAATTCTTTTTAATTTTTTTAAAGGCTTATGGCTCTCACCACTTTTATTCAACGTTGTATTAAAGATTCTACCCAGAGAAGGCAATAAAAGGAAATTAAAGCTATACAGATTGGACGTGAAGAAATAAAAGACTTTATTCTCAAGAATATAAGACACTATATATAGAAATTGTAAGGAATGAAAAAAAAAAACCCTACAAGAACTTATAACAAGTTTAGCAAGATTGCAATATACAAAGTTAATATACAAAACTAACAGAATTGTATTTATATATAGTCAATAAGCAATTCAAAATGAAATTAAGACCATGATTCCATTTAAAATTGCATCTAAAAATAAACAAAATAGGAATAGACTTGGCAACAAAAGTGTAACATCTGTATACTGAAACCCGTAAAACACTGCTGAAAGAAGTTAAAGATTTAAATAGTGAAATATACAAAGTTCATGGATTAGACGACGCAATATTGTTAAGATGGTAGTTCTCAAATTGATGTATAGATTCAATGCAATCCATTAAAATCTCAGGTGGCTTTTTTGTAGAATTTGAAAAGCTGATGCTAAATTTTTTATGAAAATGCAAAGAACCTCTAGTAGACAAAATAATTTTTTTTAAGAGCAAAGTTGGAGGATTTATAGAACCTGATTCCAAAACTGTCTATAAAACTACAATAATCACAAAGTATCAGCCAGGCACCGTGGCTCACACCTGTAATCCCAGCTCTTTGGGAGGCTGAGGTGGGTGAATCACTTGAGGTCAGGAGTTTAAGACCAGCCTGGCCAACTTGGTGAAACCTCATCTCTACTAGAAATACAAAAAACTAGCCAGGCATGGTGGCATGCACCTGTAATCTCCATTACTCAGGAGGCTGAAGCAGGAGAATAGCTTGAACCTAGGAGAGTCCATCTCAAAAACAACAACAGCAACAACAAAAGTATTATATTGGCAAAAGAATAGACATGTAAATCAAATAACAGAATAGAGAATTCAGGTGTAAATCTTCATATTTATGGCCCATTGACTTTGAACAAAGCTGCCGAGGCAATTCAGTATAGTAGCATATTCTTTTCAACAAATGGTGCTGGCAGAAGGGAAAACAAAAGCACTAGGATCCTTACCTCACACCATGCACAAACATTAGCTAAACATGGACTAAGTCAGGGTTTCTCAACCTCAACACTGTTGGCGTTTGTGGGGGTGGATAATTCTTTGCTGTGGAGAGCTGTCCTGTGCACTGTAGGATGTTTAGCTGTATCCTGGCCTCTGCCTATTAGATGCCAGTGGCACCCCTCCCCCGACACATACCCGGTTGTGACAATCTACGTCTCTAGATATTCCTAAATGTGCCCCGGACAGCAAAACTGTTTCCAGTCGAGAATCATTGACCTAATGTAAAAAATAAAATGTACAGAAGAAAGCACAGCAGGAAATCATTCTGACCTTAGGTTAGGCAAAGATTTCTTAGATATCACACTAAAGGCACAATTCATTAAAAAAATAAGTTGGACTTCGTCAAAATTTTAAGTTTTGCTCTTCTGAAGAAACCATAAAAAACAATGAAAAGACAAGCCACAGACTATGAAAAAATACTTGCAAACCATATATCTAATAAAGGACTTGTACCCACACCATGTAAAGAACTCATAACTCATTAATAAAAGGATAAAGAGAAAGCTGAAGACAATTCACGCAAGAAGATATACAAATAAGCACATTAAAATGGCCAATATTATTAGTCACTAGGGAAATACAAATTAAAGGCACAATGAAATACCTATTACACACCCACTAGAATGACTGCAAACAATAAGACTGATAATTCCAAAATCTGACCAGGATATGGAGAAACTACGATATGTAGTTTTCTACATTGCTGGCATGACTGCAAAATGATACAGCTACTTTGAAACACCATTTGGCAGTTGCTTAAAAAAGTGAACATTCAATTACCATATGACCCAGCAATTTCACTCTTAGGTATGTAACCAAAATACATGAAAACATGGATCTGCACAAGGTCTTGTATACAAACGTTCATAGCAACATCATTCATAATAACCAGAAATTAGCCCATCACCTGAAAAGTAGACAAACAAAATGTATACCCACATCATGGAATGCTACTCAGCACACTTCTAAAAAGCAACAGACTACTAACACGTGCAACAACATGAATGAACCTCAGAAACACAAGTGAAAGAAGTCAGACACAAAAGACTACAGATTGTATGATTCCATTTAGATACCATTTCTACAAACCGTAAAACTGTAGAGGCACGAAACAGATTCATGGTCTCCTGCAGCTGGGGATGGGAGTGGGAAGAGGGAGCAAACATTTTGGGATGATGGAAACATTCTAAAACTGGATTGTGATTTTGGTTACACAACTGTATACATTTGCTAAAATCACTGAACAGTACACTTTTAATGGGTAAGCTTTAAGGCATGTGAATTATACATCAATAAAGCTATTTTTTAAAAAAAGAGAGAGAGCGAGAGCTACATGGCAGCCCCAGGGCAGTAGCTCTCAGATCTCCCTTAGAGAAAGAACTATCTCTTCCACAGCGATGAGTGCAGGTAGCTAACACTCTCCAACCTGCATCTGGTAGTTCATTTAAGATCGACCTCGGCTTTCAAGTTAACGCCATGCTCTTTCTTGGCAGTCCCCAGCTAAGAAGTAGGCACAGAAAGGCAGAGGGGCCTGGCTGATTCAGCCCAACATGAGGCTCCTCACCCTAGAACTCCCTGTGGAGTTAGCCGAGCCCACATGTGACCTGTAATGTGGTCTAAGCTGTCAGACCTCCACAGTGGCGGGAAGGTTTTCCATATCTCAGCCTGCTTCTACTCCCTTTTATTTTTCCCAGGAGTCACCCTTGGTCATCTCTTACTCTTTGAACTCCATGTCAGTGTCAGCTACCCAGAGGACCCATCAGACAGAAAGTAATACGCAGATAACAGCCCAGGGGAATCTGAGCAGCACCCTGAAACCAGCGTTTCCTCAGTGAAACCTAGAACAAAAGTGGAATAAATAAAAACTACTAACAGTCTCATTTCGGCACTGGCAGTCTCACTCTGGAATCTGTTCATGCTCCCCAGGCCTATACGACAAGCTCGTTCAGCCATAACAGGGCAACTGTGAGGCTGTTGGATGGGATGATGTTGGAAGTAAATGCTCGATGCCACCAACTGAAATTAGCACTCAGGCAAAAGTTTTCTCAGCAAGGCAATTTACCTTTATAGAAGTGTGCATCTCACAGATGGAACAATGGCAAGAGCACACTGGACAAGGGAGGGGAAGGGGGCCTTATTCCTAACACAGCTAGCCCTACTGCTATATCTTTCCCCTATTTACTAGGGTTGGACTGCACAGTCTACGCTAATTCCGATTGGCTATTTTAAAGAGAGCAGGGGTGCAAGCCAGAGTGGCAGGACGGTTACAGAACAGGAGACTAAGGATGACTAAGGACAGAACAGGTGACTAAGGATGACTAAGGACAGAACAGGTGACTAAGGACAGAGCAGGTGACTAAGCACAGAATAGGTGACTAAGGATGACTAAGGACAGAGCAGGTGACTAAGGACAGAACAGGCGACTAAGGACAGAGCAGGTGACTAAGCACAGAATAGGTAACTAAGGATGACTAAGGACAGAGCAGGTGACTAAGGACAGAACAGGTGATTAAGGATAGAGCAGATGACTAAGGATGACTAAGGACAGAGCAGGTGACTAAGGACAGAACAGGTGACTAAGGATGACTAAGGACAGAACAGGTTACTAAGGATGACTAAGGACAGAACAGGTGACCAAGGACAGAGCAGGTGACTAACGACCAAACAGGTGACTAAGGGTGACTAAGGACACAACAGGTGACTATGGATGACTAAGGACAGAACAGGTGACTAAGGACAGAGCAGATGACTAAGGTTGACTAAGGATAGAGTAGGTGACTAAGGACAGAGCAGGTGACTAACAATGACTAAGGATAGAACAGGTGACTAAAGGTGACTAAGGACAGAGCAGGTGACTAAGAATGACTAAGACCAGAGCAGGTGACTAAAGACAAAACAGGTGACTAAGGACAGAGCAGATGACTAAGGATGACTAAGGACAGAGCAGGTGACTATGGATGACTAAGGACAGAGCAGGTGACTATGGATGACTAGGCACAGAACAGGTGACTAAGGACAGAACAGGTGACTAAGGACAGAGCAGGTGATAGAGGCTAGGAGGGAGTTGTTTACTGAAACTAGGGGCAAACAGACGTAAAGAACGAGAAAGTTAAACTTTAAAGTGGAGAACAAAGAACAGCCGAACATCCTGACACATTGGTTCTTTGGAGAGGAACTCAGAGAACTCATTGTACTTAACAATTTTCTCCCTCTTAAATTTTAAAAGACATGAACAGGCTAAACTTTGAAGAGGAATTTACTGCATCCTACAGATGACAATTAATGATCAATCTTGCAATGTTTACTGAGGTCACTATCCTCAGTGCTATATGTGTTCTGTGTCCCATTGACTTCAGGGTAACTACATGGTCCTTAAACTTAGAATCAAAGTATTTCCATGAGACCTTCCTTAATAGACATTTGTTCTCAGCCTTCTTTCAATAGCAACATCCTTTGTTCAAATGAGGATGCACAAAGAAATACAATAGGTAAAAACATGGTATCAGGACTGCTCTCATTAAGCTGGCGTGGGAGGTGGTCACACGAGGGTTTCAGATCCTCACCCAAGGATCTCATCTTTCTCTGTACAAGGGTAAGCTGCACAGTGCCTTTGTAGATACTTCTGAGATTGCCTGAAACCTGCTGGTCTGGCTCAGTCTCTCCTATCACTGACAAAGAAGCCGAGACCTCGAAAGTCATGCCACCCATGAGCAGTAACTCATGCAAAGAATCGCAATACCAGAACTCCTGACCCACAAGGCTTCCTCTCTGTGCACCCAAGATGTCCCAAACCGAAATGGTCTATGCACGACGGAGAACTTTGATCAAACTCGGAAAACGTCTTCGAAAGTGAAACGCAGCACATTGCAGAGATGTCACAAATGAGACTTCCTTTGACGGTCCCTGAGAGCGTCTTTGTGTTCCTTGTAGCTGCTCCCATTATTTTGGGCAGACATTGGCACAGTCTTTGATGAAACATTTTTCACCTTGAATTACAGTAAATGTTATCTCATGTTTTTGGAAATGCCATCTAAGGACTTAAGAGATATCATTGCTAGATAATTGTTCATAATCATGCCCCTTATAATTTCATTTGAAGATTATATGAGAAAAATCTAAGCATACCAATTTAATAAAGGATTTGGACAAATGCATCTCAAACTTTATCACAAATGCAGATCACCTGGGGATATTGTTAACTGGTAGATTCTACTTCAGTACATCTGGGGCTAGAAAGGCTGCATTTCTCTCCCCTCCCCTCCCCTCCCCTCTCCTCCCCTCTCCTCCTTCCTTCTCTCTCTCCTCTCTCTCTCTCTTCTTTCTTTCAAGATAGGTCTCCCTCTGTTACCCGGCTGGAGTACAGTGGCATGCTCATGGCTCACTGCAAAGGTTGTATTCTACAAGCTCTCCAGTGATGTTGATGCAGTTTCAGTAGCAGGGAGTTAGAATACTCGATAGGATGTTATAAATGTATATTTCATTTACTTCTGCACAAGATGTAATGTCTTGTTAAACCAAATTGCTATTTTTTACAGTGTTGCAAATACCTTGTGAGATTCTTATCAAGGTATTGGGCACTGATTATGAGAACATCGGAATGGTCAGAGGCGTCCTAACCAGGGTGACTCCATCCTGAATAAAGGCTGGATAAAGCCAAACCTGCTGGGGGACATTCCCTGGGGGTTGAGCACTCTCCGTCACAAAATGTTTATAGTTGAGGGAACAGGTTGACTACCTACGTAAAGAACTAAAACTTAAGGAAATGTCCTGGTATTTGAAGAACAAAAAGCATTCCTAGTTTAAGAATAGGGTTCGCTTTAGAGATAACAACAACACATTCATAAATTCTTGCTGAAATCAATAGTTGCACAAGAAAATAACTATTAATAGCCTGTTGCAAGCTGATCACAAATCTTTGTAATAAATTACACTCTTCTTTGCCTTAATATGCTATATAGGCAAGCATTACGTTTAAGGTGCTCCTTGCTTTTCGAGGACACCCTACTCTGTAATAGTTTCTAATAAGCAGTTTTAACTTTACTCTGCGACTTGCCCTGAATTCTTTCCCATGTGAGATCCAAGAACTCGCTCTTGGCATCTGGGACAAGACCCCTGTTTTTTGTTTGTTTGTTTGTTTGTTTTTGAGACTCGCTCTGTCGCCCAGGCTGGATTGCAGTGGCACGATCTCAGCTCACTGCAAGCTCCACCTCCCGGGTTCATGCCATTCTCCTGCCTCAGCCTCCGGAGTAGCTGGGAGTACAGGCACCAGCCACCATGCCCAGCTAATTTTTTGTATTTTTAGTAGAGACGGGGTTTCACCGTGTTAGCCAGGATGGTCTCGATATCCTGACCTTTGTGATCTGCCCGCCTCAGCCTCCCAAAGTCCTGGGATTACAGGCATGAGCCACCGCGCCTGGCCAGCAAGACCCTTTTTTAGATAACTGGGTTTAAAAGTACATCTAAGGAGGCTGAGGCAGGAGAATCGCTTGAACCCAGGAGGCAGAGGTTGCAGTGAGCCAAGATTGCACCACTGCACTCCACCCTGGGTGACAGAAGGAGACTCCATCTCAAAAAATAAAAAATAAATAAAAATAAAAGCACATCTATGCCAACCGGGAGCCTGGTATAACTTCTCCAGGCATCCGTGTATTTGAGGTCTGTGCGAGCGTTTGTCTGTTTAGTATGTAAACTCGTGTAACCACCACCGTAAGGAAGACACAGCAGCTCCGTGACCAGAAGGTTCTGTCCTGAGGCCCTTTTATAACCACAGAACCCACCAGCTTCTGTCCCTTCCTTAACTCCTGGCAACCACTCATCTGCCTTCCACTTCTATAATTCTGCCATTAATAACTTGTTACTTTATTTCACATAACAAGTAGTGACTTAATTGCAGATAAAGGGAACATTCATGTTTGTGCTTTTCTTGTCATTGCTTCCTTGTGTGAACCGTTCTCTACTTAGAGGGAATCATATCGAGAAGTACAGTTTCTGTTTGGAGAGAATGGAAAGAGAAAAGAAAAATAAACACAATGGTCTCAATGTTCGAAAAAGCATGGAGTGGATATAATGACCTAAACCTAAACACCCTTCTGCACAACAGACCTACAGATACTGACGGAAATGTCACAAGCTTCCTTCTAAAAGCAGTGCAGAACTCCTAATAAAGAATGGAAATCCCCAGTCGGTGGGAGTCAAGAGAGAACCAGCCGGGATGCTGAGTCCGGGTCCTGGGGCCCGGCCGCTGCCGGGTAGGGCAGAGCAGGCTCTTGGGGAGCACAAACTTGGGTTTTAATGTCACACAGGATCAGCAGATGAGGAAGCAGATGAGGAAGCAGATGAGGAAGTGAAAAGTCACTGGCATTGCAGCTGAGACCCCCTAAAGAAAAGCCAAATTCTGGAAGGACTCACTGAGAGGAAGAGGACTAGGAAACACTGCATAGGAGGCCAGAGAAGCCAGACCAGCCCAGAGCTCCAATCAGGAAGAGTAAAAAAGAGACTCAACAAGTTTAAGTTCATACATGGTCATACAGGCCATGTTTTCTGAAATAAACGTAATGTAGGAAAGTAATTGTATGACGAAGTCCAAAAACTAGGCTGGGCACAGTGGCTCACATCTGTAATCCCAGCACTTTGGGAGGCTGAGGTAGGCAGATCACTTGAAGCCAAGAGTTCGAGACCAGCCTGGCCACCATGGTAAAAGCCCATCTCTACTAAAACTACAAAAAAATTCGCAGGCATGGTGGCACACACCTGTAATCTGACCACTCAGGAGGCTGAGGCACGAGAATCAACTTGAACCAGGAGGCGGAGTTTGCAGTGTGCCCAGATCGCACCATTGCACTCCAGCCTGGGTGACACAGTAAGACTCTGTCTCAAAGAAGTCCAAAAACTATATTTGTAGTTTGAAAACATAAATAATTGATACATCAAAAGAAATAATAATGGAAATGATAAAATATTTAGAACTGAAATAAAACCTTCTGGGACATACCTAATGCAATAGTTAGAGGGGCCTATATAGCCTTAATTGCTTATATTATTCATAAAGGGGGAAGAAACCTAAACATCTGTTAGCTAAATATTGAATGAAATAAACTGGGGAGGGCCGGGCACGGTGGCTCAGGCCTGTAATCTCAGAACTTTGGGAGGCCGAGGCGGGTGGAACACGAGGTCAGGAGATCAAGACTATCCTGGCTAACACGGTGAAACCCCGTCTCTACTAAAAATACAAAACATTAGCCAGGCGTGGTGGCACACGCTTGCGGTCCCAGCTACTTGGGAGGCTGAGGCAGGAGAATCACTTGAACCCAAGAAGCAGAGGTTGCAATGAGCTGAGATCTCGCCACTACACTCTAGCCTGGGCAACAGAGCAAGACGCCATCTCAAAAAAAAAAAAGAAAAGAAAGAAAGAAATTGGAGAAATAACCACATAGTAAATCAAAGAAAGTGATAGGAAGAAAATAATAGATAGCAGAAACTAACAAAATCAAAATAAATAATCAAAAGGTGATTCTTTGAGAAGACTAATAAAATAGGCAAATTTCTGAAAGTTTGACCAAGGTTGAAAGAAAGGAAGGAAGAAAACAATGTTAGGCATGAAAGGGAAATGTAACTACTCACCACACTTCCTTTAAGTTTTTATCTTGAAGAATTTTGGAAACATATGACAATAATAACAATGGAAGGTAAAAGAAAATCTAAAAGGTGATGTTACATTAGAGGTTATATTAGAAATAATTAGTTATAATTCAGCAAAAACAGACTTAAATCAAAAATTGCAATCAAATAGGATGAAGTTTGGGAGGGAATGCAAAATTTTGATGCCCTCTCCCCGTGGAATCTGAACACATCACCCTCCCAGGGCCAGGACATCAATCGATGCATTCATCAGCTCCTCTAAAGAACTTCCACCAAGCCTGTGCTGCAGCGTTTTTTATTGATGTGTCATTATGTGGGCATGAGATTGATTAAATTTATTAAATTGGTTGATTGACCTCAATCTCTGGTTCTCTCCTCCATCCCCATGGTTGTGATCAACCCAAGTCCCAACTTTCTAAGCAAGTGCTTGGTCCTTCTGGTGACCAGCCCCCATCCTGAAGCCATCTAGGGGCTACCAGGGGTCATTAGCATCACAAAGACATTCCTATTGCTCAGGACATTACAAGGGTTTCTGAAGCTCTGTGCCAGGAACTAGGGACCAAGAACAGGTATCTATTAGCCTCATTTAACAGATGAACAGATACATTTTTGTTACACCACACATGGCAAGCCTGGTAAGTGGACCCTTCCCCAAGAAGGTATGTAAGTAACTAGGAACTGGGTGGGATGTTTAATCCTCTTTCATGGAAGAGGAAAGAATAATTGGAAATAATAATACAAGGCATGACAAGAGAAAAAACTTAAAATCCCATGTTGAGGCCGGGTGCAGTGGCTCACAGCTGTAATCCTAGCACTTTGGGAGGCCAGTGGTGGGCAGGTTGCCTGAGCTTAGGAGTTCAAGACCAGCCTGGGCAATAAGGCGAAACCCCATCTCTACTAAAAATACAAAACAATTAGCTGGGTGTAGTGGCAGGCGCCTGTAGTCCCAGCTATTTGGGAGGCTGAGGCAGTAGAATCACTTGAACCTGGGAGGCAGAGGTTGCCTCCAAAAAAAAAGAAAATCCTATGTTGAACATGTTATGTTTGAGAGGTTTGAGTGACATCCAGATTAAGATGTGAAGCCGAGTGGGGTGTGTGTGTGTGTGTGTGTGTGTGGTCCAGACGCTGCATGAGAACAAACCAGTAGGTGTGTGTGTCCTTTATGTCTTGGGAACTGATAAGCTCACCTGGAAGGAAAAAGCGACACAGCCCCAAGCTTTAGCCATAGGAAACTCCAAACATTAGATCTGCTAAACGTAGAGAAGCTGTGTGTACGGTCAAAACAAATACTTCAGCCAAGTTAAATTTAAAGGACCTTCATTGGGTAATTAACGGTGAATCGGGCAGCCCCGAGAATCACAGCAAATTTAGAGAGACTCCAGCACAGCCACATGGTGGAAGATCTATAGACCAAACAACGGGAAGTGATGTACAGAAATCAGGGGTAATGTACAGAAACAACTGGGTTGGTTACAGCTCAGCATTTGCCTGATTTAAACACAGTTTGAACACTCAGCAACATATAAATGGTTGAAGTACGGCTGCTGGGATTGGCCAAGACTCAGCTGTTGTGACAGGTGCATACTCCTAGGTTAGGTTCTCACTCTTGTCTACCTGTTATGTTAGATCGCAGTTCGTCCACAAGGACTCAAATGCAAAAGTACTGGAGTCCTTCTCTGGCCACATTTAGTTCGCTTTAACACTACCCATGATAGAGAATTCAAAGTCACAGAATCTAAGAAGATAACATATTTCAAGAAGTCACTGGTTAGCTAACTGTCGAAAGCTAGCTAAGAACAATAGATCTGAGTAGAACCTCTTTAGGGGATTACATTGCTGAGAAGTAAAGCTATTTGTTAACCAAAAATCAAGATCCCAAACATCTCTCATCTCTGCTCCCTTCCCTCCAATGTGATTGTTCCTCCCCTTCTTTGCTTCTCTTTGTTCTTTAAATTTATTTTTCTATATTCAACTCAATTCTTTTTCCTTCTCTTCCACCTCCTATGTTCCCTTCCTTTCTGGAGGTCAAAATGATTTCATTAAAATCAAGGTGTCAGCAGAGATTCCTTCCTTTCTGAAGGCCCTGGGTGGGAATGCGTTTCTTGGCTCTTCTGGGATCTAGAGGTGCCGCCTTCCTTGGCTCACGGCCCCTTCCTCCATCTTCAGAGCCAGCAATGATAGGGGAGTCGTGCTCATGTTACTTCACTCTGACGCTCACTCTTCTGCCCTCTCTTCCCCAATTAGACACCCTTGTGATTACATTGATTACCCTGGGCTCCTCAAAATAACCCAGGTGGACTTCTTTGTTTTAAAGTCAGCTGACTAGTACCTTTTCCACCTACCACCTGAATCCCCCCATGGCCATGGAAGGAAACATATTCACGGATTTTCAGATTAGAACATCTCTGAGGAGACCTTACTCTGCTACCAACACTGGCCCCTGATTGCCTCACACTAAATCCAAGACAGATGCACTGACCATGGGTTCTCAGGGGCACCCAGCCTGAGACCTCAGATGAGGCGCTTGTCTTCTCAGCGCCATGGTTTCTTCAACTGGCAATATTCACAATACTCCCTGTCTGGTGCCTGAGAGCACAGGATGATGGTCAGGGGGTCGATGCCCTTCTGAAAGGCAGAATGAGCAAAGGCATTTCAGTTTGCAGTATTCAGTGAATTATGCTGACTCAAAGACACGGATCAGACACTGACTGGTAGGAACCCCCAGCACAGATTAAGAAATGCATAGCCAACAGGCCTGACTCCAAACAATTCAAACAACAGGGAAAGAATAGAGAACTTATCATTATTGTGTCTGTTTGACAAATACTTAATTGACCATAATGTAAGGCTGGAATTTGCCTATTTTAAAGTTATCTGTGGTTGTAATTAAACTGTTATGTTCAGTGTTCTCAATTCTAATTCTTCTACTACTTTATTTAAAACTATAAATTTTTGTGCCGGGAAGACAGTATCTACTTTTATCCTTCTAATATTTAACCCCTTAATGGAGACAATAATTAGAATTATTGACCTGAAACTACACAAGAGCATACAAATATTCTTCAGCCTAAACTATTATTTTGTTTGGTATGAGTTCCCAGTCTAGGCGTTATTATTTTCCCAAAGCTTCAGGACCTTCCAGGGACTAAGCTCCACCTAGAACTCTAAGATACTGGTGGGAGCTGTCAATTTCATTAATCTGGTTTCAATTTTTTAAATGTTTGGTTTCACAGCTTACCTATGGGAACTCATAGTTGTTCCATCTTTAATATTCCAGATAGACGATTTACTGAAAAAGCTAATTCAGTATTCTCTCCCGTGAGCCAGCCAATGAAACCTCAGACAGGCCGGGAGCCGTGGCTCACGCCTGTAATTCCAACACTTTGAGAGGCCGAGGTGGGTGGATCATGAGGTCAGGAGATCGAGATCATCCTGGCCAACATGGTGAAACCATGTCTCTACTAAAAATACAAAAAAACTAGTCGGGCGTGGTGGTGGGCGCCTGTAGTCCCAGCTACTCGGGAGGCCTAGGCAGGAGAATGGTGTGAACTCCAGCCTGGGTGACAGAGCAAAAAAAAAAAAAAAGAAGAAGAAGAAGAAAAAACTTCAGATAACACTGAGACGGGAGTGCTGGAGGGGAGGAACTCTCCCGTGAGCCAGCCAATGAAACCTCAGCCAGCGCTGAGGAGGAGGCGCTCAAGGGGAGGAACGCCATCCTGGGGCTCTCTGGGCTGCTGTCTGTCAACAGGAGAGGAGAACAAGGGGCAACAGCAGCAGCTCTGTCAGCCACGGCCACCCCAGGGGCCCTGGGAGGGCGGGAAGGAAGGCACTGCCAGACCTCAGAGCTTGGCACCAGGAGCCAGTTATCAGCCAGATAATGTACTCAGCCAACGGCGAGAAACCCAACCTGAATTTATTGGGAACTGGTCACAGAAAAGAGGACTCTTTGTCCTGAGTGTGTGATGCTGTGATGGTAGGGGCCGCAGGGCTGTGACTCACATAAGTTTCGTTCCAAAAACAACTGGGGATGCTGTGTGGGGACAGGGCTGATGGCACAGTAGGAGGTAACGGGCTCAAGACTGACCTCCTTTTCTAGGGGTGATGAAAAGACTGTCACCTCATCTTGTGGCTGCAGAGCCCAGGAGAGATTGTGGAGCAGCGGTTAGAGACTTACAGAGGCATTCTGCTATTTTTAACTCTTTGGCATTTTGCTTTTCTTGAGCAATTCCCACACCACCCCTTTTTAAAGATTTATTAGATTCAGGAGCTACTTTATAATATCCTTTGAGTCCAAGTTAGACTTTAGCACATAACATATCTGAGTTTGAGGAGTTTAGGGGTTTAACTTCTTCAATAAAAGGAGCAAAGATATTTGGTGAAATGACCCCCACGGTCCCTAATATTGATGGACCCACTGAAGTTAGCCTGTCACCAGAAGCAAAGGGATACTACTTTTAAGAGATGGGGATCTTTTCCACATTACTGTTCAAAGCAATAACTTTGCAGCTTAATCTACTGAAGTCCTCATCTCCACCTGCTTTTCCAACCCTGGATTCAAAGGGCTTGTGGTGCCCTCTCCGTGCCTGCAGTCACCTTCCAGCAAATGCTGGAGTTTGATTCACACCAAACAAAAATAGCCAAAATCTGTAAGAAGTCTATCGGGCAGCTCTTCTGTATCAATGACCAGGCTCCAAGGGCCAGAAATAATGAAGACAGAGCACCTATCTCAGCGAGCTGACAGCCTTGAAGGGGGATGACACTGGAAAACAAATGACAACACAGTGTGATAAGTTCACTGCAGACCAGGGAGACAGACAGCTTTGAGAAAGGGTGATTGCTTTTAAACGGAAAGGAAAAGAGTTTGGGAAATGCTTCCAGAAGAAATTGACATCTAAGTTAGGTGGGTTTTTTTTAGGTGGGGTCTCACTATGTTGCCCAGGCTGGAGTGCAGTGGCTATTCAGAGGCATTGATCATAGCTCACTGCAGCCCCAAACTCCTGCACTCGAGTGATCCTCCTGCCTCTGCCTTCTGAGTGGCTGGAACTACAGGTGCATGCCACCATGCCTGGCTCTCCAAGGTAGGTTTCAAACGAAGCACAGGAGTTCTGAGGGGAAGAGACCAAGGGATAGGCCCATGCCAGTCCCAGAGGTGAGGGGAGGTCCGCGGGCTTCAGGGTCGCTGGAACTTTGGATGCAGGTCAGATATAAGTATTGACTGGTTAAGAGAGGCTCTCGACATTTTCCAGACAAGAAATGTTGAGGTGCCAAACACAGTGCTCACAGAGATGGAAAGGAGAAGGTGGGTTAGAGAGGTGCTTTGGAAGTGAAATTAATAGGACTTGTTGCCTGAGTGGCTATGCAGGAGGAGTGGGGGGACAGAGTTGAACTGGAGGAGTCTCGGGCTCAGACATAAAGTGTCAGCAGTCTCAGGAGGATCCACATCCTCACAGGAACCAGCTCCCCCAGCTAAAGGCAAAAGGCGCTTGGTGCTTCAGCCAGCCCAGAGCGTTCCCTCCGTGGACATAAAGAAGCCAAGTTCTTGTTGCCAAAGGCATTCAACAGAGAAGTGTTGGAGGACCAATTAAAGGCAAAGCCCATCATTTTATAACCACATTTTAGGCATATTAAACATTCTAGAATGTAATCATCAGGCTTCTAAACCGAGCCATTTGTGTTATCCAGGAAAGTAAATCAGTGACTTATGTTTCCAGCAATATAATGAACATTATAATGGACACCTGAAAATGCAGAGTGAACAACAGAGAATTTCCTTGAGAATCATGGATAAACCCTAAGAAAGGTGGAGAAATGCTCTACCTACTGGAGATAAGGTGGAGAAGCGGTTTGACATCGAAGCTGGGGAACATCATGGTAACCAGCATTGTGTGTGCACAGGGCGTGTGTGCATCTGTGTGTGTGTGTGCGCGTGCATGTATGTATATGTGCATTCATATGTGTGTGTGTGGCAGGTGGGCGGGGACAAGAGAGTTGGAATGGAGACCAACCTGATAAAGCTGACACTCTGGAAGGGTTAGACTCCTAGGAAGAAAGTTAAGAAGGGGGAAGATAACGTCTGCACAAAGGCAAACACAAAGCAACGTCCTTTGTCAGCAACATCCTTAGGCACCTGGAAGAAGCACACACAACTTCCAGGAAGAATGTCCCTCAACCTGGGCTTCTGATGATTCCCACCAATATCGTGACCATCAACTGGAATGCACGTGCACACACACACACACAGACACACACACACAGATACACACAAACACGCACACACACACAGACACACGCACACACATGCACGCACACAGACACACACACAGACACACGCACACACACGCACGCACACACGCACACACACACTCACGCACACATGCACGCAGACATACACGCACACATACACTCACACGCACACACACATGCATGCACACACACGCACGCACACATACACACATGCGCACACACACACGCACACGCACAGACACACAGACACAGACACACACACGCACACACATATACACACACGCACACACATATACACACACATATACACACACACAAAAAAAAATTCCAAATAAATCATCAAGACAATCATTAGGAAAAATAACAGAACCAGACAGACCAAGACTTCAAGTGTTGGCGTCATCAGATATGGATGATACATGTTAAAAGGAATAAAGGATGTAAAACCATGAGAATGAAACAGGAATGATAAGATGAAATTGAAAAGGAGGCAAATAGAACTTACAGAAAAATTTTTTAAAACTTAGAATTTAATATTGTTTAAAAACCTTTTTAGGTCCCCACATAATAATAGATGGCCTGGGTAGCAAACCCTAGCCAACGCCTTACGAGCTCCTTACAAGGGGCAAATCACTGCCAGCCACAAGCCCCATGTGGTTTCTGGGTCTGCACGGGTGGAAGAAGGAAGCTCCGGGCAGCATCAGATGGGCCTGGGAACAGTGGAATCCCACACAGCTCCAGGTTATTCTCCATTGTTCACTCTGTATTACCAGGGAGCCCAGCGGGGCCAACTGGAGGAAAGTGCCTGGGTTTTGCCCAATGCAATCGCATGTAATCGAGAGCAAGGGGTCCACAGCTGGAAGGGCCCAAGAGTCTGGAGCTGTCTATCTCCTATAAACTCTCAAAACTCACCCATCTGAGTGCCTGTCCAGGCCAGGGCCCTACCCCGACGAGAAATTCCTGGGAGTAGAATCAAAATCAGTCAAGACAGGCATGACAGAGACAAGAGAAAAAGAAGGTCAACACCAGGCCAACAAATCTCTCTGTTATGGACCAGATAGTAAACATCGTAGGCTTTGAAGACCAGCCGATCTTGCTGCTACTACTCAGCCCTGCGGTTATAGGGTAAAAGCAGTCACGTATAACATGTAAATGAATGGGCATGGCTGTGTGCCAATAAAACTTTATTTATGAACACTGAAGTTTGAATTGTATACAGTTTTCATGTGTGACAAAATAGTACTCTTTTGTTTGTTTGTTCCAACCATTTAAAAATGTAAAAAGCATTTTTAGTGCACAGGCTATACAATACTGTTGGTGGGCCACAGTTGGTTTTCTGTCTCCTGGTGTTGACAAAAGAGGCTTTGAGAAAAAGATGCAGGAAAACTCAAGACAGGAAGCCATGCTGCTTTTGGACATTACCAAAAACAGCAGAAGAGGGAGCCCCACAAAGGTAGAAGAGCCCTCCTACACCAGCCACATCCTAAAGGCTCAGGCAAATGAATTTCACATAAAAATAAGCAACAGAAAATATCCAGTTCAAATCCCATACAAAACTATTACAAGAAAAAGGTCCTAAGAAGGAGAATAACCTCCTAACAGACAATAAGAGCAGACACAAAGATGTGGCCATCGTGGGGCTCAGAAGGCCCAAAGTGCGGGCTCAGAAGGCCCAAAGTGCAGCCTCAGAAGCCAAGTTTCCCTCTGACCTTCCCTTGCCCTCCTGTCTCTCACCCGTCATGCTCCCCTGAGGGAAGCCATAGAAACTAGAATTCCTCCTCTCTGGAGGTGAGTCATAAAAACCAGAACCCCTTTGCCTCAAGGCCAGCCATAAAGCCTAAAAATATGACTCTAGCCTCCCCCTGCTTTTCTGTGTAACAGCTGGCAATAAAGAAATTAAGACCCTCATTGTAGAGGGACCCTACCCTATGCCCAGGAGGAGGGAATGTGGCACAGAGAGGCTGAGAAAGATCTGAACACAGAGGACTCGCTGAGTTTCCCCACACCGTCTACTGCATTCAATCAGGCCCTTTCTATCCAATCACAATTTGACATGACTGGCTGTGCTTCGTCAAACCTAAGCATAGAAATGCACAGTTCACCCTGTATCTTTGGGTGTTCATTCTGAAGGTTCCCACATCACATAAAACTATGATCAAATAAATCTGTTACACTTTTCTCATGTTAATCTATCTTTTGTTATAGGGACATTGGTATGACCCTTAGGATGGAGAAGAAAGTGATTACCCCCTTTCTGCCCCTGCAGCCACAAAACAGATCAAAACCTATTTCAGAACAAGCTAACAGACTCTAAGAAAATTATGTAAGACATGAAAGTATGTGAATTGTTACAGCAATCAGAAAAGAATTTAAAAATTTAAAAATGCATTTCCGGAGAAAAGACTAAACAACAAATAAACACAACATGTAATGCCCTAAGAAAAACAGAAGGTGAAAATGAAGACAGTTTTTTGTTTTGTTTTGTTTTTTGTTTGTTTGTTTTGGAGACAGAGTCCACTCTGTTGCCCAGGCTGGAGTGCAGAGGCACAACCTCAACTCTCTGCAACCTCCACCTCCCAGGCTCAACCAATTATTCTGCTTCAGCCTCCCGAGTAGCTGGGATTACAGGCATGCACCACCACGCCTGGCTAATTTTTTTTTTTCTATTTTTAGTTGATAATGGGGTTTCACCATGTTGGCCAGGCTGGTCTCGAATTCCTGATCTCAAGTGATCTGCCCGCCTTGGTGTCCCAAAGTGCTGGGATTATAGGCGTGAGCCACTGCGTCCAGCTGACAATGAGGAAAGTTTTAAAAGTAAAAAAAATGAAAAAAAAATCTGTCAGAAAAAGTGGAAAATATTGAAGATAGGCAAAGGAGATAGAACATAGGAGGTCCCGAAGAAGATACCAATGCAAAGAAGAAAGACTGAATACTAAAAATGATAAGAAATATACCAAATTTTTAATACTGAATTGTAAAAGGATTTGAAGCTGCATATTGAAAAATTATACCACACACTTGAAAATATTGACCCCAAATGGTAAAATTACTAAACTTAAAAAAAAAAAGAAAAAAATCCTTTGGACATTATATTAGTTACCTAAGGCTGGCATAACAAAATACACAGCCTGGGTGGCTTAAACAAGATAAATTTGTTTGCTCACAGTTCTGAAGGCTGGAAGTCCAAGATCAAGGTGTTGGCGGGGATGATTTCTTCTAAGTCCTCTCTCCTTGGCTGCAAAGGGCCATCTCATTCTATCCTTGTATGGCCTTTCCTGTGCACCTGCATTCCTGATGTCTCTTCCTTTTCTTTTAAGGACACCAATCATATTATATTACCAGCCCCTCTTATGGTCTTAATTACCTCCTTAAAAGCTCTGTCTCCACGTACAGTCACCCTAGGGATTAGAGCTTCAACTTACAAATTTGGGGAGGATGCAATTCAGTCTATAACAGATATCCCAAACAAGTGTGTAAAGTGTAAGGAAAAAAAAATAAATTATCATCACGCTTGTCGACAGCATTCTTTACGCTATAAGAAAATGAAATCACACATTATTAATATGTAATATTTATATATAAGATAAATCATACAGAATACAAATATATACAAATAAATAATACAAATACTGTATGTTATATGCTATTACAATATACAATACTAAAATAACATATAATAATTAATGTACTTAAGGAAAGAATACATGAAATAAGAATGTTATATGTAATTAATAAAAGACAAATTGTTATCAACATGCCATAACTCAGGGACTATTACTGCTATGAGCCTTTCCTGAGAAATCTAGTCGATATCAAGCTTCAGACAATCAAAATGGATACAGAGATAAGTGACTTATGCAGTGGTAGTAAGTAAATAGGTGGTAAGCCTAGGCAACATAGCAAGTTCAAGGAAGAAGGAAGAAGGAAGGAAGGAAGGAAGAGAAAGAGAGAAAGAGAGAAAGGAAGGAAGGAAGGAAGGAAGGAAGGAAGGAAGGAAGGAAGGAAGGAAGGAAGGAAGGAAGGGAGGGAGGGAGGGAGGGAGGGAGGGAGGGAGGGAGGGAAGGAAGGAAGGAAGGAAGGAAGGAAGGAAGGAAGGAAGGAAGGAAGGAAGGGAGGGAAAAGAGAGCAAGAGAGGGAGCGAGGGAAAAGAGAGCAAGAGAGGGAGGGAGGGAGAGAGAGAGACAGAAAAGAAAAAGAGAAAGCAAGAAAGAGAAAGAAAGAAAGAAAGAAAGAAAGAAAGAAAGAAAGAAAGAAAGAAAGAAAGAAAGAAAGAAAGAGGAGGGGAGGGGAGGGGAGGGGAGAGGAGGGAAGAGGAGGGAAGAGGGAAACTCCTGAATTTTTAAATAGCCAAAGATAAAAAACATTTTATGAAAATGTAATCTGCTAATTAGAGACTGCAGTGTGCTATGATAGCACCACTGTGCTACAGCCTGGGCAACAGAGCAAGACCCTGTCTCTGAAAAAAATAAAATAAATAACAAATTAGACACAGCTCAAAAGAGAATTTGTAAACTGGAAATTATATCCAAAGATATTGCTCAGGGGGCATAACAGAAAGACAAATTAAAAATATGCAAGAGAAGTTAAGAAAATGAAAAATAAAGCCCAACATATATTCATTCTAAGTTTCAGAATTAAATATTAGAGTAACAGCAAGACAGCAGTATTTAAAGAATATTTAATAGACTAAGAAATAATGGCCAATAATTTTTCAGAGTTGAGGAAGCACTATAATATATTAAGCAAGAGAAATAAATTAAATTCATACACGATGAAATACATAGATGAAATTCATAAATAGATTAAATTCATACATAGATGAAATCATGAAAAACCAGATTATCCACAAAAGAATGTCAATAAGACTGAGAGGAGTCTTTTTAATAACAATGGAATATGGAAGAAAGTGAAATACCTTCAATGTGCTAGAAAATAATTATAGATTTAAAATCACAAATCCAGTGAAACTACCAAAAATGAGGTAGAATAAAGGCACTTTGAGATAAACAGAAATTGAGACTGTTTGCCACCAAACTTAAAAGCACATTTAAATGATGTACTTCAGGATGAATGAGACACTCCCAGAAAGAAAGTCTGAAATGCAATGAAGTTAGGCAACTAAACAAAATGGTAAACATATGACTAATCTAAATACATATTAAGCAGACACTGAGAATTGCATAATCTGTGAGGTTAAAAACAGAGATTGATTCAAAATATTGTATCCCAGCAGCACACAAGCTAGCAGTGATCAGTGGAGAAAAACCATTCTAAAACAAGGCCACCAATGGATATGTTAGGACTGAGCTGCACAGCAGGAGTTAGGAGCCGTGGGCAGGCGAGTGAGCGAAACTTCATCTGTATTTACAGCCACTCCCCACTGCTCACATTACCACCTGAGCTCCACCTCAGATCAGATCAACGGTGGCATTAGATTCTCATAGGAGCATGAACCCTGTTGTGAACTGTGCATGCAAGGGATCTAGGTCGCATGCTCCTTCTGAAAAATCTAATGCCTGATGATCTGTCACTGTCTCCCATCACCCCCAGATAGGACTATCCAGTTGCAGGAAAACAAGTCAGGACACCCACTGATTCTCTATGATGGTGAGTTGTATAATTATTTCATTATATATTACAATAATAATAGAAATAAAATGCACAATACGTGTAATGTGCTGAAATCATCCTGAAACCATCCCCCTGCACCCTGGTCCATGGAAAAACTGGTCCCTGGTGCCCAAAAGGCTGGGGACCACTGTCCTAAAATCTTTGTGTTATTCAGAAGGATGGTAAATAGTCCTCAACTATAAACCATTTCCAAGATAATCATTAAAAGAATAGAAGTATGATACACATCTCCCAAAGCTGTAAAGAAAAATAAATGGAATACAAAAGCAAATGAAAAATTGTAGTTGACACTGTCCTTTGAGCAAACACAGGTTTAGAATTAGTAAATCCGTAAGCCTCTTGAGATTTTCCATGAGGGCTTCGGATGATATTTGACTGTTTGGAAGAGGCATGAGAGTGGCTGTCTTTTTGATAGACACAGATGACAATTAAATGGAAGGAACAATTCCTTAGGCATTCCTACTTGGAGCTGTAATTTATGAACATTTGATACATCCCTGGTTAATCAAATATTTTGTATTAATTTTTAAATCTGCACCCAATTTAAAAGTTCCATGGGTAGCTTCAGCAGGGAAAATGGACTTTAGATGGTTACATCCTTCTCTCCACCACCCCATCTCCTGCCCCTGAGTCCTCAATTGCCCTCCTCGCTGTCTGAACAATGCTTGTGGGAGCACCTGACGGCCAGCCAGGGCAGTGCTCCCGTGTCCAGGACGGGGGCTACTAGTGGAGACTGCTTAGATCTTTTAACAGTGAGAAAAGATATTTTATGTTTGGAATTTAACAGAGATTTTGGTTGATAGCATGAGGGTTCCCTTTAGCCCTCCAAGATCCTCTATTTCAATGAGAAAATTTCCCTAACCATTTCTCCCCAGTCACAATTTCTCTGTATTTTTCCAAAATTTCAACCGAGTTATATGTTGTTTTCTTCAGTTTAACATTGTAATTTTGGCAGATAATTTGTTTGGCAGATTTTACCAAGAGGTTCTCATTTCTTTGGTTCTAGAGAACAGCCACAAAAGGTCAAATTCTCGAGTCTTTCTGACCAACTGGATGCCACAGTTGTTGACAGACTGCCGCCTAGAAGTAAAAGAATTCAAAAGAAATCACTCATTTCTGCATCTCAACAGTTACAAAACACCAACAACCCCCAAATTACAGGGTATTATATAAGTCAATGAACCAAGCATTTGGGATTCTATGGTACTGGCTTCCCAGCCTGACCATTATATAACTATTATCCATAGCATAATTGAGGTGCTGTATATTTGAAATAAATGATAAAAAAGAATGCTGTAGATTATCCATTTTTCTTAGCCATTTTTTCCAAGAAGACACAGCCCACAGGGCCCTGGATAGATAACCTAGGCCTCCTCCATTTTTTCGCCAGGCCATTTAGACTTTCTCCTGAACTGACTACTGGCACGAGGGAGGGTGGAGATGGGAGGAGCTGGTCCCAGTGGGTGGACACTGTGTCAAGTTGGGAGGAGGCTCTGTGGCCTCCCCACAAGAGAGGCACCTTCTCTCTGTAGTTCCACCCACACCCTTTAGAGGGAGCAAGGAAAGGAAGCAGTCAGGGAATGGGGGAACCCCACTGGCCTGCAGGGCAGCCAGTCAGTGGGCAGACACAGAGGCCACAGTGGGCCAGGGTTCCCCACTCTTAGGGGCAGACATAGGGGCCATAGTTGGCTGGGTGGGGGTGGGGGGCCAAGGAGGGTGCAAGGTGGAGGGAGAAAAGGCAATTCCCACAGGATGACCTGCAGATCCTCCAAGCATCTGAAGATTGGGAGGGACCGAACATTTCACCCAGCTCAATCATTCTCGCTCCCCATCCAGAGTTCAAACTTCTGATAAAATATTCAGTTTTAGCTCAAATACTTCCAATGTCCTGGCTGCTCCCATCTGGGAGGCCACTGAGATGGCAGAGCTTGAGAGGTTTAAGACTTGAGGGGATTAAGAAATGGAGCCAGGCTGCAGCGGTCCTGGGAAGAAAAGAGAGCAGAGGGAGTGGATGTGGGAGGAATCAGGGCTTCTGCCGTAGAAAAGGAAGTGGATTAGGAAAGTGTTCCAGAGTACGGGTATTCCCAATGCCCGAGGGACAATGGGTAGGGAAAGGCACAGGCCTCAGGATCCCAGGTCAACTGTGTGGCTGCCAGGATGCCCTTGTGGTGTTTTCCAGCCTGGAATATGGGTAGCCCAGGGCCTCTTTCTGTTTCTTCCATACCCCTGCAGAGGCACAATGAGGCTCATGTGGCCAAGGGCTCCAAGAAGCTGTGCAGCTGTGACTTTTCAGGGGAGGTGTTGCCAGCAAAGGCATGACATCCCCCATGGGGACAAAGGTTGCCAGGACAACCTCTGCAAGGATGACCTCTCCCACAACCGGGGTCTGAAGGGGATAACAGAAGGTCTCTGATGGGTACAGGTGATGTGCCTGGGAAGAGAAGTGTGGTGTATGCTAGGCCAGTGCCTCTGAACCCCCAGCACTGGGGCTACTGTGGTACATGGGAAATCCACCAGCCAACTTGGCTTCAAGATGCTCAACCCTTTTCAGCTCCCCCAATGACTGAGCCGCTGCCTCAGAAAGAACTTCAGGTCTTTCGAGTGCACCCAGGTGAGTGGGGAAGACAGAGGGAAAATGAGTCCCTTGTTCCCATGAGACCCAGAAAAGTAGCAAGGGGTCTGTTAGTCCTAGAATGGCAGAGGTGGGATGGGATCTGAGGTCCTGCATCCTCAGCTTTCTATCTGTTTGTCAGAGATACAGCAACATCCCCTGTGCCTGCAACTCAATGAGGCACCATATAAATAATAAAAAGGGGAGGGAGAGGTTGAAGATGCAAGAAAAGATTTAAGTTCTTCTCTTTCTCTCTTCTCTCTTCACGAGAAGAAATGTAAGATTTGGATAAGGAAGACTGGAACAGTCAGGAGTAGGAGGAATGGTTCCTGTGGATAGAGTAGAGGTCAAGCCATGAATTTGGGAGATGGTTTAAAGCTTGAAATTGAATTGCTGGATTGAAGAACCAAGTTATTATTGTCTCCATATGAATATAAATTAAAATTTTCTGTGAAGAGAGAATGAATGGAAACCAGCTGACATATTCAGTACCCTGGGGTAAACAGAATGTGATAGAAGTATGTTGGAAGCAAAAAAAATGCCCAGTGGAAGAAAGAGATAGGTTAGTCTACTCTTCACCATCCCTACCCACTGAGAGTTACTGACTGCTCCTTTCCGGACAAGTGTGGCTGATAATGCCAGGAAAAAAATATGAATAAATTTACCCAAATAATAATACATTGGAAGAGTGCAACAATTTTAAAGGAAAAATAATAGAGGATATCAAATTCCAACAGAGGCAAAAATATTGGCACAAATGAGTCAATAAATTTAGTCTAATAGAAATACAGGAGGGTGTCACCAATGAGAATAAGAAAGCATTAAGAAAACAGAGCAGGAAAGCTTAGGGATGAAACTTAGTTGAAGTAAAAAATACAACAAATGAAAAATAGCAAAAATTATATAACTTAGGGAATGGTATAACTTGTAACATCAGATACAGAAAAGTCTTAAAGGGAGAAAGGATAGGACAGATTAAGTAGCGGTAAAATTTTACGGCAATATGAGAATTAAAAAGAAATGCAAACATTCAGATAAGTAATAGGCAGCTCAAACAAGAGTGAAAAAGTGAAGAGGGGAAAATATTTGAAGAAGTAGTTCAGATCAGTTTCCCAGAATGAAAAGACTGACCTCAGATTTAAAGGACTCATAGAGCACCACAAAAGAGAATAAGGAAAACCTCAGCTACACACATACTAAACTGAAATGTAAGAGTATAAAAAAGAAAAAAAACAGAGAAATTCCAAAAACCCACAGAAAGAAAGAAAGACAGGCTATATAAAAGAACAAGAATCAGCTTGACATCAGCTTTTTTAACAGCAACATTGGATGCAAAATAACTGGAATCATTTTCAACATACTGATGGAAAAGAACTTAAAAATGTAGAATTTTATATCCAGCCAAACTATCATTCAAATCAGATGAGATGATAAATTTCCTCAGGCACACAAGTGCTTTGAAGACTTTATAGAAAAGCTCACATTGAAAATAGTTTTGAAAAAAAGTACTTAACTAAAAAGTGAGGCAAATTCAAGAGATATTCCAAGAAATTCTTGAAGGAAAAATGACTTTATACCTTAGTATGAGTTGATTGTTGTCTTTACAAATTGCTAAGACTAACAAGAAAAAATAATATCCTTATAACTAAGAATTAAAAGTTAGTTAATGCCAATATTAATGGGCTGGCAGAGGATCACAAGAACAAAGGATATGAGAGCATACTAAAGTTCTTGTCTTATTGGAAGATATTTGTAGACATCAAACTGTTTTAAAAGAAGCTCAAACCTAAGACCTGTAATTAGAAAACTTCTAGAAGAAAACGGGGAAACACTCCAGAATGTTGGTCTAGGCAGAGTTTATGGTTAAGACCTCAAAAGCATATGCAACAAAACCAAAAATAGACAAATGGAACTATATTAAACTAACAAGCTTGGGTACTTCAAAGAAAACAACAAAGTGAAGAGACAACCTGTCTCTTTGATCATCTGAATATTGGCCAAACTTCATCTGATAAGGGGCTGACATCCAGAATATACAAGGAACTCAACTCAACAACAACAAAAAATAATAATAATAATTCCATTAAAAACTGGGCCAAGAATCTGAATAGACATTTCTGAAAAGAAGATACACAAATAGCCAACAGGTACTGAAAACATGCTCAACATCACTAATCATCAGGGAAATGCAAATCAAACCCACAATGAGATATCATCTCATCCAACTTAAAATGGCTATTATAAAAAAGTAGAGATGCTGGCAAAAATACAGAGAAAAGGGAACCCTGTACACTTAGTAGGAATGTAAATGAGTACAGCCATTACGGAAAACAGTATAGAGCTGTCCCAAAAAAACTAAAAACAGAACTACCAAATGATCCAGCATTCCCACTACTGGATATTTATGCAAAGGAAAAGAAATCAGTATAACAAAGCACTGCCATGTTTACTGCTGTGCTTTTCACAACAGCAAAGATATAGAACTAAACTAAGCGTCCACCAATGGATGAATGGATAAAGAAAATGTGGCCTACATACACAATAAGATACTATTTAGCCATAAAAAAGAATAGAATTTTGTCATTTGCAATAACATGAATGGAACTGGAAGTCATTAAGTGAAAAAAGGCAGGCACAGAAAGATAAATATCACATGATCTCACTTAAATGGAGGAGCTAAAAATGTGGACCTCATGGAGCTAAAGAGTAGAACGATGGATACCAAAGGCTGGGAAGGATGTGTTGCAGGGTGGGGTTGGGGGTGAGGGGTAAGAAAGGAAAGTCATTGAGTACAAACATACAATTATGTAGAAAGAGTAAGTTCTAATGTTTAATGGCATAGTAGGGTGACTATAGTTAACGATGTATTGTATATTTCAAAATAGCTAGAAAAGGCTTTGAAATGGTTCCATCACCCATGGTAACTACTCGAAGTGGTGGATATCCTACCTTAACCTGATCATTACCTACTCTATGCATGTACCAAAGTATCCCATGTGCCCCACAAATAAGTACAAATCTTATACGTCAATAAAAAAGAAAAATTAAAAGAAAAGAAATAGACTGGGTGGGGCTGGTGGCCCTCCCACCTATACTGGCTTCGGCATTGACTTGACCCAGTGGTGCTACCTGCAAATAGGCGCCTGCTCAAAACTGCAAAGCCCGAGTGGTTTCCCAGTCCCTCTCCCTGGCCCTTTATGAGACTCCTCCTTCCATCTCCCTTGTGCGGCCCCATAGGGCTTGCTGGGGTCAGCACCCTGCTCAGGTCAGCCTGTAATGTCCAGACACTGTTCCCAAATCAGAACTTGCATTCCTTGACCATCTTCCATCAGTGATCTGAGGAAAGTTAAGTCACAGTGAGGTTAAAAAGTCAACTGCATTTTAAGAGATTAGTAGCACAGATGAAAGGGACTAACAGGCCCCTTTCTGTGTGGGGACGCTTTCCTTAATTACCTCATTCAATCTGCAGAACCACTATTAGAGAAGAAGAAATGCCTGCTATTAAGGGTTAAGTAACTTGCCCAAGGTCACCCACGTCTAAGTAGCTGAGGGGAGATTCAAATTCCATCTCTCTGATTCCACAGCCTACGTTCTTTCCAGATAAATTTCCGAGAGACAGAATGAGTGAGAGGACTCTCTTTTTCAGGATGGAAAGGCTCTTCGTGTATCAGTGACTTCCGGTTCACAGTAGTTTGCCTCCCGTAGCCCCTTACTTCGTCCGCAGTGAAATCAAGGCATGGGATTAGTGTTGCAGCCACATACCACTATCTGGCACCCCAGGGAAATCTCTGTAACAGAGTCTTTACTTGGAACAGGGGAATGTGAGTTGGCACAAGAAAAGCACAATCGCAAATCACGAAAGTGCCAGCCCCGAGTGCTTGCTACATCTTGGCTGGTACACATTTCCTTTCTGGAGTGCCCACTTGAGATGCTTGCCAGCAGGTATCAATGAAACCTGGGTAACTCATAACAGCTTCTGAGGGAAAATGGGAGGATTTAAATCAGTGCAGTACATTTAGTTGTTGCCATATAAATGTTCTCAAACCAAAATGCTAACTTTGAGATTATTGAGAATTAACTAATAATATACACTACCTTTGCCAAACAAGATAACTTATCCCTTGGGGGTAAAAATAACAAACGAATTAAATATAATGGCTGCATGCTTTTCATGAAATGAATTAGATTCTCAAAGTACAGGCAAAAAAATAAAGTCATGGATAGACTTGAGAAAATTTTAAATGAGGTAAAAAATTAAATATTCCATCTAAATCGAGTTATGTTAATACAATAAAACTAAGCTGTGGGGATTTAGTGAGGGAAGTGGAGTTTAGAATCTCACATAAGTTCCCAGTTAAAACTCTAAGACATATGTCACATTATTTACTGTTTTCAAATTTAATATATCTTCAGCTAACCATGATATTCAGAGACAGGAATGTCATAGTTCTCTGAATTCCCTGGTTAATATGGTTAACCAGAAACCCTCCTTGAGTTCAATCCATCTTTTTGAAAATCTTTCAAAAATTTTTCCTTGTTTTCTTGTCCTAGTAAATACAATGTACTCACCAGAAATCTTTATTCCAGAACCTCAGAATTATTCTACCATGTTGTTTGTAGAAAGTCTCTGAGATAGGGCTGAATTTGTAACAACCCTGGAACACAGCCTGTTGCTTTTTAGATAAGTGTCTGATAGGAATACATTGAGTTGTGAGTAAACTCTTCCAAGTAGAAATGTGGGAAGTAAAACCAAGGGATCTATTTGAAGTTTCAGTGAGTTCCATCTCAGTAAATCAAGGCCCCCTCAAGTTTTCCAGTTCAATTAAATACACATTGACTAAGCACCTACTTGACATGGAGGCTTTAAAAAGTAGGTATAATCCTTGCATGTGAGCAGCTTAGAGACCAGGATAAACAAATATCTGTCATTGAGTCTGTCACGTAGAAGTATATCAAATACAGTCAGGATAAGAATTAAATTGGATGAAGGATTAAGAAGGAAGAATGGGAAAGAGTATTAGAGCAGATGGCACTTGGATTAGTCTAGAAAACATGTAAATTTCTGGACAGAGCAAGGAAGGGGGAGAGGCCATTCTGGAAGAAGGTAATAACGTTGATAAAGACATCTAGATAGAAGTATCTAGATGGCACTTACAGAAGTAGTAATTTATCCAACCATGTAGACCAGAGTGTGTTGTGTGAGACGCAGACTGGATGGCTGTGATGCCAGAAATGGGGACTGGAATGAGTTAGTGAAAAGCTGAATATTTCATGCTAATGCAGCTTGTCTGAATTTAGTGAGCACTGGCAAGCTATCAATAGCTTTCATGCCGGAGAATGGAGAGATTCAATTTGTGTTTGGGAAGGTCATTCTGATAAGAGTGTGGCAGATGGCTTGGGTGGGGCAAGACTGGAGACCAAAAGATGTATTGGGCTATGGCAAGGGGCTGTTTAGAGATTATGAGCATCTGGACTAGGGCTGCGGCAGCAAGTATGGAAGGGAAGAGAGAGATCAGGGCACCTTTTTGAAGTAAGATCAAAAGGACTTACCAATTGCCTGATTTAGATGGCAGGGAGCCCAAGTGGGTAGATGGATAGTTTTACTTCCATCAAATAAGGAAGACAGAGGATGAAGAGGATTAGAAATGAGATCATGAATTTGAATTTGCAGTAGGTAAATCTGAGGCTCCCAGAGCATGTTTAAATAGAGATCTCTAGGAGGCAGTTCAATCATGAATCCCAAAAAGAGCATCTTAATGCCACGTTTAATGACTCAGACAAGTTTAATGGCCATGTAATACTAAATAACACAAATATTCAACATTAAATATATAATATGCAAATAAACACTGAGAGACCACAAAACCCATTTGTCACTCCCAACTGAGAAGTCTGAAGATGTATGTGGTGCTTGTTTGCGATCCAGGCCTCAGTTTCCCCACTATTTCAAGGCTCCACTGAACCCCTCTCTAACTTTACCTGAGCAGAACCCCAAGAAACAACTGACTTTGCTGGCTCCAATTGATCTCCCAGTTGAGGTTCAAACTTAATTGATTCCTTAACAAGGAATCACTTCTGTTTTTATGGAAAACATGGCGAGCCAGTTACGTGTTCTGTTTAGTGGATTTCATCTTTCTCCGTCTTTCAGGTGCTGACTATGTGCAGCTCCCCAGTCAGTTCTTCAAGTCCTGCAGATACCTAGCCTCTAGCCAACTCTGCTTCTTTCTATAGTGCATTCTGTATTCAGACCCATTAGACTCCTTGGGTTGTGGAAGTCATCCCCCTGCATCTGCTGAGTTCAAGCTCAGCTCCGTGCCTGGGTACGGCCCTTACTCCGTGCCTGGGTACGGCCCTTACTACCAGTGACCACACAGATGTACTAGATTGTTTGCTGGCTTAAAAAAAAAAAAAAAAAAAAGCAGCTTTCTTATCTGAGCATACAAAGGAGTTTTATCCTAAACATTTAAGCACTGTGTATAATCAAATTACCCATACAAAATAGGGAGGGTCTTTTCATTATTGCTTTGGTTGTGCTGTTAAATCGCTTTGAAATGAGGTGCAGTGAACGATGGGATTCCTTCAAGGATTCTGCCATAGCGGCCGCCGGGATAGAGCACATTGGAAAATTGATTCAGTGTAAAACAAGATTTGTTAGGAGATGGAGACTGGTGAAGCCAAGGACAGAAGATCACTGGCTGAATCACTTGTTTTCTTGTCATGACTCCAATTCAGTGGATTTCAATCCTGGCTGCAGATCTGAGTCACCTGGACAGATTTTGTTTTTCCCAAAAATACTGTGCCTGGGCTCACAGTCCCAGAAATTCAGTAGGAACCTCCGCCCCCCAACCCATGTGTACTTTTAGAAAAGGCATCATTCTGGCGCCTTTTACTGCTGACACATGAAAGACTAGTGACCATAAACATGCTTTCAGTTAGGAAACGTGAATACCAAGAGTATACAGGAAGGAGCGGGGAATGTGGCCTGGATGGCATGGGATGGACTCTAGGAAGTACTCTGACACCATTCAGAGACAACTCTCACTGCTCGAGGGTTTCCTGGGTGTTTCTGAAGCTGCAACTGGGATCAGGCCTTAGTTCACGTGCCTCAAGTACAATGTAGTCCTTCTTCCCCCTCTCTCCCCATCTAAAAAATATCACCAAATCTACTCAGAGACACAAGTACACCTGTAGGAGGGAGGTGGGTGGAGGCACATATCCGCAACCCTGGGCTAACAAGGCCTAGGGGTCACTGTAGTGGGTCAGGAGCTGTGAATGTTGCAAGGAGGACTTAACCGGAATAACAAGGGGTGTTGGGTCCCTAGGGCTCATCCCTCTTTCCCCATCCAAAGTTCTGTCATGGAAATGATGAATGAAGGCATGGGACTGTTGCTGAGAAGCCCTCTTAGCTGGGGACAGTGACTCCCAGGGCCACCACCAGTGAGCACGCCTGGGACCCAGGGGAAGGGAAGCAGCTCTAGGACCTCAGCTCTGAGGACATGCAGATCCTGCTCCCAGTGGTCCCAAGCCTCCAGTTCTGATCCCTATCTGTTGACAATCTGGACTCAGCTCCACTGTTACAAAGAACCATCCCCTAGGCAGGCACCGTGATTCACGCCTATAATCCCAGCACTGTGGGAGGCCAAGGTGGGTGGATCTTTTGAGGCCCGGAGTTCAAGACAAGCCTGGGCAACACAATGAGACCCTATCTTGAAAAAGAGAGAGAGAGAAAGTGAAAGAGAAGGAAGGAAGGGAGGGAGGGAGGGAGGGAGGGAAGGAAGGAAGGAAGGAAGGAAGGAAGGAAGGAAGGAAGGAAGGAAGGAAGGAAGGAAGGAAGGAAGGAAGGAAGGAAAGAAGGAAGGAAGAAAGGAAGGAAGGAAGAAGGGAAGGAAGGAAGAAGGGAGAGAGGGAGAGGAGGGAGGGAAGAAGGAGGGAGGGAAGGAAGGAAGGAAGGAAGGAAGGCAGGAAGGAAGGTAGGTTGGTTGATTTAAAAAGAAAAAGAAAACACAACCATCCTCTCCAACCAGCCCCAGTGAAGTGTATCCTGCCCATCCAAACAGGATGAGGCAAAGTCCAGCAGACTTGAGCCGACAAGGTTCAGGGGCGAGGCACAATAGGTAGAGTCGTGTTCCTCAGCATCCTCTCCGAAGCCTCTGGGCTAAGAGCTTTATATCTTGATATCATCCAACGACGTAAAACATCACTTCAACTTCCATGAAGGCCAAGTTGGCTCAGTGAGCTCCTATTTCTGCAAATTTCTCAAGTGGTTTCCTAGGGCCCTTTAAGGGAGCCCACAGCCTCTGCATGGGACCAGTCATCTCTTCATTAACCAGTTTAGATTCCCTTAAACCCATTCTTAGGTTTTCTTTTGTGGTTGTAGATATCATCTAAAAGTTTGGGAAACTGGTTCTAAGTGGGACCAGATAGGCCTCAGAGTTCAGTCCAGTCGAGAGAAGGGGCGTAAGGGGAGGGAGTGAAGCCATTCAGAGTTAGAAAGGCCTTACAGAGTACTTGGCCCAGTCTTTCATTTTGGAACAGAGGAAACAGAGACTTAGAGAGGTTAAGGGTTTGTCCAGAATCACTTGAAGTATTGATAGCAAAAATAGGGTGAGGACTTCAGGAGCCTAACTGTCCACCCCAGGTTCCTTCTGGTTAAAGCAGCACATGTGGTTTCCAAGGAAATCAGTCAACTCTTCAGCAGGAGGAGGTGAGGTTGCAGAGCAGAGGTTACTTACGGTGGTGCAGGCAGATACCCCATCGTAGCCACAGGAAATGAGTGCTTCAAATGGGGCTGCTACAGGAACAAAGAGCAAGGACACTGGCGTTAGAGGTAGCGTAGGACAGCATGTCACAAAGTGACAAATGCATGGCCTATGCAGCAGGTACTTTGGGAGTTGAGAAGAAGCAATTACCGGGCATAGGTGGATGGAAGTTATTGGGTAAGTTTCATCTTCCAGTTGGCAGGGCATGAATGTGTCATGCTCACTAAGGTTTACGCTGCATTTTTACGTGATACTACCCAGGCAGCAGAATGGAATTTAATAAAAAATGAGAATCGTAGTTGAAAAGGCTTCAGTATATTTTGCATTTACAACTGCATTTCAGAGGTCTGATTTTTCTGTCTAACCTGATAGACACAAAAGCGTATTGAGTTCTGTGAGTTCTATTTACAGTTTTGCATTAATGATGATTAATAACGTCTGCTATTTAAGTCAGATTTTGTGGAATGAGTATGCAAAGAATGAGCTGTTGGAGCAGCAACATGATTTCGTTGTTTTTTTCACCACTGCATTTATCCATTCTTTAATTTTTTTTTTTTTTTAATTCTTTGAGACAAGGTCTCACTCTGTTGCACAGGCTGGAGTGCAGTGACATGATCACGACTCACTGCAGTCTCAACTTCCCATGCTTGAGCAATCCTCCTGCCTCAGCCTCCAGGGTAGCTGGAACTATAGGCATGCACCACTATACCCAGCTAATTTTTTTAAATTTTCTTGTAGAGACGTGGTCTCATTATGTTGTCTGGGATGACATTTATCCATTCTTAATCATCTCCTCATTTTCATACAAAGCCAAAGTTCTCATTATTATTGGGGCAAAATTTTCCCCCAGTTTTCCCCATAGTTAGAAGTCCTTCCTTCCTTCCTTCCTTCGTTCCTTCCTTCCTTCCCTCCCTCCTTCCTTTCTTTTCCTTCCAGTTAGAAGTCCTTCCTTCCTTCCTCCCTCCCTCCCTCCCTTCCTTCCTTCCCTCCCTGCCTCCCTTCCTTCCTTCTTTCCCCCCATTAGAAGTCCTTCCTTCCTTCCCTACCTTCCTTCTTTCCCCCGTTAGAAGTCCTTCTTCCTTCCTTCCTTCCTTCCCTCCCTCCCTTCCTTCTTTTCCCCGTTAGAAGCCCTTCCTTCCTTCCTTCCCTCCCTTCCTTCTTTCCCCCGTTAGAAGTCCTTCTTCCTTCCTTCCTTTCCTTCCCTCCCTTCCTTCCTCTCCCTCTCTTTCTTCCTTTCACTCCTCTCCCCTCTCCTCCCCTTCCCTTTCCTCCCCTCTCCTTCCCTCCCCTCCCCTCTCCTCCCCTCCCCTCCTCTCCCCTCTCCTCTCTTTTTTTCTTTTTTTCTCTTTTCTTTTCTTTCTGAGATGGAGCCTTGCTCTGTCACCTAGGCTGGAGTACAGTGGCATGATCTCGGCTCACTGCAACCTCCGCCTCCCAGGTTCCAATGATTCTCGTGCCTCAGGCTCTGGAGTACCCGGGATTGCAGGCGCGTGCCACCACGCCTGGCTAATTTTTGTATTATTAGTAGAGATGGGGTTTCACCACGTTGGCCAGGCTGGTCTTGAACTCCTGACCTCAGGTGATCTACCCGCCTCAGCCTCCCAAAGTGCTGGGATTATAGGCGTGAGTCACCGCGCCCAGCAGAAAAGTTTCATTTTAACATGCAAACACCTCAACAAAGCCAACTGAGTCTACTTCTAAAAAGCCTCCCAGACGTACCCCTTCCTCTCCAGTCCTGCTGGCCACTGCCCTCTCCCAAATTCTCATGCGCACTTAACATTCATTTTACAGCAACAACCTCCTAACTGGTCTTTTTGCCTCCAGAAAAAAAAAAAAAATTAAGCAACTAAAACAATTAAATTCCTAAAGGCCAATAGATTATATATTCTGCACTGCACAGGTGTAAATTCTGTGCCACATATTCAAGGCCAGAGCGCAGTCTGATGTTACAGCCCGGCAGAAATTTCAGAAATGGGTGTTCCTCCAAGGAAGGTTTAAATTCTGCTGTTTGAAGTCCAGGAATTTTACCTGGCCTTCTTTGTACTCAGATGACCAACCAGCACTGGAGATTTACTAGCCCGTGTGCAAATTTCTGTCAACCTACCAAGCTTCCCACTCATCATTAGAAATCCCACACGCTACAGAGAGAAGGCAATTTGCAGATAACTTGAAAACATAAGAAACCCAAATACAAATCACTTAATCAGAGAAAACATTGCTCTCTTAAATTTAAACAAACAGTTTTTTTTTTTTTTAAGCCAAGATGTACTTATTGTCATTTCCAGAATTACTCTTGTAAGTATCTGGTTATCATAACCACAGAAAGACAGCTTATTAGTTTTAACTGCTGGATAAAAGCATGTAGCATTTTCAAGATTTCTGGTTTCACCCTTTTAACCCAAAGAGTAACTATAAATAGATGGTAAAGTCTGGGATTTCCACAGCTAAGTGCTGCTATAAATAGTTTTAAACATTTTCCCACTTCATGCTTTCAAAAAGAACATTCTCCACTTCCTTTCTTGGATAACCTCTGGGAATAAAGCGAATCACATTCAGAATTTTATTGAGGGAGTTTAACAAAACTCTTCTAATGAACCTTTTAGCAACTCTAAACATTTCTCAGATACTGCAAAAACTGGGAATAAAATGATTTAACAAATGTGTTAATTTAAATTGGTATTTACACTGAAATAGGTATTTTTGAGAAATGCATTTAGAAACGCATTTCCTTTAGTAACCACCAGCAAAGTGGTTACTAAAGGAAAGAAATATATTTCCTTCAACATTCCTTCTATGATAACATCTAGGGGTGTGAATTCATGCTTGTTGTCAGGTGTCCAGACTGACCTTTTTCTTAGGGAATATTCATAAGACAGACACAAAGAGACACAAAGATCCTTGGTTCTTTGTGAAATCCCTGCCATGGAGCGCTTTCCCGAGGGACATGCCTGTAGCCGTCAGAGTGAAGCCAGTGCTGTGCAGGACCGTCCCATCTCTCCACAGCAGAAAGGTTCCTAATGCCTGCCTTCTAGCAACCTCTGCTGGTCGTTATTTCTGACTGGGAAGAAAGTAGAATTAGCCAGTCTTCCCCATGGCAGGAAAATTAAGCAAAGAAAAAACACCCATGAAACAGGTCACATCAGTGAAACTCATGTTTCTGTTTTATATTTTAATGAAAAGGGACAATGGAAGGATTATAAATGATTTTTTAAATATTCGTGTTTTCTTAAAAAATAGCTATTTTTTGAGCAGTTTTAGGTTTGCACAAAAGGTATAGAACATTCCCATGTATCCCTTCACCTTCAGTTTTCCCTATTTTTAATATCTTGCAATAGTGTAGTACATTTGTTACAAACGATGAGCTAATATTGATATATTCTTATTAATCAAACTCCACAGTTTACATTAGGGCTCACTCTTATGTTGTACATTCTATGGGTTTTGACAAATGTAGAATGATACGTATCCACCATTATAATGTCAATGAGAATGACAGTTTCACTGCCCTAGAAATTCCCTGTGCCCCATCCATGCATTGTCTTTCACCACAACCCCTGGCAACCACTGATCCTTTTACTGTCTCCGTAGTTTTCCAGAATGGCACATATCCGGAATTCTACAGTATGCAGCCTTTTCAGATTGTCTTCCTTCATTCCGTAATATGCATTTAAGGGTTCATCCATGTCTATACATGGGTTGATAGCTCATTCCTTTTTAGCACTGAATAATGCCCATTGTCTGGATGCGCTGGAGTTTATCTTCCGACCACCTCTACTCAAAGGCGTCTCGGTTGTTTCCAAGTTTTGGCAATTATGAATAAGGCTACTATAAAAATTTGTGTGCAGGTGTTTGTGTTGACAGGAGTTTTCAGCTCTTTGGGATATATGCCAAGGAATATGATTTCTGCATTGTATGGTGAGAGTAGTTTTAGTTTTGTAAGAAACTGCCAAGCTGCCTTCCAAAGCATCTGTGCGATTTTGCATTCCCACCGGCAACGAGTGACAGTTCCTGTTGCTCCACATCCGTGCCAGCATTTGGTGGTGTCAGAGTTCTGGTGTTAATTGTTTTAGTTTTTCAATATGTTTTTGTCTACTAGGTATGTAGTGGTATCTCACGGCTGTTTTGCTTTGCATTTCTCTAATGATAAATGTTGTTGAGCATCTTTTCATGTGTTTATTGTCATCTGTATAGTTTCTTTGGTGAGGTGTTAAGATCTTTTGTCCATTTCTTAATTGTTTGCCTTCCTAGTACTGAGTTTTAAATGTTTTGTGTATATTTTAGATATCAGTTTTTATCTTTTATAAACTTTGCAAACATAGACTTTTTTCCCCTAAATTCTGAATATAGTCGATATCTTAAAAACAATCCTTCTTCTTTGTTTCCTTCATTCATTTAGTCATTCAGTCAGCATTTGTTATGTAACCTACTACAAATACTAGGTGCCAAGAGTACAGGATAAAACGATGGTCCTGAAACTTAAGGAGCTCACCCTACAGTAAGGAATGTTAAGAAACTATAGATATGCTGCAAAAAGCATCACATAAACCTTGAGCACATTATGCTAAGTGAAGTAAGCCAGTCACAAAAAGACAAATACTCTATTATTCCACTCATGTAAGGAGCCTAGAGTAGTCAAATTCATAGACAGAAAGTAGAGCAAGGGTTATTAGGGGCTGTGGGGAGGTGGGAGTTAGGGGTTGTTGTTTAGGGGGTACAGGGTATCAGTTTTGCAAGATGAAGGAGGGTGACTGTACAACAACATCAGTGTGCTTAGTGCTACTGAACCCTACACTTAAAATTGGTTATGATAGTAAATTTTAAGTTATATGTATTTTGCCACAAAAATAAATTAATTTAAAAACTAACTGTTATGCAGAGGTGTGGATAAATGGCACAGGAAAACAAGTACAGGAGTGATTAAACTTCTACAAGATGTATATACTCATATAGATCACTATATTAAATAGGGCAAGAGCTTCAGGTCAATTTGTCTTTATTCTTTAAAAGGTTTTTATATGTAAGTGCAAAAGATGAGACCTAGGGAATGGCACACTAGAATCTATACTAGGGACAGGAGTGGAGTAAAAAGCAAAGTGAATGCTTTGAAGATCTAAAATCTGAAAATTGAGCAAGCTTTCTTGCATCCAACATGACAGCAGAGGGTCAGTTGAACAAATCCGTGTCCAAAAGAAAAAAAGGCAAGCCATTTGCTTAGTGGAGGAAAACTTTTCCTAATTAAAAACAAAATCCCAACCTTGAAAGAGCCACAGATCTTATCATGATCTTACTACCATTACACCAACATTCATGTCATTAAAAACAATTATCTGGAGCGATTATCCAACTATAGACATATATATGGGCAAGAACTAGAAGAAACCAGAGGATTAAGAAAATAGTTTGACACTGATATATTCATCGAATATTATACTTAGTGTCCTCTGTATGCCAAGCACAGTCCTGGGTGTCAGGGACACAACAGTGAACAAAACAGATAAAACTCCTTGCCCTCATGTAGTTTACATGTTAATGTGGAAGACAGAAGAGAAACCACACAGATAAGGGTGGTTCAAAGATGACTTCCAACAATTCCTCGAATTGCTGCACACACTTGTCACTCTCCTCAAGAGGCGGAATCTCTTTTCCTTTCATTTGTATCTGGTTGGCCCTGAGACTTGCTCCAACCTATAGGATATGATAAAGTGCAGACATGCCTTTTAGAGGACTAGCTCCTGAGAGACCTCACAGCTTCCACACTCCCTTGCTTGAAGCCTAGAGCCATCAGGTAAGAAGTCTGGCTGTCCTGCCGGAGGGAAGAGACTCAGCCAGCCCCCAGCTGAAGTGCAGATGCCTGAGTGAAGCCAGGTGGGTGTCCCAGTCCCAGCTGAGCTTCCAGATGAAGGCAACAGAGTTGTGACTCCCACTGGCACCATGTCCAGCAGAAGGACCATCCAGCTGAGCCCAGTCAAATCACAGAATCTTGAGAAACCATATGTCATTGTTTTAAGCCCCTAAGCTTTGGGGCAGTTTGATATGCAGCTAATTGAAATAATAGGCTCAATGTAGTGTAGGTTCATTACTGACAGCCCAGGGCAGTGCTAGAGCCTGTGAGTATTGGCTCACAAGAGGCAATACATTTTCAGGAGTTTTGTGAGCCATTATTAAGAATTACATTATATAAGCTTATATTACACACATTTTAACAAATGATATTCAAATACATGTAACTATTTTACTACTGTCTGTTCTTGAGGTTATTTGCATGCACTGTGTCTGCATGGTGGAAATACGATGTCATGGTATGCTATTGTGCATCTCTTCCCACCTCCGTGTTCAGCCATGGGATGAGCATTTACACCATGGAAATTGGCAAGCTCTATAAACCAGAGCTTGATTGTTCTGTTGATTATCTGGACTTAAGAAAATGATGGAGAAAAATGTTGCTGTAGATTAAACTTAAAAGTGTATTATGGCCGGGCACGGTGGCTCATGCCTGTAATGCCAGCACTTTAGGGGGCCAAGGTGGGTGGATCATGAGGTCAAGAGATTGAGACCATCCTTGCCAACATGGTGAAATCCTGTCTCTACTAAAAATACAAAAATTAGCCGGGCACAGTGGCACGTGCCTGTAATCCTAGCTACTTGGGAGGCTGAGGCAGGAGAATCACTTGAACTTGGGAGGTGCAGGTTGCAGTAAGCTGATATCACGCCACTACACTACAGCCTAGCAGCAGAGCGAGACTCCGTCTCAAACAAACAAACAAACCAACAAAAAGTGTATTACGTCTATAACTGCTACAATATGAATAGCACAAGAATTTGAGGAAATATTCTTCCAGAAAAGCGTCATTCAATTCAGGAAACAAATGAGATTTCAATACACATCTTTGTCATTTTACTTTGGTCTTCCTCATAAACATAAACAAATGCAGCAATCAACATTCATGCTGGAACTGTATTCACTTGACAATGGAAACCAGAGGTTGGCTACAAGAATACTGCAAAAATTAACAAAAATGCTCTATGAGAATTAATTGGTTATTTGGAACTTATAAGACATACAGTAAGGAGTCATGGGTTTTTAAATATATATATATGTGTGTATATATATATATATATCTGGGGAATAAGCTTATTATAAATTTTACTGATAGAAGAGGCATCAATTTATAAATAAAAATTATATATATATATGTCTTCCCCTGCCCTGCTCCAGTCCCCCCACCCCTGCTCCAAAGAACCAGTGGTTAAACAGTTACCAGCATACCTCTGGTTATTTCTCACTGCAGTACAAACTAGCCTATCTCTAGCCTATCTTCACTGACACATTAGTAAAATAGAGTGACTTCACCTCGTTGGTTTCTACTTCATCTCTTGTCAAACCACATTTTTGTTATGTTTCATGTGTTTTATTTTCAGCATATTACATCCTTCTCTTGAGAAGCCTGGTGGAAGTATTTCTTTAGTGGTAGGGGAGGTGGTGTTCTGGATTTCAAAGCATTTCCAGTGATGCTGTGCCACGCTACATTCTAAACAGCCACTTCTCACTCCCCTTCCTAGCGCCTCTGGGCCAAACTTTTGCTCCCTGACTCCTGAGAACTGAGGGAGCCTCTTTCTCTATAAAAACAGTCTTATTCACCACATTCAGGGCACTGGGGTCTGGACAGTCATTCCCAACAAGGTCAGTCTCTATGACTCTATCAATTAACATATCTCTGGACCCTATGATGGGTTTTTGACAGTCTAAGAGATTACTCACATGTATTAGATCAATAGACATTCAAATAAACATAAAAGAATAAAAATAAGTAAGATATAAATGGGGGTGTAAGGCATTACATCTATTTTACACATGAACCTGCAAATCGGGCAAGGCTCTGGGGGCTGGTTCCTTCGGTTGACCTGCAGGCTGGTGGTGGGATCATTTACGGGCACACCCCCTCACATGTCTGGTGCCTGGGGTGGGAAGACGCAAGCATACAGAGTTGAAGGGAAGAATTAAACCATTTGTAATTTTATTTTTTTTAATTTCCCACACTGCAGTGATGTACATACTTGAAATTTAGATAAGTCCAATTTACCTATTTTTCTCTTTTATTGCCAGTGCTTTTGGTGTCATTTCCAAGAAATTACTGCCAAATCCAATGTCATGAAGGTTTTCCCTGGTGTTTTCTTCTATGAGTTTTATAGCTTTAGCTTTTACATTTAAGTCTTTGACTTATTTTGAGTCCATTTTTGTATGTGGTGTAATGGAAGAGTCCAACTTCATTCTTTTGCATGTGGATATCCAGTTCTCTCAGCACCATTAATAACACTACCCCTTCCCTGGAGAGGGACTTTTGGAGCCCTTGTCAAAAGTCAATCAATGATATATGCAGTGGCTTATTTCTTGGCTGTCTTCTCTATACCATTGGTTTCCCTCTCTGTCTTTAAGCCAAGACCACACTATTTAATTACCATGGTTTTATAGTAAGTTTTGAAATCAGGAACTGTGAGTCCTCCAACTATAATCTTCTTTTTCAAGATTATTTTAGCTGTTCAGGGTTTCTTAATATTCCATATGACAGCCAGGTGGAGTAGTACACACCTGTAATCCCAGCTATTCAGTAGGCTGAGGCGAGATGATTACTTGAGCCAAGGAGTTCAAGTCCAGCCTAGGCAACATCGTGGCACCCTGTCTGAGAGAGAGAGAGAGAGAAAGAGAGAGAGAGAGATTTTCTGTAAACTTTAGGATAGGCTTTTCTGTTTCCATATACAGGCCAGGCATGGTGGCTCACTCCTGTAATGCCAGCACTTTGGGAGGCCGAGGTGGGCAGATCACCTGAGGTCAAGAGTTCAAGGCCATCTTGGCCAACATAGCAAAATCCTGTCTCTACAAAAATACAAAAACTAGCCAGGCATGGTGGTGTGTGCCTATAATCCCAGCTACTTGGGAGGCTGAGGCGGGAGAATTGCTTGAACCTGGGAGGCAAAGGTTGCAAGGAGCTGAGATCGCACCATTGCACCCCAGCATGGGCGACAGAGCAAGACTCCATCTCAAAAAAAAAAAAAAAAAAAAATGCCATTGAGAGGGATTTCACTGAATTTGTAAATCCCTTCAGGTAGTATCCCCATTTTAGCAATATTGTCTTCCAGTACATGCACATGGGGGTAATTTTTCATTTACAATTTCAATATTTTGGGGATTTTCAGTGCACAAGCCTTTCACCTCTTAGGTTAAATGTATTCCTAAGGATTTTAGTCTTTGTATCGTAAATGACAGTTTTTAAGTCTCCTTTTCAGGTTGTGATTGTGAGTTGTAGAAATGTAACTGATTTTTTCTATGTTGATTTTGCATCCTGCAACTTCGCTGGACTTGTTGATTGGCTTTCATTCAAAAATGTATTTTGTCTTCATTTCTGAAGGATATAGTTGATGCACATAGAATTCTGGGATGATAGAGTATTGTTGGAGGAATGGGGTTTGGCTGCTTTTTTTTTTTTTTTTTTTTTTGAGGTGGAGTTTCACTGTCTCCCAGGCTGGAGTGCAGTGGCACGATCTCGGCTCACTGCAAGCTGTGCCTCTCAGGTTCACGCCATTCTCCTGCTTCAGCCTCCCGAGTAGCTGGGACTTCAGGCTCCCGCCACTATGCCCAGCTAATTTTTTTGTATTTTTTTAGTAGAGATGGGGTTTCACCGTGACAGCCAAAATGGTCTCGATCTCCTGACCTCGTGATCCGCCTGCCTCGGCCTCCCAAAGTGGTGGGACTACAGGCATGAGCCACTGTGCCCGGCCTGCTGCTTGTTTTTTAATTTCAGCACTTAAAAGATGTTCCACTGTCTTCTGGCCTCCATGGTGCCAGTGAGAAATCTTCAAATTTTTCTTCCCCTATATGTAATCTGTTGTTTTCATCTACCTGCTCCCCACCCCTCTTCTTCTTTTCCTCTTGCAGTTAGATTATCGTGTCTTGGCACAATATTTTTCATGTGTATCTTGATTGGGGTTCATGGAAGTTTATGTTTTTCCCTGAATTTGGTAAGTTTTAAACATGCCATTATGTTACAAATAATTTTTCCACACCTATCTCTCTTCTCTTCTGGGGCTCCAAAGACATAAAGGTGAAACGTTTTGATATTATCCCACAGGTCCCTGAGGCTCTGCTCATTTTGTTTTAAATCTTTGTTCTTTCTCGACTTCAGACTGGATAATTTCTATTGATCATTTTCCATTGTTTCTCTGACATCTCCATTCTACTATTAAGCCCATCCAGTGAATTATCTTCTTGCACTATATTTTTCAGTCCTAAAATATTCATTTTGTTCTTTTTTATAGTTTTGATGTTCCTACTGAGAACTCATTTCCATTTTTTCATTTATTTCAAGTATAGTTATAATAGCTCTTTAAAGACTTTGTGTGCTAATTTCAATATCTGGGTCATCTCATGGTTGCCATTTGTTGATTGTCTTTTCCCTTGGGAAATGGGAATATTTTTCTGGTTGTTTGTATATCAAGTAATTCTGATATCTATCTTGGACATATTATTATGTTGAGCAGCTCTGGGCTCTGTGTGATCATGCTGATTTTTTGTGGTTTGTTTTAGCAAGCAATCAGCTTGTTTTGGTTCAGACGACAAGTTCCTTTTTGCTTTCTGTGGGCAGTGTTTTCTATCTCAGTTTTCCAAGCCTTTCTTATGCTTCTCTGGGTCTGTTCTGTGCACTCACAGCTCTGGATGAGCTCGAGAGTTGGCTAGATTCATACACACAATTAGGGGATGCCCTTCTCCAAAGCACTGCTGAGATGTCCCCTACATGGTCTGACTCTCAGGAGCCCCTTTTCCCAGTTCCTCTGACCATAATCATAGTTTTCTCTTGGGGTTTCGGCTGCCCTTATCATCACCACAGTAGTATAGCTGTGCAAGGTGAGCTGCCCTTGTGGCTGGACCAGACAGAAAAAAGGAAGAAAAGAAAAGTAAATGGGGACTTCCCATCCCCTGCACTCTTGACTCATTTTTCTGTGGTCAGAAAGGAAGGGTTTCTTTCTCTTTTTTTTGAGACAGAGTCTTGCTCTGTCACCCAGGCTGGAGTGCAGTGGCATAATCTTGGCTCACTGCAACCTCCGCCTCTCAGGTTCAAGCGATTCTCATGCCTCAGCCTCCGGAGTAGCTGGGATGACAGGCACACGCCACCACACGAGGCTAGTTTTTGTATACTAGCCACACGAGGCTAGTTTTTGTAGAGACAGGGTTTTGCATGGCGATTCTCAAACTCCCTGTCTGAAGCAACTCTCCTGCCTCGGCCTCCCAAAGTGCTGGGATTACAGGAGAGAGCCACCATGCCTGGCTGAAAGGAAGGGGTTCTCTTAAAGTTTCTGCTCTGTGTGTCCACTGTGAGGTTCTACAGTTCATGTTGCAGGCCACCCTTGTGTGGAAGGCAAAAGATGAAGAAAGAAAAAAAACTTGGAAACTCACTGATATTGGTTATTCTTCAAGTTTTTCTCTCCCCTGCTGTTGTTTACTTTTCAGAGTCTTCAGGTAGATGCCTTTGTTCTCAAAGTTTGTTGTAATCAGTGGAAGAGATATGGACTAAAATATTCTTGTTGAATTTAGAAAAGAGGTCTGGTCAATCTCACTTACTGGGCTGTTAGCTCCAAGAAGGCATAGACCATGTCTGTCTTCTCCCATGTGATACATGGTAAGGTCAAAATAATTGTTAAATTAATTAATATTGGGCAAAGAAGAATGAACAATAAAATATTGAAGTACATTTTTAAATATTGAAGTAAATTTTTAAAAACTTTAATTTTAGGTTCAGGGGCATATGTGCAGTTTTGTTACACAGGTAAACTCATACCACAGGGGTTCGTTATACAGATTATTTCATCATCCAGGTACTAAGCCTACTACCCAACAGTTATTCTTCCTGATCCTCTCCCTCCTCCCACTCTTTACCCTCAAGTAGGCCTCAGTGTGTGTTGTTCCCCCTTTGTGTCCACGTGTTCTCATCATTTAGCTCCCAGTTGTGAGAACATGTGGTATTTGGTTTTCTGTTCCTGCATTAGTTTGCTAAGGATAATCACTTCCAGATCCATCCGTGTTCATGTAAAGGACATAATCATTCTTTCTATGGCTTCATAGCATTCCATGGTGTATATGTACCACATTTTCTGCATTCAATCTGCCATTGATGGGCATTTAGGTTGAGTCCATGTCCTTGCTATTGTGAATAGTGCTGCAATGAACAGTTGCCTGCATGTGTCCTTATGGTAGAATGATTTAGACTCCTTTGGGTATACACTCAGTAATGAGATTGCTGGGTTGAACGGTAGTTCTGTTTTTAGCTCTGTGAGGAATTGCTACACTATTTTCTGCAATGATTGATCTAATTCACATTCCAACAGTGAATAGGCATTCCTTTTCCCCCACAACCTCGCCGGCATCTGTTATTTCTTGACTTTTTAATAATAACAATTTTGACTGGCGTGAGATGGTATCTCATTGTAGTTTTGATTTCTCTAATGATCAGTGATACTAACCTTTTTTCATATGCTTGTTGGCCATATGTATGTCTTCTTTTGAAAAGTATCTGTTCATGTCTTTTGCATTAATTTTTAAAAACACTTTATGTAAACAGAATATATGTAGTGTGTCTAAGTGTGAGATAATGTTGTAGGAGTGATGTATCTTTTGCATAAGGCTTGCAATTAATGGCAAAAATTCTGTAGGCACATCATGGTTTAGAAAGATTTAAATGGAAGGATTTTGTTTCCCGTTGTAATATTAAATAATAAAGCTCTTGGCAGAAAAAGATAAATCTGAAAGTAATATATTATTCAGGAAATAAGAGAAAAAAATCATTTAAAAATCCGAGTTTTAAGTTTTGATAACAAAAATAGCAATAATATGCAGTAGAGAAAATAAAGGAAGCAAAGAAGCTTATTATCCCCTCTTAGTATGTGACACAAGCCTTAAAAGCCAGAGACAATGGAAGCTGTATCTTTGAACTCTTCTTTGAGGTATCAGTACCTGTCCAAAGGAGACAAAACCATCAGAAAGACATAGAGAAGGCCGGGCGCAGTGGCTCACACCTGTTATCCCAGTACTTTGGGAGACTAAGGCAGGTGGATCATGAGGTCAGGAGTTCAAGACCAGCCTGACCAACATGGTAAAACCCTGTCTCTACTAAAAATACACAAAAAATTAGCCGGGCGTGGTGGCACACGCCTGTAATCCCAGCTATTCAGGAGGCCGAGGCAGGAGACTCACTTGAACCTGGGAGGTGGACATTGCAGTGAGCTGAGATCGCCCCACTGCACTCCAGCCTCCAGCCTCCAGCCTGGGCAACGGAGTAAGACTCCGTCTCAAAAAAAAAAAAAAAAAGACATGCAGAAGCCGGATTATAAAACGGTCACAGGCCAAGGCCAGAGACACATATCTGGGGTCATCTGTCCAGAGAGAGCCACATTACGTAAGATGCTGTTGACATCTTTTGGCAGAGGCGAAGGGGAATTATCACGGGGGTCCCCTAGTGGGCTGGAAGAGTGATTGATGTTCAGGCGCGGATAACTACGGCTCATTCCAGTGGTTTGTCTCCAATGTTCTCTTTACAAAAAGGAAAGGAATCAGGGCAGGGACATTTCCAAAATATATATCTTTCAACAGAAAAGAATAATTTGTTTAAATGACAGAAATTATTAGAAGATTATAGATGGGAGAGATGGTTTGGTTAAATCTTAAGAGTCTCATTGTTTCAGAATTTTTGAAATGATTTCTAAGAAAACAAATTTGAAAAATAAAAGTGATTTTCAACACATTTTAAATAAAGCATGTAGATCCTTGAACACTCAATATGACCACACTGTTGAGTATTCAAAGTAGTGCTGAAAAATAGTATTAGACTGTAAAACTAAAAGCCAGGAGTGAAGGAAAAAATGGAAAAAAATTAAACGTTTTTAAGAGGCAGGCTAAATGCAAGGGGTATATTGGATTGGTGCCTGGATCGTCCCTAGCGAACGGCAGCAAGTATCATTCGATCATACACAGAAAGAAAAATAGCTGGTGAGTGGTAGAGGTGAGAAGGGAGAGCTGGCAGTCATGATGACTGCAACACACTTCCCCAGAGAATCACAAGGAAGCTGGAAGCAAAGTCTTCTACACTCCCGCATCCCTGGCCGACCAACTGACAGGTCTTCAAATCTGTAATTCTACACTTTAGTTTGCAAGGCAATCAAAGACTGGACTTCACTCACAATAGTATTTCAATGTGACTTTTGTCCTACTGGATATGCTATAATAAAATCTAAGTTACAACACAAAGAAAGAAATCAAAACGATCACTATAAAGTCCATTTTCTCTGCCAAGATAAGTGGAAGTATATGAAGTCAAACTTGAATCTGCATGGAGGACTAAGAATATGTACAAACACGTAAGCCAAGGTGAGGACATAGTGGAGGAGTTAATGGAATGGTGAGCAGTGACCTGGGAATTAGAAGCCGTGGGGCTTGGTCCCAGTGCCATTGGTACCAGTTGTGGGACCTAAGCAGACTGTGGCTTGCTTGGCCTTGATGTCATGTTTGTTAAAATTGTAGGCTGACTCAACATCCCAACAACCCTTCCTGGTCTTCTTACGGCAACTTTTGCATAAGTGGAAACTGTAGAAAAGAGAACACAAAGCCTCTGACATGCAGATGGCAAGACTTTAATATCACAAACTCAGAGGTTCCAAATAGGCAACAGGCCCTGCAACCTAATCACCATCAGTAGGAAGGGCTAGTGGGCTGAGCAAGGTGGCTCACAACTGTAATCCCAGCACTTTTGGAGGCCAAGGCAGGAGGATTGCTTGAGGTCAGGAGTTAAAGAGCTCCCTGGGCAATGCAGTGAGATCATGTCTCTACAAAAAATTTTTAAAGTTAGCTGGGAGTGGCGACATATGCAGTCCCGTGTACTCAGAGCCCTGGAGTTCAAGGCTGCAATGAGCTATCATCACACCACTGCACTCCAGCCAGGGTGGACAGAGAAAGACCTTGTCCAAAAAAAAAAAAAAAAACCCAAAAACAACAAAAAACAAGCAGCAGTAGCAGGAAGAAAAAAGAAGAAAGAAGAAAGAAGAAGAAGAAATCTACACTAACACAAAAGTTGTCAAATTTTGTAGCCTGGTCAACATAGCAAGACCCCATCTCTAGGGGAAAAAAAAATTGCCAGGCATGGTGGCATGCACCAGTAGTCTTAGTTACTCAGGAGGCTGAAGCAGAAGGATTGCTTGAGCCCACGAAATAATGACTGCAATGACCTGAGATCATGCCACCACCACACTCCAGTCGAGGCGACAGGGTAAGACCTTGATCTCAAAAAAAAAAAAAAAAAAAAAAGACTTGTGGATATAGCTAAAGAAGTACTTGCAAGAAAATGTATGGCTTTAAATTCATTTCTGAGAAAAAAAGGTTAAAAATCAACAAGCTTCCAACTCAAGAAGCTAAAAACCATCAAATTAAATACAGAGAAAGTAGAAGGAAATAAAAAGTTAGGTCAAAAATCAGTGAATCAAAAAGCAGGCAAAAAATAATCAATGAAGCCAAGAGTTGGTTCTTTAAAAATATTAACAAAATTAATTAGCCTGGCATGGTGGCACATGCATGGAATCCCACCTACTCAGTAGTTTGTGGCATGAGAATCGCCTGAAACTGGGAGGTGAAGATTGCAGTGAGCCAAGATCGTGCCACTGCACTCCAGCCTGGGCAACAGAGTGAGACTCTGTCTCACAAAACAATAACAACAAAATTATAAAATTGACAAAGTCCTTGCTTGTTTGTTCAATGGGGAAAAGGTGGGAAAACAAGATCACCAATATCAGTTATGAAAAAGGGGACATAATTATAGAGATAAAGAATATTATAAACAATTTTTTTGCTAGTAAATTTGACAACTTAGATGAACAAATTTCTTAAAAACCACAACTTACCAAATTTGACACAAGATAAAATAAGTAAGTTCAATTGTGTATATCTGAAAGCCATTAAAACATTTAATTTTTATTTTCAAAATCAGTATGTGTGTGTGTGAGTATGTGCACATGTGTGTAAAATCTACAGTTTAAAACCCTTCTACAGAGAAACCCAGGCTGAGCTCCAAAAGCTTAGCATTGACTTTAGCCTAAAGTTGTGCCTAACCACAGAGGGTCTGCACAGCATTGACTTCATCTTGGCCTCCTGGTACTTGCCTACTCTTCATGGGTTTTTGCTTCATTTCATTACTTGTTTTATTCTGCTGTTCTGCATGCATCATTGTAAGTCACCGTGCAGCTTCTTTGTAACAAAGTGAAACACAGTCATGCTATACTTAGAGATGCTATAAACACTGTACACTTACAGGCTACACTACATTTATAAATTAACCTTACTTTGCTGTAACTTGTTTAAAAACCAATTTTTAAAAACATTGTGATTCTTATAACACTTAGCCTAAAATACACATTGTACAGCTGTACAAAAGTATTTCCTTTCTTCATATCTCTATTCTATAAGCCATTTAAAAACCTTTCTATTACTTTCTAAACTTTTTTTTATTAAAAACTAAGACACAAACACATACATCAGCTTCAGTCTACACAGGGTCAGGATCATCAATATCACCATGTTCCATCTCCACATCTTATCCCACTAGAAAATATTCAGGGGAAATAACAGGTTTGGAGCTGTCATCTCCTATGACCACAATCCATCCTTCTGGATTTCTCCTGAAGGACCTCCCTGAGGCTCTTTAGGAAGTGTTGCTATTTTCAGAAATATGTCTTTGGTGGTTTGCTTGGTTTACTTCTTTTTTATATCACAGATTTGTGTTGGGCTCTATGTTTTCAAACTTTTTAAGGAGCTTTCTGAGGTCTACAAAAGCTTCTGCCAAACCTTCACTGTTAATTTTCTTGGGAGTTCTTTTTTCTCTCAGTTTCCTCTTCTCTTGTCTCTTCTTCAGCTATGCATTCCTGTTCCAGTTCCAACAGCTCCTCATTCTTCTCCTCTACATCATCCTCATTCACACCTAGTTGGAGCCGTTTGCTATGACAACCACAGCCTTGGTGTTTGCAACCTCCTCATCCTGGCTAATCCTTTGAAGTCACAGACAAACCTCTTGAGTGTCTTCGTCCAGATTCCATTCATACACGCCTTGGTGACCATGCCAAGGTTCTTGATGCAGTCAGAGTAAGGGAGGAGACCACCCCTCATATTGTCTTATGCCCAATTTCTGCCTCCAAAGGAAGAAAGTGAAAACTAAAACGCAGAAATGAAATCCACAGGCAGACAGCCCGGTGCTGGAACCTGGGCCTGGTAGTTAAAGATCGACCCCTGACCTAACTGGTTCTGTTATCTATAGATTCCAGACATTGTATGGAAAAGCATTGTAAAAATCCCCATCCTGTTCTGTTCCGATCTGATTACCAGTGTATGCAGCCCCCAGTCACATACCCGCTGCTTGCTCAATCGATCACGACCCTCTCATGTGGACCCCCTTAGAATTGTGAGCCCTTAAAAGGGACAGGAATTGTTCACTCGGGGAGCTCGGCTCTTGAGACAGGAGTCTTGCAGATGCTCCCGGCCGAATAAACCCCTTCCTTCTTTAACTCAGTGTCTGAGTTTTGTCTGCGGTTTGTCCTGCTACAATAGATGTTGTAATCCTTCTAGAGTTGCATCAGTGTCTTCTCAGCATCTTCCTCAGCCACAGCAATAGTCTAGGCAAAACTCCTTCTCAGGTAGCGGGCCTTAAAGGCACCATAAGTCCTTGGTCCACTGGTTGAATCAAAGAAGTAGTGTTTTGGAAGTAGAAACACCACCTCAATATTGGGATGCAGATCACCAATAAAGGGATTATGTGTGGGACCATTAAAGGTAAGCACAATCTTGAGAGGTACCGTACGTTCTCCAAACAATGCTGCCAACTTCATTACTTCCTGCTCTCCCAAAGCATCAACATGTATGTGGTTTTGAGTTTCCATGTGATATGGTTTGGCTGTGTCCCCACCCAAATCTCATCTCGAATTGTAATCCTCATAATCCCCAAGTGTTGAGGGAGAAACCAGGTGGAGATGATTGGATCATGAGGGTGGTTTCCCCCATGCTGTTCTCATGACAGTGAGTGAGTTCTCATGACATCTGATAGTTTTACAAGCGTCTCGCATTTCCCCTGCTGGTACTCTCCCTCCTGCTGCCTTGTGAAGAAGGTGCCTGCTTCTGCTTAGCCTTCCATCATGACTGTAAGTTTCCTGAGACCTCCCCAGCCATGTAGAACTGTGAGTCAATTAAACCTCTTTTCTTTAATAAATTACCCAGTCTTGGGTATTTCTTTATAGCAGCATGAGAATGGACTAATAATACACCATGGTAACAATTATGACTGTAATTCTCTATTACTTCTGTGCTCCAGTGCTTACTTCCGTTTGGCTATAGCTTTTTTGTTTCCAGTGATTTAATTACTTGATCTATGACTTAATTACCTTGGATCCAATCACCAGGGGCTGAAGGGGACGATTTCCTTGTACAAATTTGCTTCTTTAGCTCTATCTCGTATAGCAGTGCCTCCAGGGAGTGAAAGCACCTTTACAAGAGGAAATCGTGATGGTGAAAGAGATCTGATCTAACCAACCCCCAACTTGCCTTTAACCTCCAAACTGCTGTTAATCATTCCTGGGCTCAGGCTAAGCTAACTTTGGGAGACATCTAGTTTACAGTTTAAATGGTAATGTCTCTTCCCCAAAACTAAACTGCCTTTATAAAGTTAATGAAAGACAATCAGGTAGAAAGATGAGGGGAGCCTGAATTCTGCTCAGGTAAAGATGTGAATGGTTGCCAGCCATTGTTCCAGAGGTCACAAGATTTGAAATTTCCCCAACTACTCCTGCAGGTAACATTACTACTGTAGAACCTAAGACTGGCCTTTTGAGATGTCCTTTCAGGTATTTGCATTTTTGACAACTGACACACTGGGAGCATCAACTGGCCCTGTGGCCTCACCTAGAAGTAAACTCAGCACAGCATGCACGGGGACCATTTTCCACACCCCTATGATTGCATCCCCAACAAATCAGCAACACCCAAACTATCCTTGTAAAACTGTAGCCTCTGAACTTCCAGGGAGACTGATTTGCGTAATAAAACTCTGGTCTCCCATTCAGCTCATTCTGCATGAATTAAATTTTTTCTCTACTGCAATCCCCCTATCTTGATAAATCAGCTCTATCTTGGCAGCAGGCAAGATGAACCCACTGCATGGTTATAAGGGCACCTCCCATAAGGCAGAAGGATTGGGAAAGCGCCCATGTGCATCCACACAGTGGCAGTGTGCCAGGGACTTAGCAGGGCACACAGATTCCCTCACATAGAGTCTCAGGTCAAAGTAGGTGTTGGCCCTCAGAGTGGCCGGCCAGGTCCCACACTCACTCGCCCACGTGCTCCCTCCCTCGAGGGGCTGAGTGCAGTAGGCTGAGTAGACCCACCCCTGCTACAAGTCTGGTAAAGGGGTGGAGACAAATCCTGTGTCAGGAGGGGATCTAATTGATATTGCGCAAATAACTGGAGGGCACAGCTAGGCAAGGGTTTCAGAGCAAGTTGAGGCACAAACAGTTCTGTGAGAAGCACCTGTGGGATCTATTGTCCTGAGAGGGCTGTTTACCCAGAGAAGCCTCCTGGTGTGCTGGGAAGGGGCTAGCCGGCAATCTATTGTTTGGATAAATGGTCATTTAAGAGATTCCTGAAGAAAACAACAAAGTTATTGACTGGTTTTATATAGCCTTATCTTCCTGCACAAGAATTTCCTGGAACAAAGAGTTGAGAAAAGAAAAGAATTTTTATCTGAGGAATGCTAGTCTTTTTAATTATCAGGCCAAGAGAGACATTAAAGTAAGATCACAGGGCCGGGTGCGGTGGCTCAAGCCTATAATCCCAGCACTTTGGGAGGCCAAGGCAGGCGGATCACGAGGTCAGGAGATCAAGACCATCCGGGCTAACACGGTGAAACCCCGTCTCTACTAAAAATACAAAAAATTAGCCGGGCGTGGTGGCGGGCGCCTGTAGTCCCAGCTACTCGGGAGGCTGAGGCAGGAGAATGGCGTAAACCCGGGAGGCGGAGCTTGCAGTGAGCTGAGATCTGGCCACTGCACTCCAGCCTGGGTGACAGAGCGAGACTCCGTCTCAAAAAAATAAATAAATTAAAAAATAAATAAAGTAAGATCACAGAAGCCCAGCAAGGAGGTGTGTGCCTGTAGTCCCAGCTACTCGGGAGGCTGAGGCAGGAGGATCACTTGAGCCCAGGAGTTCAAGACCTGCCTGGGCAACATACCTAGACCCTGTATCATAAAAAATAAAAAAGAACATACAACAAGACCATGGTCACATCCTACTTCCCCCTTGAGCTACGCAATCATCTCTTAAAACTGTTTGCTATTGCCACAAGTAGCTATAAATTAACCTAATAATGCTGCAACTGACACTATAACCCACAACCTACAGCTTAGCAATATATAGCCAATCACTAATTAACGTTATTTATGTGACGCCAAAGAGAGTTCCTGACAAACCACTTTGTATCAGCCCACTCTCTTGTCCCCATTTCCCTTTAAAAATCCACTTGTAATCACTGCTAATTGGAGTGTATATTCAGGACAACTTGAAACTATGCTCCTGGGTTGCAGTCCTCAAGATTGGCCCCAATACACTCCCTATTTATGTTAATTTTGCCCCAGCTTCTTCCTTTTAGGTCAACAGAATCAAGTCACATTGAAGTTGGCTTAGTCCTGACAGTCAGGTCATATCACACCTAAGCATCGATGGTCTGGGCAGAGCTGTGTACTGAGGTCAGGGAAGTAGCTCATGGTACAGCCTTGCAGGCCACAGGCAGGACTTAATTTGGATTTTTTCTGAGCTGTGAGTATTTCAAGCACAGAAGTGATAAGAGTTTGCTAGGGCTGCTGTAACACAGTACCACACACTATGTGGCTTTTTAAAAAGGCATTTATTGTCTCTCAGTGCTGGGAGCAGAAAGTTTAAAAACAAGCTGTCAACAGGGTTGGTTCTTTGTGAAGGCTGGGAGGAAAACGACACCAAATATTTCACCCCAAAATAGACTTCTTTGACATGTTTCAAAATGGCTATTCAGAAGGCCTGTAAACACAATAATTGCCCTGCAAATCTAGTCTCCCCTTTTGAGTTGGGGGTGGTGGGGAGGAGGTTTGCATCTGCAGAGGAAATGAAGCAAAGTAAACAACAGCTGTAAGAAGGCTTTCTCTGAAGCCCCCTGGTCCGGGTCTAGGAAAGATGACCTGAGAGTCTCAAACCTTTAGAATCTGACAAACACTTCCCCGCCTACCTACCTTCTATTCTTCCTGAGGGCTGCTACCTTGGTTTCCTCTGCATAACAACACTGCCTTAGGTGCCAGGTCTCCTCTTCTCTCTCTCCCATAACCTGTTTTGCTAAGACCCAAGTCCCCATTCTTTCTGTAACCTCAAGATGGTATAAAAGCATCAACCGGCCTGAAGCGGTGGCTCATGCCTGTAATTTTGGCACTTGGGGAGGCCGAGGCAGGCAGATAACTTGAGGTTAGGAGTCTGAGACCAGCCTGGCCAACATGGTGAAATCCTAAAAACACAAAAATTAGCCGGGCGCGGTGGTGCATGCCTGTAGTCCCAGCTACTCGGGAGGCTGAGGTGGGAGAATCGCTTGAACCCAGGAGGCAGAGGTTGCAGTGAGCCAAGACTGTGCCACTGCACTCAGGCCTGGGCGACAGAGACTCAAGACTCCGTCTCAAAAAAAAAAAAAAAAAATTTTAAACAAAGCATCGTCCACCTGGCCATTTGAGTTTTTCATATTTTGTATGACTTCTGTGCCTGAATGCACGTTAATAAACATGCCTTTTTTTCCTTGTTGATCTGTCTATTCCAAGTGGTGTTTTTGTTTTGAGACGGAGTCTCGCTCTGTCACCAGGCTGGAGTGCCGTGGCATGATCTCAGCTCACTGCAACGTCTGCCTCCCGGCTTCAAGCGATTCCCCTGCCTCAGCCTGCCAAGTAGCTGGGATTACAGGCACGTGCCATCACGCCTGGCTAATTTTTTGTATTTTAGTAGAGACGGTGTTTCACCATGTTGGCCAAGATGGTCTTGATCTCCTGACCTTGTAATCTGCCTGCCTCAGCCTCCCAACCCAGTTTGCTTTACAGGATCAAATCAGTGAAGTCTGAGGGGGAAAAATAAACTTGCCTATAAAGGGAAGGATCTGTTCCAGGCCTCTCTCGTTGGCTTGTGGACAGCCTTCTCCCTGTAACTCTTTACACCATCTTCCCCCACATGTCTGTGTCCAAATGTCCTCTTCTCAGAAGGATTAGGGCCCATCCTAATGACCTAACGGACTAATTTTAATTTGGGTACCTCTGTGGAGACCATAGCCAAATAAGGTCATGTGCTAAAGCAGGGCAGAGGGTAGTACTTCACCATATGAGTTTGGGCTTTATAACATTGTGCCATTGTGCTTAACAGACTATTTTCAAAAACAATAGAAAATTTAGGAAAAGTGGCATTGTTTTACTTTCTTATTTTTTCAAATCTTTTTAATGTGGTTTAATGAAACAAAGTGCTTCTGCATTCAATCTGCTGCCATGTTTTGTGTTTTGTTGTTGTTGTTGTCGTTGTTTTTGGCTGAAATGTATAAAGAAAATCCAGCCTTATATAGATTTGTAATTGGAAAAAGGGTTTTTTTGGGGGGCTGCGGGGGAACAGGGTCTCACTCTGTCCTCTAGGCTGGAGTACAGTGGCGTGATCTCAGCTCACTGCAGCCTCCTGGGCTCAGGTGACCCTCCTACCTTAGCCTCCGGAATAGCTAGATGAGGCTACAGGTATGCACCACCACATATGGCTAACTTTTGTATTTTTTGTGGTGAAACATGGGGTTTCGCCATGTTACCTAGGGTGGTCTCAAACTCCTGGGTTCAAACAAGCTGCCCACCTCGGCCTCCCACAGTGCTGGGATTACAGGCATGAGCTACCGGTAGTGCCCGGCCTGGAAGGGGTATTTTTATAGCCTTTTCAGATAATGTGACTTCTTTCATATTACACTAAAACTCAGGAACTGGTGATTGCTTAAAGGTTAACAGCCATGTAAAGTGTGAAATTACATCAATGAAATTTTTGCAGTTAAATTAAAACCCATTGGTATATCCTGTGCTTGCAAGAGCCATTTACCCATTCATCATTTTTAAATATCATGCATTATTTTAAAAACATTGGTTTACTGCATTGTGCCAACCTTCCAAATTCTGACACATTTCATGATACAGTATTGAAAAATCACAATGGTTGCTAGTACCACAGATCTCATGAAAAAAGTCTTCAAGAAGACAGTGTGGCAATTCCTCAAGGATCTAGAACTAGAAATACCATTTGACCCAGTCATCCCATTACTGGCTATATACCCAAAGGATTAAAAATCATGCTGCTATAAAGACACATGCACATATATGTTTACTGCAGCACTATTCACAATAGCAAAGACTTGGAACCAACCCAAATGTCCATCAATGATACACTGGATTAAGAAAATGTGGCACATATATACCATGGAATACTCTGCAGCCATAAAAAAGGATGAGTTCACGTACTTTGTAGGGACATGGATGAAGCTGGAAACCATCATTCTCAGCAAACTATCGCAAGGCCAAAAAACCAAACACCGCATGTTCTCACTCATAGGTGGGAATTGAACAATGAGAACACGTGGACACAGGATGGGGAACATCACACACCGGGGTCTGTCGTGGGGTCGGGGCAGGGCAGGGAGGGATAGCATTAGGAGATACACCTAGTGTAAATGACGAGTTAATGGGTACAGCACACCAACATGGCACATGTATACATATGTAACAAACCTGCACATTGTGCACGTGTACCCTAGAACTTAAAGACAAAAAAAAAAAAAGAAAGAAAGAAAGAAAAATGTCTTCTAGAATTGAGAGGGTATCAAGCTCATAGAGCAACATATGTTTTCCAAGATTCAAGTTTTCACTTGAAAGCTTCGATTTTATTGTTGGCAACATTACCCACTGTTTTCTTTTGAAGTGAATTTGTTTTCAGAAAAAGTGTCTGCCAGACTCACCAGTTTATCTGCTAGTTATTCTTTCAAGCAAAACTGATGTTCCGTGAAAAAGGTAGCTCTCAACTTGCAGCTCAGAGGTCGTTTCCCACAGGGGAGCTATTGAGCTTTGGTATGCATCCCGTGTGTTTCATGCAAGTTCCGTTTAGTCACATGGAGTATTCACAAGACGCGTACTCCACAGTTGAGACTTAATAAAATTGACTTTTTTTATTTTTTATTTTTTGCTACCACATTGAGACTATTCTCAAGTGAAGTGTTTTTGCCATGATCACATGGCGATGAAGAACATGACAGTCACTAGCGGGTACCTTTCTGGGTCATTGCCTTACTTCCAGTGAGGTGTCAGTGGATTTACCTACCCCTGCTTTTGCATCACCACTGCAAATCTAATAGTGAAAAGGCAAATGATGTCTCAGTATTACTGTGAAAACATTTTTCCCTCACACCACCTGAAAGGGTCTTGAGGAGCCTGAAGGCTTCAAGGTCCACACTTCAAAAGAAACACAGCCCTAGACTGATGGTGGCCCATTACGGGTGGGGTCAGTTTCCCCCAGATCACATGGCTCTGTTGGGAGGGGTGGCTGTCTGTATGACCATCTTAGTCACCTCAAGGAGGGAAGGGGCAAAGGACTGCCGAGCATCTACTGCATAAGTAGACAGCTGTAACCTCTGGGTAAGAAAATGGGACTGGGTGCGGCATGAGGGAAATGTCCACATTTTATTCAATATTCAAAACATAGTATTGCTTACACTTTTTATAACAGGAATGCCTTCTTGTTTTATCTGTGCAAACAGCAAAATAAAAGCATGAAGGGGAACTGACCAAAGTTTTATTTAGTTTTTACAGAAATAGGATCATAGTGCATGTATTATCCAGCAACTTGCTTTGTCACCTAGTGTCCTAGTGATCTGTCCATGACTACGCATTTAGGGCTACTTATTCCTGTCCGACTGCTGCACACCATTTCACATATCAGTACTGTGTATCCACAGACCCTTTCTGCTAATGATGTGCACTTAGGGAGACTGACTAATTAAAAGGGTATCTGTCTGTATTAGGCTGTCCTTGCATTGCTATAAAGAAATACTGGAGACTGGGTAATTTATAAAGAAAAGTGGTTTAATTGGCTCACAGTTCTGCTGGCTGTACAGGAAGCATAGTGCTGGTATCTGCTCAGCTTCCGGGGAGGCCTCAGGAAACGTGAAATCATAGTGAAAGGCAAAGGGAGAGCAGGAGCGAGAGTGAGGTGAGCGGGGAGGTGCTACACAATTTTCTTTTCTTTTCTTTTCTTTTTTTTTTTTTGAGACAGAGTCTCACTCTGTTGCCCAGGCTGGAGTGCAGTGGTGCAATCTTGGCTCACTGCAACCTGCGCCTCCCGGGTTCCCGCCATTCTCCTGCCTCAGCCTCCTGATTAGCTGGGACTACAGGTGCCTACCACCACACCGGGCTGATTTTTGTAATTTTAGTAGAGACAGGGTTTCACCTTGTTAGCCAGGATGGTCTCAATTTCCTGACCTCGTGATCCGCCCACCTCAGTCTCCCAAAGTGCTGGGATTACAGGTGGGAGCCACTGTGCCCGGTCTGCTACAAAATTTTCAACCACCAGATCTCGCGAGAATCACTCACTATCCTGAGGACAAGTGCCAAGAGGGATGGTGATAACTATTCATGAGAAAACTGCCGCCATGATCCAATCGCCTGGCACCAGGCCCCACCTCCAACACTGGGGGTTAAGACTGATAATGAGATTTGGGTGGGAACACAGATCCAAACCATATGGCTGTCCATTCTTAGAACATACTGTCAAATGTCCTTCCAAGAACGCTGTGCATGAGGGATTCGTTTTTCTCTCCATACATGATCACCATCAAAGGCTAAGCCACTATCATCCTTTCTAGCTGGGAGTCTAGCTATAGTCTCCAAACTGTTTAAAATGTACTTTCCATAATGCCTGAACAACTTTTAAAAAGACCAAATATAAGCATGTCAGTCCTCTCCTTAAAATCTCAGTAGCTTCCCTGTCCTTTGGGATAAACTCTAAAATCTTTACATGTCTCCCAAGACCCTGCTGTCATCTGGTTCTTGCCTATCTTTCCAGACTCAATCCCTACCATCCTTGTCTCCTTCCCTTACCCTAATTATTTCTGTAAAAACAGTCTTCGAATGGAGGCATGCATATCCCTGAGAATATGGACACATGTGGTCATGAGCAGTTTCAAGGGATTCAGTTTTTCAGATCCCAACTCTTCTAAAAGTTATCTGACTGAGGACTCCTGGAGTCCAGGCCCACCCGGCACTTCACAATGGCTCCTCTCCCACCTGGTACATCCCAAATCTTACTACATGGTGCTGCCCTGCTGAGGTAGAAAAGTATAATAACCCTGAGGACACCAACAGAGAAAATTTATTTTAATGAAGGGACCATTAAGAGATGCATTTCTAGTAAAACTTTTTTTTTTTTTTTTTTTTGCCTACAGTTCCTTGTCAGATTTTGTGAAACACATTGATTACACTGTGTATTGCTAATAATAGTAATAGTTCAATCCAGAAGAAAATTTGCTTCTTAGAACCCTAATGATACAGTCTGATCAATACAAAACTTTAAAGGATAGAGCATATTCACTTACGATAGAATCCTGTGGTAGAATTGAAATAAAAATATTTTCAGGGAGAAAAATGATCAATGCAAAATTTTCAACTGGTCAAAGGCTTCAGTATTTTTGAAATGAACGATGGGGTGGATATTAAATCACTATAGTATTTATAACTCACTGCATACATTTAAACATTTTCTGTAATCACTTTATCTTCAAAACCTCATTCACAACTCATCACAACTTCTTTCGTAACTACTTAAATTTATAATTAAAAGCCTTTTAAAATTTATCATTAAAAGCCCCCCACCCCTTTTTCTTGAGACAGGGTCTTTCTCTTTCACTCAGGCTGGATTGCAGTGACGCGATCATGGCTCATAGCAGCTTTGAACTCCTGGGCTCAAGCAATCCTCCCAACTCAGCCTCCTGGGTAGCTGGGGCTACAGGCATGAACAATCACATCCAGCTAATTAAAAAGTATATATTTGTAGAGATGGAGATCTCACTCTACAAATCACTTAAGTGATCCTTCCTCCTTGGCCTCCTGAAGTGCTGGAATTACAAGTATTATCATGCCCAGCTGATAAAAACATTTAACTATCAATTTAAGAATGTGTGATAGGAATACACAGCATTCTTTCAAGGGGCATCTCAACAAATTTTTAAAAGAACATTGTGGCCCACTCCAGTGCTAAGCATGAGAATATGGTGTTTTCTCAGCTTCAGGCGTTCAAAAGTGCCATTCTCCCGTGGAAGGCCCACTAAGTCCCTCAAGCTTCACCTGAAATACCATTTCGCCTGAGAAGCCTTCCTTGTCTCCAGACTAAATTAGATTGCCTTGATATATGCTCCCATAGAACCACGAATGTCCCCTTTTCATCCCACAGGGAACTCCTTGTTAAATGTTGTACAAGGAAGGCATAGACAGACTTCACCTTTCACTGTTCCACTGGTGCCCAGCAGGGTATGCAGAAGAGGAAGTCGGCTGTGCTCTGAAAGAAGCACTACTCCAGTAGAGGGGTGGAAAAGGTCATCAGACTGCAAGGGCTCAACAAAAGTACAAGGTAAGGAGGCAGAGGGTGTAGGCTGATCAACTAAGAGGTATGCACTGAAAAGGGAGAAAAAAACAGAAAAACAGAGCCGGGTAGTGGCAGAAAGAGAGGGTGGATCTGTGACTGTTCACAGGAAGAGAGGAGTGGGAGCAGCACAGAGAATAACTGGTAAGTCAGGAGCTGGGTTTGGAGATAAAGAGGGAGCAAGAGAAAGTTCTGTGTTTTCATGCCAAACATTGAACAAAACTTTACAACTTGGTGATTAACACCTGGGGTGATTCACAGTAACAAATTTACACGTAAACACATATTTATTGACTTTGTACATAGCAAGCCTAACATGAACACAGAACCTGCTTTATCTTTTCACACATTGTTCTAGTGTAGGGATGTCTGGTCTCCGTTAAAGAAAGCATAAGGAGCATTAGTTGTGCACATTGTCCACACCCGTGACTTTTTCCCTCCGGTACTAAACCTAGTGCTTCTTACAGTACAGGGCAATGGCAGCCACAGAAAGGGAGAGAAGTTCTTTGTACTGTGTAATGCTTCCTGCTGGCCTTCAAATACTTGTTACTTGAGAGATCTCTATTCACCTGGCTTTGTCCCCAAAGGTCACCATCTACCAATGATGTTGTAACTTGATGTTAATCATGTATAAAGAAAGTAGCTACCATCCTGGCCCAGATTAGAACTTTCCACTGAAATGCCGTCCTGCCTAAAGGTAGCACGGGCTTCCATTATGGTGGTGGTGGGGGGGTGGAATATATATATATATATGGTAAAGCATTTGACATTCTTTTAAAGTACAACTATCCTTGAAAAGGGTTACATATTAAACCATTTTTACTGCAGCCAAAGAGGGGGAGAAAGATCCAGAAGGCCTGTGGATCTGCTTTAACATCAATAAAACAGCTATCCAGCCTTCCTAGCTTTTAGTGAAGGCTACAAAAGTATGTATTTTATGGATTCTACATGTGCACGCAAGTACTTTTTACTACAAAAAAAAAAAAAAAAAAAAAAAAAGGCTCCTTATTTAAAAAAAAAAATCAGAAACAAGTCCAACAGGCTCTGAGGAAATGAAGCAAGAGTGAATTCTGAAAAGGTCTAATAAACAGTATGGAAATATCCTTGTGGGGTGGTTCTTCTGCTATGCATAAACATGTAATTATCATCATTACTGTGATGGGAAAAACAGGGACCCTAATTCTGAAACACCCTGGTAAAGAGAGACGAGCGGGAGGGGCTGCTGCGCACTCAAAGGGGAGGCTGAGGAGGCGGCGTCCCCTTGCTAAGGACTGGCAGTGAGCAGACGGGGACACCCGAGCTGCCCTTCGACCTGGGCCCAGGTGCCTGCAAGACTGGGACCTCTGATAACCCTAACACCCCCTTTCTCACTGCTCTGATTGTGTACATGCCGGCGCCCAGGGGCCTGTGAGCAGGAGGTGCGCGTTCCAGGCACCTCCAGCGCCCCTTAAACCTGCCCGCGCGCACGTCCGGCCGAGGGAGCAGGACGAGTCACCCGAACCCTCGTCCAGCCCGCACCCACCTTCACCTAGCTCCGCCAGTCGCCACCTCCCTTCCAGCGTCCGCAGCCGGCCTAGCTGGGGAGCATGCGCAGTGGCCTGAGCTGGTTTTGCCCGCGCTCCCGGTAGGTAGCTGTACTTTAACTGTCGGCCCAAATCAACCAATCAAGAGACGTGTTATTGCCTCCGACGGGTACCTATGGCAACGTATGACCAATCAGAAGGCGCGTTATTGCCGCGGAGCCCCTCCCCCGGCGGGGGGGATGTGGCGATGGGTGAGGGTCATGGGGTGTGAGCATCCCTGAGCTGTGGATCCGGGAGGGCCGCGGCTTCGCTTGCCTTGCAGCCGCGAGCAGCGCACGCAGCCCCGCACTCGCCTACCCGGCCCCCGGCGGCGGCGCGGCCCATGCGGCTGGGGGCGGAGGCTGGGAGCGGGTGGCGGGCGCGGCGGCCCGGGCCCGGGCGGTGATTGGCCGCCTGCTGGCCGCGACTGAGGCCCCGGCGGCGGGCGGGGAGCGCAGGCGGAGCCCGCTGCTGCCGAGCAGAGAAGATGCTGCTGTCCCTGGTACTCCACACGTACTCCATGCGCTACCTGCTGCCCAGCGTCGTGCTCCTGGGCACGGCGCCCACCTACGTGCTGGCCTGGGGGGTCTGGCGGCTGCTCTCCGCCTTCCTGCCCGCCCGCTTCTACCAGGCGCTGGACGACCGGCTCTACTGCGTCTACCAGAGCATGGTGCTCTTCTTCTTCGAGAATTACACCGGGGTCCAGGTGAGCCGTCTACCGCTCCCAGGTCTCGGCGTCCACCCGAGCTCCCGGAGGCGTGGACCCCTCCGGTCCCCACCAGCTGGCGAGGGTCACCCGGCCGGCCCGGCGGACCCAGCACGTAGAGCACGTGCCGCCTCCCCGCCTTCCTCTCCGCGTGCTTCCTGCCGGTCTGCCGAGATCTCTCTCTAGGAAGCTGTGGCCGCGTCGTCCTGAGGCTACAAGTGGGACCCGCCGCCCCTTTCCCCGCCCCTCGCCTGGGTCCGATGCTACTTAGAAAAGTGGGTGCAGATGCACGTTTTAAATAGGGCACGCGTTTAGCAGTTTCTGGCCTTTGGTCCAAAGAGGTGGTCATGTTGGAACAGATCGGAGACGTCTACACTCCGAAGTGCGCTTTTACAATGACCTCTTGAAACAGAAGTACAATTCGGTCTTGTGTTCTTCCCCCAGGACAAGTGAAAGCTGGGCGAGGAAATAAATACATTTGTTACGGTAGAAACCTAACTAGATACAATTCTTGCCAACTTTAACTGGGTTTAAATGTGTGGGTGATCTGTTGTCTGATTACTTTCTGTTACTGTTTCTCTGTAGAGATTGGATTCGTAGATTAAACTTGAGAAACAAACCATAAAAGTAGAAGGCCCTCTTTAACAGTAGGTATTTGAAGTCTTATAAGAAATAACAAATGTGAATTTTTCTTTCATTTCTCAATTTGAAAGAACAGCTTTATTCTTGGTTATTCCTAATGTCCACTTAGTCCTCTTTTACTTTTCTTGGTAGGGTTAGGGTGGGATGGGGAAAATGGGACGGTATCATTTTGTCTTTTTAACTTTTTTTTCCCACCTGCAGCAGCTGTTTTTACCCTGTGGTCAGTCAGCTACTATATTTAGTTTGCAGTTGCACTGCTGATCGACCCTTGATGGTCCCAGTTGGAAGTTGTTTGGGGGGAAGGAATTAGGAGAGGCCAGGGCCTCCATTTAAACCAGTATCTGTAAATGTCTCCTTGGAAAGAAAAGAAGATACTATTCCAGATCATGGTTTCCTGGCAATTGACATTTAAAATGAGCCTCACTTAAAAATTTCAATAATTCAGGCTAATTTTTTCCCTTTGTATGGTAACTCCACCAAGTTTGTCTAAATGTCTGAGTTTTATCATGATTAAGTTTTTACTTTCACGTCATATGACAACTGGCCTGGGTTGGGATATAATCTCAGAACACAAAGTCATTCACTCTTAAAAAAATAATTCTATCTGTGGCGGGTTAGGTTATTTTTGTTCTAAGAGTACACAATATGATGCAGAATACACCATTGAAGGATTTTTTGGTTTGGCAAGTTCTTATGTTTTTAAATGGCTGTAAAACTTAGCAGTGTTTCTGAAATTACATACCTTACCTTATATACTGCTGACTTCAGAGCTCCAATTTACTTCTTGATTTCCCAGCAAGTGATTTTGAAAACATTTAATCTAATCATTTCCCCCCGCCCCATTCAAATCAAAGGAACTAGCGTCCAGCACTAATTTTCATGCACTTATGAAAGGATGCCTGACTTAAGTATAATTCAAAATTTTGTTTACTGTGTGTTCCTTGATGAAGTTCTTTAGGAATCCTAGAACTAACTGATTGCCCACTGATCCTCAAATGCAAGTTATGAACATTTAATACAAATTTAAAAGCAAGAGTTTCTTATTCCTGCATTTTTATTTTTATTGTTTGGAGGGGACAAATAATTATTTTCTGTTTACTAACAGAGAGCAGGGTATTTTGAATTTATTAGGGTCTTTTTCTGGAATCTGGGTTTCCTGTGTACACAAAGCTACCTTTCAATATTTTTGTTTGTTTCTTTTAAGATTAAACCAATAGAGGAATAAATAGCTATCTTCAAACATAAGACCCAAGGGAAAAAGATTTATAGTGACGTTCTGTCACCATATTTTTTACCTGTGACTTTGTACCATTAACTTTGTCACTGAGATGTTTTGATTAAAATTTTTAGCTTGCTTTTCTTGTTTTGTTAGGATACTCTTTTTTTCTTGAATTGTTTTTATCAGCTTTCGTTTGCAAGGCTAGTGATGATTCTCTTGTTCTGCATAAAGTATTGTTGACTCATTTCTGAAGGGAGTTTTAGTAATTTAAGAGGTTATAAGTTTTTAAATAAAAAGTTTATTAATTTATATATATTAAAGAGACATTTTAAAATAAAAATTTTTTTAATGACATTTTTATGCCTTTCAACTCTAGGTTTAAAAAATAAGTGGTTCATAGTAGTTCTTGCAGAAGAATATTTTCTTTTACATAGAATTTTTAAGCTGAAGAGAAGTAGTAGTAGGTCCATGAGATTTATGATCTGTGCTTGGCAGGTAAACCTGCTTCCAACAAGTTTACTTGAATTTTCCTTGGATTCTGGACCTTTTTCTTCCCTAATTTCACTACTTTATTTTCATATGTATCTCTGAGATAGAGAAATATTTCAGTCAGTGCTGCTAAAATTGTTCCTTACAACTCGTTTATCCTTTTAGGTCCTTCCAAAATCTCTCATTGGTGCTGAAACTCAAATGGGTACTTTCTTCACCATTTATATCTTTAGAATGAGTAATAAGAATTTTTAAAGTTTTTTTATATTTCACGTAATTTGATACTCATTGAAAATCAACTGAAATTTCTCTACTATGTTGAGAGGCATTGATTCAAGTTACTTTTGAATCAATGTTACTTTCCTGTGCTGCCAAAACAGATCACCTCAAACCAATGGCTTAAGAAACTTAATTTCTCGTGATTCTGGAGGCCAGCAGTTTGAAATGAAGGTGTAGGCTCAGTTGTACTCCCTCTGGAGGCCCTAGAGGGGAATCTGTTCTGTGGCTTTCAGCTTCTGGTGACTGAACCTCTGCCTTACAGTCCTTGCTGCCACCTCTTCTGCCTCACATCTCACTCTGCCTTTCTCTTAGAAGGGTGCTTGTCATTGGGTTTAGAGCCCACCTGGATAATCCAGGATGATCTCTTCATCTCAAGATCCTTAATTTAATTGTAACTGCAAAGGACTTTTTCCAAATAAGAAAACATTCACAGGTTCCAGGGCTTAGGATGTAGACACATTTTTTGAGGGATTGCCCTTCAACCCACCACAATAATGAAATCCATAGTTCTGCCTATTCAGTATTTTGTAGTTATTTCTTAGTTTAACTTGCCTTATTTCTTTAGGTATTTATATGTTAATGCATTTTGGTCTCTGCTTTCTTTAACAGAGAACCTGGTTTTCTGTAGTAAGTTTACTTACTTTCCCATAATCTTTTAGTTTCTTATTTACAGATTTACTTTCACATATCCCTTAAGTAGAACATTTGATTAACTGTTTTATTTTCAGAACAAATCTGTATTCTATGTAATAACCAACTTATTCATATTTTGGTATTCTTTTAATTCTTAACTAATTCTGAAATTACCATCTTGTGATTATATATATGTATTCTTGTGATTATATACATATATTCTGAAATTACCATCTTGTGATTATATGCATATTCTTGTGATTATATACATATATTCTGAAATTACCATCTTGTGATTATATATTATGTATCATATGTAATCATATATCTCATATATAATATATATCATGTAATCATACATATATCATATATGATATATATAATCACAAGATGGTAGTTTCAGAATCAATAAAGAATTAACTGATACATATATCATATGATATATGTAATCACAAGACGGTAATTTCAGAATCAGTTAAGAATTGACATATATATCATCTATATGATATATGTGGAAATAACTGAAATCTTGATAAAGGTAATTTCACTTCTAAGACTGTTAATTGTGTATGATGTGGTGAGTATACTGGTATTTGGTTTGTTTACCACTTAAAAGCCCTGTCTGTAGGATAGGAAGTAACTTGAATGTGGAATGCTTAGAGACTCAGAATAAGAGGCCATATGTATATTCTTGAGCTGGAGTTTAAGGAAATCTTACGTGAGATTAAAAGGAAAGCTGGAGTACTGGCAGAGGAGTAGATGGGACTCATGAAAAAGGAATGAAGTTACCTTAAATTCTATCATCGTGAGTTAAAGTGAAACTAGATTTATCTTAGTTTATAGCCTAGAATTCTATCCTAGGAATCTAGATATATCCTAAATGTTGGGATAGCTGCATAAACAACAATTGTAATAGTTATGATCAATAATGGAAAATATTTTTAGCATGTTTTGTGAAGCTGATAAAAGTTAATAGAATGTCTTCAGATGTCAGAATTCTTTTTTCTTTGCTTCCTTTTAAAAAAATTTCTTTTCCCCATTCCTATGCAATACACTGAAAACTGATCATTGAAATTTGTAGGCCAAAAAATTATCAACACATAATAGATTGGGGTTTGGGTTTTGTTGAGTCGGGGTCTTTTTCTGTCACCCAGGCTCTAGTGCAGTGGCACCATCATGGCTCATTGCAGCCTTGAATGCCTGGGTTCAAGCAATCCTCCCGAGCAGCTGCCGTGCCATTATTTCTAGCTAATTTTTAAAAGTTTTTGTAGAAATGGGGTCTTGCTATGTTGCCCAAGCTGGTCTTGAATTCCTGGCCTCAGGTGATCCTTCTGCCTTGGCCTCCCAAAGTGCTGGGATTACAGGTGTGAGCCACCATGCCCAGCCCCTAATAAATATTTTAATTGCCAATTTATCTTGCTTAAATCAGTTGGTAACACTTGGAATTTTCTTCAGAATATATTTTACATTAGTGGCTCTGACTGCTAATCCCCCCTTCCCCAAATGCTAATGTAACATAACAAAATGCACAGTTCTTAAGTTTATATAAAATAAACTTAGGTTTTCAGTTGACCTGCTTTAAGTGTAAAATAGTTTGAAAAACACAAGAAAGAAGATAAAGAATTTAAGATTTTGACATTTCTCTAATATGCCCTTAACTTCTCCAAGGAGTCATACTTTTTTTTGTGAGACAGAATCTCACACTGTTGCCCAAACTAGAGTGCAGTGGTGCAATCTCCACTCACTGCAATGTCTGTCTCTGGGCTCAAGTGGTCCTCCCACCTCAGCCTCCCGAGTAGCTGGGACTACAAGTGCACAGCACCATGCCCAGCTAATTTTTTTGTTTTTTGTTTTTTGTTTTTTGTTTTTTTTTTTTGGCCTGGGGAGGGGTTAGAGATGAGATTTTGCCATGTTGCCCAGGCTGGTTTTGAGCTCCTGGGCTCAAGTGATCCCTCCGTGATCCACCATGTTTAGCTGATTCATACTTTTAACTGAAACATTGTTCCAAGTTCCTCAGAAACAGTCAAGGCTTTTTATCTAGAGACCATTTATAACTGCATCTTTCTTTTTGTAGCACTGACTCATCAAATTCATCCTAAACTCCTAATGAGTTAAATTTATATTCTGAATCTTGCTGTAAAAGCAACCATTCATTAGAATGGAACATGTTTACTTATAACTGGAGAAGGGAGCTTATAAGTCATCTAGCCTACCCCCTTTTATGACATTTCTACATTCTTTCTGCACTTCTGCCAAAATGTTGCCCAGCGCCATCTCGGATATCTGTAGTCCTAACGAGAATATGAATTGTAGCTTGTATCCTTAATTTTACTCTTCTGTGCTTATTTGTCATTCATGTGAAGACCTTAAATAGATCTTAAATTGCTTCCTTCACTTTAGCACTTTAGCTGAGAGTAATAGGACTGTGTAGGTTTGGGTGTGTCTCTGCATTAGCTTGTTTAAGCAGGATAATAAAAACTTTTACTATAGGAAATTAAACATTTCCCAATCAAATCAATTCCAGTCTAACACAATTAAATTCTGATTAGGGAACTGGTTAACTTACTAGACTTAGAGGAAAATCCTAAAGAAATATAACTAAAACTCTATATTTACACTTTATAAATATAAACCTCTGTGAACAAACCAGTTATTTCAGGTTGCATTGGTGTATAGTTTTTTAATGCCTTATTTTTCTATTTTAAAATCACAGATGCAATTATGCATTCAAACACTGCCACAATATTTTGAGAAAGTTAAAGTTTCCCCTACTCCTACACTACGTACACCTTTCCCAGGTATGTACCAATTTGGTGTGTAACTTTAGATTTCTTCCAAGAGCTTTTAAGTAGGTGTTTGAATTATGGGAAGATTCTTCAGTTAAATGAACTTCTTAGATGAGTTTTTTAGTACAGTAGCACAAAATATACCTGTGTACCTATGGGGATACCTCTGTGCCATTACGATGGAGGGCAAGGGAAAACAGCACTCCGTAAATACCTAGTTTACTTTCCCTCTTGTGTATATTTGTCTAATTTTGTGGAGCTGATGCTTCTCAAATGGAATCAGAAGTTAGTTTTTCCTTTACTATTTTCTCATTATGGTTTCTTAACTAGAGGTTGATGTTAGTAGTTGGACAATTCAGTAGTAAGTAATGACTTCAGTAAGGGATCTCTAGAACCTAGATCCCTTAATCCCTGCGATATTCCCGTGTGCACATTGTTCCAGGTGCTGTGCTGGGTACCAAGGGATACAATGTTTGATAGACAATGTACCTGCCATTATGGAGTTCACATTTTAGTGTGGGAAGACAAACAATAACAAGAAAGTGAAAATTTACTGTGCCGTGCCAAGTTGTTTAGCCTGGTGGGTGCAAGGTAGGGGTTTGGAAAATCTTCCAGAGCAAGTGACATTTGTGTGGAGCTCTGTAAAAGGGCAAGCTTGAAAGGTAATGTAGTCATCCAGGTGAGAAATGATGGTTAGGGGAGTGGAAAGAGTGGATGTTGAGATTGAAAAGAATTCCAAATCTATTTTAGTGGTAGCTGATAGGACTTTGTGATTGAACGTTGAGGAAAAAGAAGAGGGTGGGTTAGTAGCACACTCAGTCGCAGCTAGTGAGTGCTGCTGTGTGCAAGTATTGTTCTCTTATGTAAATAATTTCATCTTTACAAGGTAGGCACTATTCTTCCTCTTTTACAGACAAGGAAAGGGGAATACCCATGGTTCACATCTGTAGTAGTCTAGCCAGGAGTTTCAGTCACTCATTTTCTGAAGGTGCTCTGCCTGGCACTGTGGTTATATTGCTTGAAATGAGACCCCTACTCTCAAGGTATTCATCTAGAAAAGACATGAACTGCCAATTACAAAATAGGATGACACTGAAATTAGAGGTGTGTTTATTAGCTTTGCTGTACGGAGAGAGAAAGTAACTCTGCTTGGGTTAGTGGAGAAGGCTATAAAAATTACTTCGAACTTTTACTTGGAACATGCGTAATTAACATGGAATGTTTAGGGAAAAGAGGTTTTCAATTGATAACATAATAAACATGAGGAGTTTGAAGCATGGCATTCAAGGTTCTCTAAATTCTGGCCCGGTTAACTTTTCCGTTCCTTGGTTTCATTCTAGTCCAGGTTTTCCTTCTGGGCCGCCCCTCCCCACATTAGACCTCTCCTTTCTGGAATTCCAGCTCAAGCCCTAGCTTTTCTCCATCTGTCATGATCTTACCCCATCTCAATGTCAGGGTAATTTTTATGTAATATTAACATACATAATACTAACATAACTATCATATTTTAATGTTTGGATCATCTTCTCTGCAACATTGTAACCTCTTGAAGATGGCAGTAAAGGGGAGAATGACTTGATTTTACTTTTTCTTTTAACAAAAATGGCAGAGTAGTCTGGGCACGGTGTGGCTCATGCCTGTAATCCCAGCACTTTGGGAGGCCAAGGCGGGTGGATCACTTGAGGTCAGGCATTCGAGACCAGTCTGGCCAACATTGTGAAACCCCGTCTCTACCAAAAAATACAGAAACTTGCTGGGCCTGGTGGCGTATGCCTGTAGTCCTAGCTACTTAGGAGTCTGAGGTGGGAGAATCGCTTGAACCTGGGAGGTGGAGGCTCCAACTTGGGCGACAGGGTAAGACCCTGTCTCAAAAGAAAAAAAGAAAAAAGGGCCAGGTGCGGTGGCTCATGCCTGTAATCCCAGCACTTTGGGAGGCTGAGGCAGGTGGATCACCTGAGGTCGGGAGTTCGAGACCAACCTGACCAACATGGAGAAACCCCATCTCTACTAAAAATACAAAATTTGCCGAGCATGGTGGCGCATGCCTGTCATCTCAGCTACTTGGGAGGCTGAGGCAGGAGAATCACTTGGACCCAGGAGACAGAGGTTGTGGTGAGCTGAGATCATACCATTGCACTGCAGCCTGGGCAACAAGAGTAAAATTCCATCTCAAAAAAAAAAAAAAAGGGAGAGAGAAAAGGCGGAATACTCTAGGGAATTCTAGTTTGTGTTTCTGTGGAAATGTAGCTGAATCTCACTTTTAAGGGATGGAGATTTTTGAATGGCATTACTAGTTGGTAAGTTTTGTTCTAACAGGGTACCCAGGTCTAGTGAGTCCGATTCATTCTCTCCTTAAATAGATGAAGGAGGAAGAAACATGAACTCCACCCTCAAGAGTAAGGCAGAATGAGCAAAGTCAGACAAGTTAAAAAAGAATTCTCACGCGGCCAGCAGTGCAGAAAATCCTTGGTTTAGCTGTGAATCAAAACCAGTACTTTTTGTAATTTTTGAGCCTATGCAATTCTCCAAGATTTTATGTTGTTTCTTCTGTTTCTCTGTAGGCACCAGACATGAAAACCCCAAATAAGAAAGTGTTGCTTGAAGATTTTAGAGTACTGTGTATGTGTATAAGTGTAAGTAATATTTAGAAGATGACTTTACTGTGCTCCAGCTTGGCATGAGAATTCCAGGGGCAGAAAGAAATGAGGGTGATGATACCTGGAAAGGAGAGTCGTATTAAGTCCCAGCCACATATTAAGTGCTAACCACCTACTGTTAATAGGTGCTAATGTTCTGGATTGACAAAATGCATAGTGTCTACCCTAAAGTAACACATAATTTAGCAGTGCAGAAAGATGTCACTTAAAAGAATGTTTTAAGTGAATGTTTGCTGAGATAGTTCAAAAATTAAAGAAATAAACAAAGAACTGAGGAAATAAAGGAGGAATACAACTATGTCAGATGGTTACTTAACTGGGTGGCTGTTGCGTATATAAGCAGGTGGTTCACCTAAAAGTTGGGTGTGATGTAGTGAATGCCAGCTCTTGGTGCACTTTCATATTGCATTGCTTCCGGGCTTAATTTGTGTTTATGTAGGAAAAAATTTTTTGTTGGTTTTTAATTTTTTTTTACGGGTTCCTTATAATTCTGTGATTGATATTCAAAGTGAAAAAAATTATATAAGCTTCTAATATATGAGAAGCCGTCTCACTTGACATTTTTTATTTGGAATTTTTGCAGAAAATAGTTTTGTCACAGTCAAAAGATTTTGGGATCTTGGAGTGAGAAACCTCGGTGTAATTCCTATTTCTCTGCCATTCCGTATGTCATGTGGAGTAAGTGTCAACTTCTCAGTCTCAAGATTCTCATCCTTAAATGGAATACTTTTTGTCATGCTATTTTGAAGACAAAATGTGATAATATGTGAAACTGCCTAGCTCAGTGACTGGTACATCATGGATACTCAGAAAAAACACACCCTCTAAAATAAGAACAGTACCAAAAGACAGGATGTAAAATAAGGGCAGTGCCAAAAGACACATGCATGCTGAGTGTGTGAGAAAGAACTTCATGGCCTTCCTGGGTGGCGCAGGCCATGGCAGTTCCACAGCATGACGTGGTTGCTGTGGGTGGTAGAGCAGACATGCCGCTCCCCATCACTGCCTGGCTTTGATGCTTGCTTTCTTCAGCTGAGAGGACACAGCTGTGATACAAAGACCTTGTGTGTACAGTCATGACCTCACATTTTCAATTTCCTGCTGGCAGAACCCACAATCTCCAATGTACGAGCACCAGAGTTGGCCTGAGACAGACAGCATACAGAGGCTTGTAACATCCTTCTGGAAAACACTGTGTAAGCTTTCAGTGCGAATAAACATGATCAGTGGCAAGTTCTGTCAGATGTAGTCTGCGACCATCCTGATTTTACTGAGCAAGACTATGTTGATTTACAGGTGGCTGATGATTCCATGGATAGCCGGCTACTAGTATTTTTTACAAATTTAACAAGACATTCTTACTGGAAGATTGCCCTGTTCTTACGATACTACTGCCCTTTTTCCTTTATTTGCTGTTCAGACTAAACTTGGAGACTACAGTCAGTCAGAGAACTTGCTAGGCCACCTCTCAGGTTATTCTTTCATTCCTGATCATCCTCAAAATTTTGAAAAATAAATTGTAAAAATGACATCAGCAACATATAGGCTTATGTCCTTGAGAAGCAGAAGTTAATTACCTAAACACAGCAAGTACCTTAGAACTCGGTGGAGTTGAATTCCACTATGCAAGGAATCAAAGTTACAATGAAATTATGATTGGAATGACGTCAAGAGAAATTCTGATTTATAAGAGACTACGAATGAGTACCTTTCCATGGTCGAAGATTGTAAAAATTTGTTTTAAGTGCAAACAGTTTTTTATTCAGCTTTGAAAATGGCTTGCATAAATCTGGAGAAAGATTATCAGGATTTAATATGATAAATTGTAGAGCATGTAAACGTTTGTGGAAAGCAAGTTTAGAACATCACATATTCTTCTGTTTGGACAGACCACTTCCAACTAGAAATAATTTTTTTTGCACATTATTTTACATTAGGTTCAAAATTCCTAATGCACCGTGGGAGAACTGAAGTTCAATTAATTCAGTATGGCAAATAAAAGGCAAATAAAGACAATTTGCAGGATCCTCAAGTAAGCCATTGACGTGGAAATTAATGAATTGGGAAGTAGTAAGCAGGAATTCAATATCTGATGAAAGGATTGGAAACGTAAAGCCTTCCATCACAGCTGCCACCTGGAACAGGAATTCCTACTCATCAAAATTTTGCATTCATACAAGAGGGAACCTGATTATGACCGTCTTCAGTTGGTCATTTGGTAGATTATGTGGTTCACACTTCTTCCAAAGTATTTGCGAATCAGAGATCACCATTATCAGCACAAGCTGATAGCATCACTCTGGAATCATCCACCATTACAGGACACCCCTGAGATAGGTAGTCTCCGGCTTTACCACCCAAACAATCTAAGAAAAACAGTTGGAACCAAATTCATTATTTACATTTCCAACAAGATCTGGAAGATCATATTAATGAAACATTGATGTTACATCTTCTCTTAAAAAATCTACTCCTAATGGTGGTGTTCTACATGATCATCTTGTTCTAATCAGAGTGAACCTGATGAAAATGGAAGGTATGGAGTCAATGTAAAGGGGAATATGGTCAGAAGATGTCTGTGATCGTGTCCTGAGAAGCACCAGGAACACCTTTGAACTCGGTGACCCTCGATTGAAGAGAAGACCTAGTTGTATTGATCAGTGGTTGGGACTTTACAGACTCATCCATGATTGGGTTGTCCTGCTTATTAAAGCTAACTGTGAGAGACATTCTGGGGAACTCATGCTTCTAGTTCTACCTGTGCTGCATATGATGTAGTGGAAGAAGTGCTAGAAAACGGGACAGACTTCCAGTACATTCTGGAGAAAGACCCACTAGATAGTGTCCACCAGGATGACCATTTCCTGTGGGAGTCAGTGATCCAGCTAGCCAAGGGCTTACCGCTGGAACATTCTGGACACAATTTGATCAGCTTATCAAAAAGAAAACTTGGAATGACAATGTCTGGTGCCAGATTACCTTAGAACCTTTCCAAAAATAGATACAGAGATAGTTTGCCTTATGATACTACATGGATTATTTTAAAAGGTAATGAGGACTACATCAGTGCAATTCCAGCGTTATAAGTCAGAACAGTGCTTGTCAAGGGGCGTTACCACACACTTGAACAGATTTTTGGCAGATGACTTAGGAACAAGTCTTCTCCATGGTTGTAATGTTGACCACACAAGTTGAATGTGGCAGAGATAAATGACCCCAATATTGGCCAGAACCCAGAAGTTCATCCTGTGGATGCTACCAAGCCTTCTGCCACTCAGAAGAAGGAAGCACTGCCTTTATCTTCGGGAAGATCACACTGCTGTTTAACCAAGAGAAAAATGAGAGAGTCATCAGTCACTCAGATCCAGTACACAGGTTGGCCTGACCATGGAGACCCTGATGATTCAATGACTTTCTGGATTTTGTTTTTCATGTGCAAAATAAGAGGGTTGGCAAGGAAAAACTCCTTGTTGTTTCTTGCAGTGCTGGAGTTGGAAGAACCAGCATTCTTATTACTATGGAAACAGCCATGTGTCTCATTGAATGCAGTCAGCCAGTTTATTCACTAGACATGGTAAGAACAATGAGAGAGCAGTGAGCCGTGATGGTCCAAACACCTAGTCATTACAGTTTTGCGTGTGAAGTACTGTTTTGAAAGCTTATGAAGAAGGCTTTGCTAAAGAAAGCAAAAGGAAAAAAAGAACTTTGTCATCCGTTAGGTTCCATTTATTGCATGATAATTGTGTTTGTATTGATTATCGGGCAAGTAGCTGTTCGCTATTTTGATCTTATTTCAGAAGGGCATAATAATTTTACTATTCAATGAAACGTTTTAAGCTGGGTAGAAAAAGACTATAGTTTTTGTATGCTTTACAGCAGAAATCTTATAATGATTAACTGGTGGTATATTTCATTGGCATAAAATACATTTAAAAGTTCAAGTAATTATATAAACAGTGTAAATTGTATATGTAATCTTATTCAAATTGAAATTCTTTATGGCTGTACTTCTATGTAATCAAAGACTTTGTGGGGAGAGATAGACTAGCTAGCTATTTCTCTTGTCCATTAATCACTTAACACAGTTTTGAATAAAAAGTTCCGTTTCATTGGATAATACTAATGACAGTTTAACATATTTTAGATGGTTACTATGTTCTAGGCATTGTGTGAAGTAGTTTACATAGTTTCACTTATTTCACTGCAATCCTAGGAGGAGTAGTTACTATTATTACACTCATTTTACAGGCAAAGAAATAGGTCTGGAGAGGTTGGATGTTTTGCCCAAGTTCTCATCATAAGGTGACGGATGAGGATTCTAATTCAAGCTTAATTCAAGTCTAGTACTTTAGAGCCTACCTCTTAGTAGCTGTCATGTTACAGTATAGGGGAGAGCAGACTGTTCCTTTACCCTCGTAGGGTAGCTAGGGCTTGTGAATTAAGAGATTAAGAGACAGATTAACAGGAGTAGAGGCATACACATTTTATTGATGTTAGTGTTTTTACATGCACAGGGAAGGAGGAGGGGTTATTTTTATGTTTATCTTTATTTTAAAGAGACGGGGGTCTTGCTGTGTTGCCAGGGCTGGACTCAAACTCCTGAACTCACGCGATTCTTCTGTTTGAGCTTCCTGAGTAGCAGGGACTGTAGTTGTGCCCTTCTGTGCTTGGCTAAAGAATGGGTTTGTATGTGATTTTTAACAAAGGCTGATAAATTGTGAAGTGACTAGTCTAAGGAGAAGAGGATTTCAGCTCCCGGGGTGGTAAATTGTGGGAAAATGACTAGGAAATGTATGGTAATAAGGTTTGCTATGCAGGTTTATTTTGCCAGTTTCTGGTCTCCTAATAAGGGACAGGGAAACACCTTTACATATGGAAATTCATATGACCTTTCCACAGGGAAATTATGTCCTGCCTTAGGCAATTAGGGAGAGGGCAGAGAACTCTTCCTGTATCTGCTGTGTCTCAGCTGCCTTCAGCTCAAAGTAATCCTAATGCCAAAGTAGCGTATTTGGGTGTGGAATATTCTCTGATTCCTGTCAACAGTATCATCTATACTTAACAGCAGTGCAAGTTTTTTTTTTAAAAATCATGTTTCAGGTTTTGCATGTGGAAGGCAAATGGACATTATTGAGATAAATGAAGAATATATATTTTTTAACAAAGAATGCTGTGTATTTATGTCTCTGTGACATTGTGTTTTGGAGGCTAAGGTGTTAAGCATGTGATTACTTTAAATTCCATATTACTACCTGTTTTTAAGATTAAAAAAGAGTCATTAGGCAGTTTATGTATCATGAGAGCAAATTAAAAACAACATAAATGTGATCAAGGTGAGGTGAAACTAGTCCACTTCTAATTCAGGCCTTCTTGTGAAAGCCAGTTTGTGCAAGATAAGTAAGTTTGTTTGACGAGAACAGAATAACTAGTTTGTCAGTTGTGATGAAGATAGATAGTTATTCAGAAACATTTTTATTGGCTACCTCTGAATTAATAAATGAAAAGAGAAATTATTTTTTTTCTGTAGTGGATGTCTGATGAGTTCTTAAAAAGTGGATGAACCTAAAATTATGAAGAAGCAATTATAATGAACTTAAAATTACTTAAAGAGTTACGAAAAACAAAAAGAAAAGGCATGTTTTCTTGTGCCTTATTTTGAAGTGACAAATTGTTTGCAGGATACGTTTGTAGAGGGAACTAATGTGATTTAAAAAATGAGTACTAGATTTACAGAATGATGCCTTTAAAAGTCACTGGTGCACTTAAATTATTTTATTTATGTTTATTCTGAAACTACCTTTATTTTGAAGATGAGATATAGCTTTACCTACTGGTGACAAAAGTGTAAACAATAATTCTGGAAACATGTGTTAAAAACCAGCTTGGTGCTAGGCTCTTGGGGTAGAAAACGGATCAGGCTGTTGAGGAGCTCATAGGCCATAAGGGGCTGGGGACTTGTCATTAGGTGTGCAGTGTGTTCTGGATGCTCCTGAAGGAGTGTGGGCAGGTGCGCACCACCATGCCTGGCTAATCTTGTTATATTTCAGTAGAGACAGGGTCTGGCTGTGCTGCCCATGCTGGGTTTGAACTTCTGAGCTTAAGAGATCTTCCCATCCTGCCCCCACTGCCCCCGCCCACCCACTCCACCTCAGCCTCCCAAAGCACTGGGATTGCAGATGTGGGCCACTATGCCTGGCCTGTGCAAAACTTTTAAATCAGTGCATACTCAACGGTCTTGATGCAATTCCGGCTTGTTGGTAAGAGAATGGGGATTTACTCACAAGCGAGCATGTCATTTTTAACTCTGAACAGATCAAACTATTGGTTTTACTCATTTATGCCATCGATAAACTTTATGAATTAAAACTCACTGGGCAAATATTTAAACATACTACATACATAGCACTGTGCAGTTTCTAAGGAACGTAATGGAAACTTTAGTCACATCCCTGGCTTCCAGAACTTTATGTTATCTAGGTGCATTTGTCTGCAAAGTTGTTGGGTTAATTGTCCCTTTCTTTCCTCTCTTTTTAAGATATTAATAAATAATGTCATGACCAAAATATAATCCTTATGGACAAGGTAGATCTAAAAAGCCTTAGCTAATTTATAATCTTGCATAATCCATGATGACAAGATGCAGAAACAAAAATGCCCTAAATAAAAACCTAGCACCATTAGCAGCCATTTCCTTTTAAGTCTTTACGAGTATACTCCCAGTTTCTTGAAAAATTTATTCTAAAATATGTAAGACACACAAAACAGCAGAAACACTAATACAGGTACATTGAACACCTGTGTACCTACCACCCAGTTTAAAAATAAACTGGCTGTTGGACCAGAAGCTCACTGTGTGCTTCTCACCAGCTCCTCCCTCATGCTGGAAGTTGCCCTTTTGTTGAACTCTGTTCTTGGTGGAGATGGAGTGAGTCCTAATCATGGAACCATGTTTCTCTCATACTTACAGAATAAAGTTTAAATCTTTAGCATGGAATTCAAAAGACTTCTGGCATTCCAGTTCAGAGCCACCCTTCTGGTCTCCTTGCTCCTCCGCCCGACACTGCCCGTGTACCCAACAGGCCTCCAGGGTTACTGCTTCCATTCATTCTTATTCTCATGACGTTTTCCTTCCTCTCATCTGCCAAAATCCCACCTAATGATCCTCCTGCTCTGCAGTTTACAGTTCTTTAAAATTAAAAAAGGTTGTGTAGCCTTCTAGTTTCCTGAAAAAAGAAAAAACAGATTTTAAACATAAAAAAGTACCATATTTTCATAGTATTTGCATTATGTCTCATTACAGTTCCTGTGGACATGTCTTTCTCTTACTAGATTGATTGTAGGCTCTTTGAAGGAAGATTTATGTTATGAACAGTGTTTTATATATTGTTAGCAATCAATAAATGCTTGTTATATTTTTCTCATGAGGATATTGATTATTCTATTTTAATTTATGACCATTAACCTGTCCTATACATAACTGCTTTGTGGACATGAGCAGTTTTGATCTCTGAGGCTCCTGTGAGGAATCTAATTTTTGTTAATCATGGATGGAAATATTCACAGCATCATTCATCAGTTTCTTCACATTGTCTTCCTTTGTATATTACAGTATATTACAGATGTTTTAAAATATCAAAGTAATGTGTTTTTTTTGTTTTATTTTTTAGATATTGCTATATGGAGATTTGCCAAAAAATAAAGAAAATATAATATATTTAGCAAATCATCAAAGCACAGGTTTGTATTTCATTTGCATGAAACGTAGGTTTTTCTACAGATGGCACATGGGCATTCAAAATACCATTCTTATATTTAAATGAAGTGGGTTTTTTAAAACATCGATTTTCTGTGCAGATATTACACCTGTTCTTGTATTTTTGTGATTTTACTTTTTGGAAAGTCAGAAACTTGAAAGCTATGAATTTTCCTAAATTTACCTTCTCCCTCTGTTGGATGTAAGTAAGCTATTTTCTTACTTGCTTGGTTTGTTTTTCCTTTGTGTAGTGTATTCATTCTTTTTGTAAGTGATGTTTCTAGAAGTAGCCTTGGGTGGAAGTGTAGATATACATTTTACATTTTTGATTGCTAAGCTGCAGAAAGGCTGTATTGGTATGTGAGTACTCATTTCCTTACTATGCTAGTCATTTCTAATGTCTGCACTTCCTTTCCTTCTTCAAATGGGTTTGGTTTAATTCTAGTTTGCTACTGTTCCATCAGAGGAATTGCAGAGGACTGGTCTTCAAAATAGTGCAGTATATACTTTAGGTTAAGATACTTCTAAAAACCTTTGCATTTTTAAGTAATTCTAGAGTCCCAAGAATTTGCAAAACAGTACATTGTAGTCCTATGACCCTTTCAGCAATATTTTCCCAATGGTGACATCTTAATACAATTGTAGCACAGTAGCAGGATCAGGAAATTGTCATTGGGTAAGGTACTTTTTAATTCTCCAAATAATTCAGCCCTCCAAGAAATCCCACTTCTTATGTTTTCAAACCTGTAGCTAGCTACTTTTGGTGCATATTCCTAAATTCCATTTTTATTGCTTTAAAAAATGTTATACCTAGAAGCTCAAAGCTAAAAACAGCCTGATCAATATAGTACTCTTAAGCTAAAAACAACCTGATCAATATAGTACTCTTAAGGGAAATCACTTATGCCTGTGACTTTTTTTTAATTTTCTTTCTGTCAGCTGTCTCTTCATGATTTTGTGGTTTTTATTACTACTTATACCATAGATGAGGTATAGAAAGTATAAAAAGTTAAAAGTGCATTTTTCTCAATTTAGTGAAGTAATGATTACATTCAGATTTATAGGACAAGAGTTGAAGCTACAAGGGGTTGATAGGAATTTTGATGTATCTGTGTATTTTCCCCAACTTTATTATGTGACTGGTTCAGACTGTTTTATCTAATTACATTTCACTCTCGGCAAAAATAGCAAAACAGTCAACCGATGGTCAGTGCTGCTGAGAACTCTGATCTGTGCCGACATATTGGCCGTTTTACTTCTAACACCATTCTGCTGTTCCTGTCCTGCCGCTGACGGATGTTTCTACCAGGTTTCAAATATCAAATAAAAGGGATCCGTGGGCCCAGTACAGGGAGTGGCTCTTGATAGCTTTGATTTTCCTACATTTCCTTTATATCGATCCAGTGTTAATTTCGTGTAGAGTTGTCTTTCTGTTTAACAGGATTCTCTTAAAATTCCTTCTTCAGTTTCCCTGCCAGCTTTTCTTTGTCCAGGTTTCAGTATAAACTCCACTCGATTAACAGAGCTCTCTAGTAGTGACTCGTGGAGTAAGTTCTCTGAACATTTCTGGAAGTGTTGCTGATAGTGATAATAATGATAACTACTACTGTTAATTTGTATGCTTACTACATATTGGCTTTTATATATATTATATATATTCCTTCAGATTGAGGACTTCTAGAAAACATCTATGAAAAAACAGATTAAAAAACAAAAACAGAAAACAATTCTACTTGTATTTGGGACCAGAGGTACTATGGGAAGGATAATCTTCATCCTCAGATCACACTGACCTGAATTTCATTTATCAGTTTAGAGAACCACTTCCCCTTCCCTTCACCCTAGCTCCAAGTGCTTGTGACTTTGTATCACTGCTCTCGCACCAGATCCTGATCCCAGCAGGATTTGAGAAGGCTGCTTTTTGAAAGCCTTCCTTTTAAAATTCGATAACTTGGGAAAATACTAGGTGAGTGATTTTAAATTTCTTTAGAATTACAGGCTTTAGTCAGTATATGACAGAGCCTTTTCCTAGAAAAAAATGTGCATATAAAAATGTATATGTAGTTTTAGGGTTTCAGAGACCCCTAAAGCCTAGCCATAGACATGGTTCATTGTCCGATCGTGTTTAGGTACCCTTGTAAAACCCTTCTGAGATGTTAGGAATCACAGTGGAGTATCTCTGAAAATGTAATTAGCAGAGAGAACATTTCAAAGACTGCTGTTCTGCTTAGACTTTCTTGTTTGTCTTCTGCCAGGCTTGCCAGAATAAATGAGTTTCCTGGCCTGATACTCAAAAGAATTAACATTTAAATTAGTCTCTCTCTTCCCTTGTTTTCACTTGACACATCCTTGTCTCTACATTCTGTCTCTGTCTCTGTTAACTCATTTCTCTCTGGAGTCAGCAGGATACAGTGACTGTTATTCCTTCTCCTTATCCTTCAACAATCTACGTTTGATACTATTTGCCAATTTTTTCTTTTTCTTTTTTTTTTTTTTTTTTTTTTTTTTGAGACAGAGTTTCGCTCTTGTTGCCCAGGCTGGAGTGCAATGGTGCGATCTCGGCTCACTGCAACCTTCGCCTCCTGGGTTCAAGCCATTCTCCTGCCTTAGCCTGCCAAGTAGCTGGGATTACAGGCATGCACCACCACACTTGGCTAATTTTGTATTTTCAGTAGAGATGGGTTCTCACCATGTTGGTCAGGCTGGTCTTGAACTCCTGACCTCAGGTGATCTGCCTGCCTTGGCCTCCCAAAGTTCAGGGATTACAGGCGTGAGCCACTGCTCCCCGCCTACTATTTGCCTTTTTATTCTCATGAAATGTTCCCTTTTCTTGGTTTAAGCGTCAATTTTCTTATTGAACAGTGTGCGTGGTGAGTAGAATATTATAAAAAGGCACGGACTTTGGAGTCAGAAAGACCCAGGTTCCTGTTTGACATTGCAGAAATGCTGTTCTGCAACAGGCTGTGTGTCAGTGGGCAAATTACTTATCTCTCAGAGCCTTATTGGTAAGGCGTGAGTGCTAGCTCCTTTAGGCCCTTTACAGAGGCTATCTCCTAATCCTGGTAGAGTACCTGGCTCATAGATGGCATTTAAAAGTGGTTGTGATGCCAGTCATAGCTCACCATTAGCATAACACTGGATCCATGGTAGGGAAGCGCTGCACATGCAGTATCTCTTAAGACTACACAGGGCCCTCATGAATTAGGAACTGCTCTTTCATGACGATAGGGATGAGGAAATTAGACTTGCTGCCTCTCACTGCCTTCTACTCCTCTCCTCCAAGTTAGTGGGAACAATGACACTGCTTTGGGTTGATCGCCATGGAAGAGTCTCACATAGCCAAATTTATTGCTATCTTAGTTAAATTATGCCAGAACACAAAATATGAATAGTTATTGTCAAAGTAATATCATCTCAACTGTAACTGAGATAGTCAGAAACTATCTGTAATCTGGTGTCCTATCTGAAACATAGCTGAGAATAAACAAGAAATAACGATGATTCAGTAGCAAATACTGGTGGCGCAAAGCTTGTATATTTTGACTACTTAAGCTAGTTGTTAAATGTTTCCACTAAAATTTTCAAGTTTAAGGGCATAGCCCAGGGCAGCTTATTATGAACATGACGTACCTTGAAAATCTTATACTTTCTCTTAAAAGTTCTTGGGAGGGGCATCTGAGGCCATAATATAACCATAAACCCGTTTGTTTTAAAATAAAATCCATTTTTAAAATTCTTCCAAATTAAGAAAAAATAATTGTTGCAGGAGAAGATGCTAAACCTGGTTTTTAACTTTGTACCCCAACTATATTTCCAAGATGTGCTTTAGCCTGGGAACCATACAGAACCATACAGAATTAGTTCTCAATTTAGTCAATTTATTGACTGCTTACTTTTGCATTTGGTACAGGTATAACAGGATTGATTATATGGTTTCTAAGACATGACTAGAAGGAAATATGTTTATCAGTTATTATTTGTTTGATCTAAATTAGAAGGGGCTAGGGAGAGGACTTCAACAGGAAATTATATACTTTAGAGAAACGTGATCATTGATAGCCCAATAGTGTAGATATCTCAACCCAATAACACAGGTGGTGTCTGTCTCTGGGATCATACACTGTAGGGGATCATCTTTGCAAGCAACATTCTACTTTTAGGAAGCCATAACAAAAGTTTCATATATATAATAATTGTAAGTCTTCAGTCATCAAGAAAAAGTTAACTTGTGAATGATAATCCCTGATTAAAAAGAGATGTATAATAATTGCTAAGACATTTTTCTGGGTTAATTTTTAGTATTAAAATGGCTGAATCTTCTTTGGGATATTCTGACTAGTATGGTTCATTGTCTAACGGATTTCACATAGCTGAGAGCTAATCATCCTGTAATCTGTGGAAGACTCTCCTCTTCGGCTAAAACTTTATTGTAATTCCTTTAAATCCTCAGCTTTTATTTTCTACAGATTTTTTTTTTTTTAAACATTTCCTTCCTCTGACTCACTCCTTTTGTTCTCATTTTGTGGCCTGAGGACCTGGGTGATGCTGGAACTGTTGTTTTCACAGATTCTTAACGATTTTCTTTTCGAGTATCAATTGAGCTCATGTGTGTATTAACTAGAGAAGTCTCCCTTACATTTCATTCTTATATGTTTTCTTTCTCATCAAGAAATAGAGTAGTTTGTAGCCATTTAATTTCAAATCTAAGTTTCTGTGGTTCTTAAGACCTTTATCATTTGTCTTCTTAATTTCACTTCATTTCCTCTTTAAACCGTGTCCTCTGTTTCCCATCTTCTGCACCCACATTGCCGCTTCCTGTTTGTTTTATTGGCAAGGGCCACTCTCTGTGTTGGGAATTTTTTCTTTTTGAAAGCTCAACTAACAACTTCTAGGAAGTTTTTTGTTGCTGCTGTTATCAACTCATACCATCTTACCCTTGTTTTTGCAACCCTTTGTTAATAACATATTTATTTAACTAATTATTAGCAGCCTGGGATCGTTTTTCTTGGTTACATAAAGAACGCATGTATCTACCCAGCACTATTGTAAGGCATGTGAGACCTTTGTTTGATTGCTGTCCTAACCTAGTACCAAGTCCTAAAAACTCATTAGTAAAAGATAAACTGTCTTTGCCTTTTGCCGAACATACGTATACACACACAGAATATTTAGTTGCAATTCATAGTTTCATTTGGCCATTTTTTGTTTATAATTTCCACTTTCTCATTAAAAAAAATCTTTGTTTTCTAGGCTTTAGGATTTAGAGAAGCTCATTTTATTCCATATACATGCTGCTGTTGGATTACTTAGGTATTTTGTGACTGTGTTTTATCTTTGAAATAAAAAGCCTTTCAAGAAATGCAAAAAAATCTCAAAAAACAGAAAATGTATATTTTTAAAATATCTCAGATTGATTTAAAAAAATTTTAAACATCCTAATCACAGTACTTTTGAAGCACATTCCTAGTACAACTTGTGAAGAGGTTCATGTATGTACTAACTGGGTCCTGTCTCTGCAGTTGACTGGATTGTTGCTGACATCTTGGCCATCAGGCAGAATGCGCTAGGACATGTGCGCTATGTGCTGAAAGAAGGATTAAAGTGGCTCCCATTGTATGGGTTTTATTTTGCTCAGGTAATTTGTTTCCATGCTTTTCTCTATATATATGTAGTTTATAAATTTTGTTTTGTTTTGTTTTGAGACGGTCGCACTTTGTTGCTCAGACTGAGTGCAGTGTTGTGAACACAGCTCACTGCAGCCTTGACCTGTGGGGCTCAAGTGAACCTCCTGCCTCAGCCTCAAGTAGTTGGGACTGTGGGTACCCACCACCATGCCTGGCTAAATTTGTATTTTTTGTAGAGATGGGGTCTCGCTGTGTTGCCCAGGCTGGTCTTGGAGTCAAGCAATCTGCCTGCCTCAGCCTCCCCAAATGCTGAGATTATAGTTCAAACTGCCATACCCAACCCTATAAAAATGTTATATTTTAAAATTTAACATGTATTTCATGTAAATGTATAGTTTTTAAAATGGGTTTAATAGTTTATTCTCAATTGAAGTAATTTGGTTTGGTATTTTTAGTGGTGTGTACTTATATACCTGTCTGATTATCCATATACAGTTTTCCTTCAGCATCTGTGGGGATTGGTTTTAGGACCACCACAGATACCAAAATCTAAAATACAATGCTCAAGACCCTTATATAGAATGGGATAGTATTTGCATATAACCTGTGCACTACTTTAAATCATCTCTAGATTACTTATAATATCTAATACATTATAAATGCCATGTAAACGGTTGTTATACTTTATTTTTATTTGTATTATTTTAATTGTATTATTTTTTATTTTTATTCACATATTTTTGATCTGTGATTTGTTGAATCTGCAGATGTGGAACACATGGATATGAAGGACCAGCTGCAGTAAAATGAAAGAGCAAAAATGCAAACGTACAAAGATCAAACAAATAGGAAATTTAAAGGCATAGAATTTGATACGCAATTATATTAAACTATTGATAACAGTAATTAGTGATCTGTATGATATTAAAAAAAAAAGCTGTATATATAAAACTTATTTTCTCCAGTTCTGGAGGCTAGACATCCAAGATCAAGGTGTTGACAGAGTTAGTTTCTCCCAAGGTCTCTCTGCCTGGCTTGCAGACAGCAGCCTTCTTCCTGTGTCTTCATGTGGTTTTTTTCCCTGTGCCCAAGCACCCCTGGCATTGCTTCCTCTTCTTAGAAGGACTAATCACACTGGATGACTAATCCTTCTACAGAGACTTCTAAGGTCCCACTCTGAGGCCCTTTTTTAACCTTAATTACCACCTCTAAGTGCCCTCTCTCTGAATACAGTCACAGTGGGAACTATTAGGGCTTTAGTAGACTGACTTGGGGGAACACAGTTCTGTCCATAACAATGCCACAGAAATATCTGTAGCAGGATTGATTTTTTAAAATCCCTAAAGATCGTGAGTATTGACATTTTAAGGACGCTTTTTAGTGACTCCGTAATAAGTGGGTGGAAGAATTGGGAGTTAAATCCATCTGATTGATCAGGTTTTTTTATTTTAAAAAACGTATATTTAAGAAAGAAAGCATTTTCATTTTAACTGCCAACAAAACTAAAGTTCATGTATTTTCCAATACAGTGTCACATGCAGTTTTTTTGAATTATGTTGAGACAAGGTAATTTTTCAGCTAAATGTTCTGTAGAAGCTAATATTTGAAGACATTAAATATAGATTAAATTCTGAAATGTAGTTTATATTCTGTACTTTTTGAAAGAAAAGTTGCCTTTTTGATGACTCTGGCCAATCATTATTTTAAAAGTAAAACTTCTTTCTCCCAATTTTATTGTGGCAGCATGGAGGAATCTATGTAAAGCGAAGTGCCAAATTTAATGAGAAAGAAATGCGAAACAAGTTGCAGAGCTATGTGAACGCAGGAACTCCAGTAAGAACCTACCCGGTTTTATTTTTCTTACCAGCTCTCAGTTTCTAAATTTAAGAATTAAAATCTAAGAATTGTTTTGAAAATATATTTTCCCATGTGTAATTACTAATTCAGAGTTACACTGAGGTAACAGAAACCCTCTAAGTACAGGTAAGCAGGTTTTTCAGCCATCAGAAAGATTGTTGTAAACAACTAGGTCCTTTGCTGGTCAGTGGACCTTAAAGAGGAATAAAAAGAGCATTTGGTGTCTTTCAGAGTCTATAAATAGAACTAACTGCATTTTAACCTGACATTTAAGCTACTTTAAGAGCTCATCTTACTTCTTGTCTTCTTTACTATCAGATTTAGTTTTAGAAGCAGCAACTGTTTTCTGTTAGTGGAAATTTGGAATGGCTTACATATACAGAAAAACCAAAAAAGGATGAATCTCTATACAAATGTCAAATCATTCAGTGGAAATAATATTTTATAAAACTTTATTCCACAAAAGTGGGGAGAGTTCAATCTGCTATGTGTAGAATGCTGATTGCTGCCAATGGCTTTTCCCCTGGTTCCCGCCTAAGACAAAGCATCATGCTTACCAGGACTACTTGGGCTTTCTCTTTCGGTGCATGACAGCATGACATGTGCTCAGAAGCTTAGCTCACGTGCACAGGCCTTCCTCTTCTTTTCTGGCTCCCTCCCTCTGTCTTCCCTCCTCTCCTGTTGCCCTCCTCTCACTAGGGGTCCTGGGCAGCAGCTGGAGCTCATGGTAAAGGAAGAGTTCTTCACGGTCAGCTGGTAAAGTGCCCGGTGCAAGCATTGTTTATTCACATGCCTCTTCTAGGTGTTTGTTCTTCACAGTCAGCTGGTAAAGTGCCCGGTGTGAGCATTGTTTATTCACATGCCTCTTCTAGGTGTTTTTGTATTAGGACATTGCATCCTGTTCTGGGCATGTGTGGGGTGACAGAAGCAGAATGGAATGAGATGAACAGTGACCCTTTATCCTGTTATAGCTCACCCTTGAGAACCAAGCTTGGTGTTTTCAAAGGGTCTGTTTAGTCTGAAACAGTGTGGTGAATTTGGGCAGAATTGTGGTCATTGTATGTAGGTCTCCAAAAGACAGAATAAGTTGGTAATACGGTTTATCGACTTTTTACAAAAAAAATTAAAATTTAAAAATCACGAATTTATACCTTAAAGTGTCCATCCCACTTCTCTCCCAGCTGTCCAGTCACCCCAGCCATGGATGACTGCTGTGGAGTTTCTTCTGTGTCCTGCTGTGGGCATTGTATATATGAAGCAAATGAAGATAGCTGCCTGTTGGGTGATGTTGGCATTCTATGCACAGTGGTCCCTTGCTTTTTTGCCCTTACGAATATAGCTGTCAGTGGCACTAGGGCTGAAAAAATCAGCTCTGTACACTTGTCATGTGTCTGTTTCTCCAACTGCCTTCATGAGTTTCTTCTTGTTTTTGGTTTGCAGCAGTTTAAGTATCATATATCTGAGTGTCATTTAAAAATTTTTACCTGGATTGGTCCTCTGAGCTTGGATCTATGATTTGGTGTCTGTTATTAATTTTGGAAATTTCTTTACTCTTATTTCTTTAAATATTATTCCTACTGCAGTCTTTCTTCTCCAGTTATGTTTGTGTTGGCTCATTTGTCACTGTTCTTTAGTTCTTAGATGCATTATTCATTGTTTTTAAAAATTTTTTTTTACACCCCCTTCCCTTTTTTCTTTTTTTGTTACAGTTTGGATGATTTCTGTTGACCCACCTTTGAGTTCACAGATTCTTCCTTTGGCTGTGTTGAGTCTACTGGTGAACCAGTTGAAGGCACTCTTCATCTCTGCTACTGCGTGTTTCATTCCTCACATTTCCCTTCGACCCTGTTTCATAGTTTCCATCTCTGTGCTAGAATATCTATCTGATCATAAAGCTTAATCACTTTTTCCACTTGAACCTTTATCATTTTATTATATTTGCGGTTCTCTTAAATTCTCTGCTTGATAATTCCAACATCTGGGCCATGTCTGAGTCTGGAAATTTTGATTGCTTTGTCTCTTCAGATTGTATTTTATCTTGCCTTTGTCACACTTCCTAAGATTCTGCCGAATGCTAGGGCTTTTTTGTAAGACAGTAGAAATGGAGGCAAGGTGTCTTGATACCTGGAAATGGATAGACTTGTCTTTCTGCTCAGCCTTTGGTGTTGAGGAGTTGAGTCAGTCCACTCAGGAGGTGCACTGGATTTGGGTTTTGCTCATGTGCTTTTTCTCACAGCTTCAGGTTTCTATAGCTGCATTACTTTGTGTGTAGGCTGGGGACATCCTCCCGATAGAGCTTTTCCTCAGTGTCTGTTTCACACTCAGCATTTTCACATGGCACCTCGGAGTGGCTCTCCTCTTTGTGCCTTTCCCCACTGTACTTCTCTGATACTTGTTACTGAACTCTTGCTAGTTCGGTGGTAGAAGGAGAAGGAAGGGAAGTGTCTTTATTCTTAGGGAGAATCTCAGGGGTGGAGCCTTCTCTGCTCCTGCCTTGCTTCTGGCTGTAAGTCTTGCCCAGGATGTATTCCTGCCTTCACTAAGAATTTTTCCCTGTTCTCTTCGCCCAGCCTCATCGAGTATTCATCCGTGCCCCATGGGTAGCAGGGTTTTGTTGCCCCTGTTCATCAGTTTCCGGCTGCTGTTCCATAGGAAACGTACAGAGAAGGATGTGGGCTGGGCCCTGAGCCTTTCCCACAGGGCTGCTGTTCCATCCCACAAGCCTACAGCCAGTCTTCCCTGACCCCAGTGTGTTTTCCTTTTTCTTTATCTTGTGAGTACACAGGAGGTCTGTGGGTCGAGCCTGTAAATTGTGCTGCATTCTCCTTGTGTCTGTAGCCCAGGGGTTCATCTGTTCCAACAGCTTATGCTTGGCTTTCTGCACAATTGTTAAAATTTTTAGCTAAATGTTAGCATTGGCCCCCAAGTAAACAAGCACTTGCATCTTGTTTCTCCTTTGAGTTTTCTGTCTTTCCTTAGACTTTTGGATTAATTGGTTGCCTTGCAACCTTTCGGCTCTCTGAAGGATCTGAGAAAAGTCATGAATCTACAGTTTGTCAGTGTTGTTGTTGCTGTAGGGTTGGGAGTAGTATTCCTTCAGCATTCTACATACTTCATGGAAGCCTCCTCTCATTTTTGGTTAATAAATTTCAAAACTTGGAACAATATTAGATTTACAGAAACGTCAGAAAGAACAGAGTGTTCCCATTTATTTATTCTTTATCTAGCTTTTTTTTTTTTTTTTTTTTTTTATGAGTTGGAGTCTCGGTCTGTCACCCAGGCTGGAGTGCAGTGGCACGATCTTGGCTCACTGCAACCTCTGCCTCCTGGGTTCAAACAATTCTCCTGTCTGAGCCTTCTGAGTAGCTGGGATTACAGGCATGTGCGACGATGCCCGGCTAAATTTTGTATTTTTAGTAGAGACAGGACTTCACCATGTTGGCCAGGCTGGTCTCGGACTCCTGACCTCGTGATCTACCAGCCTCAGCCTTCCACAGTGCTGGGACTACAGGCTTGAGCCACCACGCCCAGCCTTCTTCATCTAGCTTTAACATCTAATGTTGACATCTTACATAACATGGTATATATTTGTCAAAACTAAGAAATAAACGTTGGTACCACACTGTTAATTGTACTACAGATTTTTATTCAGACTTTACCGGGTTTTCCACTAATGTCCTTTATCTGTTCTAAAATACAATCCAGAATAGATACAAATCTATTTACCTTCAGTGTTTTAAATTTATTGTTTTTCGTTATATGAAGTGCTATATGGTTTTTATCAAATCTGTTATTTTGGTTTTAATCTTCAAGCTTGTCTTTGTTTCTTTAAGTGTTAAAGGCATAATTTAAAAGGTGTGTAGATGTGTTGGGTTATTTCAGTGCCTAAAGTCCTGTCTGAGTCTGTTGTTTTTTGCTGGTTCTTGCTCATGGTACTTTCTTTCCTTGTTTACTCTGTTAGCTTCCTTTGCTTCTGGCTGTATTTGGTAAGTTATTTGTGGAAATCAGTTGAAGCCTCAGGTGGGAGTGTCTTTCTCCAGAGAACATTTCTGCCTGTTTTAGCTGGGCCGCTTCAGGCTCCTCTAGTGTGGGCCCCACCCAAACCAAATTCTGAGTTGAAGGTGAACTGAGCCATTCAGGCAGTGCGACCAGGGTTGTAGATGCACAGGAGACCTGCTCACCTCTCATTTACTTTCACCCTGAAAGTGGAGCCTTTGGTGTTTCCTTCTGATTCTCTCTTCACATTTATATTGGAAGGTCTGTGGGCTTTGGTTTCTGTTCCCCTCATCTTCTGAGTCTTGTAAAACAAAGTTCTGTTTTATGCTTACTTCTGCTTTACTGTGTTTGCTTAATTTCGGTCTTAACATCTTGCCAACTCTTGGGTACTTTTAAAATAATGTTATATCCAGCTTTTTAAGTTGTTTTCAGTAGGAAGCTTGGTTCAAATAACCTAGTCTGTTATGGGCTACCAGAATAGCCTTCCTGTTTTTTGTGGGCAAAATTCCAGCCTTTTATGTTCCTAGTGCAGTATGGATAACAGACTGGCAGGTTCAAGAGGCAGTGCTGAGCAGCTGTCGCTGTCTCAGGTGGGGCTTCTAAGAATCTGGATGGTTGTTTCATTTCTTAATATGTACGCCGTGTGAGAGCAGGTACATCTTACTCAGGTTCTTGATGATTCTTTTCTTTCTGAAGGTGGATTAAGTAAGTGACATGGTAGAATATGTTAAGCCAGTTTTCATGTGGCTTAATAGTTCTAGTGAATCTATTTCATGATTATATCAGCTCTTATTTGGTGTTAGTATTTAAGAAATGCAGAATTTTGTTTCAAAAATTATATTTGTATTATAAATTGTGAAGAAATACATCTCCATAATTATTGCTGGGACAATGCAGTATTTTATTAAGGTACTTATTGGTTGTGGATGCAAATGAAGCATACTTGTGATAAAAATAACTAATGGAAGTCATTTTGTTAGAATATGAGCTAGTAAAACTTACGGCACAAATATGGAGACTTACACTTTTTCTTCCAGCTTCCACTTAAGGTCCTTTTCAGATAAGAGGCAGCCTGGTGGATAAGAGTATTGGTTTTGAAATTAGATTCATGTTTAAATCCCAGATCTTCTGTTTAATCTTTATTTTATTTCAGGTAGATTTTCTGGATAACTTGCTATAGCTTATACATCAGTACTTGCCACTTCAATTTTATGTTATGAAGAGATGACTTCCTTCCTTAAACCTCACAAACCAACCTCTGCTAGCTTCTGACTTTTCTTCTGTCACTTCCTTACCTCTCTCAGCCTTCAGAGAATTAAACGGAGTTAGGGCCTTGCTCTGGATTAGGATTTGCCTTAAGGGAATGTTGTGGCTGTTTAATGTTTTATCTAGAGCACTCAAACTTTCTCGTTTTCAGCAATAAGGCTGTTTTGCTTTCTAATCATTCTTGTGTTCAATGATGTAGCACTTTTAATTCTCTTTAAGAACTTTTTCTTTGCATCCACAACTTGGCTGTTTGGTGCAAAGGGCCTAGCTTTTGGCCCGCCTTGGCTTTCAACATAGCTTCCTCACTAAGCCGTTTCTAGCTATTGATGTAAAATGAGAGACATGCGACTCTTCCTTTCACTGAAACGCTTAGTGGCCATTATAGGGTTATTAATTGGCCTAATTTCAATGTTGTTGTATCTCAGGGAATAGGGAAGCCCAAGGGGCGGCAGAGATAAAGAGAGACAGGGGAACGGGCCATCAGTGGAGCAGTCAGAACACACACGACATGTATCAATTAAATTTGTCATCTTATATGGGTGCAATTCATGCCACCCCCAAACAATTACAATAGTAACATCAGAGATCACAGATCACAATAACAGATATAATAATATGAAATATTGTGAGAATTACTAAAATATGCCACAGAGATGTGCAGTGAGCACATACTGTTGGAAAAATGGCACCAGTAGACTTGCTCGATGCAAGGTTGTCATAAACCTTCAACGGGAAAAAATGCAGTTTCTGTGAAGCTCAGTAAAGCGAAGCATGATAAAATGAGGTGAGCCTGTCGCTCCTAAGAATGTTCCTGTACAAGGTTTTTGCATCTGTTACTTGCTTTTTCCTATTTATAAATAGTATCTTTTTTGAGAACGTATTTTTTTATTTTTATAAATTTAATGTATCTTTTGAAGAACATACTTTTAAGCTTAATTTATAGATTTTTTTTTCTCTCATAATTTCCGCTTTTTATATCCTATTTAAGAAGTCCTTGCCAAACTCCAGGTTGCTAAGATTTTCTCCTTTATTTTCTTCTGGAAATTTTAGAGTTTTGCTTTTATATTTAGTTCTAGGATTTATTTCTAATTAATATTTTTATATGGTATAAGGTCGAAGTTTATATTTTTTAAATATAGATAACCGTCACTATAGAAAAGATTATTTTCCCCCAATGTTTGAAATAAGTAGACTGAATATAGATGGGTCTGTTATCCCTAGATCAGTGGACTATTTGTTCTGTTATGTTGATCTATATGTGTATCCTTATGCCAATACCATACTGTCTTAATAATGCTTGCTTTGTAATAAATTTTTAAATACTGTAGTTGTCTTCTAAATTTGTTCTTTCTTTTCAAAGTTGTTTGGGCTATTTTAGGTTATTTGCATTTCTATATGAACTACAGAATTCGCTTGACAGTTTCTACCCAAAGTTTGTGGGCTTTTCATTTTGATTGTATCGAAGGTGTAGATGAATTTGGGAAGAATTGATATAACAGGACTGAATCTTTGGGTTCATGAACATAACCTGCATTTGTTTACTTATTTCTTTATTTATCTCAGTGTGTTTTGTAGTTTACAGATTTGCACATCTGTTGCCAGATATATCCCTAAGAATTTTAGTTTTTGATGCTATTGTAGAAGACATAAAAAATTTTCAAGTTTTTGATCGTTCTAGGCATATAATTTTTTAATATACCAACCTTGCTAAACTTAATCATTATCTGGTAACTTAAAAAAGATATTCCTTAGGATTTCCTACATAAGCAATCACGTCATTGTTATAGAAATAACAGTTTTACTTTGTCCTTTTTAGTCTTGATGGCTTTTATTTCTTTTTCTTGCCAAATTTTCTGGCTAGACCTCCTAGGACAGCGTTGAGTAGAACTGGTGTGAGGGAAATCCTTTCCATATTCCTCATCTTTAGGGAAAAGCATTCATTCTTTTACCCATTCTTTAGGTCCTAGCCCCATTGCCCTTCCTAAATTTCTTCTCATCATTTTCCTTCATCACACCTTGTTCTTTTTCTTTGCAATCATATCATGATATGTACCTACATGTTTTTATTAGTCTGTTTAATGTATTTCTTTTCCTTACTTGTCCATGAAGGGAAGGACCATGTGTGTTGTTATCCTGTGTGCATTTTCTGGAACATAATAAGTTTATAAGAAATAGTTTCCGAATTAGCTCTGAATGAATTCACTCTTTCTTGTTGTCTGTCAATGTTCTTTTAAATTAAACATCAAGACACAGCAAATGATACCATATGAGTTATTAACCTTTGAAATAATCATTTTATTTATAAATGATTGAGTTAAAAGCTGATAGCCCACAGTAGTTGCTTTCATGGCTTTAAATATAAACCTTACTGATACAAAATACATTTTCATGAAAATGAATGTGGTTTTTAGAACTAGCTTTAATGTTTGTCTTCCCGTTTTTCCTTCTAGTTACTGGAATATAATAAGGAATTTTGTATTTTTTTTCCAAATTTTACCCATTTTTCTACATTTTCTTAACAGATCTGATCAATCTTCATTATTAAAGACACATATAGTATCTGTTAATTTCTAAGTCCGGCGTGGGTGCTGAGACTATTACATGAATGAACAAAAAGCTTGCATATTTGCATGGAAGCTGAAAGTACAACATTTTCAGATACCATTATACCAGTATCTAAAGAAAAAACTCAGTCCCACGTAGGTTTTTCAGTAGGAGCTTTATCATCAGAGGCCATCCAGATGAAGGAAGGCTTCTGTACCAGATGTACAGAGGTAGACAGTATTGTCTGAGTACCGTCTGAGATCTGGCAAGAATGGATCCAATGAACATAGTTTTCTCCCATGAGCTCCTGTCTTGTTTTCTGTATTCTGTTTGTATCTGAAAAGATTTAGTATGCATATCTTATTTTTGTCTTTCGGCTGTCAATCAAAGTTATTAGTGTAGATTTTGTAACTCGGTTCTCAAGTTAGGAGTTTTTGCTGTATAATTTTAATGTTTCTGTTTTTACTTTCCTAAGCAGATAAGTGTAAAAACTTAGACTAATTGATTACTTATTAAACATCCAGCTTGATATTCTTCTTTATATTATTTTAGTTTCAGTTTATATAACAAATGAGGTTACTTATAAATAAAATTTTAAATGCACTAAAGGAGCTATGTAAAATAGGAATTTCGTGTGAAGCTTTTGAATGTGAACATTTTGAACCTTTTACATGGTGGGAATTTGGTATATGATTTTCCTCAAATGAGGTACTTTTTAGTGTTGGTACTTAAGGATGCTGATTTCTAAAATTTATATTTCTAAAAATGACATTTTACAGGATCTCAAAGGGAAAAAAGTCATTGAGGCTTTGTATGAGTCAGCATTTCATGGCCTATTTTTAGTTAGTGAATTATTAGCGTGTAATTAGAAATGTTTTTAGATTCTTCATGGCTGACCTACCAATGAATGTAGCACTGCATTTAAAATATATTTCACTTTATGTTCAGACTTAATTGAATTGTTACATTTTGTTTGCTCTGCCTGAAATGAAGGTCACGTGTAAATAAATATACATTTTCCCCTACTGTAGGAAATACTCTCTTAGCATTAGTAGGTTTAGCTTTTTAAGTTAACAACAATAACAACAACAAAGCTCACACCAAATAAACCAAATTTGCTCTATGTCCCACAGATGTATCTTGTGATTTTTCCAGAAGGTACAAGGTATAATCCAGAGCAAACAAAAGTCCTTTCAGCTAGTCAGGCATTTGCTGCCCAACGTGGTAAGTAAAAATTTGACAGTGTTTGAACAAATAAGATAATAACATTTTTAGTTTTTCTTCCTGGAAAAGATACTTTTGTTTTACAATTGAAAGAATGAATGTATTCATTCCTTGAATTAATGTACATATTATCTCTTAGGAAATGAAGTTTCTTCTCCTTAATTCACTTGCATGCTATTATTACATATATCTGAGAAATTGAGTTCAAGTGCTTGTTACGATACATATTCTTGTGCCATGGATTTATTTAAAATCTATCTAAGAACATGATTATGTAGATGGAAGCTTTTTCTACAGTGTAGGTTATGTGTAATGGAGCTTCTGTTTTGTAAGTTGACAGACGTAAGTTGGAGTCCGAACTTGGACTTTTATTAGCTGTATGGTTGCACCTTGCAAGTTGTGTAATGATACTGAGCTTGCTTCTTCATCTCTTAAAAGAACATATGCCTTGTAAGTAGATCTAAATCTGTGTGAGAATTAGATTAGAAAATATGTCAAGTTTCTAATGGAGAAGTTACACAAAGTTGGCTCACAGTGCTTGGAAGCTATTAATGTCCTCAATAATGGTAATGTTCTTAATATCCATATTTTAGAAAATTGGATAATTGATACACCAATAAGTTATGCAATTTAACCAAATTGGGAAGTATAGAGAAAACAGTGGCTATGCTATGTTCTTAGAGGTGTCTTTGAAGCTTGACTGTGATTTAGTATGTGATCTCCAAATGTTGATAGTCACTTAACTGAGCAAATACCTTGTTTGTGACATTACGCCAGGGCCTGTGACAGTGTCATCTAATGGAACTTTCTGCAATAATGGTGAAGTTCTTTATCTGTTCTGTCCAGTGTGCTGGCTCCGACCAGTGTGGTTTTTGAGCATTCAACATGTAACTAGTGCATGCAATGAATTTTTAATTTTATTTAATTTTAGTTTAATTAAAAATGATAAGGGGGAACTTTTACAAGGTTCTTACAATATGACATCATTTGTAACAGTACATTTAAAAAATGCCCGTTTGTTTTTAAACACATGTCCTATTGAGGAGTGGTTCAGAATAGGAGGGTTCAGTTTGTCTCTCAATCTGTCAGCTCCCTTTTGACTTTCACTGCTTCCTCTGTCTAGTAGACATCACGTTCTGTCATTTCAGTTGCTCTTTTGCAACGCCATTATCTCTGTTGCCCTTTTCCCATTTATTAAACAGAACAAAATAAAAACCCCTCTCTCTCAAATTTATGTTTTCCTCTTCCTAGCACCCACTTTTCCCCCTTTCCGTAACAGCCAAAGTCTTCTGAATCTGTAGTCTACCTTTGTTGTAAGCACTGTTTTCAGTACTCACTCTGCCCTCAATTTGTTTTGGTCTGATCTGAAATTCTCTCCCTAGACTTCTGTGGGGCTGTTCGTTATCCTCCCAACTCTCTGGTGATTACTTCCTAGCCTTCCAGCCTCTTTCTGCTTTTTTCCCTGCTTCATGTGTTACTTCCAATGTCAGGTTTTGGTCTTTTATTAATTTCACTTTTCGTTTCTCATGGTGGTCTTCCTCTAAATCCATGGCCTGAGCCACTGTTTACTTGACTGGTGGTGACTCACAAAAGCTTCCTCCCCTCCATATCTCTCTGCCTAACTCTAGACCCATTTGTACAATTGTCCACTAGAGAGCTTCGTTTGACTGGCCCAAAGGGATGTCTCAAACTCAGCATATTGAAGATAGAATTTATCCTTCCATGCATACACTCATATTTCTTGTCTTGGTAACTCCATCATTCAGTTTTTTTGCCTAAGTTTTATTCACAGAAAGAACAAATTGATAGCAGTTGCATACCTCTTATAGGAAACTTAGACATGGAGGAAGAAGCTGTTCATACGGGGTCTTGCAGAAGTGCAGGCACTGCGGTAATATTTCAGCTTTTCTCAGCTGTATGAAGGGTTTTGTTTTAACTCATTTTCCTTGGTATTGTTTTAGATATTTGGCTTTCTAGTGGTTTTAAGGAATTTGGAATTAAATGTATCTTAATCTGCTACCTGAACCCATTAAAGTGGGCCCCTATGGTGGTTTTTTTGTTGTTGTTTTGTTTTGTTTTTAACTGCCATGGTTAAAACCATAGTAGCTAGCGAAGGTGACATACTTAAGCTTTTTGAACTCTCATAATAGAAAACAGAAATGTAATGGTGTGTCTATAACGGCAAACCATATATCTAGAATTTGCATGTTATTCATAGGATGAATAACACTGGCGATTATAGAGATTCGAGAGTCCTTTCAAAACATGAGAACAAAGGGAATAAGCTACAAAGCAATTTCTTTCTTTGTAGACAACT